>NW_024881321.1:33470008-34670008 GCF_018691265.1 Tyto alba
TTTTCTCAGAAGAACACTTTCTTCTCATTTGCAACAAGCAATTTCAAGTACTGCAGGTTGCATGACACATGAAGACCAGATCCTCCAAAAAAAAAAAAAAAAAAAAAGCCCCAAAAAGCAACCCTGGCTCTGGCTGCTCTGCGCAGGGCTGGAAGGCCTGTCCTTGCCATCGTGTGACGGCAGTCACCTCAGGTCCTCCCCTGGCTTCCCATGGCAGGAACCTTCGCCAAATTTAAGACGAACCGCAGTGTCACACCTAGAGCAATGTGATCTCCTTACAATAAAACAGGGAAAGGGTAAAAAAAGGAGGGAAACAAAACAAAACAAAACAAACAAACAAAAAAAAAAAAAAAGAGAGAAGCATTCCTGTGTGTGGGCAGAGGGAGAACTTTAGTGATTTTAGCTTGACTTTTAGTCACTGCCTTTCTAAAAGCAATTACTTCATTAAACAGAGTGAAACAACGTAGCACAGCTTACAGATAACATGCTTAAAGATAATTACTATAAATAATATAGCAATTATACTCCACATATAAAAGGCTAGGGAAAATAACCAGCTCAAGAATTCAGCCTTCAGTTTGTTCTGAATTAATTTTGCTAATTCGCTTGTGCTTCAGAGACCTGGCTACTAATGCTGGAGATATCAAATGGACTGGAAGCCACCACTCACTCCTTGTATTAGCATGCCAAGTGTCAACAGCTATGTTTTGGGTACAATTTAGGAGCATGTGTTTAAATCATTTTAACCTTCCACTCCTGTTTCTTCAGCTTGAGGCTGTAATTGCTGAGGTTAGAAAGTGCGGTCTCAGGACACAGGACTCCCAAATAAATTCTTGTCTAGCTGAGAGGCTCCCAAACATGTTGTGAGATATCGTTTTAGCAAGCTCTTTGTGCTCTGGCTGGCTCGCCTGTCCTGCAAAACAACGGCTGCCCATTACCTACAGTTTATCATCCTGACAAAATGTGAGGAATGTGGATGTGAAAGCACTAACAATTCCACCCCTGGTGCTTTCTCCTTTTTTTCTCTCTATATTAAAACCGACAAGATTAACCCAAATGCAAACTGCAGAGCATAGTTCAAGGGGCTATTCAATCAGCAGTGAATGTGCATTTGTTTACCTACAAAAATAAGAATTTCAGATACAATGAGAAGCAGACTAGTCTATATGCTACTGAATAGAACATTTAACAGGGTCATCAACTGTAGTTTATTTTATCAGTTTCTGACATGTTAGCATTCATTCTGAGGCAGGCTGTGAAATATCCCATATATAACTGGTTATCAGGAGGGAAAACAGCTACATAATCTAACTTAATCAGTGTCAAAGGCACCGCTTGCGAGGATAACCTTCCACATGTCACTAAGGAGAACCGCTTTGCTCACCAGCCTATGGCACGCAGGGAATAGCGACACTCAGACAGAAACAGTGTTTTTTTGAATGACATTTCTCTACCGTTTCACTAAAAGGTGCCCAACAACACTACGTCCTGTCCTGTGTGTCAGAGGCAGTGCTGAGCCCTTGTGAGGTGAAACTGAGGTAACCCGTGCTATCTCTATACATTGTTTGTCTTGGCAGAAACAACACAGGCAGAAAGTCCCCCATTAAAGTGTCAACCGGAGTTGAGTCTACAGAGTAATTTTTCTCTGTGTTTTCAAGACCATGAGATCTAAGGTTCTTCAGACGAGAAGTCTGCGAAGTCTACCAAAACCATCTGCAACAGTGATGTTTAACCTCACAAGCAATAAAGTCGCAGGTACTAGTATTTTATGTACGTCACTGAAATCTTGTGATCTGGCCGAGGCAATGAACGCAGATCTCTAAAAAGGGAGAGGCGGGGGGAAAGGGAAGGGAGCTCTGCCTTCAAACAGCTACTGCGTGCTCTCCATCCCTGCCACCTGCTAGAAATTATAACCTCTACACTTCAGTGCAAAACCAATTCAGTTTATATGTTCACCTTAACCTAAAATTTATTATTTCATACTTTATATTAACCTGACTAACAACTTCTCCCAGCATTTAATTGCCTACCTGTTCAGCAGATTTATGTGTTGAGGCTTTCAATTGAGTTAAATGCACAGCTTCCCTGAATAAATTAACCAGCACCAAAGATAGTTATTATTTCAAACCTAGGAAGGAGCTTTATTATTATACTACGCCAAGCTCCATTTAGCAGCTTCTCAAGCTAACATTCAGCCTGAATCCAGAGTGAGGACACCCTCGTCCAAGGAGAAATTATTCAGTATCCTTCAGGCAAACAATTGTGACAAGAATTAGTAAGAAATCCTGCTCTGAGAAGTGGAGCTGTCTCACCAGCAGCAATATCGGTAATGCATTTGTAAGCTTCCTCAAACTACGAGCCTCCAAGTGGCCTATAAATCACTAGCCCCAGCAATTGAAAAGACTAATTTTAATAGTGCACTTCTTCACCGTGGTGATTAAGCCTCAATGAATCACTCAAGAAAACTCAATTACATCAACAACACAACCTATTTTTAAGCGTGCATTTAAGTTGAAAAAGTAATTAGATATTATCATTAGATCTACCATTAACAACATTCAAACCTTTTTTGTAATCAAATAGTTTAGAATTAGCCAAATGGAAACACAACTGGTATTTGATAAAGGAAGCATATCCCCAGGCTCTGTAAGATGGGTTGAATTCAGCTGCTCGGATCCTTTCATTTCACTGATGGCTAATAAAAGCTATGAAGGTAAGTTAAAAAAAAAAAAAAAAACAAAAAAACAAAACACAACCAACCAAAAAAACAAACCGAGAGCAGGTCGGAGCTGGCAGAGGCTAGGCCAGAGGAGCAGCGGGCTGTTCTGCATTGGAAGAGTGACCTCTGTAGGCATAAACCCAGCAAGGGCTGGGGATGCAAAAGCCTTCCCTCCCTGCAAGGCCGAGCCCAGCCTGTGCCACCCGCGCAGCCCCGGCCCACGGCCGCGGTCCTGCGGGAACTCAGAGCAGCACCACGCAGCCCGCCTTAGAACCGGAATGGTCGCTTTATCCTCGGCGGTTACGTCGTGCCTTTCTGAGGCCAAAGAAGGGGTTTAGCTCTGGAGCATCGTAAAAGTGGCAGAGGGAGACGGGAGCGAAAACTTTTAACTACCTTCCCACCTGGTGCATATAGGAAATGATCATTTGTCACGCAATGTTAGGAATAAAAACACCGAACTGAGCAGTCTGCAGCAAACCCGTCAGCTTCCTTTTTTTTATAAAAAAAAAAAAAAAAAAAAAAAATCAGAAAACTTTTCTGTAAAGAAACCCTACAGCGATACAGCAAACGTCCATTATTGAAAAATACTGGTAGAAACCTGCAGAGAGTTTTTCCTTCGGTGGTTATTCCATATAAGTTACTACCGTAAGTAACGATGACTAACGCAAGGTTACTTGATAAACTTGAGATGCGACTCCTAATTCAAACTTTGAAATATTCACCAAACTCCTGGCGATCCAGCTACCTACATAGAATTAATCCCTGATCCAGGAAATACTCCCTTCTCATCTCATCATCACCTAACATTTCCTCTAAAAACTCCCCCGGGAAAACAAGGTGTGTGCTTACTGGATTTAATGGGAAATTCCAAATTCAATTAACATAGTGCATACGGTTAGCTTTTAAATATATATAATTGAAGATACAGCATGAGTTAAAAGAAAGTATTTTAACCCATTTCTGGTGTAAAACTCCCTAAACTCAATACAGCCCATTTCTTCCTATCGTGATTTTTGCTTTCTGAATTAGTGGGTTTAATCACGAAAGTTCAAAGGATTTCACAACTGAACACAGCCAACTTTTATTTTGCATGTCAAAAATGAAAGGGGACAAAAAGAGAAGCAGAAGTAGTTTTACATCACTGACTCATATTTCTCTTTAGAAAGACGGCCCACTTTCCAAAAAGTTCCTCTTCCCAATAGCAAGAATTTCGGATGTTTAAGTAAAGAAGGTTTGGGTGTTTTTTTAAAGAATATGCTTCTATTTTAAGAGTGTGCTTTGATAGTGAAGGCCTGGGAAACGCATGTACTTTTTTTGCCAGGGTTTGTTAATGAAGAATGACACTAAATGGTTGTGTGATGGGTAATGCTTAGTTCATTACTCACTGACATGTGCCTTGATACCATCAACTCCACAACCAAATTTAGCCCTGTTATAAGCAGATGTAACTTCGCTGGAGTCAATGGGATGAGTTTGCATCTGCAGACGGAGAAGTTGAAGAGTATCACCCTTTCCTGGCAGCCCAGCGCAGCGCGGCCCGGCCCCGGGGAGGCGGCGCCGGCTCCGCGGGTGCGGAGCCCGGACCCCGCGGGTGCGGAGGTTTCAGCCTGCTGCTGCCGCCGCCGCCCCGCTCCCGCCCCCGCTCCGCTCCGCCGCCCCGGCCCGGCCCCCCCTTCCCTCCTCCCGGGACCCTCCCGCCGGGGGCAAGCGGCGGCGGGGCAGCCCCGCCGTGACACGCACCACCCGCCCCACGGGAGGGCCAGATCCTGCTGCCGGCCCAGCCGAAGACCCCGGCGGCAGCCGCCGCTCGCAGCGTCCCCCACCCCGTCCGTCCGTCCGTCTGTCTGTCCGTCCCGCCGCGGAGGGCAGCGCCGGCCCCCGGGGAAAGGGGGGGGGGGGGGGGGGGGAAGAGGCAGCGGGCGGGAGCGGGCTGGAAACTTACTTGGGGTTGGAGGAATTCCAATATATGGGGTCCAAAACGATGGACCTCGCCAGTGCAGTTCTGCATAAAACCATCACGACTCCCCAGCAGTACTTCCAGGCGGAGGCGTCTCGCCTCCGCGCTGCCATGGTCGCAGCCGGCACCGAGTCCCTCCCCGGGGCCGCGCCAACTCCGCCCGTGCGGTTTCCCCGCACCTGAGCGGCGGCAGCAGGGTGGGGGCCTGGCGCCCCAACAGCCGGGACGGTGAAGAGGAAAGAAAGAATGACACACACACAAAAAAAAAAAAAAAAAAAAAAAAAAAAAAAATCACACGCGGAGGGTCGACGATGCACTTGGCGAGAGCTGGAAGCAGATCTACTGAGTCATGTATGCCACTCGCATGTAGGAAATTCTCCTGCGAGGTAAGATCCAAGCTACCTCCGAAGTAACAACACAAAAATGCAAACGCCTCAGTCCTTCCTCTTACTGGAGGTCTCCCGGCTGCCTTGGAAGATGCCACTCAAACTGCCAACTCCCATTTGGATCCAGTGCGCCATACACGTTCACAGTGTCTAAGGCTCGCGTGAAAAGGAGTTTAAAAAAAAAAAAAAAGGCAAAATAAAAGGAACGGTGGTGGGAGAAATAAAGGGGTTGGGGGAAAGGGACACAGCCTCGGCAGGAGGCTCCTTCTGTGTCTCTCAGTGCTCCCTGCAGTTTGCAATCCGCACAGGCACCAGCCCGGGCTGTTTCGGGCAGCTCGGAAGCAACCGCGAGTCAGTAAATCCACTCCGAGAGTCAGCTCCCCCGGTCCCGGGGAGGCGCATCCGCAGGGCTCCGGCTTCCCCGGGGGGGGCACTGCTGTCCTTGTCGCCGGCACAGACCTCGGAGCGGAGCAGGGCAAGAAAGAAGGGGCGAAAAATAATAATAATAAAAAAATAAATAAAAAAAAAAAAAGGGGGGGGGGGGGTGGTCGCAGCGTCAAAACGTCCCTAGCTCTCCCCTTGCGAGATCCGCAGTCCGCGGCGCGGCGGCAGGAGGAGGAGGAAAGCCGGGCGCGGGGACTTGCGCCGCCGCGGAGCCCCAGCGCGGAGGAGCAGCCGTCCCCACCGCGCCGCCTGCAACCCGCGAGGCCGCCGCCGCCGCCGTTGCTGTTGCCGCCGCCGCTGTTGTTGTTGCTGCCGTTGCCGCCGCGGCCAGTCCCCGGCGCAGGAGCGCGGCCGGCGGCAGCGCGCCGCCGTAGCCATATAAGCGCGGCCCCGCCGCCCCGCCGCCGCCGCTCATAGGGCCGCCGCCGGGCCGCCGCGCTGGTTGGGCGCCGCGCGTGTCACTTACCGCCGCCGCCGCCGCGGCGGGCGGGGCCGCGCCGAGACCCGCCGCGCAGGGCCGGCAGGTAACATTCCCCCCCCCCACACACACCCCGCCCAAACCCCCGCCACACACCCTCCGCCACGCGGGGGCCCGGTCACGCCACGCCACGCCACGGGGCGGCCGCACGACCGACCGACTGACCGCCGGGGTGAGCGGGGAGCCCGCTCGCTCGTAGTCACGCCGGGGCTGTGCGGGGAGGTGCGGCTGGCCCACGCGGGGCGGAATCAGAGGGGAAAAAAATAAAATGAAATGTACTCTCCGCTCCCCCAACCCACCCCCACCCCCTCAAAAAAAAAAAAAAAAAAAAAAAAGGTCTTTGCTAAAATGGAGCGTTTTTCAAATACACTGCTGTTTAAGGAGCGGGGAGCAACGGGGCGCGGCGCTCCCCCCGCTGCGGCGGGGCGCGGCCCCCCCCACCCGCGGGAGAGCAGGGCTGGCGGAGCTGCGCGGCAGCGGCCGCCTCCGCTAGCGCGGAGCTCCCCGCGCAACTTCGTGCGGGCGCCCCGCCGGGGGAGGGGGATGGGCAGCGGGGGGGCTCTCCCACGCTCGGTCCCGACTGTCCCTTAACACGGGGCCTCGGGAGTTTTCGAAGTTTATCTGGTTGCGCGACAGTTTGCCACGGGCCATCCCGAAATACAGAGGAGTTGGACGCGCAGAGCCCCCGCAGAAGGGTGCGGAGCGGAGCGTAACTAGCGGCGCTGAGGCCGGGTGCGGGTCCCCCGCCACCGCTCCGCGCCTTCCCTTCCGCACATTTTGGGGGGGGGGGGAAATTTTCGGATCCAGTTCTTTCTCAGACCCCGCGTATCCCGCCGGCACCTGGCTCCTGTACCTAATTTTACTAATTTCTGGCCAGGGGGGACCTACCCGTAGGCAGCGCTGGAGATGCTTCCCCGGTGGCTGCGGAGGGACCCCCGGGGGGCGGATGAGGGGGGGCACCGCGGGGGGGGGTGGGTGGGTGTCGCCGCTGCCACTCGGGGGTGCGCCGGCCGCCGCGGTCGGGACCCGGCGCGCCGCGGCTGCCGTGGCGCTTCCACGGGGCCACAGCTCCCACTAGCGGCCAACAGCGTCCCTCCACGGCGTGGGGAGGCGGGGGGAGGGGTCCCTCTCGGCTTCATCCCACCCCCCCTCCTCCTCCTCCGCGGCTCCCGCGCGTCCTGCCCTGCCCGGAGCCTACGCGGTTCCCCCGGCAAAGGGGCTGGTGGGTCCCGCGGTCCCGCGTGGCGGCCCCGGGGGGCCGCAGGGGCGGCACACGGGAACGGCCGGCGCCGAGAGCTGCACCGTGGCTAAAACTGCTCGTACCGCGTCACGGTCGGTCCTGTGAAGTGAAGGGGGTTACCGAATTTCTTCCAGTAGGGATTTCTTGCCACAGTAGTATCTGCAGAAAGGATTAAAAATTAAATCCCAGGAAATTACGGCGCCCTTTCTGTCATTTCTCGACCTTTTAGTGTAGGGATGCAAAGGACATGCTACAAAAGACCATAATAAAGAGCCAATTTCGCATAATTTTGTTCCCGAAAAAATAGGGGCATTTACTTAAAAATCGGGTTAGTGGTGGTGCTCGTTCGGCTTTTAGGCGAACGCGAAGAAGCCCTTATAAGGAAAACGACTGGCACTGAAATTTATTTCCTTGATCAATTTGGAAGAAAATGATCGTTTCCCTCCCCCTTTTAAGCAAAGTGGTGTTTCAGCCTGGCAGAGACCGCTCCTCTAGCTCGCAACAGAGGGGAAAGGAGGTTTGAGGCGCGCTCGATGCCCCATAGATTTTGTGTTAATTGTGTTTGGTAGTTCTCTAATGAAATCTACCACTCAAGGAAACAGGGAAATCAGTTTGCTTTTCACACAAAACATCGAATACGTTTTAAGTAAACTGCTTAATTAAATTTAATTTGCAGCGAGGAAGGAATTGCAGATCCGGCGACACAATTTGGTGGAAAAGGATCCGATTCCCAGGACGGAAACTTAGCACTCAAGTGGGAGACAGAGATTGGGTATCTATGCGCATCGAGGGGCATCAAAGGAGGGCTTCGCCAGCGAGGGGAGGAAAGTACTTAATTATTAAACTTTTAAACAAATGTGTGGTGTGTATCCAGTCGGGAGCCAGTGGAAACACTGAGCCTGATAAACGCTTCTCACAACAGAGACGTGTAAAATAGTTTTACCTCAATTTTGTCATGCTGCTTCTTCTGTTTGTTTTGAAGCAAAAGGTTACGAACGGTGTTTTGTAAAAGCTGTGAGTAAACTGTGACCTCTAACTCTCCGTGTCCTTGCTTTAAGTAAACCAGAGGAAATGAAGAGCCCTGGCATTGTCTGAAAATATCCTCCTGCAGCTAAATATATCACTCGACTTCTATTGTCCAGCGGCTAATCATTTTACGTAAATACAGCTGTTTTACTCCACTCTGCAGCATCCTCTTGACAGACACCGTAGGTGTGTAAAAATCCGCGTTAACAAAACCACTTTTAAGTAAGAACCTAGAGAAAACCGGGAGCTTATCTCCCATAAGCTGCTCGCAAGCAACAAAGGTTAAGCCGTCCAGAGAAATGTGGGCTCTCGGGGGCTGCTTCGCTCGGGTCACCCCCTTTTTTTTTTTTTTTTTTTTTTTTTTGCTCGAGGGGCCGATCCCCGCTGCTGGGGTCGGGGCGGGGGGCGCTTTCTGCGGAGTCGCTTGCGGGGCCGGGCCCGGGAGCGGGGCCGGGCGCGGGGCGCTCGGCGGAGCCCCCGGGCAGCCGCGGTGCGGCCGCGCCCCCGCCCCGGCCCCGTCCTCCTCCCCGTTCCCCCCCGCAGCACCGGCCTCCAACTTTCCCGTCTCGCTTCCGAGCGGCGGCAGGAATCGCCTCCTCGGACACGGAGGAAACGTGAGAGTACGGGTTGGGGACGGGGACGGGGGCGGGGGGGGCGAAAAAAGCGCACAAAGTGGTAGGAAGTTAGCAATCGGCTTCGGCCGCGGTGGCGGCTTCTCTGAGGGGCTATTTCAGGAGGAGGTCCCGGCAGATATTTCGGGTTTCGCGGGGATGGCCGTTTCCTGGCAGACAAACTCGCAGGGGACAGGCTTCTGCGGGGAGGAAATCCTGCCGCGGCCGTGGGAGCGGCGCCGCGGTCCCCCCGGCTCGGCGGGCGAGGGTGGGTGGGTGGGTGGGTGGGCGGATGGATGGATGGATGGATGGATGGATGGATGGATGGATGGATGGATGGATGGATGGATGGATGGATGGATGGATGGATGGATGAGCGGCGCCACCGAGCAGGTGGGACCCGCTTTTCCCTCTGCCTTCAGGGACAAACCGGGACTCTGCCATTCGCACCGCTGAAACCTTTATTTCCAGCGCCTCGATCAGCCTGACAGCAAAAATCGCATTTATCGCTGAATAACCCCTTTCGGCTTATTCCCGAAAGTGATGGGGGCAATAATTACACTGATATTGGCTCCGATCCGGCGAAATCTGTAACAAAAAGGCAGTTAATCTGAATGTGATCAGGATCGGGCCCGCCATCCCCGATTCTTTTACCAGTCTGAACATTGGCAATGAGAATACACGGAACATGACCTTTTTTATTAAGTGGAAAAGCTTACCATCATTAACAGTTACTTGAAAATTTACCAAGTTTGAAAGTCAAAAAGAGATAACTCAAGAGATACAATTACTGCTAAATTTAAGAGAGACTGATTTACATGGTTTGTTTATTGTTTGTACAAAAGGCCAAGTGTGCCGGATACTTGAAACAGCTCCTAAAATATCATTCATACCCTAACAATGCATTTTCTGCACTTAGGGTGGAGAGTATGGATCTAGAGGTTTGCCTTCTCCATGTCTTTTTAAAACCACAATTTTGGTTAACCGTAGTTTCTTAGAAAATGAGCTTGGCTCCTCCTAAAAACAACCACAGAATTCAAGCAGTGTTGCAATAAAAATCAGAAAATAAGTTGGTACATCCTAACCATGCATTTTAATTTTCCGTTTGACTTATTTTTGTATCGATTTTCAGCATCACTCTGTGAAAACTAAAATTCTAGTATTATTTTGTGGTCTGCGATGAGCTATGTAGGGTGGGAAACAAGACCCAGGATCAAACTTCCACTACACAACTGGGCTTTTACAGGGATTTATGTCCCCTTGCGCAGAGCTGACCACTGCAGCCCTTGCTTCTACGTGTCAGTCCGGGAAAGGTGATCAGAAGGATTGAGCTGTTCAGTAAGGAAGTGTCAACAGAGGCTCAGTGCTCCTCAGTTGGATAACAAGACAGTGGGACGGGAAGAGGGGTTATGAGAACGCTGAGATTCAGGGATTCGGTGGTACTAGCATGGAGATGAAACAGAGGTACATTGTGACAGTCATGGCTCAGCTCTGGCTGGACTGGCCTGTTGGTCCAAAATTGTACCAGCCCTGGCACTTCGACCATATCCTCCTGCCTTGGAATGAGCCTTAGGTACAGGGGCAGCTCCACAGTTCTCATCTGAAATAAACCATCTCTGCAATGCAAACTGCTTATCAACTTGAATTTCACCTGAACTTGCACTGCATTGAGACCCTGCAGTTAGCAGCGCTGATGATTTTTCTTCCTGCTTGCCAAAGGGACAACACATACCCAAATACCCTGAAAATGTTTAACGAAGATTCTTCATGCAGTTATGAGTGAATCACAACCATCTTCCCAGCTGGTGTACACTCAAAAAAATGGCACAGAAACTCAAAGCAATCGTGAAGAGGGCATGTTAATAGCATCAGAGAGGGGTTTACGATCTTCAGGTCAGCAAGGGCAATAGACAAGGTGAGGTGTATGAGGTGGCACAAAGCTCAAGAGAAGAGACAAGATAGATCCTTCCTTCTTTTTCAAGACAAAATAGGAGTGGATGAAGTATTGATACTTTAGTAAGATAACACTGACATATCTGTCTATACGTAGGTATGCAGTTGCTTGGCAGCTTAGACATCTTGCCAACCTCATTGTCTCCACTTTGCTAAGCTTCAAGGACACCAGCTCTCCAATACAATTCACAGCAGTCAGCTTTCCCCTTGTGCTTGGAAAAATGATGATAATGAACATGGGAAGTTCAAAGGGCAGTTTAACAAATCTCCAAAGTAACAGCACACTGCTAGGATACCACTGTAAGGCCTTCCACTCTCTCTCGCCTCTGCCAGATAGACACATTGTTCGGTATTAAAATAATTCTTCAGGATATTTATGAAGAGGGGTTGGGAAAACTAAGATCTCTTCTGTCATCATGTAAGGGAAGTAAATACTGCTTGACGTAGGTCACAACAAAAAATGCCTATCTGCCTCCCCTGGGCAGGGCGGGGGAAGGGGATGAAAGAAACCCCCCCCCCAAAAAAAAACAGATCAAAAATTATCTAACCAAAATTTGAACTTCAAACTGTCACGAAATAAAAATTAAACACCCAACACCATTTCTAACAGCAATTTCTCTAGGTAGGTTGCTATCCTCACGCAGGCCCAAGCTCCCCAGCTCGTACTGTTTAATCACTACCTAAATGTCAGTCCATGGACTAACCTACTTTGGATCAGACCGCAATCAAGTTTTAAGGGAATATAAGAACATTGCAAGTTCTTATCATCAAATGTCGATTTACCCTCCCGCCCAAACTATGTGCACCTCTATTTTCCTAGAAACCAACAGTACCCCTGAAGTCCTACAGTAATTTTAAAAAGAAAGAAAACCCCTGATTAATACAAATGTGATGTCCACTCATACTGGGTCTACAAAAAGCTATCTAAGAAATACAGAATGCTTTAGGCCAGTAAAGAGGCAGTGGTTCCTACCAAGTGAACTTCTGTCCCAACAAAAAAGCATAAATATGTATCTCCCTCTCCTTTTTAGTGGGCAGGGGGAAGGCAACGCATGTAGGAAGGTGTGGAATGTCAGAAGGGGCAATCCAATTGTGATGGGACATTTTGTCCTCAGTAGTCCTAAAGGTGCAATTGAAAATAACCTCTCAAAGTCCAAGCCTACCCAGTGTGAAGTGTAAAGAACAAATGTTACTATTTAGCAGCAAATCATTGATGCAGAACAAAAGGCTCGATACCACAGCTGTGTGTATGAGAACTTGGCTTCTTGCTTTTAGAAGAGGAGAGGAAACAAAAATGCATAGGTCTGTTTTGAGTATTGACTTTTAATAGCTTGTTTCTTGTAAGGGAACAGGGGATGTTTTCTGTTTTAGAAATACAGGTATCAGTTGAGCTTTAAATACAGCCTGCTCCTGCCAACAGGTCATGTACATGATTTATTTGGCTTCAGCTTTTGTTTTTATGCATTAAGCAACCTTCAACCTTCTTCTGTAATACAATAGATAGACAAATTTAAGTACAGTAATAGTGTAGGTATTTTACTGTCTTCACATTTTTCTAGACATACTGGACAAAGCGATACACATCAGTCTGCCCCCAAGCCCAGGTTTCACACAAAGCACACTGAACACTGCTTTCAGTGGCACACTCAGCTTGCTCCCACATTTAACTTGCCAAATTAACAGAAACAAATCCTTTGGGAATATTAGGAATTACTTCCAACTTTGTCCAGTGACATTCAGATGCTCAGGCAACTACTGGTAACTTTCATTTTACCATTACTATAGACGTTGCACACCAACAGGAAAACAAAAGTTTTAGAACTGGACAAGCTATAGTAATCCAGGTTTTGGTAGAAGAATTATATACAAAAAGGGGACTTTAATATATAGTTTTCAATCTGTAGTTTCATTTTTCAAAATAAAACCTGTATATATAAATGGATAACATTCAAGACCTGTATATGAATAACAGTTGCCTTCTGGCTAAAACAATATATTTAGACAGAATCTCACTTTCTGTTTTTCATTTCAAGTATGCTAGCCGGTCCAGTCCTTTGTGAAAAAACCTTCCATTTTTAAATCCTTTAGGATCCATCAAATTCATTATATGGTAATGACCCTAACTTACACAATATACTATATTATGAGGTGAACTGAAGGGGATTAGATATCGAAGTATTGGTTCGGGTGCAGTAAGCCAAACAGCTGTTTAAACATGATACTACAGCTGAAATAAGTCTCTGTCAGAATAAAAACCAATATTCATGAAAACAGCAGCAGCCATCAAAAACATTCACAACTGCAGGGATTTTTTACTGTGTGTAATTTTGCATTATAAGTAGGAGAAGCCACAATAGTTAAAAGCAAAATTAAAAAAAAATACCACTATAGTATTGAATTTAATAATGTGAATTGTCACTCTTATAGCTGTTTATAGAAGTGTACTAAAAGAATTTACTTAAACATATGAATTTAAGACTTTCACTTTATTCAGCAAATTGATTTATTTACACAATGGGGAACGCTGGTTGAATGCTGTCAATGTAATAAAAACAAATCTAACAGAGACAATACTGAACTCTCTCTATGTATTCATAGCAGAAATGACAAACTATTTCCTTACCTGTATCAGGAACATCAAGCGCAACAATGGGACAGTATCATAGGACACTGATTTAACAATAAACCACAGAGGTCCGGTAATACTATGGCATTTTACTCATGTATTTACTGACTTTAAAAAAAAAAAAAAAAATTAAGTCAGCAATACCCAGTATAAAGTTCTGTCAATTATCAGAGTCAAACTCTGATGAGTACGTCAGTAAAACCTTATCAGATCATCCAGAATTCATAAAGTGACCCGATCTGCTTCAGACCACTAATACAGAAACAAAATTGATGAGAACAGATTACCCTCTGAAAGGCAACAATGATCTGATAAGGCTTTAACTTAATGGAAGCTTTAAAAAAAAAAAAAAAAAAAAAAAAAAAAAAAAAAAAGAAGAAGAAGAATTGCAGAGCACAGCCCCTATTAGAACAAGCTAACTTTCCAGACTTTCAAAAAAGACCAAAAAAACAAAATGGAGAGAAAAAAAAAAAAAAAAAAAAAACGAAAAAAAACCCACTTCAACATGAAGCTACCATACAAAGTTTTTTTGTTGTTTACTTTTTTTGTTGGGTTGTTTCTTTTTTTTCTTTTAAGAGTTCAGAGTTGCTATTTAATCCTGGCTTTTTAGTGAGAAGGACAGTTTTGGCCTAGACTTTCCTTTGCCCAGGATCATTTTTTGCTCTTCCTTTTGCTGACGTTGTCTCTCTTGTTCTAGTTTCATCCTCTCCTCATGAATCTTTCTTTGTTCTTCAACAATTTTCAATTGTTCTTCAGCCTATATATGAAAATGGTAGATTTTAGGACAATATATTTTGTAGTCATAAAAGCAATTTACAAATCCATATTAAATTCCAAACAAGTCCAATCCTGCACAGGTATGTAAGCAGTTTTACCTGAACTAGATGCCACAGTTGGTTTCTGTGAAGCTATTTATAAAACGGTAATTTGAACTGGGTTTAAAAGAAACACTGAACATCTTCAGTGCATACATGCAGTGCTTTTCAGCACTGCTTTGAAAACAACACATTACATTTTAATTAAGGAAGTCAGTGTATATAGAGAGAAATTCCCCTGACACCTGTCACGTGTCAGATGAAGGCACAATATAACAGCGTAGCAGACCTTCAGAGGTCTCCCCGCTCCAAAACCCATCTAAAGCCCCCTCCTAATTCAAAACCATCTTTACTTGATTTGTAACAAGTCAATCAATTGACTTATGGCTCTTATGGCTCTTCCAAAGGTCTTCTAAAGGTGCTTATTTTGTTCATTACGTCAATTAACACTTTAAATTTTCTGTTTGTCTCATTTCTACCATATGAGGTAGGGAAAAGGCTAAAACAGAAAGAGATCTAAAGCAGATGCAGTTCAAGCAAACAGTTTTAAGAATCATCTTTACCTGAAAAAGTTGTAATTACTTGAGTAACTGAAACTGGTAAGAGTTCAATAAGGATTTAGAAGAAGCTTAGTCTGGCTTATCATTAATTTATTAGAATCAGCTAAATCATATTGAATGCTCTCATGAGGCAGGCACCTGCTTAAATAGGCTTGGAGACCAACACAGGCTACACTTTGACAACTTAGACATCTTAAGCTTATGCTGAAAGTCTCTTTCAGCACTTCTGCATCAACACTGTACTAGTCTCAAATCCAGTTTGTACTTGCCCTGCTCAACAAGACAGAATTAGTCACTTCTGTTCTAGAACCTGAACGTTTGCAAACTTACTTCAACGTTCCTTGTGAGATACAGTTAAAAATGTAACTTTTGAAATTCTGAATGCAGATATCTTCCTCTAAATTAATTGTACCTGAACTATTTTTTCAGATTAGTGTAACTGCTAAAGATCTGGTGTCTTCTGCTCGAGGGAAGGAGAGCAATGCTACTGACATAGCCAGCAATAGACAAGTTAAACTCTAGAAAGGGTCCATTTGTTTATTTTAATTGTGTTGCAAATCAAGCAGAGGGACCTGTATTCCCCTACAGAACAGTTAACTACATCTTCACATACCAGTTTAGCTTGTGCTTCTGCAATTTTTCGATTATTCTCTTCTAGTATTCGCTCTAGTTCCTCACGCTTTGCACGCTCTTCTTCCTAAACGGGAGGACAGGGCAAGATGTTAGTAAAGTAAAATATTAATTTCTGCATGTTCACTAATCTTTCTCAGAATTCTTCTGTGAACTGACTTAAAGTGGCAGCTTTACAGCCACCTATTTTGTCTCACAATGGTAAATTGTGCAGCCACTAAAACTGGTTTCTAGTACTCAATTTAAATCATCCCGCCCAGTCCAAACAGCAACCAACTAAACCCTCCCTAATCATAGAATCCTGACAATTTATTACTAGAATTTTAATATCACACAAATCAACAAGGACAACTACAAAAACTGGATAGTATTTACCAAATTAAAAGTAATATAGAAAATATAAATAAAGTGAATAGTTTGTCTCACCAATTAAGTATACCTACGTATTCTTTACCTATACTCCTTTAATCAGCATTAAAAGTTGAATATTTACTGTCTTGTCCAGTGTCCTGCAGAGTGTGCTCCTCGGCTGCCATACGCGCCAGCTTCCTCTTTAAAATGATTTGTACTGTTAGCTTGGCAATACCTGCATCAGCAGCTCAACCATTTATAAAGAAACAACATACAAGGAAGGCTGAGCTGAGGAATGCAGATGTTTATGATAAGAAGGAACAAAAATATGTAAATCATTCCTAAGGCAAACAATTAATAAGAAAAATACATTTACTGTTAGTGAAAAATACAAATGGTAATCCATACTTCATGGAGCTATGGGCTTCTTTCATGGGGAGAATGGACTTAACATTCAATATTTTGACAATTTTAATTTTAATGACAATTTTGACTGTCATTTGCAGTCTGAACTTAGAATTCAGGAGTCCAGAGAAGGCAAGATCAGGAAATAAAGCCTTGTAATTGTTGTTTTCTTGGTGAATTTTATGCAACTCTGTTATGCAACTCATAAATATGAAGACTGCGTGAAAGTTTTTGAGGTGTTTTCAGTTCACATAATATATATCCGAATTATTTTAATATTTGGAAGATTTAAAGTTAGCCAGAGGTTTGTGTCTGTGTAAGAAAAAAAAGTTAATACGAACAAAGCAAGCATACGAAGAGAAAACTTCTTACTATGACTAGTAACCAGCTACTAGCTAGCACACTTCACTCCAGGCATGGAAGTTTATTCTGCATTACAAAGAACTGATGGGACTTCTCCACATCACATTGACAACAGCAAAAATACTTAAAAAAAAAAAAAAAAGTCATCCATCTGATCAAGTGAAAACCTCTACAGATGAAGAATCTGCTGTCTACAGACATCTAAATTCAACTTAAATTATTTCATAGTAAGGTCAGAATTTGCGAACAAGTTTGATTTAATGTTCTTAGTATTGATTGTGACTCCGTGTTCCAGGTTTTTTTTTTTTTTTTGTTTTTAGTTTAAAGATATTATGTGACAGACAAGTCACATGTAGTATGAAGGGGAAAAATTGATTGATACCATCTTTCCTTTTGTAAGCCAACCAAAATATTAATTTAAAATAAATCGTGTAGGAGGTATGGAGTAAAAAAGGCATTTGAGACTTAAGACTATATAGCACAAATTTCCTTTACAGTTTAAAATTTGTCTTGAAATTTCTGGATCCTGGAATGATTGGTGCAGGCAGGCATCAAAGCCTTCAGTAGCAAATTACTGTCTCACAGAAAGACATTTTCAGCTTCTGCTCCAGCTGCTGATTAAAAAAAAAAAACCAACAACAACAAAAAAAAAAAGGAACAAAAACCCAAGTCACATGTTCAGCTTGACTTCAGACAAGGGCAACCTGCTCTTTTATAACTTCTAGGGAAAAAAAAACGAGTTGTTAGTAGTTATTAAAAATGGATATAATGATTTGGACATAGATCCTTCGTGAAGACGTGGATGGGCTTATGCTCGAAGTCCCAGAATTAGTCCAATGTATGCTCAAGGAAAATGTTCATTTTAAATGAAGAGTAGGAAACCTATTTGTTAAAGACAGGTACTGCAGCTCACTGCTGGACCCTGCTTTTTGCCTGACTGAAGGCAAAAGCCTCTTACAGTCTAGGTAAACAAAATGAAACAAATGAAGGATACATAATTACAGATTTTCAATACCCTTCCCCAAAATGAAAGGACCGTTGATAAATCCTGCAGCCATGGCAAAAGTTTCAAACAATTCTGAAATATGTAGGTCAGTTCCATTAAAAATCAAGTATCCTTGTTCAGGTTTTAGGAGAATAACTGTTTAAGTATCAGTGAGCTCCTCTGAATAAGCTAGAAATTAAGTTTCGTAGCAATGCAAGTTTATACGAGAAGGGAATTAGATTTGCTGTATTCCATCTCTTTCTGAACCGAACAGGAGGCACAAACCGACACTGAAAGTTTTGCCATGGACTGTCTCTACTTTCCAAACGACCGAGCGTTACCTCTCTGGCTTTTTGTGCTGCAAGTTCAGCTTGTCGCTGTCGCTCGAGTTCTTCGAGCAACTGTTTTTCCATGATGCGCTTAGCCTCCTCCACCCTGCGGAGAACCTCTCGCTCAATCTCATCCTTCCTTTTCTCCAACTCTTCTTCTACACGTTTAGCCACAAGCTCTTCCACTCTTCGAGCAGTTTCTTCCTCTATGAGCTTCTCTTCAATTTCTTGTTGACGACTACAAAATGCAAACATGAGGATTACATTTTTAATCAATAAAGAATGGTTGCACTGAAACAAAGCCTCTCAAATACACGGTATCAGCCACCTTACTGATTCACTTTTAAACAATTTTATACCTTACACACAGAGATCATATACTTAAAAGAATGTTCTGCCCTGCATTTAAGAAAAGTGAATATTCAGGCAATCAGTGCTCCTACCACAGAGAACCCATTCAGACCATATCATATTAAGCACCTCTCCATCTTATCTCAAGAGAGTAATCTTAAAAGGACATCTTATCATACTACTTCTTGATCATTTCAGCCGTAGGGGAAGGGGGAAGGGCTGGGGGGGGCGGGGGGGTGGTGGGGTGTGTTGGTGGTATAAAAAAGACCCCACCCAACTTAGGCCATCCTTCACCCTTCCAGAATTAAATGGTCTCAAATTTAAGCCACATGTAGCAATATTATCTTGTAAGACCTTGTCTTAAAGCCACTACCTCAGAGGCACCAAACATGTCGAATAACTAAAATAGAAGACAGTAGCAATAACATCTATGATTTGAATATTTTTAAAAGAATTCCAGGTGTTATATCTGCAATCTAGTTATCCAAACATTTATCTTACAAAATTTCAAATACCTCACCTCCCCTTAACTTCTTTATTGCATCACTGTTACTACTGCAATTATCCAAAATTAAATATACCAATACCAAGCTCTAAATAAATCCTTGCAAACTTTGCAGTTTGCCATGTTTTGAATTTTGGAAGTATTTTCAAATGTCTTCTTGTCTTTATTCTTGTTTAGCAGCAGCATTATCACTTAGCCTGATACCTGGTTTATGTTTTCATTAAAAAGCACACAAAAAGATTAGATCAATTTGCAGGTTTATTACCAAATGAAGAAAAAAAAAATCTTCCAGGTACTAATCACTACTACACTATGGCAACTAGATATCCAAAGACCAACAAAAGTGAATACTGTATAGCTATGTTTCATACAGTACTATTTATTTAGAATTATTATGGGTTTTGGGCAGAAGGTTGTTCTTCCAACTTTAAAACTGAACCTTCATTTTAAGTATTCCATGAAGCACGAAACAATCTTATAAACTTATCTTCTGGTCCATCAGCTCCAGAAATCCATGATTTAGAATAACTACTACTGTTGTAATACCCTTAATATCCTGTCATTTTCATAATGCTTGCATTTTCCTATCGTATGTATATTGAGAAACATAAACCCAACTCATAAAAAAAAGAAACAAAAACCAGGATTTACTAATTTTTAGATTTCCCAGTGTACAATTTGCAAACATGAAATAGGAGATAATGAATTATGGATTACTGATCTAGATAAACATGTGAAATACCGAGGTGAAAGGCTCCAGATTTCCCCTGTTCATGTACCTTCTTTCCAAAAATGTACTGAACCAAAGTCTATCTCATTCAATAAAAAGGTTTGAAACCTTCAACTTAAACATTCAGACCCAGAACACAAATTTTATTCTTACATTCCTCTAGAGATAGCAAACTTATCTGGTGGCACATTAGGCCAGCATTCACTTTTCCTAAAACGACACAAAGTATCTTGACATTAATTTTTCAGAAAACCAAAACACAATCTAGACCATCATCACCATCCAGAAAAATGCATCAATCCCATTCTGTGTAACTCTGCCAAGCCACTACCTACAATCCTTTCTGGACACATTTTTAAATATCCTTTACATACTAAATACCCTTTTTAAAGGTTTTTCTTCCCTCTTATGAGTATTTATTCAGCAGCAAGTACTCTCACCATCCTGTACTGATACAACTTAGCATACATAAGAGGCTGTTCTACAGAAATATTTTTTCAGAAAGCTCATCTTCACATGTTTTATTCAACTATTTTAGCTTTACATTTAACATCAAGAAAATCTAGAATAAAAGTTTACTAATTGAATAAACATAGTACATAGTTACAAAAACCCCCAACACTCATGTCTGAAATAAGTTGTCAAATATCCTCAGCAATCAATGATGTACTCAAAGTAAGGACTGGGCCTGCATGTTTCATTCTTCTCACCCCAACAAATTTCATTAAAATTTAATTAAACCAAGCAAATATATATTTTTCACATTCATAGGCAATAACAATATTGCAAATATATAATAATACATATAAGGGCTTTGATTTTATCAAGGAAATCAAATTGTAAATACTGATATAAATCTCAATGATTTGTTCTGTAGTTTATACCAACTATTCATTATTTTTTAAAAATAGCATGACGTTAGAGTATTTTATATACAGGTGTAAGTTTATCATCCTGACCTACTGAGCTGTGACTCCAGAGTAACAGATAAATCATTACTGTAAAAGTATTTTTAATATGCTTCATTTACTTCTTAAAGATTAATTTTATAAAATCTGCAGAAAATAAGCTTCTTAAGTTTCAGCAGATTTCTGATGAAAAAGAAGGTTTTATTTGCAAGGCCTTTACACAAAACTAGCTTTATAGGAAAAAGCAGAAGCTAGGCTATGTAATAAGATTTGAAGACATGAGGAGAAAGTCACTTTCAATATGTGAACTGTCCACTAGTTAATTCACTCAGCAAGAAAGCACTTCTTTCCTTCACCAACAGGAATACATACTAACATACATAACACAATTTACAGACAACTTACTCAAATACTGTATTTGTCAAATAAGTTTTATTGCTTTTTCTTTTTTAAATTTAAAGTGTATTCCAGGAGCATCAAAATTCTATGCCCAATCTTTTCCAATATTGTTTCTGCCTCAGAAGTTTACTGTTCTCTTGCCAATATCAACACACGTCATAATCCTCCTATACATATTTCATGTTTCAAAATTTCAAAGATAACTTTAAAGAAAGCTTACTTACATATGAACTAAAACAGCTCCAGAATACTAGCATAAACTATTCACTGTATTCTCAAATTGTTATGCACATTCCAATTCTTCATCACAGATATTCATGGAATATTTTTATTAGTTTAGGTACTGATTAAAATTATAAACCGCAAAATTAGGATAAATAACTGAAAAAGCATTCAACGTTTTCATGTATCTTTGTGTTACTAAGCAAGTTTCTGATGACACCGCTGTCAAACTCTGAAGCTAGCAAAGGAGATTATCGACAAGCAAAACCGAAAGTGACAAGTCGGGGTGATCAAGCCTTCTGAACTACAATTAATATCTCATTTGAACTATGCCGCTGAAGTAAAACTCTCCACCTGAGAATTTACAGAACTACTTGGCTTCACACGTACAAGCAAGTGCTATTTCTGGATTCAGTGCTCCAGTGAGCAAGGGTAACATTCAAAGAACAAGAATCACTTTATCACAACTGTGAAAACCATTGCTATCTCCACTGCACAAAGGTCTGTCGTAACTTAACAATATTGCTAAGCATCTTAATGCACGCCCAACGTTCGTTGAAATAGAATTTCTCTATCCCTGCAGGCTTTATAAATAACAACATTCCCCACAACGAGAACCGAAAAAGGCTTCAAATTAAACAAGTCACCGGATCTCACTCTCCCATGTGGCAAGAAAATAAAACTGAAAAATCAAACCACGCTGAGCGTCCGTATAATCGCTGCACGGCATTTCTTAAAAACCCGAGCGACTCCAGATGCCTCCGCTCGACGCCGAACGAGCTCCACGCAACAAAGGGGAGGGGCGGGCAGCGTGGCGGCGGCGCCGCACAAAGCCGGGGGGGAGGGGGGGGCAGCGGCGGAGGGAGCCCCGCACCCCCGGGGGCGGCCGCGGACCCGCCCGAGGGGGCGAGCCCGGAGGAAAGGGAAGGATGGCGGGAAAGCAGGCAGAAGCTAGGCCTCAGCGAGGGGCCTCGACGCCTTTCGCCCTGCGGCCCCGGGCTGGAGCAGGGAGGCGCGGGGAGAAAGGCACCGAGAGCATCCCACCCCCACCCCCCCTTACCCCCGCCCCCGGGGCTCACATTTTCCGCTGCCGCTCGAACTCCGCTTTTTTCTCCTCCTCCTCCCGCTTCTGCTTCTCGTCCAGGCTGCTACGTTTGCTGACCGTGCGCCCGAAGATGTCGATGCGGTCGGGCGGGGAGGAGGCGCGATCGCGCTCCCGCTCCCGGTCGCGGCGGGAGGAGGGGGCCGTGTTGGAGCGGGAGCGGGAACGGGACTCCCGGCGCCGGTTCCGCTTGCTCTCCCGGGACTTGGAGCGCTTCCGCGCCCGCTCCTTCTCCCGGGAGCGGGACCGCGATCGGCTCCGGTTCTTCTTGTTGTGCTTAGAGCTCTTCGTGTGCTTGGAGCGGGACGAGCTCCGGCTGCGGGACCGGCCCATCCCGGCAGAGGAGAAGAGGAGGCCGCGCCGGCGACCGCCCGACCACCCCCGCCCCCTTCGCTAGCGGCGCCCGGGACAGGTGCGAGGAGGCTCTGAACGCATCAGCGCCGCCCGGGTGGGCCCCTCGTCCTCTCCTTTCCCGCCGCTTTGCGCTGTGAGGAGAAAAAGCAGGCCCCGAAAGCGGGAGCGAGTCCGGACGCAGGCAAGATGGCGGCTCTAGCAGAGCGGTGACTCTCCTCTTCCGCCCCACAATGCACTGCGCCGCCGCCGAGCCGTTTGGTCCTCCTCACCCCCTCCCGCTCCTTCGGCGCCGCGCCGGAGAATCACGAAAGCACTCGGGAACGGTCGGCAGCCAATGGCAAGCGTCTCTCCAGGAGGAAACTCCGACAGTCAGCGCCGCCACTCTGCGCATGCGCGCAGCCAGCGCTGGGCGCGCTGCGGCGGTTGGGGGGTGTGTTTTGGGAGCGGGCTGGGTCAGGGCGTCGGGGCCAGTTTTTGGGGGGTCAGCTGGCAAGTTGGGAGCTGGCCCCCTCGCCGGTGCTTTTCGGGAGGGGTGCTGTACTTGCCGCGCCGTAGGCCCGTTTGCTGTTAGGGCAGTGGAGGGTGGACGGGCGGTCGTGCTTCGGCCCGGCCGCGGTGAGGGCAACTTCTTAAAGAGCCCCAAGGGGTGGGGGCTGGAATTTTAGGCATCGTAAGGTCTGTCCGGCCTGGGAGGCCACCTCGGGAAGCGTGGAAAAGGGCTAGGCCGGTGGGCTGCCCGCGGGAGCGCTCTGTGCGTGGGTTCCACCCCCCCCGGCCGGTTCCCCTGCGGTGCGTGTCCGGCGGGCTGCGGCCCGCCCGAGCAGCCCCGCGTCCTGTGCCGCCGTGCTCCCCCGAGCAGCAGTTGCCGCTTTTTAATTAAGGCTTTTTAAAGCTTTGATGGATTTTGTTGGTTTGTTTGGGTTTTTTTGTGTTTGTTTGTTTGTTAATTCGTTTTTTGTTTTGACACGGGACAAAAGGAATCCCTCACTTAAGATTAAGGAAGCTATAAAAAAAGTCCCCATTAAATTGTGAAAATTCTTTTTTCAGAGTCCTCTGTTGAAGCGTAGAGTCACTTCGTTGTAGCTACTCTACTGTGGCACAGTGAATGGCTGTTTTGACTGTATTTAGGGTGAACCTGTACACATTATTGTCCTTTGTTGGACATGGGTATGTAGGCAAAGGAATCAACTTCAGGTCAGACAGAGAATGTGAACTAGTGGTTCAAGGTGTCTCTGTACAAGGTTTTATCCCTGTTCTGCAATGTAATTTTCAGTCTTTTCTACCATAACAAAATTTGCTACTGGTGTTATTCTTGATTTCAGGTGAACTGTGGCAAGCTATAGATAGTTAAGCCTGATACTTACTTTCAGTGGAAATTAGCTCCTTAATCTTTCACAATTCATGCTTTTTTTAAAAATAGATCTACATTTTCAGTAAGTTTTAAGTACATTTTGCAGAACATTCCTGTAGACACTGGACAAAATCCAATGCCATTTAAAGGTATTTTCATCTAATTCTTTTGCCTGACTGATTTGTCTTACTTTTCCTGAAGGAGGACTTAAGTTGAAATTCAGACTTACTCTAGTTAGTACCAGAAATAAAATTGAAGCATCTTTCTGACAGACCACTTTGCAAGTAACAGCAGAGTAATGGACATTGTAAAACCTGCATGGCAGGAAATCCAGTCACAGACCCTGAGCACACTTGCTTGTGTCTTGCCCCAGGGAAGTTCATGCAACTAAGGAAGTTGACAATCAGACCTTTTAGCTTGGAACCAGGTAGGTGAGTTTCCAGCTGGCATTATTTTTACAGCAACTTGGCTACAATTGAGTACTGGAGCTTTTACATTCATATGATGCAACAGGTTCTAGTTAAAAGGTCTGTCATGGTTTTATTAGTACTACATTTTGTATTGAATGTACCAAATTGACCTGGAATGTAGAACAAAAATTAAAAAAAAAAGACATCACTAATTGTTTTATAGTCAGTTACAAGTATAAATGAGTTTTAAAATATTCAGTATAAGTCGAGTTTTCTCCTTGCTAAATCATTATTAACAATCTATATTTAGCACATTGGTTGTCTGAAGAAATACCAATTTGAACAGTGTAATTCTATTTCTCTTTAGTAATACTGATTCATCAGAGTTATGAAATATACAATATTTTATGAGAACAACTCATGATGATTGTGTGGAATTAAGAAATTATATAGTACGGTATAATGAAATATATTTTCCCAATCCATTATTGTATTGCTTTGTCTCCAGTTTTTTTAAAACTCCTGAATTAATAAGAGCACGCGATTTTTAACACCTATACTAGGTTAAGGTCGTTAGCCCATTTGCTTTGTTACTTACGAGGACTAAATTCTGGTACTTTTGGAAGAAGCTCCTTTTCCTCTTAAAAAAAAAAAAAAAGTACATTCCTGAGAGCTGACAAATTGGTAGAACAACATTCCTGTATATGATTTCTTTTTTACTTTGAAATTTGGTACATAGGGTTGTTTTTATCCCATCACCTTACTTTTTCCAATTTAATTGTAATAAAATATTAATATTTAGTTTTGTTTATTTCCCCTGAGGTGTAATTACAATTGATATAGAATTACAGTATCAAAATGAACTTTTAATAAATTCTAAATTTAAGAACCTTGTTTCATTAATTTAATTTGTTTTCAGTTAGGTGAAAAAGAAAATGGTAATATCCCATGTCAGTTCCCTTTCAAAATTTTCAATATTTTATTAAGCTAGTGTAATTTTTTTTCTGAATTAAATAACATTGCAATTTCTGAGTTGTTAATCACATGTAAATTCCGTGTATTATTCATGGTTTGGTAGCCATACTTCATTTCTATGCACTCTTGGTTTTGCATTATTTTTCTCCATTTTAATATATCTCAGTATATTAAAATGCATAATTTGCTTCTTAAAACAATTGCCTTAGAGTTGGGAAACACCTTATTTGACAGCCAAATAGGGGCATAATTAAAGCACCTCACCCTTCTTTACCTTGGTTACTATCATCACATGAAATCTCTCAACCCCTAGGCATTTCAGGGTAGCCCTGTGGAGATACTGTGCTCTGATAATCTCCAGATCATACCTGCTCTCACTTAGAACATCACTTTCGTCATTAGCTGGGTGAAGAGGAATCTTGGGAGATTAAAGGTGGATTACTATGGTTTGTGTTAGTGTGGCACAGCTGGGTGTAAGATCTTCGTAATAGGTCTAAAATGGAAGAACTCTGAAGGGTAAGCAGAGAAAGAAAGCAAGAGCATGCTAGAATAAAGTGTTTGGTATATAATTTACTGTCATCTGTCTCACAATAGTAAGAGGACAGGAGTAGCACAGAAGAGCTAAGTTCTTGGAAGGAGGGAAAAAAAAAAGTGGTTTAAATTTGTGTTGGTTCTTTCAGAGTAGCTATTTCAGCCTGAGTTTATTACAAGGTCAGAAACAATGTATATAGGGTTCATTGTTTGTTTGTTTTGTTTTTTTAAATTATGAGTCAGTGCTGTGATTCATGTCCCATAGATCACAGAAGCTATGCAGGTGTAGAAGTTGTATACCTAATCAATTATTTTATTTTTCCTTTTCTTTTTTTCTTCTCACCTAATGCCAAGTTGCTTGTTTTGCTTATGCATTTTCTGTCAGCTGCTTTGTTTCTCTCCTAGCAGTGCTATGGAGTTCTGAGCTGCTAAGCTGCAGAGGTAAGGAGGTGAAGCATCTGGGAGACCAGCAGAACAGCTGTGAGGAAGGGATGGCGGGAGCATGGAACACTTGGCAGAAAGGGAAATACCTTTTCTAAAACTTGAGAGAATAAGTCATTAAAACTGCTGCTGCGAAAGACTCCTTTGAAAAGGGGGAAAAAATGATTGAAAGAATGGAGAGGAAACCCTGTACAATGAGAAATTAAATAAATGAAAGGGTTTTCATATTGTACGTATACAGAAAGACTGGGTAAATTGTATACATAAGTATAGTTATTTGCTAAAATACTCCTCTTTTCCGTATGTTCAGATGTTAATCATATACTTGGAAAATGAACAATACTGTATAGAATGCTGCTGAAAGTTTTGTAATTTGGATATGAAAAAAGGCACAGTTTGAGTAATTTGGATTAGTGTGTGGATATATGATAAATTAATTTAAAACAATATCTATTCTCATTCCCATGTGGATTTAGTTCTAGAAAATAAATAAAATCGCCAAATCACAGCCAACATTGGAATTTTAAAATTACGTTAATTATCAGTGTCAGAGGACGCTGTATGATTTTTTTGTGTGTGTGTGTAAATCCACTTACCACTTTTTAAATGTTTGAGCTACCTTTCTACATGAAAGCATGGAAAAGGAACATTCATTCCTTTGCTTTGTTCACATTGCTTAGTTCAGCAAGGTCCTAAACTCTTGAACACTATAAGAAATGCTGAATTTAAGTTTTGATCACAGCTAGAGACACTGATCTGCAAATTGTGTATCCATAGTGATATACCTTTTTCTCAGTGAATATTTTTAAAAAAATCATTGATATTGTATGGAGTCTGCAGATTTAATATCATATATAAGTATTTATATTTGGACCTACAACTTGGTTCATTGAAGACTGACAGTAATAAAAGTCCAACCAACCTTTTTCAGCAGCTACATAATCATGGAGCTGCTTTTTAACTCTGTAGGCATATTTTGTTTTATCCAAAAGACTTCATAGTAATTGTAGTGTTTGGTTATGTGTAACTAGGGACTTAGCCAATCAGAAATTAGTTGGTGTCATCTAAGCCTCATGAGGGACTGATCCACTGTGAATACTTCAATAATTCCTTTTAAAAAACAACAACAAAACAAACCAGAGTAGCAATGGACACTGGTATTCAAAAACAGGTTGCTCATGATCCAGTCATTAGCATAGTGGTTAGACTAGTTGGACAGGCAAGAAAATTGAATTCAGGTGTGTCCTCATTCATATCAATGCCTTTTCCTTCCCATGACAGTGGGTTAATCACCAGGCCAGTGTCTAGGCTGGAGGAACGTGAGAAGGGAGTTAGGGGCCAGTCCCCTTCTGCTTCCTCAGTTGAAGCCAAGTGGATTTCACAAAATACAAAATATACATGTTCAGATGCAGGAGGCAATGTAGTTGTGATCTACTGACTGTGGTACTCTGGAAGGGAGGGGAGCAAGTTGCCCTGGATATAAGTCTATTCAAAAGATCTGTTTTGAATTTTGTTAAATAATCATAAGAAACGGGGCTAATCTGGAGAGCTAGAGCACAAAATTTGGCAGGCACTGTAGCTGCCCAGGTGTTGCATAACATGCCCCTTCCCACGGCAGCTGTGTTTCCAAAGGGGTGAGCCTTGCTCAGGTCTTCAAAGGCTACTGTAGGCACAGCCCTCAGGAGAGGACTCCAGTTTTTGGATCCTAAAAAGATGAAGATGCCACCCTTGCGGTGGTGACTCAGACACCTCGGCTTTAACAGGGCGACAGCCACACCTCCCTGTACAGCGTTTCCGCTTGGCCCGGTGACTCCTAGTTAGTATATGTATTTTATGAGTTCCTAATTCTTGTTTAATTTTGAAAAACTATTTGGATGAAGTACTGGCTGTGGAAGTTTTATATCCAGAATATTTTGCTTGGTTCCCCCCCCCCGCCTTATTTTCTATAAACATGCTAATATGTCTAGCAGTAGCACTTTTCCTGTATGAATATGAAAATTGACTAGGAGTGATTACTTTTTTTTTTTTTTTCTTTAAAGTAGTCAAGAAGCAACTTGTTTTTGATAAAAAATAGGCTTGCAGGTATGGGAAAAGCATCCCACCTACACTTAAAAATTAAATCAATGCTACCACAATTAATGGGAATTGACCTTGAAGCATTTTTGAATGTTAACAGCTATTCTGTTCAAATTTTATCAAAGAAAGGTTGGACGAAACCTTTTTATTCTTACCACCGTGTAAACTGATGAACTTCAAAATTAAATTTAGCCCATACTGATGGACAGAAAGTAGCAGTTATTACTTTCCTAAAATGTTTTGTTAAAAAGTATAAGACAAATATGCTGTCTGTACGGGCAAGCCAGCTTAGCAGGAAGTCTTCTGAGTGCCAGATTCTGCCTCCTATAGTCATAAAAGTAGCACTTCATTTTACAAGTTGATTCATTAATTCATTTCCCTGACTAGCTATATTAAGGGTTGAAGAAATAAAGCATTTGAGCATGATGCAGTTTCATTATACAGTTCAATTTTAACAGAAGCTTTTAGACTTTTTTAAAAGTTTTCATGATAAAATCATTAAAATGGCAAAAGCTGAGAGACTGTGCTCGTAGAGTTCTTTCCTAATGATCTGAAGAGAAACAAAACACCATACAGAAAATAGATATTTTGAAATTCATACTTCTGGGAGATTTCATTCGAATGTCTCTTCACTCATTCTGGAAGACAGCGAAAGTATTTGTGGCGCATGTCCTTTGACTCTATTATTGTTCCTCATGTCTTCTATTCCTTAATTATATCAGTAGTACTTGTCTGCAAATAGTTTGATGATTTTTGAGCTGCAGTGGTAGCAATTCTGCAGGTCAAACTGAATTGTATTTTCATGAGTGATCTGGCTGACTTTGTTCCAGCTAATGATCTGCCACAGAGCTGTAACCATAACTGTGACCAGGGCTGTCTTGATTGATCACAAAGCTGTGAACCTGGGGCACCCTCGGGGTGCATAGCATACAACCAACTGCTTACGTAGTGTACTGTCATGCTGTACACAGCTACACACTCTGAAGTCTGAGGACAGTGTATTTAATCTGCCATCAGACCTGCTGTGCATTGGTTTCAAAATGGGCTTGGGGCCTGGTTCATTTGGGTCTGTGTCCAAGATGGCAATGTGTTAGAGCAGGATGGGCTTCTAAATACATGATGGAATATCTAATGCCTATATGTACTTTTCAAGAGATACAGCTGACATTAATGTCTGTGTGGTTACTGGCCATTGACAGTGTTTTGTGTTGGCATACAAGTTTGAGAAAGTTGTTTTCACGTTTCTATCACAGATGCTAATTACAGATTTATGAATTCTTGGGATATTATCTCGGTAGTGTGGAAGGGAATGCACCAGTCTTTTATCCTTTATCTTTTATTATTACCAAGTTTTGAATGGATAAAGTGTATCATTCTATGGTTTAAACTATTGCAACGCATAGTGTGGTGGTGTATTTGTGTTTAGACGGTTCTCTATGTTTTACTTGGTATCCTGTTTTTGGAGTTGGGGAAGCAGCTAAGGAAGAAGAAGAAAACTACCCATTACATGTTAAAACACTTAAAGAAATACTATATTAAACACCACGTTTTTAAAGTCAGGCATTGCTGATTGTGAATAAAGGTGGCAGATTATGGTTGTACTAGAACCACCAGTGGAAGAATCTACAGTAGCATTTCAGCTGGAATAAAGGGTTGTGTTTTTGCTGTTGAAGCAAATCTCTTGAATATCAATTTGATTGCTTTGGAGTGGTCTCAGGCTGGGTAAACTAGATTATTTTTGGTTAAGACTAAATCTAAAATAAAAAGTAGAATATGGTAGGTTCTGTTTGAACACAAGCACTTTTTTTTTTGACTGTGAGAGTGACCGAGCACTGGTACAGATTGTCTGGAGAAGTGATGGAGTCTCCATCACTGGAGATATTCTGGACATGGTTCAGGGCAACTAGCTCTAGGAGGCCCTGCTTGAGCAGGGCAAGTTGGACAAGATGACCTCCAGAGATCACTTCCAGCCTGAACAGTTCTGTGTTTCTGTGGATCGCATGATGTATTCTAGGACTCCATCTGCCATCAGGATTTCAGTCTGCAGGACTGGTCTAGAGCTAGTGGAAAGTAAAGCACTCCCCAAAAGCATGTAGCATGGACATCCGGTTCTCAACAGCCACTGTCTTCGTTCACAGACTTTCTATTGCAAAGTGCTACTTGTGAATGCAGACATAGCCACTAACATCACGTAGAGCTGAGTTAGCAAGTCCTTTGGTGTTAGCTTCTTTGCTCAGGAGCACATAGATATTGCAGAAAGCTCAGGCCAAAAGTTGACACAATTACTTTGTATATTGGATCTATACAGACATAGCCCCTTAAGCCATTTTTTTGCAGGCTAGAACACTGTGGTATTTGGCTGCCAGCATCTGATAGATAGGCACCAGGCCAATCTGAATGTATATAGCATTGGAGTATCTAGCCAATCTGAAATTGTAGACTTTCCTGCTAGTTGGTTGATGAGTTAGCACACCCTAGATTCTCTTCATTTAGCTCCTCATTGGGCAATTATGTATTCTTTCTGGCTTGCCAAAGGTAAGTAGAAGAAATGAGTGGGGGAAGGTAACACTGGGGTTGAATGGCACAGGAGGCATGGGAAGAGATTAAAGTATTGCGCTAGATGGTGGGGGAGGATGTATGTAGCTTAGGGTCGGTATGATGGTTCATCTGCACGCTCAAGTCCGGAGCTCCTGCTGTGTATATTAAGCAATGAAATAATGCACTGACATGCTCTGACTGCTCAAAACAGGACTCCCAGGGCAAAATGCCATCCATGCTTACTCACGCCACGGGATAGCATTGTCTTCAATTTTTCTCAGGTTTTTTCTACAGGTATTCAGTCTTGGTGGTGTAGAGGGACCTGGAATTCTCCATGAAGCTGTACTTCTGGAAAAAGTGACTTTGCTGCATCTGTATAAAAGTGCTGCTGCAAAGAGCAAATGTGAAAAAAGTCTGGAGCTTCCCTCAGGCATGGAGCCAAGAGCAGGCTTGCAGCTGATTGTGAGACATCTGTTAGCAGCAGGAGTTGCCAGTAGTGGAGCTGGGGGGCTACAAATGAGAGTGACAGAAGTACATGATGACCCAGTGAAAGAAAAGGATTGTCTAGGACAAAGGGTAGTAGTACATGATAAGAAGGCAAAATAAACTATGTACCTGAAAGAGGATTATCAGGTAGAGGGGGATGGAGAAGTACCTGTAGAAGACAAAACCACACCAAGAAATAAGCTGAGAGCAAGTAAGATTGGGGACAGATAGTAAAATGCATGCATTCATGACAAAGGAATGAGTGTTGTGAGAAAACAAGTATGAAGTGAAGAGCAAAAAAAGCAAAGAAGTGAAGGATGCAAAACCCCAGAAAACATTCACTGCGTCAAGGAAGGAAAAACCACAAAAATTTGTTTTCGATACCGCTTTTCTATATGGTCTGTTGCTAATGCTACCAGGATGAATGTTAAACAGTTTAAATGGGATGGTGTCTGAGATGAATTCAGCTGTATGTCTCCTAGGTAAATGTGTGAAAACTACTGATCTGTTCATCTTGTTCAGTTCACATGAATGTGAGCACAGCATAGATTTGACTTGGTGTCCCAGTCTACAAATACAGAGGGAGGGGAAAAATGGAAAGAGAAATCCTCCCCTGGGAAGGAAAGGAGTGATCCCATTATAAATGAGAGTCATACAACATCCCTTCTGGAGGCGTGTTGAAATTTCCCATGGGAGGAAGAAGAATAAACAAAGGTCGGTATTACTAATAAAAGAAAAGTTGTTGGCAACCAAGGAAACAATAATTATTTGATTGCAGTGTCCTGAAAAGCTAGCAACAGAAACAATACCAGTTAAAAGCAACAGCCCAGATGCATCTTGCTTGCAACCCTACCTGTCATTACACCAAGGCTGTGTTTGCCTTACTGCTCTGCTTTGCCAGCAAAATAAATATGCCCCAAGTTTTTGTCCTTGCTGCTTTACTCTTCTTATGACCACAGTGTTCCTGAGGGTTTATTGTGTTTAACTTCACCACACTATTGTGAAGCAAGTAAGGAGTTGCTATTATCTCTGCCTCACAAATGAGGAACAGAGCCTGCGGGAAAGCTGTGCTTACAGCCACACATCTTATGGTAGGCAAGCGAGTTTCCAAATCACGGGCCAGTAACATTCTTTGCTCACTTTTTTTCTGTGATGGCAGAAACAGTAGTGGACTATTATTACTGGGAGAGCGTGTATAATATTTTTTTTTCTTGAACAGTGAAGTTTACCTACCAGGAAATAAAAGAGTGAAGCTTGCTATTGCAAAAAAGATACCACCAAACCATGACTTCAGCAATTTCAAGAAGAAATCCTTATAGTCTTGAAAAATACATTAATAATGAAATATTTATGTTTATACAACAACAAGACCCTATTTAAAATGAGTACAGTTTAAGTTAAAACTGGTAATGCCTGTTAAGGCCAAATTGTAACAGCATTATTATTTCTTAAGAGAGGATTATGCGGTGAGCTAGGCGGAAGGAAGCTGTGCAGTGCTCTGGTCGTGTTTCCAGCCTGCCTGACGACACAACCACAGCCCGCACGCTGCACCTCCTCAAAGGTAACCTCACTGAATGGCACCATCTAGTTTAGCTCTGTCACAGTGCAAACAGTTGTTCCGCATTCCTGGTGATCCTACGTTTACTAGCAGCATATAGGTGAGTTGTGGGACGGTTTGTTCCTAGTTCACTGGGGGTTACGTGGAAAACACTGTGCTATGGCAAGTGTCACTTTCTCAAGCCTGAGTGCATGCTGAAAGTGATTGAGGCAATACTCTTATTGGTAAGAGTCCAAGTTAATGCTCTTGAGAAGGGTTAGCTCGTGTAACAGCAGCTCAGTCGTCTTTTTGCTAGAGAGTGGAAGGGTATTGGATGTTCCCCACACACCAGTTATTGCCCTTCTCTAAGGGCTGTAGTACCCCACTTTTCACCTGCTGGAAGACAAAGCTAGAGCTTCTTTCCTGATTTTTTTTTTTGTTGTTTTTTTTTTGTTTGTTTGTTTGTTTCAGCCATGTCCATTTCTTACAATAGCTATTAACATTAGGGCAGGTCTTTAAGAGCCTCAGGGTCTCCTTTGCCTTTTTTACTACATCTTTGAGTTTTAATTTTATCTCCTTTGCATTTGTGTTGGGCATCACTACCTCCTAAATGAGATCAGTTTTTTAGGATTGTTACTTCCTGTTAGAGTAGTTACCTTGGACAACAGAAGAGAATGAAAAACACCACTTTGAATTCTTGAGTTTTTTTGTTATAAAAAACATAAAACTGAATAGTGGTTACAAGCAGAATTATCTTTTAGAACGTGGTTGCAGCATAGGAGTGAAAACCTCAGACCGTGCAAATTCATCTTTCTAATAATACTATTTTTTTTTTATTGTGCCTGTAGCTTTCTAGGTATTTTAATAATTAATATATTTTCCTTATTGAAAGAAAGTCAAACCTGAAACTAAGTTGATAGCTGAAGACCCTGAAAGTGGTCATTGTGCAGGGACCCTTTCATATGGCTGTGTATGAAACCGACTGTGCTTCATTTTGTAGTGTTAATTTATGACAGGATTTTATACTACGAATGAAGGTAACTGTTATTATTTCTGACATAGCTCTGCAAAGATAGATATCAAACGTATTTTCTAAAGAGGTTGTATGTAAATTTATCTTTCATTAGACATTAGTGTACAGCTATTTCAAAATGTCGACCTCCTGAATTAGTGACAGCAATCAGTTCAAATATGCTGTTTTAAACAGCGATCCGAAAAACAGCATATAGAAGTGAGAATGCCTGAAATATTTTCTTTCCACTTTCAGTGACTGCCTTGCTTGTAAGAAAAAAAAAAAAAAATACAGCCACATTTTAGTTTCCTCTTTTGGTTTCCCTCTGTGGAAAATGGTGATAACAATGCTTCTCAGTCTCTTTACAATTCTCCGAGATATGTATTATTTGCTTGCATTTTCCTTCCACATATATTTTGTAATAGTGCTATATGCAGTTTATTTTCCTTTGTCCATAAAGTATGCTTGAAAATCTATTTTCTTTCTTCTTGCCTGTTTCAAGATGGGATAAAGAGTTTTCCCTATAACTAGGTACTTTGGTTAACATTTTTGAATTAAAAAGACCATTTCAAGAGCCCTAGATAGCCTCACAGAGGTTGGCAGAAGGGTTTGCACTAATGCTTGTGGATGTTGGATGGTGGTCTTAACTGTGTGCATTAAAGATGAATGCCAACATGATTGTATAAATATTACATTAGCATGCCCTTCTAAAAAAAGTCTGCAAGACACCCTTGGATTGCCCTACTCTAGAATTCACGAGTACGACTAAAATAGGAATAGCCTAAATAAGTATGCATTTACATATGTGCTCAGAGCTCTGACGCGAGTACTTCGTAAACAAGGAGATGCTTCAACAGTCGGTTAATGGTTTAGATGCCAGTAGATGTCACTGGAGAGCACATTCCCCCGTTCTGCAGGTCTGTTTCTGTAGGATCAATAATCACGGTGTGGTTGTTGCAACTGTTTTGTGTCTGAAGTTCTTTATGAAAGCTAAACCTATTTTAAGCCCACTGCTAAAACGGGGCCTAGGGAACTTGTATCTGAAAACTGCTAACCTGCAAATTTTACCTTTTTTTTTATTTTTTTATTTTTTTTTTCTCCACTGAAGGTCACCAGCTTCATTCCAGTTCTCAACACTTGTTTTGCTTGTACAATTTTTTGCAAAGCACGGACAATTTTGAATGAATGCATCCATTTGAATATATAAAAGGCTGCAAAGAGGAGAATTGGAATGGTACAATTAGAGGAACCCTGCTTCCCATTCTGAACAAAAGCAGTGTCGACAAAAGTCTACAGGAGCAGGTCAACCTTTGTTGAACAACATTCCATTTCCTGTTTTATGGGCACTACGTTAAAGGCAGTCCCTTGCCTTTGATGGAAATAAATGCAGTTTGGCAGTCCCAGTGGAAGCAAAATCCTTAAATGAGCCTAAAGTTACCTTTTATAAAAAAGCAAGTAAGAAAGAACAATCCTCAGTGACTAGTGTGACGCCTGTTATTACTGGTTTATCAAAGACTCTTCTCATTCCATGTGGATAATGGATTTACTCTGTCCTTAACATAATTATTAGTCTAGACTGGAGACATGTCAGGTTAATGTTCCCACAGAGAGGGGTTTTCTCCTTTAAAACCAGATGGTGGCTTGAATCATGGGACTAAAACTGGAACGTGGTCCTAAAAAGTCCATGATTTGGTCTCACTGGCAAAGATTACTATACTGGGAACCACTCCCAGAAAAGGAAAAAGCATGAATCAGAAATAAGCTGTTTGATTCCCTGTGGAAAGACTCTATTGAAAAAGTCTGAAGAACAGCGTTGGCTAAAGGTATTTTATATTAACTATGAGTTTCAATTCATGTTTGGCCTTGGCCTACTGCTGTATAGAAATTACTGTACCCAAATTTCTCATTAATTTCTAGGAGTGTCAGATAGTACTTTTAGCTAAACTGTAATGAAAACCACGTGTGATTTGATTAGATTGCTATTTCTCCTGCTTGTATCAGATAGATAATCTGAAACAAATGCCTTCAATTTGCCCCAAAAAGAGAAAATTAACTTTGCAATGATATTTTGGCCATGATGACCTCTTGAAAGAATGGTTTCTTAACAAAAAAAAAAGTAAAGAATGTAATTCATGCCTCATTAGCACTTCTAATAATACATTTTCACTCATGATTTACAATAATTCCTGCTTCAAAGTTATTCTGGGAAGTCAGGAAATTTGCAAGATAGGGATTTCTGTGCTTATATCTGTACTGACCTGAAAAGCTGGGAAAGATGGTCATTCATTTTTGGTTACGGAAGCAGAGTTTATCAAAGAAAGCTTCAGATTCTTACAGAGTGTCTGTGAGCAGTTATGTGCCTAGCTAGCACTGGTGAAGTAAAGAGCTGGTCAGCATTTCCATTATGAACCTTCATTTTCAGTGTTTTGTAATAGTCACAGTCCCTAAAATATATTTCCAAATGGAAACTTCACATGTATATTCTCAATCCAATTACTTTTGTATAAATTTTGAGACAAATCAGTTTTTCCATTTTTAAGTGTTATGGGAGATCTTAATTTTTTTTATGACTTCAGATGCTTTATTACACTCCTGTAACAATGCAGAAATTAATTAAAAAGAATTATCGATTAGAATGAGAGCTTTCAGTACACGCTGTTAATGTGATTTTTAATTTATTTTTATTTTTTAAATGAGAAAGTAGCTACTGTGCACCTTGTCTTATTTGGAATATAATATTATTTCACAGAAACCTATTGGCTTATGATGGACTGCTTGGCACTATTCTGTGGGTGATCTGTAAATAAAGGACTATATTAAGTTTGTGAGAATTAGTCTTCAATTAAGCCTATGCTATACCGTTGAAGTTAGGCTAAGCTCAGATAACAAACTGCAGTGTTATCGAACTTAGACCTTTTTCCACACTTCCAGGAATTTTTTTTTTTTTTTTTTTTTTTTTTTTTTTTTTTGGTTTCCCCTTGGTTTACCTATTTGGCATACATTCTCAGTGCCCACCAAAATTAAACTTGCCTGATTAAGGTAAATTAAAGATTATTAACCCACACCTTCATGAGCGGGGGGAAAAAGTGAGATTAGCTCATGCATGGACCAACTCACAACTAGTCTTGAATAATTTTCTTAATCTAGATAAACTCTTCCTTGCAATAGGCAGTAATAGAATGTAATAGATATTGCTTTAATATCTCTAAATGTCTTTAAAACTCTATTTTGAGACAAATACGGGGCTTTTTAAGGGTGCTTTCTGTCACTGAAACCTGGTGCAAGATTAGATCCTCATAAATAAAAATACAACAATTCTATATACTTGAGTATGCCAGCTTTATACTTTCTGACATTAGCAAGGTAAAAAGATCTAAAAACTTATATTCCTATAAAGCCTAGAAATTAACAAGTAAAATAGAGTATCGTCCTACTTGCTGGCCACAGTTCTTTGTATCATAAAACTCCTCTTAAGCAATACTTCCACAGCATTAATGTTAGAGTGGAACCACTAGGATGTTAACAATTCACAGAAATAAGCACTTTTCCCTTTATTGTCCAGAGATTTGAATCCACAATTCTCTGAGAAGCATATTAACTTCCTTGATGAAGAAATAACTTCATCATTGGGTTAAAGTAATTTTTATTTATAGAAACAAAGTGTATTTGTAGTGGCAGTTAGCTCTGTAGATACAACAGCATATTTAAAGTCTGTAGACTTTTTCCTGATCAAAGTGTTTTCCTTGCCCATCTGATTTCTGTGCTTCGTTCTAACAATGAGTGATAATGCTAGCAGCAATGGCAGTGAAAATAATAATGGATCTTAATAGAAATGCAATGTCTCACTTCACAAAAACATTTGAAAACAAGTATATTTAGTGAGCAGTGCAGTCTGATACTCTGTTTTATAGTACATGTCTTTTAAATACACCCAAATCCTTGTAAAATTGGGGAACTTATAAGATGAATCTCAAAGACAGGTATGGATTGTCTAGGCAACTGTCTTTGTAGCTGATGTTAATAGGCTCTATAGGTACAAAGACCTATGAGAACAGCGTTTTGAATGCTCCTGTGGAGCAGATTCTTGCAGAGACCAAAGTTTACCGTAGATCCGAGGTAATTCTACTCTGGGCCATTGTCAGGGAAACACTTGTGGTAAATTTAATGACTGCAGCGTTACTACTTAAGATGCTGGGTTTGACTGTTGCAAATGCATTATCGCTATTATCATCATCACCATTATGAAGAGTTCAAAATGAGGCCTCAGACTGAGTAATTCTTTACAATTCTGGGGAAGATGTTGCAGATGAGTACCTGTTTCATCACTCTGTGGCTGTGAGCATCAATGTTTCCTTATCCGCTCCTCCACCCACCCTCTTTTTCCTTATATATGCAATTAGGTTGGGCCGCCAAAGTAGAAAATTAAGCCTGGCTTAATTAATCTTGGATTTAGGATGGGCAGAAGCTGTTTTCACTAATTCAGACTCAGAGAATATATTCTTCATAGCAGCAGAGGTGTACACCACTCACCCTAGAACTTTCTCCTTGATCTTTTATAAAGTTCAGTAGAATTTTCCTTAAATGTTTGGGTTTGTAGTACATTGTCTCCATAGCATCATTATAACATCATTTAAGCCCTAAATGAGCATCATGTAAGGGGGACCTTCTCCAGCTCTGTGGTAACTACATTCCTGAACCATTCCATTCCCTTGGCCATTGCAGCCTTACGGCGAAGGAAAGACTGAGAGAATCTTTGCTGTGATTGAAAGACTGAGAGAATCTTTGCTGTGATTGACATCAAAAAGGGATCATCTCCCTGGGGCAGTGACTGTGTGTGACTCACTCTTATCACTTCCTGCTGGACTGCAAATATGTATAATAATGGAGCTCTGTGAGGGAAGAGACTTTCTGTCAGTGTGTTACTTCTGTCAAGCCACGGGGGTTTTGGATTTTCTTGGGTAACCTTACAGTAGTATCTCCGAACTGGCAAACCCCGGTGGAAACAGAATTACTCTAGTGAAGCGATTCCCTTGTTTGTAAAAAAAAATGTTAGAAGAATACAGTTTGATTGGAGAGATTCAATATTTTATGTAATGATTTCCTTTAATAACAGTTGTAATGTAACGCATATAACTTAAAAAAACTGTAATAGAGTTATACCAATTTCTTGTGTAAGAACAGGAGCATATGAAACATCACAGAGTAGACAAGTTCATTGCACTGAACTTGGTTCTTGGCAGCCATCTCAATTAAGGGAGTTTGTTGTTTCTGAGGATGCCTTTTTAGAGATGTATATTGCAATATGATAATCTGCACAAGAAATTAAACCTTTCTGTGGCTTGGCTGTTGTAGCTGCTATTGGACTGCTCATGGTAAAAAGAGGATGAAGCATTTTCCCTGAAATCATTTTGGTTTTGTAATAATACAAAATTATAGTGACTTCATAGCCCTGCTTTAGAATCGAAGATTAATAAATTATTTTTGTTTTATTGGGATATATTCTAATGTATGTATCCTATGAGTAACACATTGTAATGGAACTAAAAATATCCCCTAAAATTCAAATATCTTTGAACAATCTGGTGGTTTTTTTGTTTTGCTTTTGTTCTTGCTTTTAATATTAGATATTTGGTGTGTAGCTTAGGAGATCTAACTTATTTTATTCTTAGTTTAGAACTTTGAGTGGAGGAATTCTCATCTAACTTTTGGGGTGTGTTAAGTCCTCTAAATAGCTGATGAGAAGAGAAGGAGACCTGCTAAGGTCCTATCCGAGGAAATGTATGGGAGTGTAAGTGGGAGCCATTATCCCTGGCAACTACCTGTCTTTCTTTTGCCTGGGAGGGTTGATGTCTACACAGCTGCCTTGAGTGACATCTTAAATTGGCATTTGAATCCTTCTACAAATGTACAGAAATTAGGGACCAGTTTAAAAAGTGCAGATTTTAAAAATAAGAAATATTTGGCTCTGTGTTTTTGTTGTTTGGGGTTGTTTTGGTTTTGTTTGTTTGTTTGTTTGTTTTTTGTTTTTGAATGCTCAGAGTTTATATTTGAAAAGTTTCTTAGAAGTTTCATGGGATAGAGACTTTCCAAAATTAAACCTGAGGGATGTAGTATCATCACAAACACTGACGACTAAGTTATTAAGAAAACAATATTAAATATCCCATGAATCATGATGAAATTGTGAAGATTGTACATACTGGTAGACAGAGACAGCTTTTTGATTCACCATATAACTGTGACATGTTATTTTTGTCCTCATTGCTGCCATTCTTACTGATGTTAAATGGTGTTCTCATTACTAGTAGTAACGCATCATTGCAGACCTTATTAAGTTCAAGGGCTGTTGGACTTCTCTTTTTTTGTGACTGATCCTGCAAGAAAAGATATCTTGTGAAAAATATGCCCTTTACCTGATAAGGGTTTTGTTGATTGGGGAAATTTTCTTCTTTGTTGAGCCCAGAAAGTATCTGGTTTGCAACCTTTAAAAGCACAGTAGAGCCATAATGTTACAAGGTAAGTGTATTTAAGGTTTTTCTGTCAGGCTTGCTATATAAAAAAATGCTGCCTCTTGTCCATTCATAACAGAATCTAAAGGGAATTAAGCAATAAATAAGTACATTAAATACATTTGAGGTATGGTGTACAAAACAGTTAAATCAACTGATATGCAGCTTGAAAGCCTGACTGAAAAGATTACTAAAACATCTCTGAAGGTATTTTTGAACTTCCTAAGTATTGTAAGGAGATACTCAGTACTAGTGCTGAGAAATTATATCACTGTTGCTGAACTATATTTTACACAATTAATTTATGCTTTATGACATATCATTATTTTTAAGTGCACATCTTGGAAAAGCTAACTCTTTAAAAACAAAACCAAAGAAATGCAGTAGAAGTTCACATCCAGTGTTATCACCAGAGGTGAAAGTCTAGTCTAGGTTAACTTCTACTCATAGGAAATGATCTTCGGGGAATAGAGCTTTATCTTGATGTCCTTACCAGTACAGCTTTTTACTGTTTCCTCTATTCATGTGAAAAGCTATGACCTGCCTGGGTCCGTTCTGACTCTCATTTTATCATTGGAATTGGTAGAGGCAATGTCTAGTGTCCTTGTTGTGGAACTATGCAACTTCAGGTGATACTGAATTTGTCATTGATTTCTTCCTGTGCTGAATGGTGCACACTGGAGCCACAACCATCCAGAGTGAGAATTCTGTGCTGCACAATTTCACTTGAGTTGTACCCTGAGGAAGCTACCAAAGTTACAACAGATGTGGAACTGCTCTGAGAGATTTTTGTCAAAATTGGGTATCTCCAGAGGCAAAACTTTGCATGAAAATTTTCACACAGGACCTAAAATAAATCTAGTCCTGTAGATTTTCTGAGGGGAAAGAGCAATCTAAGCCCAAATCAGGTAATATCTGCTATTTTTTTTTTTTTTTTTTTCACAAATAACCTCAGTGTTTGATGACTTGAACTATGAAAAGAGAGTTGGCAAGCAAAATAAAGCCAAACAGCATCATGGTTCTGTAAAATAAAAATTTAAAATGGGCCAAATTTCTTTTCTATGGATAGTTTTCCTGTCCTTACTCAATAGGAAAAGTGGCTTTCACCAAGAAATATTTAGTAATTGGAAGGGCATAGAAGACCGGAAGACTTTTGTTATTCTCTTTTACAGTTCTTTATGGAAGGTGTGAAGGACTCATTTGATAGTGGTTGTGCTACGCTAATTTTTGTTTATTTCTGGAGATGGAGACGAGATTGCTCATTTCTTTAATACTGCTATGGTTGTCTTTCTTGCTGTGCTAACCTTTAAATCTTTATTCCTTTATACTGTATGTGGCTGAAAGTGAAATTGTTTTCCTTCATCTGTTTGCAGAAAACAAATAAAGAGGGGGATGTCAAATATGAACACATGCAATTTCCACTTATTAACTTTAAGACATGAGTGCATGGCCTGCTTTACATGGTAATTGAGTTAATTAAGAATTTGGCTATTAAATGTAAATAATTTCTTCCCATTAAGTGTTTGTCTGCCACTAAACTCTGGGGACAGTGGAGACCAGCACTGCTTTTTTTTTTTTTTTTTTTTTTTTTTTTTTTTTTGTGAGTGTGCTATGGGAAAGTCACCAGTGCTCAGGAAATCAGTCTGAAAATATGGTCAGTTTGGTGGGCTGTGCTGAGCCATTCTGAATCAGAAAGATGAGTGCTACTAATGCATTGCCTTTCCTGTGGTACAGAAATTAAATAAAATATATGTATTTATTTGCTTTTATGTTCTGTTTGTTTATGTCCAATATATGCTATTGTCCAAGTAGTAGCATAGCCTGGTGCCACCTTATGTATGATATTTAAGAAAAGCCTATTTTGGATTACTATCTGTATAATTCTCTAAGGTAAAAACTCTTTCCGATTTATTTTTTTTCCCTAGTAGTATATTTTCACTGTGCATTTCAAACAGTGATGAACAATAGCTCTGATTACTCCACACAGGCTGTGTCCCTTTAGAATGTATTATCTCAACAGGGACTCAGAATGAAAAGAAAGCTATTTCCTTGTTTTCTAGCAATAAGTCAATGGACTCTTAAGAGGACAAGCTTTGCCACAGATGCAATTCTTAAGCTATGAGCAAGCAGAAGATAAAAGAGATCAAAAGCTTCAAATTCTGGTGAGGGGGGAAAAAGCTGCTGTTAGCAAGGGCCAAAAGATATAGCAACACAACTATTCTCTAAGAAGTGAAAACTTAAAAGGAACTTTTAAAATGTGTATCAAACAAAATCTAATGTATGTCCTCCATGGACAAAGGAGCATATGCAGGCTCACCACTTTCTATCTCTCAGTGAAAAGTAAACAAAAATCTTGTTTGATTGGTCTCTTTTGTATTTGCCTACTTACATAGAAGACAGCGGTGGAAAGAGCAGCTTAGAAGCTGGAAGGACTGTGCTCAGCAAAACTGTTTTTATTGTTCAGGGAGCTGAGTTTTAACTGCTGGGTTGAATTAGTATATAAAATATAGCTCTGCAACAACTTATGTTTTATTAGAGAATTATATTACATTTGAACACATTTCTCTTTTTAAGGTTTCACAACTTTAGCTGACCTAAACAGTGACTGAAGCTGAGGGAGACCACTAAATTATCTCTGGTACTAAAGAAGCATTCAGGCTGTCATTTGAAGTATCTTGTATTTCTTTCCTGCTGTACATAAAAGCATTTACTGCAGAGGACTTCAAGGTTTGTTACATTAATAAACCCATTAAGTTCTGAAGACGAAATCTATCTTCCTAAAAATGTAAAAGTAATTATGTAATTCATTTACATTTAGATATGCAATCATATATAATTTGTGAGTCCTTATAGACTTTTGTGTGTTCTGCACAAAAGCATGTTGTTGTTGCATACGCCCAGGAGATGCAGTTCTCATCAGTGGAGTAGATGCTGGAATTCATAGGTACCACTTCTCACACTGTTCTTTTAAGCAGCATTAGGAATAAAATCTTTTAGTGCAATGACAACCCAGCGAATTATATAGTAGTGACATTTTGTTCTCCCAGATTTTAGTTACAGTTTTATTTTCTTGGGGAGTAGTGTTGCCAGGTCATTTTCCGTTCTGTACAGGGAAACGGTGGAAACTACTGTGCCTCTGAGGTCCTAAATTTGGAGGGAAAATTCTTCTCAATTAATTGCCTTTTCCTATTGAGGGAAAATTCTTTCCGGTAAATTGCAGAGTTTAGGCAATGGTAGTTGATTGTGGAAAGAGATTTAGTCTCCAATGATAGATATATGAGAATATTACCAGATGTTTCACAAGAATTTCTGCATGTAGTGCACAGAGTGGGAGAGATAGCAAGCTGTAAAATATTGATTAGGACTCTAAATCCATTATGCTTTTTTATTTTCTTTCTTAATTTGAACTGGATTAGATGATACTGCAATATTTTGCACTCTTTTTTCACCTGTTTCCTGATTCTAATGTAAAATAATTTATAGCTATGTATCTTCTGAAACACTTATAAAGCCTATGCATGTAGATACGCACACCGAGAGTCTTGAGTAGAATTTGGTAAATATATATAAATTTTTTTTTTCACCCTCACATATATGTGTGTTCACCTAAATCAGATTACTTTATTGTATGAGACTGAATATCTCTCAGATCACAATATATTTTGTTGGTCAGAGGATCAGCATTAATAGAAGGTTAGAATGAGAATGACAAATCCCTAAATAGTTTTTAGGTTTTACTTTTTTTGTTGGATTATTTATTTATTTATTTATTTCCACTCAAATGGCACTGGACAAATGAAGCTGCTGTTCGAGGTCTTTTTTTGTTATTTCAGATTTGGCATGCTTCACATTGTATTACCACCATCCCAGACTGCTCCTTAGGCCTTCATAAACATAGCCAGACCTTTTATAAATCCTTAACAAAGACTCTCACATCATCAGTAGGGAAAGTGATCTTTTTTTCCTGTTCTGATATCTGTATGCCTTCTACAGCAGTAATCTCTTAATTTAATAAAGATAAAAATGCAGTAGTTTGGTTAAATAATACAGGACACATAACAGCATTCCTGGTTTATCCATCTGTTTAGCCTTATTGATCTAATTACAGATTAATTATCCACATGGGTGCACTGGTCTTCTATACTGTATGTAGATTCATTTAAATCTGCATTCCTATAAAACTGTTGCAGAAAAAAATGCTCATGAGTCAAATGTCTCGCTGGCGTTCATGGTCCAGAAATTCTTAAGTTCATTAGTTACCTTGGCTGAGCATCCTGCGTGGAGCAATTTCATTATGGTGATCAGCAAAGTGCCCTTTATTAATCCTGAATTAGCCACATGAACTAATTTAAGAGTCAGAGTCTTAGACTTTCAAACCCATATCTTAGGCTTCAGAGTGTATGGTATGCAAGATCGAGATGTTGGACTTGCAACGTCTTCCTCTAGATTTCATATTACTTTAACATCATCTACATAAATACAGGTTGTGAAGCCCTCCTTACCTAGGAGTACAGGAGAAGGTCTGTTTTATTTTAATTGGCCTAGTATTTGTTTCAATCTCTTTTGTATTTTGGGCTCCCACCACCCATTAATAATTAACAATTTGGTCACAATCCTACATTTCTCTATATCATGTCCTTTTTAAGTGTCTCACAAATAGATCTTAATAGTATCATTATGAGGCTTGGTTATTCTTTTAGTTTTAGTCCATTTTCTTTAGCTTTAATATGTAGAATATATCCCATGGCTTTAGTAAGGATTTAAGATGGTTTTATGTAGTATACAATATTCAGCAGCACTGTTTTTGAGACTCTTCATTAACTACCAACTTCCTTCCTACATTTGGTACTTAACTGCACATTGTTGAATTGCCTTAAAATCAGAAGTTTTTCCTCATGGAATTCCAAGTCAGGTTCTTGAAATTTGGCTAGGGCAAAAAGCTACTGTATTAAAATTTCCATTTTCAAATAATGTTTGCCATACTAATTTTTATTTCTTTTTGTTGGCAAAAAGAATTTACTTAAATTCTGACATACTTTTCTCAACTTTTTGACCTCTATTTTGCTTCTGTGAGTAGTCACTGGAGTAAGCTGCCCTCTAAGTAGCAATACATATGGTTTTGGGGCATGATGGTGGAGTTGATTAGTTGGAGCAGCCCAGAACAGAGCCAGGGACTGAAATAACAGTTCAGCAACACAGATGATCAGGTTTAATGGCTGGGCTCTCTCCCTAGCTCTCCTTTATTTAGCACTATACCTCCATCCCTTGAATTGTTAACAGTATGATGGATATCTTTTTAGAAGATCTCTTGCAGTTGAAATAGAAGTTATGATTTTGCTGAAAAGATAGCTGTTAAGAAACTTTATAATAATTTATGCATGAAATCAGTCTAAATAAATGTTGTGGTCCTTCCTAGCTTTAATATATGTGAGCGTATGTGTAATGACTGAGTTGTCAGCAAAGCATTCTCAATAATAAGGATACTTTATATTTTCCTCTGAAAGATTATGGTTCCTATATTTCACAGATATTTTTGACTACTTGGAATAAAAAAAACCCAACTGTTCTGCTCTCTTTGATATAGCATTAGTGTTTTGTCTATGGGGTTATAAAATTGCATATGATTATCCTTGGCTTCTCTACACTTTCCTGCTGGGCTGTATTACCTTCTAGATGCATTCATTTTTAACTTAACTATTGTGGGGATATAGACTGCAGCTAAAGAAACAGGAATATTTGTCCTCTGTTTCCTCCAGTAGTTCAGTATTGCAGATGTTCTTCCTTTTCATGCTTTTTGTTCAAGTCTTCAATTTGCTACTGTTTTCATCAGCTGTGTAGTTTGTTAGCCTATTCTGTGTCTTATCTTTAATGTCCAAAGGCATTGTTTAACATTTAGTACAGTTCCTGGGTTGTTACAATGCTACTGTTTGTATTGTCCAGGCTGGAGAGTTTCATATCCGTGGCTTAAATCATGTAATGACTTATGCATGCCTTTTATACAGTGGAAATTGTTGCAGTTTCAGTGGGAACAGTCACATGGTGCTAATTTTATGCAGTGGCAAAATGTTGGTTAAAATTTACCGATAAGCAGCATTTTTGATACTAAGATAATATATTTCTGGAGAGCTATAGCTTCAAATACTACAGGCACTTTGACTGTGGCTTTTTTTTTCCTTTATCTGCAGTTGTATGTTATTAATCCAATATATGAGTTCTTCTCTGAGTGGCTATTGATTTTGAAACACTGCAATGTTTCTGATGAGATAGATGGGTAGTAAAGCTAACCAGATGGAGAATACCATAGTTGTGCTCCTGACTTCAGAAGGGCCAGCACCAAGCTCCTTAACTTTAGTGGCTCAATGAAATGCTGCTGCATACCCCTGCCCTTTGCCATTTATCAACTGCACATTTTCCAAAGTACTTACTGTCTTGTGCTGTGAACTGGGTGAGTACTCAGGGTGTGGGTAAATGGCCAATGTAATTGTTGCCAAAAAAACTGGAAGTCCCAATCCTTTCTCCTTACTCTTTTGTACCCCTGCGCCAATCTCTAGCCATATGGTTCCACCCCTTCCCTTGTGTCTGCTTTTGCAGTAAGACAATTCGTCTTACTAGTCTGGCAGGAAGCTAGTCGGGTTTTCTTCTGCTCTATTTTTCTGCCAGATTAGTAAAAAGCATTGGCTTGCCAAGGGATCTGATGACAGCTTACTTTCCATACTGACAACTGTCTGAGAAAAGAGCTCTGTAGACAAACTGTACGCCATCTCTGAAGGAAGCTTCTCCACAGCCCAGTTTCTCCCCAGCAGCCCATGAACTCAGTTTTGGGGAACACGTGCTGGATGTAAATGGGGGCCAAACACTGGTCTGCAAGATCCTCAGTTTGAGAGTGCTGTTTTCCTACTGGAATCTCCCTTGTGGAGTGAAATCACTTACTTTGGCCAGCTGAATCAGCAAAAGAGGTCTCATTCATCTTGATTTGAAGATCAGCCCCAAAGGACACCTGTTGTGTCTTGTGCAGTCTGCTGCTCAGAGCCAAGGACATTAGGTGCTACAACACCATTAATTTAGGGAATATCTTTGGAAGGTCTCTACAGAAAAGGCTTTCTGCAGTGTTGCATGTCTTTCCTGTAGTCTGGTGTAGTGCAAAGCAACTTAGGCCTGACTTTAGCTGGGCCTGATTTTAGAGTAGAGGTTGATTAGAGGAAGAGACTCTCCTGTCCTCTGCTACGGAATGATTTCAAGATGACTAAGGACATTGAGGATATATTTTGGGGCCTGGCAGTGAATGCCCGTTCTTCAGCTGTGACAAGAATATGGAGAGCAATATATCTGCTCCAGGAAAAAAAAAAAAAAAAAAAAAAAAAGAAGTAAAAAATCACAGGATTTTAAAAAATTATTATTATTTTGAAGGGAATAGAATATTTCATTTAAAATTTGTCTTCTAGCAGACACTCTCAGAGAACTGAGAACCTCCATCATGAACTCAGTTTTCTGTCCCCAACTTACATACATATGATCCTACCCCCTATTCCCTCCAGAGTAAAGAGTTATGTTTCTGCATGCTGTTGTGATCTATTTGAACTGATCCAGTGGAGGGTCCTGCTAGGTATGGGGCATCTACGTCCTTAGGCATGTGCATGAGAAATTGTTAGAGAAGGCATGCTGTGTAGGACCATCCTCTTCAGGCAATCTAGGCAAGCTGAATTTGCAAGTCGGGGAAGACTGAGCTTGTAGGGTGTCTTCTTGCTGCCTGCTTCTGTGTTGGCACATGAACAAATATGCCTTATGAATAAGGAGACCAGACCATGACTGAAGTTTCCTCCTTTTGTTGAGAGGTGCTGGCAGTTACTGATACGAGTCAGGGTATTTTGTGTAGGTCATGAGCATGCCAGGTTGCTGGCACACAGATGGTGGTGTGGGAATGGGACCAACCTAGGAAAATCTTGCTGGGTGAGGACTAGTGGGTAAGTACTGTCCCTCAGGGTGTACCGAACTAGGTACGCTCTGCCCGTGGTGGTCTGAAGGCACTTCAAGAGCCTGAAGTGGAAATAGTCAACTCCATTGCAGTGCCATGACTGAGACCCTTTTCAGGAATAAATCTACTGTGGAAATGGCCAAAGAGAACAAAAAGTACATTCCAAAACCAAAATTTTTCTGGCTTTGGGGGAAAGTGTTTTTTAAAAACTTCCATACGAGACATCCTGTAACACTCCATAGACAATGTGATCTGAGTGAAAGTTGCCCAGTTGAGAAGTTTCAGGCAACCAAGCTCAGAGTTTCAGAATATTTCACCTGGCTGATCACCAAACTGATAGACCAACTTTGATTCCTGGGAGATGAGTCTTTTAACAGAAACACTTATTTTGCCTTTTTTGAGAGGAAGAGACTTTCCTAAATGCTGAAAGTAGTATTATGGTTTCTAGTTTGATAGAACTAGTTTGGCAGAATCAAACCTCTTTCGAGTAAAACTAATAGAGTTTTCATTTGAAGGTGATGTCACAAGTATCTTGTAGCTTCAGATAAACATCTTGCCTCACATCTTACTTGTAGTCCAGAAAGATCACAATTTCTCATCAGAGTGAGGTTGCCATTTTTCTAATTTTAGGTGACATCAGCTTTTGGAACAGAACTAATTTACCCAGAAAAAGATGGATTTATTGTTTTACAGCAATACAGCCTTTATATTTTCTTTTGTTAATTTATCAGCAAAGCTCCCATTGTTTTTTTACTGATGATAAATTACACTTTTTTATGGAGTGCCGAGTCATAGTAATTTCCTTGTTCCAATTTCATTAACTTCCTGGTAGTATTGTCTGGAGCAACCAGATGCTGATGTGTAATCCAACTGTTTCCCTAGTATGTGGGAAGCAGTAAACTTTTTGTTTATCTTGTAAACAGTTCGGGCTATATATCTTTGGCTGTTTCTTTCCCATGACCAGATTAAGATTGGCATAAACTGTGTTCTCATTGGCACCATGTAGGGCCTAGAAACAGGGACAAAAACATCCTAGACTTATGTCATTAGTCTGGTTCACAGAAGTCGAGCGTCTTTGTTTTGTTTTTAAATCTGGCTGGGTTATGTTATTTTTATGTATAATCTATACATGAACAGTCTCTGAGAAGCTAGAACTTTACAGTTGATTATGAAATTAAACATATTTTTCTAAAACCTTACCTAAAAATCTTCCACAAAAGGGGAATATTAACATTTAAAACCAATGGAAAAATATTAAACAATATAGAGCAGAGACATTTTCTTAGTTCTCACAAAATATAACAATTGCCAAGCCAAAAATAACAAGTTAATAATTTTAAGTGAGTACTGTAAGAAATAGTCAGGCATTTTACATCTATTACAAATATTTACTGTTAAAAATGTTTTTGCTAAGCATTAACCTGTATTTGGGTATATGTATGGATTTTGTATCAAATCTATAAAATACTATTGCAGATTAACTCTTGGTTTTGATCATCTCTTTCAAAAACTTTCATAAGGATTTTTGGGCTAGTCTCAAAAGAGTTTGAAGTCTTGAATCACTGTTTTTTATTGGTGTAGCCAGTAATATCAGGGCCATAATGAATCACCTATGCATCATAAATTGCTTGAATATTTTGGGATGGAATATCTTTATTTTTTGTAAGATTAGTTCAAAATACAGCACCATCTGACATTCTGTCCAAGTTATTCTATCAAAGCTGGATATTTTTAGCAACAACAAATATGAGTAACTATGAGCAGCTATTGCAATAAGATGTGTTTTCATTTTCTAAGTGTTGAAGGAGTTACTTGAAAAGAGGGGGGGGGGGGGGGAGAGCAATGCATCATTCCTGGTTGGAAATTTATTTGCTTTATGTACTTTGAGACAGGTTTTATGAAAGATCATGCTGATAAAAGTTTGGCAGTGCCACTTTTATTGAGGTATATTTACTTGAGCATTCTTGACCTGAGTTACAATTTGAAATATTTATTTTTTAATTTTTAGACTTGCTAAGAATGAATTTTGGAACTTAGATCAGAACAGTTTGAATTTAAACTGCTGGCATTATCTTATTCTGTAGTTGTGGAGTGCCCTTTTATTTTAAGTGGATCAGAAATAGTCACTCTAATCTTTGCTTACATGACCAGATTGAGATTGACATTCAGGCTGATTTTTACAGTATGTGGCACATTTATAGTGTTTCTTTCAGATACAGCAAGATTGTGAAGTTGGCTGAAACTATATATGACTATGTGTGTAATATAGTCACTTGCAGGTCTAGATTCAGTACTGAGGCATGTATAAATTGAGCACTGAAACTCTTCCATTTTGGGTGTGCAGATACGTGGTGGGCCAGAATTGGACACCTAGTATTCCTATACAATGTGCAGGGAGATTCAAGTACCTTAGGAAGATGACTGTGTTTATTATGCAGTAAGGTTTCCATCACTGGCAACTAGGAAATGGGAGCAGGAGGGAAGAGGGGGAATTGTCATCTCTGTGAAAGGCCACCTTGGAGAATGTAAGTGGACTTTGGTGCTTGGGAATTCTTCTCAATTTAGTTGCTTAGAACTAGCCTTTGAGAGTCTGCATAGCTTTGCAGAGGGCTTCCAGAGTTATGAATTAGAAAATAGTTAGTACAGTGATATATTTCAAAACCTTTCTCTATTGCATGTTTCTGGGCTGTAGGTAGGCACCTTCATCAACTTGGGATCCAGAGTTCAGGAGCCACTGCTAAGAGATGTAGTTCATGTATGACTACTGGAAACAGAAGAGCATTTACACAATATTTTCTTAAGTTTGTAGGTTTTTAATGACTTTTGATATTGTAGACAGTACTACAGGATTCCCTGATGATTTCTCAAAGCAGTGTCTGAGCAGCAGAACATCCCTGTCCCCCTCTACGCTACTTTCACTTCCAGGATATAGACCCATCCTTCTTGGCTCTGTTTCTGATACTCTGAAATTCAGGACTTTTGCTGCAAAATGGGCCGAGAAGCTTGAGAGTGCTCTTGCTTGCCCAGATAAGTTTAACGATCCTGACAGGTGGCAGCTCAATATGAAATTGTTATTTTGTACCCAGGCCTTTGCATTGGTTTATATTTTGCTTTACATGCCTGCATCCTCACTTGGACCTCACTCTTAGTTTTGTCTACAAAGCACAGTAAATTGACCTACAGAAATACTGGAACTGGTTTCTCTGAAAGATAAGTTAGTCTGGCTGGAGTATCTCCATAACACAATTATGCTAACTCTGCTAATTTTGATAGTTTATTTAGAATTAGCTGTCCTTAGAATTAGCTGTCTTTAGATGGAAGTGAGCCATAAATCATAGAAAAAAGACACATAAAGTGTAGAAGTATTCTGCTATATCCAGAAAGTTTGAGATTGGAAGCAACTGCAGTTCTACTAGGGCAACTAGAGCAATGCCAAACCGGCTGTTACTATGTAAGTTCAAAATTTATTGCTTGCAAAGTAGTTACTAGTTTGGTTCGTAAACTGTCTGCCAGGATGGGCACAGCCAATGGAAGTTTTTACTATTGTTTCTTTTTGTTCCAACAATGAATAAGAACCAAAGACATTGACTTTAAAGTTTTAATAATGCTTTGGGTTGAATTTTTCATTTAAAACATTTACGTATAGGTAAAAAATGCTTCTGTGTCTCATAAAGGTAGTCGTCATGAATACCAGTTACATAAACTGATGTTTTTATTCAGTGCCAACTATTTTTATCAATGTTATTTATACACTTAATTTATACACTTATCTGCAGTGCATTTGGTGAAAAATGTAAGGTATTGTAAGGAAAAGTAACATAAATGGGAATGAAAGTATTTTCTGGTAGTAAACATTTTACTGGAAGAAAAGTGCACATTACTTGTATTAAAAATAATTACTACATTGGATTCAGATCTTTCAATTTTACTACTAGGAGGTAAAATTAGGAGACTCACATACTGTAATTCCTAATCTGTTGATATTTTTCCACAAGCCTGATTAACATTGACTGAATCAGACCTTGTTCTTCTAATCAGATGAGCATTGCAGGTATTTTTTAAAATTTCTAATGTTGGGAGAGCTTGTATCCACTTCTTTTTTTATTTTAGTTTGTTTTTTTTTTTTTTTTTAAATAAAATTGTATTATGAAAATAAATGAAAACAATAAATAATTACTGTATTAAAATCTTAAAACAGCTACTGTTTAACAATCCATTCCTTTAGGAATTTATTTTAAAAACGCATAGTCTTCATTTAAAGGTACTTCACAAAATGCATCTGATTAAACCGAATGGAACTGTAAGTCTGAGGGTTTTGAAATGTTTGTATGCACAAAACCTCCCACCTATAGGAAAATTGTCACACTTACTGCAAGAAATGATGGTCTCGACAAAAGAAAGAAGTTCAATCTATGGAGTAAATGAGACATCTCCTAGTTATATTTTTTGCTAGATGCCTGAGGGACTAATTCAGGCATGTTAGTTTGAAAATATTTATGTAATCTCTCTTTTCCTCTCAATATTGTAATACCTTTGTACACATTGAGTTGTATGCCTCTGTCTCATCTGATACAGTGGTGAAGTTTAGCATCTCTTCCAAAGCTTGTGGTGAGCACAGAGGGAAATAAGGTTGTTGATCCTGGTCTTTGTGAGGGAACAAAGAGTGTGGGGGAGCTGGAAGGGAAGGTGGACACAGTACCGGATTGAATTCGTAAATGTGCTGAAAGTTTTGAATGCACAAAATATAAAGGTTTTTTTTGTTGTTGTTGTTGTTGTTGTTGTTGTTGTTTTTGTTTGTTTGTTTTTGTTTTTTTTGCCTCTATTGACTGCTCATACAAGAATAGAATGAAAAAAAAAAGCCCACTGGAGCCACCTTGCATTTCCCTGCCAGTTGCCTTTTTTTTTTTTTTAAAAAAAAAAGTTTGCTTCGTGGAATGCTGTTTTGCAAACAAAAGGGGATCAGATTAGAAGGTCGTAATAGAACTGAGGAAAGGAACTCAGAAAATGCCCCTTGCCGAAAAGTGTTATTGTTAATTGCCTCTCCTAAATTCTGATGTCTGAGGAAAGCTGGAAGAGCTACAAGTAGTGTTTTAATCTGTCTTCAAGCAGTGGGTGCCAGCAATGATAGAAGACAGCCAGCAGTATGTTTTTTGTTTTTAGACTTTCTTTTCTGACACCAGCTGGCACTGAAGCACTTGATGTGTTTAACAGTCAGGAAGGATAGCTATGAAATGGTTTAAAATAAGTTTGAGGAGTACTGAAATCTGTGTAAAAACTAAACATATGAAAGATGTTTCTATATTTGATAGGAACTGTAGATGAAAAGCCGAGCATTTGTGACTGTTTAGAGGTTGAACATCTTCAATTTTGAGAGGCTGAATCCCTGGTGATAGGCCAGATTTAACTGCAATCTGGAACAAAAATCTCTAGAAAATGTCCTGTTGAGATACCCAAAATTAACCCTTGGCAAAGCAAGTGCAGTTGTATTCCTCGTTGGTTTAGGGACATAGTTAGGATTTATAGGTGTGCTTTGCTTGGTTTTTGTTAATCTTTGCTCACTGCCCTTATACAAACTTGAAGTTTATTAATTATATTTGTGGGTAAGTTTTACCCTTGCTTTGTTTTGATGTCTTCAAATGTTTTGGAGGGTCTCTGAAAATTTACACATAGAGAAGGACCATTTTGTTTAACAGGTTTTTGGGACTTGAATGATTTGCTGTTACTCTGCACTGTCTAGACTTTCCATTTTGGAAAATTAGTATGAGAAGGTAGTTCTATAAATCTAAATTAAAATTGTCTCAAGTGGATAGTCCATTTTGGATGTATTCTATTATGGCTTTTACATTTCATCTGGCATTGGGGTTACTTGTGTCCAACACAGTTACCTGAAAATTTTGACCCTGTACATATGCTAGATCTCTCAGCTGCTGATGTGAGGGAAAATTCAATTTTTCCTTCAAGTGATTTTCGTATGTACATTTGACTGCAAGTGTGCAGGAGACTTATAAGACTGAACTTGGAGATATTTTGTTTGGCAGTAGCATATAACATGCATACATATAAACTAAGATTTACATTTGTGCCAAAATAAGACATGCCCATAGTTCATACCAGAGGTAGTTCCAGATTTCCAGCCAAACTAACAGATTCATGTCATATTTTTCTGAAAATCCCATCATCAAATGTAGAACTCTCTCTCCACTTTTTGGACAAAAACCTGCGGTTTTGGTTTTTTGTTTTTTTTTTTTTTTTTCAATACAAACACAATAAATTTTTATGCAGTCTGTCACCATAATAAAGATAATCACATGTAAAACTTGTCAGATAGACGTGTAGAGATTTGATGGTGGGCTGCACTGAGAAGACACTCTAACAGATTTTGAGCAACATTGGCAGCTTAACTGAAAAGATTAATGTTCAACTGATTTTTTTGTTTTGCAGTAGCTGGAAGCAGTCTATTCAACATTCTAATTTATATAGGCAGTGTGTATGAAGTACCACCAGCAGGTACACAGGTAAGTAACTTTATACTGTGTATGGAGGGAAAGTTATTTGGTAGTGATGAGTAATTCTGTACTGTCAACTCATCAGCAGGAGATTTGAAATGTCATCCCACCTCATATATTTCTCACAAAATTCAAAATAAGCATTCACAAACTAAGGAACAGCTGAACAATTTTACTATTATATAGAATAAACTATTTAAAAAGTTAATAAGGGCAATTACGATAATCAGTCATCAGATTTTATGAACGTTAGTTTTCAAAAGGAAAAAATAATGGGATATAGTAGTAACAAATGCATTTTTAAAGTACTTATGTTGATATTTGATTGTTTTTTTTTCTGATTCTTCTTCTAAGTGTGACCTGATTTCAGTTCCTGAAAAGACATTCAAACAAAAGACATATTTAAGGAATAAGTTATTCTCCCCACCTTACTTTCAGCTATTAAGTAATGGTAGTATTTGGAACAAATATGGCACTACATAAGCTATACCCACAGAGCTGTAGATATCACTGATTTTATGGGTTTGGTAAGCGTGTATGGTAAAAACCTGGCTAAGAATATTCCTCACCCTTTGGACTATTGACTGGTGAATATGAGTGATCTGAAAATTAATTGATAAATAATGGAGATTTTTTTTTTTGTAGTCATCCTTAACTAATGTAGGTTTTGAAACCCTCTGGTTTTTTTTTTTCATATTAAGCATTGTGTGTTTTTCTGGTGTTACTGCAGAATGGCTTGTGACATGTGAGAAAGGGGAAGACCTGACATTTCAACCTTTCTGCTTTAACTTCTATTGCACGTTTATTTGCAGTGTTTTATGTGACTACAGTCATCTTAGTCCTCTTTGACAGTATAACTATGGTGTCCTGTAAAAATCTACAACTGGTTTAGGAAGAAGAATGATGAAGAGAATATATTCCAAGGGAGTTGAAACAATATGTTCATTAATGGAGGGAAAGCAAGAGAATATGTGGGGCATAAAAACCTGTGAAAACAGGAAACTTGGCAAACGGTGTAAGGCCTCCGTATGAAGTTTTAAGTAGTAGCATTTGGCACTGTAGTTCTGTGAAGTTCAGATGAAACACTTACAAAAAGAGAAAATTACCACTTTTTGACAAGGAGGGGGATTCGGACTTTGAATTAACAGTGAACTAAAGGAGGATAATAGGTGTGGATTGAAACTAATTGGTGTTTCAGATCACTGAGCTGCTTGAAAATAACATGTGTGGTGAGAACCGTAGAAGTTAAGTCTCTGTTAAATGCCTAATTAAGCACAGTCCTGTCCTGCACGGGAGAGAAAAAATGTTATGTCACTTGCTGCTTTGTACTCAACTGACTGATTTAAGTGGACAGTCAGTCAAAAGATTTAGCTTCTGTGTGGTAAAGTTCTCCTGATTAGGCTGATCTACTGGTCCAAGAAGGGGACCTGAGGCATACAGCTATAGGCATAAAGGTGGGCACAGGTATAATCAAAGTTGTCCGTAAAACATCATGTAAATCAGAACGAGCAGTTGGTTGGCACAACTGAAGAGCATTTTCTAGTGCGTGATTAATGTGAGTACAGAAGTCGTGTCTAAATCGGCTCACGCCCTGTGGCATGATTTTAGCACACACATATGTGAGTTAGAATATGACAAAGATATTAAAAATTAATTTTTCACTAGAGAAATGTCCATGGAAGAACCTCCCTTCTACTCCCTTGCAAAAGGGCTGACAGTTGATTAAACTTATGTAAAATAAATTGGACAATTTGACATGTAAGATCCTTTGCTTTGCAACAAACTCTTGAGTTCACTGGCTGCAATCCAACAGAGAAAACAAAATGTGCAAAATAAGCACTGTCTATAGCAGGTGGAGGTAATGCCTTATTATACACAAATGCTGTTTTGTGTTGTGTAACCTGGGGACAATTTAGCAGACAATTTTGTACTCAGAAAAATCATGGTTTATGCAGAAAAAGAGAACCACGGATAATGAAATGTCTACATCTGAAAATACCACACTAGATCTGAAACACATGTCCTACCACATTGTCTTATGATTTCAAAAGCAGAGGAAGGAAGAGAGATTATTAAATTTAATTTCACTCCCTCATATCACTTTAAAACAGATGTTTAAAACCAAAAACTTATCCCAAACATACAAACAGTGGCTTCATCACACAGCTAAGAAGGAACTATTGTAATTTTGTGCATGAAAACCTCAGTTTAACTGTAAAACCAAAATAAAGTAAAATAAAATGCAAACAAAACACAACTCTTCTGTGAGAAACATGAGTTGTATGTATGTACGTGTATATGTGCAGGTGTGGCTGGCTTGCTCCAGGGGAAGCTGGTTCCTGAGGCTTCCCTTCCCCAATAGTTTTTTGCCCTCAATTCTACACAATCAGGTGCCAGTATTTTCAAGGGAATACGGGTTAGCTGAAATGGAATTATACATTTAAGAAGCCAGGAGTCATCTGATGTATTTTTTGAAGACCGAAGCATACATAGTTATTTCTTGTGCAGTTTGGGTGATTGTGAGCAAAAGTGTCCTGGGTTGAGTGAGTGGTGGAGTTTTTTGGTGGCAGGGGAGGGGGCTATCGGGGCAGCCCCCTGTGAGAAGCTTCTTGAAGCTCCCCCAGCTCCATGTCAGCTCCACTTCTGTTTGGGAAATTGAGCCAATCAGCTGCGCCTCTGCGATAACGTATTTAAGAAGGGACATGGTGACGGGCAGTGGGACTGGTGAGGAGGAGTTGCTGCAGCTGCGTGAACACCAAGGTCGGTGGAGGAACAGAGGAAGAAAGGAGGGGGGAGGTGTGCTGGAGCAGAGACCCCCCTGTATCCTGTGGGGAGATGGCAGGGTGGCCCCCCCTGCCACCCATGAAGATCTACGGTGGAGCAGACATTGATTTATGGCCTGTTGCTCCTGCTCGGAATAATCAAGGTTTTGTGCCCGAAGAAGGCCAGGGTCTCATGGGAAAAGGTAGCCCCACTTCTGTAATTCAATGCTGGGAGGATTGCAGCATGCAGGGGTGTCCCACGCCGGAGCAGCTCGGGAAGGGCTGCAGCCGTGGGAGAGAATCCAGTCGGAGGAAGTTAGTGACCCATGATGGAGCAGTGTGGGGAACGCTGCGGCCCATGGGAGGAACACATGGCAGAGAAAGTTTGTGGAGGACTGTCTCCTGTGAGAGGGGGACCACGATGGAGCAGGAGGAACAAGTTCCGGACACTCCCCTCACTGAAGATGAAGGAAGTGGCAGCGCTGACTGCACCCCCCATTCCCTGCCCCTGCGTCACTGGGGGAGGAGGTAGAGATATCGAGAGCAGAGCTGAGCCTGGGAAGAAGGGAGGGGTGGGGGGAAGGTGTTCTCAAGATGTGGCAATGCTTCTCACTGTCCTACTCTGTTATGTGTTGTTAGTGTCTGTAATAAATGTATGTTCTTTTTTTTCTTCCCCTAACGAGTCTGCCTTTTGCTCTTGATCATAAAGGGGAATTTTTCCCCATCCCAGTCCTATCTCGGACCCCAAGCCTGGCTCTCTGTCCCTTCTCATTGCCGGAGGGGAAGGGAGAGAGAGCTGCTGCATTGTGGTTGGCTGCCAACCAGGCCTAAACCACGACAAAAAGAGAAACAGTAAAGTTTTCAGACTGCTGACATTTTCTGCAAACGAGTCAGTTGTCTTCACGTTCCTACAAAACTGGAAAGGCAAAATTATGCGAATACTCGTGTAGGAGTATGGAGTTCAACAGTCCTGAGTGGAGTACTATAGCCTACATCACTGCATCACCAATAGATTAGTGCAGTTCTGTGTTTCCAATGTGGAGACGTAAAGAAAGAGGAAACAACTGGTTTCCCATGCAACATGTTTTGCTGATTTCATCCAATTTCATAATTATCAGCAATAGTACTTTTTCTTCCAAGTGATTTATAAATACTGACTAATTTGTTCTCACCATTGTCATAACAATCTGGATTTTACTCTCTCAGACTAAAAAATATCACTGAAGACATGAAAACAAAGTCAGACAAATATCAACCAAAGGGTTCATTTATTCTGTGAAATCAGCCTTAAAATGACATTAAATCTCATGTGACCAGTCCTTATTTCCAGTGTAGGTCTAGTCACTAGACACTTGTTCACTTGCTCATTTTCTGTGAAGTTAGTTTGTCTGGAATCCTATTGCCAGAGAAGAAGAAATTAAAAGGAAAAAAAATGAAAAAAAAAAAAAAAAAAAAAGAAAAAAGAGCTTTCAATTGTTAATGCAGCTGGTTTTGTAAGTTTACTCTAGCTTCATTTCCATTCTTTTCAGTTAATGTTTTGCTCTGCATATATCCAGGTGGAAATGCTTATAGAAATGATCTTTTCTTAAAACTTATGGTTGCCTTCTCCTATGTGGCATGAGTGTTATCCAGACCTTTCCACCAGGCAAGTGTAAAATGGCTTCTCCCTTGTTCTCTGTGGCATCACTGAAAAGAAAGGTGAAGGGAATGAATGGGACAATGGAGCCGTGCTCAGCCCAAGCCCTTAATGCTCCTCAGGAGATCTGGCAGAGGTGTTCAAGGTTATGTTCTCCTCCACAGCCAGAGAGACCTGGGCTGTATTTCTCAGAGGCAGAGGCTTCCCCACTGCTCTCTTCTGCAACGCCATGACTATGCTGTCACCCGCTCGAGTTACGGCTGTCTGGCCCAATGGAGACTGCTGGTTGGAGTGGGACTCTTCATGGAGAAGCCACTCTTTGCAAGAATGGCTGAGAACAGTGGGCATGAAATGTGGTAGTGTTCCTCAAAGACCTCTTGGTACCAGATCAGCCTAATCCTCTTTGCTTGGTAAAGTCTCATGGAAATCTAACACAATGTACAATGATGATATCGAAAGTCTCAGAGCAGTTTTTGCTTGGAGGGCTGTTCTGAAACCCCACGAAGTAATTTTTTTTTTTTCCTGCCCTGTGCATGGTGTGAATTAACTCTGTGAGTAGAGTTTCAAAGAAAAATAAGCATTTAAAAGCCTTTTTTCTTGGAAAATGCTTTCCAAAATGTGACATCTCCTGTGTGCGTGTCCATGTGAATGCAGTGGGATGTTTAGCAATCCAATTTCCATTTTGCTTTAATGCTCATTTAATAATCACAAGAGCTTTACTTTTTAAACATTTTCTTAAATTCAAATATTAAATATTAGTTAGGTTTTAATCTGAAAAAAGTACGAGTAGTTCTACTTTATTTTACTCCAACCTTGTGTTCACCTTGCAACTATCACATATGAAAGCCTGAAACATTATTAGTAGCTGTAATTTGTGACAAGCTTATCTCTGAAGAGCATTACACGAAGTCCAAAAATGTGACTTCCTGTTGTCCACAGGACAAAGAGTTATACCCATTCACTGGGGCAAGAGATGGAGATGGCCATTAAAAAGCAATGTTTCAAGGTTTTATAAAGCTACTGTAAAAGATTCAAAGCAGCTAAAATTTTTAATGTTTATAGAATTTGTTCAGGACTTTAAAATGGAAGGTGTAATTTAATCAGTAGCATGCTAATACAAATTAGTGGTTTTCAACACTTCTTCCTGAAAAATGAGATATTATTTAATAATTGACTGAATTCTCCAGCACTCGCCACCTCTGAGACATTGTAGGTTATTGTCAAAAGATGACCGGAATACAGAGCCACTAAATATTTCATCTTAATGATAATGTATGCTGCAAAAGGTTTGAACTTTATATCGAGCTTTGAATTGACTTTTGATAAAAGACATACTGGATTATCTTTTTTTTTTTTTTTTTTTTTTGCACATTAACTTTGTGCCAGGAGCAAGGGTCAAAGCTGGCATTTAAATTCAGACTTTTCTCTATTTATTGCTAGTGGAATGGGCATATTGGGGGATTTATTTATCTTTACTGTAATTTTTAAAAGTTGTCTGGATCAAGTTCAACTAATTGGATGTGTTTTTAAAGAGATGGATAGGATAAATGTCAAAAGTGTTGCTAGTCAGTTGTTTAAGTGAAGTATGTCCTATTCCACTGAAGTCAAAGGTAATTTTGCCATCCCTAACACTTTGAAAGCTTTGTGCTGTACTCAGCTGTGCACCCAGCTGTGTCCTACCCAGCTACGTGCATTTATTAGTCAGAGAATTGGCCTTAAAAACCAGTGACATAAGAGCCAAATATCTAGCATAGTCAGATGGGCTGTAGTTCATTACAGTTCAAAATGTACTTCCTAATTTTCATGATTGACTACAACACAAAACCAGGTATTTCTTGCATGTCTAGAGTTGTTTCTTCTTTTCTTTATTTTTTAAAGGAATTTCAGAATAAAGTTGTTCAAGCTTGACGTGGACAAGTCCCACCAAGTTGTCTTTCAAGAACGTTTTACAGTCACAGTCCCATTGTCCAAAGTTGCTTCTGTGTATGAAGCAGCAATTAACTTATGCACGTTAAAAAAATAAAAAGTGAAGGTAGGGATTTTTCCTGATGTATTGCTTTTTTCCCCTTTATTGTATGCTTTCTACTGTTGAATTTGTCTTACATTTTTATGAAGTGCTATGCATGCTGTAATTCTTTTTCAGTTTATAAACCTTTTAAGGAAGGCCCTGATTAATCTTGCAATATATCAGTAATAACTTACCACTCATGTAGTTCTCTCTTTTGGAAGAATTTCCAGGGAAATGACCATGATCTCTACACTTTCCAAGTATGGGTATTTGCTCTCAAACATTGTTTTAGGGAATAAGGCCCTGCATTTGCCCCAAATCAGATGGTTAGTTATGAGTGTTGTAAAAAATAACTATTTTCAGGCATTTACCTAGTGACTGACTTATAATTTAGCAGAATGGAAAAACTGTACCATTTTGTTATTTTACTGTAAAGTCTAAGTGTCAATAATGATTTTTTCCTCTTTGAACTGGCTGTTTGAGATCTTCTTTTAAGACTGGTCGTGTTCAAAACAGAGAAAAGAGTTCAGAGTTTGAAAAAAATGGCAATCCAGCAATTTGTGTGCTCCATGTCATACCTACATCTTTTCAGAAACTAAAATATGCTTTAATGCTACTTCCTTTGGTTACCCACAATGTTTTTTCACCAGAAAAATAGGATGAGATGGTTCTAGGGATTTTTGTGCCTTAACTACAGAAACGTGGACTGTGATGCAGTCACTTACACTCAAGCACAAATGAGAAGAAAATGCATTCAGTAATTTACAGGCTTGAGCCTTGTGAAACAAATAAAATTTGGGCTTTAATCTCACCTTCATTAAAGCTGATGTCAAAGTTTTTGCTGGCTGGAGTGGTACAGGATAGTGCAGAAAGAGGAAGTTGGGGACTGAAGGATGATGCCAAGGTCTTTGAGAGGTAAACAGGAAGTCTCAATCATGGAAAGAGAGGAGAAATGGAAAAAAAAAAAAAAAAAAAACGCAGAAAGCACAAAATGTTTGCTTCGCAATACTTAACTGAATGAAGCTTGGAAGCTACAAATTTACTTGATCAAGGCAGGAAAAAAAAATAATGGAGAGGATGTCAAAACACATAAGCTTCAGCAGATCAGTAGATATGCAGCTGCTGCAATTAAGCTCTTTAAAGGGCATGTGTTAAGTTGTAAAAGTTTGAAGTCAGAAATGTTTATTTTGCACAGTTATTCATCGTGCTGGGTGATGAACACGTAGAGCACTATGCAAACAAGGGCATTTTCTCTGTTTGTCCCAAATGTTGGCGTAAGTGCTGTGGGTGGTGAATTCCTTCATTGCCTGGGGTCTGTGGGAACAGGGAGTGAGGGGCCTGCCTGTTCTCTGAGCGGTGGAAACAAAGTATTCCTTGCTGTCACCAGCACAGTGATAGAGACCGAGTCCTTCTCCACATGCCTTAAGACAAGACATTTATCCCTTCTCCTTTTTGTCTGTGCTGTGTGCTATACCCGATGGCAGAGGGAAGCACAGTGCTGTAACAATATTCATCATAGTGTATTAGTTGGGTATACACATATTACATTCAAATTTCCTTAATAAGTTTAATCAAGTCTGTAATTAATGTAAAGCATTAAAGAATGCATTTAAAGCATTACTGTATGTTTTTTGTTCAAGTGTAAGCAGTAGAAAGGAGATGGAGGAGGAAGGCAGCATCAAGCTTAAATTCAAAGCTTCACTAAATGAACAACTCCTGATCTTCCAAATATTCCTCAGATGTTTCATTATAACCACTGACAGCAGTCCCATTGCTTTTCCTGGGGTCATTTGTGAATTTGAAAGTACAGCAATGAAGCATAAATTATCAGGATGAAAAATGGAAGAGGAAAAAATAGTGACCCCTTCTTTCAGCCCTCTGGCAAATACATATTTGCTGTTGGTTGTACTGAGCACAGCACAAAAGTCTCTCATGAGAACTTTGTGCAAGGAAATGCACCGTGTCTGTCACTAAAAGAAAAAAAGAAACGTCATCACTCCAAGTGGTATTGATTAAAACAATAAGGATTTCCTGGTTCCAACAGTTGAAACAACTGTGTGAAAAGTAGTGAAGAGGTATTACTGTATTGTTGCAGCTTTCTCAGGAAAATTTCAAATAAACCGAAGGATTCCTGTCAATATTTGTATAAGGAAACATGCTGCTGCCTGATTCGGAGGCACTTCACACACATGCACACGCACACACGCTCCCCTGCATGCAAAATTCTTGAGAAACTTTATTACAACCACACAAAAAAAAGGACACACTCAGAGTTTGGTGCACCCTTTCTCATGCTAATATTTACAACATCGATCTCTTATTGTCAGTATTTGATCTGCATTTCTCCCAGCTCCGGTCAATGGAAGGCACAGCTGCTGAAACCCCATATTGTGCAGGCAGCATGCCTTTGTGTTCTGCAGCTGGGGAGTTCTCATGTCCACAATAGCAAGTCTGAGCACACTAAATTAGGAAAGATTATTGTTTCATTTATTGACTACACAAGTTTAAAACAGCCAAGTATATCGTTTGTTTCATGTTTTATTTGTTAAGGTCATTTTCACCAAAAGCTGGGCACATGGACACGAATATAGGGCAGCTGTACTTCCAGCCACCCCAGTAGGAAGAAAATTACAAACATTATTGAAATGAAATTGGATGGTTGGTTGCTTGCATGTGGCACAGCCTCCCACCTGCCTTCTCCCAGCCATCCATTTGTGAAGACTTGCTGCAGGTTTTTTTTTTTTTGTCTTTTTGCATCCATGTTCCTTCCCAACAAAGTTTTTTTCCTACTCTACAATTAGTTTTAAGCGAAGCTGGTTTTACGGTGGAAGGGAAGACAAGCAAGTTCAATTTTTGAGCTCAGTTCTCCAAATATTTCTTTCATGGAATGGTCTGTAGAAAAAAGAATGCAGCAATTTTAGTTGGAAGCAAATATCACTTTGGAGTAACAAAAAAAGGGAGGGAAGAAAAGGGAGAAAAATCTATTTAACACTTTAGGATATAATGGTATTCAAATAATATATTTTTCTGCCATTTATTCAGTTGTGAAGGAACTCAGTGAATAATAATAGCTGCTGTCAAAGATATTTATATTTAAGAGGGTCTTTATGTAAAATCTTTTTTTTTTTTTTTTATCAGGAGTGATTTTTCTCCAGGAGAAGTCTACCATCTCCTAGCAACCGATATGGCTATCTTTTTTAACAGACGCTGCAATAACAATGGGTGCCTAACCTTTATAGGGAAGCATTTGCACATGTACAATCAGACCGCTTATGAATTCAAACCAAGTTGTTAAAGTGCTCCAAGGGAGACACTGGTTACCACTTTATCTACTATGCATCTCATCTACCCAAGATTTTATAATGGCAGCCATTTTAGCTGTAGCTGAGTACCTCCCAACGAGCTTCAAAACTAAATCTGCAAATGACCCACACCTTAACTTCCCTGTCTCTCGCAGGAAATGAAGGGACTCATGTCGCTGTTAAGGTTCTATTTCCTTCTTTCTGTGATCTCTCGCTCCACTTACAGAGCCATAGCAGCACTCAAAACTTGCTAGGTAAAGTATTCTTTTAATTTATAAGTGGAAACAGTAGAGCACAAAGACCTGTATCTGCAAATGGGTAATTAATTTTAAAGGTAGATGACTGTAAATTAAGTATCTCTGGCTAAGGGTAGACTCTTCCACTTTCTCCACTTGGCTGTTTTTGGACCGTGTAGATTCAGAAGATTTGGACAAGAGGAAAATCTGGCTAACTATAGTATGCCCAGGCTCATTTCAGTGATTCACATCTGTATAACCTGAAGATTGGTCTGCATCATGGACACCACATAATGAGCTCTGTGAAAAAAAGAGAGAAGCTATGCAAAAACATGTGTGTGTTATCCCAGGAAACATGAGATCCAGCTTCCAGGAGCTCGGAGCTCTCCAGCTACTGCCCAAGGGCTGTTCTGTAACTTGTTTCAGTAAGGGGCCTTCCAGATTTCTGCTGCCTTGCAGAAATAGAAATAGCTGTTGGCTTGGAAAGAAGGAGCAGCAGACTGGATGAAGCTTTGGGACATGTACCTGATACACGATCTCTATTCCTGCTCCTAGGGCTGTTAATATCTTGATATTGTTAATATCCTAGGGCTGTTATTATCTTGAACCATCCTTGAACAAAATACAGGAATGGTGTTGGCAGCAAGCATGTTGCTGGTGATAGGAGCTAATGAAGCAAGAAGCCATGTCATTCCCATCAACAGCATGACTAAACCAGTAATTTCTTATCTATATACCACAATGAGTAAACCAAATCCAAATCAGAAAGAAAATGAGAAACAATTGCAAGTAAAAAAATATAAAACTTTCCCTTGAAAGCTCTTCTATCAGTAAAGTACAGATAAACATTGAACTCCAATACCCACACTGCCAAACCTATAGCTCAATCCCCTATTTAGTAAATTCATAGGAAGCTATGAAAAATCCCTGGGTGTGATGATAAACAGATCCTTCATTGAGTTTCAGCATCCTTCTCTGATCCCAGTTTATCTTCCTCCATTCTGCTATCAATGCCATTCAAAGGGATGCTTAAGAGTCATAGTCTAAAAATAAGTTTTGTTTTGTTTTGTTTTGTTCTGTTTTCTCATTTGTGGTTGACCCAAAATTTGGTTGAAAACAAAATCATCTTATAAATGCATTTTTTGGTCAAAAGGTTGGTTTGAAAGCTGGGGATGAAAATGGAAGTCATCCACTGTGGAACAGATTTTGCTTTCTTGTATTACTAATAACATTCTGTTTTTTCCAGCTCAAACCTGAAATTTTTACAATCAGTTTGCTTTGTATTCCTTTTGCCTTTTCTCAAATTTGTAGCAAACTGCCAATTCTTGTCTATACATTTGGATATTCTTTGTGTAGTGGTTGAGCACTTGTCAAAGCAACTTTCTACATCCTTTCTTTAAGTCAGAATATAGAACTTCTGTTTCTCATTTTTGATATCTGTCTGCAGGCGTTTCCAAGTTGATTTACTGTGGTCTCTGCTTTTGTCACAACATTTAAAGTTTTCCATTACTGAAGATCTCTCCTTCATTTCCACTGATAAATAAAACTATTGTGTTTGTGTATCTACAACTTTGGGATCATAATTTAGATGTTTCCCTATAACTTTCTCTCTCTCCTTTTCATCATATATAGATAGCTTTCATCAGAGAGGCTGGGTTCTATGTCAGTGGAGTGCCTTGAGTATGTTTCAATACACACAGGTTTTGCTCCCGGCAGTTCTTACTTTAAGAGTACATTTAACTTTAGAAGTTTTTCATAAATCCTTGATGGAAAATATATGTCCCAGAAAAAAAAAAAAAAAAAAAAAAAAAAAAAAAAAAAAAAAAGAAAGAAAAAACAAACCCAAAAAACTGCAAAAACTTGATGCCAGGAAAGTAAAGAGTAGTCAGCGTTCTTTGAGAGTCTGATGTGTGTCATTTGAGTGCTTAACCACAAATCTTTAATTTAGTCCCACTAAGAGAATTCATTAATATTAGATGAACTTCATTCACTACATGAGTTATAGAATAATAAAACTATTGAATAATTTGCAGTGGATAATTTACTTCTGAAGTGCATTTGACAAATTCAGCCTCTTTTTCTGTTTGTGGAATACCAATCAGTGCTGACAGACCTCTGTTTGGTATGGACGTGAGATAAGAAAGGACGTCCTGGGTAATGGGGAACAGCTACAACCTCCTGGGTAACAGCTCTCTGCTGTTGCTGGAAACCATGTCATAAAATTCCTTTTAGAAACTTTTCCAGTTTGATCTTAAAAGAAGTTAAGCTGCTGTTTTACTTTTCTGGCAACTAGAAACCTTCTAATTTTTCAGTCTAATCTTACCCAAGACTACTTTTTTTGATCATTCTTGGATGAACTTTAGTTTTTCAGCTTTACTAGCTCTTTGTCTTCTCTAGTGTATACTCATTTCTCAGCATCTGGTTTGTTAAATTAAGCAAGCCTCATCTAAATCTTCTTTCTATTCCCTGGACCATCCTAGAAACTCTTTTTTCCATCTATTCAGATTTCTTACTTTTATTATAATTTGCCGTAGTTCAACTAGTTTTTCTAACTTCAGAGACCAATCTGAACAGTCGGTAAGTATTTAATAATCAACATTGACTGTTGATTTGTCTAAAGTATTGTTTTTATGCATAATCTTTTTCTAAGCCCTTCTTTTTTATTGTAGATTACCCAGAATTGATTCATTTTACAGTATTCAGTGGGCTGAATCCAACTCATAATAAAAGGATAGAAACTGTCCTGTTGTCTTCTCTTTTGAAGGTATAATACTTGCAGAATTACCAGATGAGTAAAATTAGGTAATTTTAGAACCATTTAAAGATTTTTTTTCTGGGTCATACATGTCTTGCCTAGAGCTGTTACTCTAGAAATCATCCTGGTTTATTGCAAATTTATGATTGAAAATATATACAGTCTACCTTCTGTGTCTAGCCTGTCCTATGTCTATTAAACCTTTGTTCCAATCCTTCTGCATGTTCTTGTTACCTTCTATAAAATTGCTAAGTGGCAATGGCCGGATGAAATATTCCTGACTGATTTCAATAATATTTTGTTTCTTCTTAGAAAATTAACTTCTTTGCCCTATTACTTGCATGTGTAGCTACCCTATAATTAGCTGTTTCCTTTTCAGACTTCCCAAGTGTCTGTACTTGATTTCAAGTTGAGAAAGTGAAGCACCTTGCAATAAATGAGGAAAGAGCTGCAAAGAGAAAATGTGATTTCTAGTGGTGATCTTGTCATCAGTAGGTCACAGACCAAGGCATGGTTTGCATTTGGTATATAGGGCTGCAGGGCAGGGGAAGGCTGTGGTGCTGATCTTCAAATGTGTGAAGTCAAGACCTAACTAAGAGAGAAAATGAGACAGAAAGCAGTTGTTCATGGTTCCCTTGCTGTGCAACACTTCTTGGATCTCTGACTTGTTACTGGTGTTGTCCTTGCTCTTTTGCTGCTTGTTTGCTGTAGTTGCTTGCTGAACCAAGTTAGATCTTACCTATTTTATCAAAAAGGCAAAGGCGAGAAGGTAATTAGCTCAGTTTTTGCTGTGTAATCCAACGAACAAGGTGAGAAAATTGTACCTTTTCCCAGCTGAAAAGCAGGGTGAGAGCAGATCCTTCTTTCCTGTCTTGGGAAACAGCCTGGAGCGATCCTTCCTCGTTGGCCGGTGTACTGAGAGCTCCCCCTCCTGTTTCACTCGGCACTGAAGTGCTTGCAGGTTTCATCTCTAAATCACAGATTTCTGTCTTCCATTTTCTGCAGTATGATATACCAGCACAGAGAACACTTTTCAGTACGAGTTAAGTACATTTCCACAAACTTCAGTTGGAAGCCTAACCTAAGAAGGTAGGGAGGAGGGGATGCTGCCCAAAATTTTCAGGTACTATTTCACATGCAACCACAGTTTTTGCATGTTTGACTTTGGGTTTATGGCATTAACTTTCCATTTTCTGTTTTCTGACTGTAAGAGGAGGGCCTTAAAATTTCCTCCTGTAGGGAATTTCAGAAAAAATTGGCAATTTTATTTTTTGAATTTCCCATGAATTTGCAGATTAATTAATTAATTAATTAATTAATTAAACAAACAAACAAACAAATAAATAAATAATAGAATTATTTCTTAGACAACCAGATTTAGGAGCAGCATGGAACCCCATGAAAAAATAATCAGAGAGTATTGAGGAGGAGCAAGCTGTGACTATGAGGGAAAAGGACATCAAAAGAGATAGGATTCATGCTGTTGGAAATTTTGAGTTGTTGCCACCTCCACAATATACAAACAGAATGACATCTTCTGAGCTGCAGGTAATGAAATAGAATGACACATATTTTGTGGACAACTACTCAATTTTGAAAACAAAAGAAACAAACTAAATGCATCCACAGCTACCTAAGACAGAGAGATGGTCTTTGCTGAAGACTTTATTTAAAGAATGAGCAATAATATTTTTTGTGAGGCTTGATATTGATATCATATAGGCTCTTTATTCGGAATGTGGGAAAGTACGGATGGTGGTGTACATCCTTTGTAGTGACATGATTTCACTGGATACCTCACAGAGAATGAACAACTTAAAGGAGCCTCAAAGGTTGCTAAAGGAGAAGAATTCCTAGCAGTTATGTCAGTAATTTTTAATTTCCTTCACGCAAAAGAGGATAGAAGACAGAAGATTCTGGAAATAACCTGCTGGTAAAGTGAAGTGATGAAAGAAGCAGACGCTCGCTTTTGTGAAACATTGTTCACTTTTGTGTGAGAAACGAGGGTTATGCAGTTTGAATGTCAATAGAAGGAAAATCAAGATTAAATATCTGTAGACATATGTGACACATTACTTGCAGTAAGACAACATAAAAATTTACAAAAATTCAAAGTGCTTCATCCAACTGAGAAGAATATTACATCTCTGTGACAGACAAAAAGAAAACATCAGAAAATAAAAAAAATAGTGGCTACAGCGGTACCAGTGCTTATGACAGTTTTATTTATGCAGAGAGAATAAAGCTCCGATCACTAGTTAATGCAACATTTAGACATTGTCCTTTAAATCTAACACTTAGGTTGTTATCAAAAAATATTCTCTACCATCTGATATGACATATCTTCTCTTTTGTATTTTACTTTCTTGCATCCCTTTACCTTTTCCTTTTATTCACAAAGATCCCTGTTCTGCCTGATTTTCACTCCTTTCCTGCTCTTCTATATCTTTCCTCCAGGTTTGTCCTCTGAATCAAATACTTCTATTCTCTTTTCTCACAGTAAACACGTTTATCGAAAGAAAATTGAATTGAGGCAGGAGGAAGGAAGCTACAGTCACATAATCTTCCCTTTGTGTGTAAGGTACTGAAGAAAGTCTGTAAGGACGAATTTCCAAGAAATATAACTAGGGTTAATGATGTTTTGGATTGTCTGATATTTCATTATTCAAGCGTCCTTGCAATCCTTTTTTCCCTGATGAAGTTCTTCTAGAAAACTACTCACTTAGTTCCTCATTGTAGTGACAAGACAAGCTTTTTTTTTGCATGATTTTTTTCTCCTTAAACTTATGTGGAAGACAAGTAAATCTTGAAAAAGAAAATCATTACTTATGTCTTAGGATTTTAAACATACATATACATTTTAAAAAAAACTTGTATAAACAAGAGTACCTCCCATTTGAAGGATGGCCTTCCCTAATCTTGTTTGCTTATATGGGTTCATGTAGAGCAAGGAAGCAGTCAAGAGTTGTGTTTAATTTCTCTTTTTTTTTTTCCCCTCCAAACAGGCTCTGCTTTTCCTGTTCACCCCTGATGTTACTGCCTTTCATAGCCTTTCAAGAGATCAAGGCAACCTTTGGAAAGTTGTGAGAATGGGTGAGTTGCAAAACAAAATTTTGGTGACATGAGAACTCAGCAAATCGTTGTCAGAGAGCTGAGATCGGGCGTCTGTGAACCAGCACCGATGTTTGGAAGGAAGCAGGGCCTCAGGAAGGATACGGTGAGGCTGCGGCTTGCAAAGCACACTGTGTCTAGAACTACAGTTGGGACGCTTAATTGCTTTAAGATTGTGTTTCGATTTTGTCTGCAGAAAGAAAGATTATACTTTTTTTGCTTTAGGACCGATACTTCAGGCTTGATAACCAAGGTGGGTTTCTAGCTCCCTCATGGCAGTGAAGTAAATAAGTTCTGAAGATGCCAGTGCACACCAGGTGCTGGGGACCTTCAAGTCTCCGACTCATAAGAATGAAGGGTCTGCTTTAAAACGACCATATTTAAGGATAATTTCACTAGTGAATTGCACAGAAAAAAAGGTGCTCACCTTCTCTGAGCTGCCTGGATTTTAGGTACGTTCCCCAAAGGAAGTGCTAGTACATTAACTACTACCCTCCTCCTCTTACACAGGTCACCTTTTTCCTACAACTGCAGCCTACCCACAGGCACTGCCGGCTCACTTTCTGGAGCCCACTGCTGCAAGATTGCATAATCGCTCATGCAGTTTAGTCGGCGGGGACAGAAGAGTGAGTCTCCTTCACTGCCACTGTGTGTAGCATATGCAGAGGAGTTATGGCTAAATAACAGCAGCAGCAGCCAATGAAGCGTCTGTTGGCTGGCCACTCAAATGGACAAAAAGGAGGATTTTTTTCCTACTTCTGCATTAACATAAGCAGTTATGTGTTGTCTCTGCTGATTGCTATGTACAGATTACAGATAATTCAGGGCAGAAAACTGTGAGAATAAGGTAAGAGAGGGAGAAATATACTGGAAGGTAGCTTTGGGAGGATGAGGAGGAAAGGGAAAGAGTGAGATCATTACCCTGGAGATTAAAGAGCAATTCAAGACCTCTTCCTATCAGCCAGGCTTAGGATGGTAGGGGGAATGCTCTTATATATCACTGTTAATTTGTCTGCTTTTTTGGATATATAATAATTGTCCATACTACTGGATACAGACTAGGCAATAAACTTGTCCTATGGTTTTAAAAGCCATAACACAGCTGATGTAATAATGACACTTCTTTTCAAGTTTGTGGCTTATCATTTAAGGCAAATGACTAGAAATGGTGACCCTGGATATGCTGATCCCGACTTCTGGTTTCTGACTACATGTTTACTGATATGAGCTCCCGTATGATGGACCAGCCTTAGCTGTGTTTCACAGGGCATGGTAGCATTACATACTGACTTAATAATTTCCTTTAGCAATAGTGTTATTTACTTCCTAAAAACTTTAAATCTGTAACATAGATTTGTATACATTTTACAATAAATATTTTGTATTTTCATTTTTATTCTTGCAATTAAGAATTAAAAGTGCATTTAGTTACTTTAAAAGTATCTCAAGTCACTTTCAGCAATGTCAAACCTATACAGATAAGCAGAACAATCTGTGTGTGTTACTCAAACTGAAATTCTTCACATTGAGAATAAGGAGTGACAGTATTAAGGCCGTCCAGTTAATATTTTACTACTGTCTATGGGTTTTTTACCATAACTATTTTTCTTGTCACATGCTGCTGTAAGTATGGGTAGACATATATATTTTTGTAAAAATAAAACCAGTGTTTTAAAATAGCTAAATTAAACATCTAAAAGAGAAAATGTTAAGCACTTGTTATGTATTCTATTTTACTTTCCCAACACAATTCCCAGTGAAAGAAAACAATTGAACAGTTTTATTAATAAATTCCATGGTATTCCTGTATTATGGGAACAATATATTCTTAAGCGCTGCATGCATCTGAAATTTATCTTGATGTGGCCCATTTATTTTAATTTGGATCTGTCAGTGGAAAAAAAGAAGTAATTAAACTTGTGACTAGCATGGAGAAAGATTTTACATCCTAACTCTGTAGCTCGATACCCAGTAGTTTCTTTATATTTCTTCCAGTTGTCAGATCAAAGTCTCTCAAGTACTATAACTCAGCCATGCTTTGATTAATTACTTCACACAATGAATTTGCAAATTATATTTCTGAAGTGATTTATGTACTTTTTAACTTTAATCACACACCCCCTCCCCCACCGTTTTGTTTTGTTGTGGGTTTTTTTTTCTTGTTCCAATCTTCATTCACTAATATAGTCAGTCCACACCTTGGAAAATTATTTTTGAAAAATAACTGACGTTATTTTATGCTTAACAAATTGCTATGAACAGAGTTTTCCAGTAAAGAACAAAATCTTACCTGAACAGTGAAATTAAACAGAACTATAAGAATCACTTAAACTGCAGTCACCCACCAGCACTCCTAGTCAGGTCTTCAGCCTCGATGCTTTGTACAAATACATGAAGTCCCTCCCTAACAAATCTCAGCTGCAGGTTTTGTCTAGGCTGGGGGTTTGTTCAAGATAGGGCTACTGGAATAGCTGAGCTAAGGCAACCTTTAAAATACATGTTCAAACCAAACATTTAGTTACTGTAGTTAGACATTGGTAAATAGTATTTAAGGAAGTAATAACTTGCCTGTACCAGTGATGTGCTTGTCTAGGCAAAGTTTAATATTTACATTTGTGGTTTCATTGCACAATCTCACATGGCATACTGCTGCTCATGTTCAATCCATTTGCATTACATAGTAGTATCTAATGTCTGTTTAGTGGTATTGTGTTTATATATATAAATATCCATGCCTTCCCTATGACTTGATCTGACAAGCTTCTGAAGGAATGTTATGAGGTTATTTCTCTCATTGCCCCTATCTGATATCCTTAGATCTGAATGTTTGAGCAGGGCACCCATTCGCATCCTTTAGAAGTAATTTGCATCTAGACACTGCTTTGTTTTTTCATTCAGGTATGAACCAAAGAAGGACACATGGGTGGAGGTAAAGGACCAGCGGTAGGGTTCTGACTGCAGATGTGTGACTGGCATACTGTCCCAAATACTCCTGTTCCTTCTCACAGCTGCAGTGTAACTGATTTGTCCATCCATATAAGAAACTGCACAGAGTGAAATGAACTGAAGTGGTGCAGACTGAAAGTATTCATTCACTCCCTGGCTTTCTGTTGAAGCATGCTAACAGCTCTGCATCAGACAAAACCCAGCTATGGTTTGGGGGATAGTTCACTTTGAAGGTCCCTCATTACAGTAAAATTGATAAGATTTCAATAAATTTGGTTATTTGATACTCCTGGCAAGATCTGCACTCTTAAACACCCCAAAAGCCTTCATATCATGGCCTGGGACTTGCCAGGATAAAAAAAATAACCAAATTTCTCGGTCTTTCTGAAACTCTATGGTATTCCAAAATTTTGTAGGAGTTTTAGAAGATTGAAACCTTTCATGACTCTTGTGCAACATAGTGTCCTATTATACTGACATTTGTGCTACTGAAATGCTGATTTCACCTAAAAAATGAACTTGGACAGCTGATAAGGAAGGTACATGTATGACAATAGCCTTTATAGACTGCTTAATTTGGTTACTAAAACATAAGCAGAGGAACTGTAGTTTCTTCAGTTTAAGTTTTGCCATTGCCTCATTTAATATTGCATTCATGGCACTTGTCAAACTTCATTTTAACAGTAATATGTGCAGCTGTACAGCATGACTATAAGATAGGGCATAGCATTGCCTCAATTTTTAAAAAAGCAAAACCAGCTGACTCAGACTGAATGCCCATGGTCATAAAAGGGACCCTGCATGTGCAATACATTTTCCCATGACTCTCCCAAAGGATACTAAAATACAGATCACAAGATTGTTTCTATTGCTAGGTCCCAAATCAAGAAATAAGAATGTCGGTAAGCTAATTGCCAGCTTTACATGAAATAATAGTCATAGAAGGAAGCCTTAAAAAATGGATTTGTTGATTTTTACATAAAGGCAGTTATGAAAATTCTGTCTTTATGAAAAGAAAATTAGTGTCTCCATTTCTGGGTTGAGACTTGAGAAACCAGTGGACCTAGAATAGTAATAAGGCATTTTTAAATGCTTATTATTAGAATATCAATGCATTCTGTGTATTGAAGCAGGAAATCCTAGTGTGATGTTCTTCAGCCACGTAACAATTATGTCAAAAGACTGCTATCACTGTAGAATAAATCAAAATAAATAATACATTCTTGGAAGGACCTCATGTTTATTAAAGTAGGATTCATTCATCTTGTGTTTGTTTTTCACTGTGTTTTTGCCTATTTGTGATGATCTTTGTAAAGGATCTACTGGGATACATGAAATGTACTTCCTTATAAATAAAAATTTAAAATTCAAAAGTAATTATTTCCTTGTATCTGTTATTACCTCCATGTGTGTAAATTCCTCTCTTGCTTGTTAAATTTTGTCAAATCTACCTAAGCATATTTTGTTTTCTCACTCTAGTACCCCTAATAGCCTGGTAGACATTTTGCAATAGTTCATAGTTTAGCACTTCATATAATTTATGTTGTTATCCTCTTTCAGTTTGCATGTTACTTCTTAATGAAGGAAAATATTTGTAATAAATGAAGAAAAACCCACCCCAAAACAAAGACCCTCCAAATCTCCATATGTAATTGTAATTCATAGTGATGTTTGATCTGGAAAAATAAAAGAGTATTTGAAGAAAAAAATACTGATATAGCCTATCACATTAGAGTAAGGATATATTGTTGCTTGTATCAACATTGGAACTGACATTAAGACTTGGATTCAAGGAATACATGTCCTCAGTTTTACCAGCTACAATCCTTTTCCTGCAAGAGGTGTTAGCTCAAATTTTACATATCCTGTTTTGTCTCATGACTGTAGCACGTAAGGTTAAATTCATGTGTAAACCTCTGAAGACTGATTCTTTGATGGTGAGAATGTCTTTAGATAGTTTTCAGCATGTAAAACTGAGTTCTTGCATCAATCTTCCCCAAGCTGGAGTGTGTTAAACACAAATTGAATTAAAAGAAGTTTATCCTCCTCAATAATTTTTTTTTATCTTTCCATCAGAAGAAAGTCTGATGGGATGCCTATTATCCTAGATTTCTTTTTATTATTATTATTATTATTTTTTTTTTAATAAAACTAGATAATATTTCTTTTGAAGCATCACCTAGCTGACTTTTTGTTTTTAGTTTGGCCTTTCACATGCTTTCCTTCCCCTGTACCTTCCCAACACTCCCATCCTTGGGGATTGCCACCTGATTGCCTGTAGGAACAAATTGGTAGGCTGGAGAAATAAGACCAGCTTCTTTATTTCAGTAGCAACATCCAAACAAGAATTGGCTTCCACAGTTTTGCCAGCACAACTATCAAACCTGACATGTGTGAGAAATCAACTGGTTTTACATGCAAGGACTCTCAACTGGTTTAAATTGGCATGGTGCTGCTGACTGATTCTGTGCTGATTTAGACAAGCTGAGGATTTGGCTGTTCTTATCTGAAAGAAGAAAGTGGATTTAAAATTCAAAAATATGAGCACACTCTTATTTGTGCTGAACATGTTTTTTTATAATGAGTTTCCAAAATTCTGGAGAAAGGTTTGTTGGCTGCCCCCCCCGCCTTAAGTGCACTTGAATACCAGCGGAAAAAGTCTCAGGCCGTGATGAAGGAAGCAACTTATTGACAAAGCAACTCTTCTCTGAAGGACCAGAGAAAATAACCCTGGAACATCTGGTTTCCGTTTAGACCGGAAGCCCTGAAAAGTTGCCTTCCACTTAATTTCGGCATTTAGGATATGCAAGCATCTATTTTTGTCTGGTTTCCAAAAGAAGTGAAGCTGCTGTCACCATGTTGCCTGTCACTCTGCTCACTCTCATTTTTGTCTTCTTAATAACTCTGAAACCCACTGGCCAGCTTCCAAATCAGACAGAGAGGGTAGGTGTATGAAAGATACAGACTTCTCATGTGGTTCTCAAAAATAGTAGCCAAGTAGAGAACCTGCTTAATGCCCCCAGTTAGGATAAGAGATGGGGCATGAACTCGAGCAAAGATCAGAAACTTGTGTGAAGTATGTTATGAATGGCTTAACTGGAGAGGGGGAAAAAAAAAGCAAAGCAAACCAAAATCTTTCTAGTCATTGTTTGTACTTTTTTTTTTTTTTGTGATCAATAAATCTACACATGATGTTTCTCACAGCTGACAGGCTGGTCCTCTGATGTCTAATAGGGCACAAATGCTGACTCAAGTTTTCCCCAAAGTTAGGACATAATTGTCTTTCTGCATGGACTACCCAGTATAGAAAAAGTACACATAAAAATTAAGTTGCTGCCTTATTCTAGTTCAGTTGAAACAGAAAAGAACCACATGATACAAATCTGTTGGAAACTAGGTTTTTGGGGTTTGGAGTCTCACATTAGATCAAGAGGTAAGCGTGAGTCAATCACGCTTGGGTGTTTATAATCGTGCATGTTTCAGTACCTCTTAATTTCTTTACATTAGTAGTTTAACTGCTTGTCCTTATTCAAATCACTTCCTCAAGAATTTTCCCTGTGTTCTCTTTTAACCTGCAACATAAAATGAATGAGATATATGTATTTATAACCTATCTCAAAGTGTATCAGCATTGATTGAACTGTTGTGGCCTTCTGTGTGAGGGTATCCTTGCATACGATGTGGGACATTAAGACAAAACCAATTTTCCTCCTATTTTTGCTAGATACTACAGAGGACTTTGGACATGAACTGCATGATTAGACTGAAACTTCATGGACTCCGGGGAGAAAGACAAAGTATCATTAGACTGGAAAAAAAAATTGTTTCTTGCTGAATTATTAGTTCTTTCTCAAGTTGTGGATCTTTTTTTTTTTTGTTGTTGTTGTTATTTTCTTTTTTTTTTAAAAAATAATACAACTTGCTTGAGCAAGTCTGTACATATTTTCTAGCCTTGCAGTTACAACTTCTTTACTCCTTTTGTCCAGTACTTTTTTGACATGCTGAGGCATTAATGTAAGAAGTCGCCAATGGCTGGACCCAAAGGAGCAGGCTCCCCTTTGCATACCTGCAGGTCTGTGTCTTGAGAGGAGCAGGTGTCTTTGGGCAACTTGTCCACTCCTCCGCTGCAGGACCAGAACTGGGTGATTCTGCCTTCTATGCTGAGTGGAGACAGAGCAGGACACCTCTATGCATCTGCAATCCCTTATCACGGGCTTGCTGTCTTCCCTGGTCTTGGCTGAGGTGTGTTATCTTGCTGTATGCTCTGATGCAGAATGCGGTTTGATTCCTGTTTCTTCATTCATGTTAGGATATTATCTCTCTTTGTAATGAAAACTTAAAATTCTGTGCAAATCTGGTGACAAGACAACTTTCTCTTTTCTCTCTTTTTGTGTCCTGTTTCCGTGTACATTTTTCTGCAGTTTTTTTTGATATAAACAGGCCCTAACGTCCCTGCCTTTTTGTTCCTCCCATGCATTGCTCTCTGTGTTGCTCTGATAACTGTTTATGAGGCAGCGTAAGCACGAGACTAGGATAAAGGAAAAATAACTTTTATTTTGTGTGGGTTTGTGTTTTCATTTGTTTTTCTTTTTTAAACCTTTTTGGCTGGTTCTCTGACCTGACTCACCATGCCCAGCTGGAGGAACAGATTGGAGGCAGCGTTATGGGGGGGGAAGTAAAGAAACACTTAAGTCAGCCCTACCTCTGAGAAGGATGTAACCACAGTGTTAGAGGAGGACACTGAGAACTGTGTGCCTGCACTTGTTGAATTTATTGAGAAATTTACTGTGAAATTTGTCCTCTCCTGTGGTCTTAATCTGGCCTTTATTGTACAAATGTCTCAGACTGGGAAAAGGTTTGTACGACACTGAGTAAACTGTGATTGCTCAGAATATAACTGCAATAATTTTCTCCATTATCTATTAATCTTTATACTCCTCCATGGTATCTATTTTGGTGTTCATGAATAAAATAAAATGGGAGGAATGAGTGAAATTTCCTGTGTATGGATAATAAATACCTGCTTTGAAGGAAGGCCTTTATATTCAGATCCTGTCCCTTCTGTAAAACACTCCCCATGGTATACCATTATGTTAAACCAATAAAGAGTAAAATGGTATTCCATGCACATGTGAGCTAATAACAACTGGCATGCAGAACATAAACACCACAGTGGGTCACACTAAGGCAGACTGGCAAGCTGCTGTGCTAGCTTAGTTTCCAAATGCCTGAAGATAATTGCCCCAGTATATCCATGCAAAACTTACAAAGAAAAAAATAAGATTATCCCAAGCATGAAACTAGCTGGAAAATTACTCAGCAGTGTTATTGAAAACTCATTTTACCTGCTGTGATATTTAGCTAATATGATTAGCGACATTAAGACGGAGATTTCTGCTATAGTTTGCAAACAGACTCCAACCTACCCATCATGGTGGGAAATTTATTTTGTTCTGTAACATATCAGCATTTTCTGCCTGCATGAAATCTCTTAAGCATCCACCTCTACTTTCTTATATCACTAGTGTCAAATTCAGTACTGATTCATGAGCAATATATAGTTCAGAACCTCCACACTCAGTGAGAATGGTAAGAACAGTAAGAAAAGAATTATTTCAATAATTAATTACATGGAGCAAAGGTGAAAATGTTTTTTAAATGATTTACAATATATTTGCATGCACAAAATATTATTTTAATGCTAAGCTCATTTTCAGGCTTTTGCATAGGTGAAGTCTATTCTATTTATATGGGCATACAAGAAATTTAAATGCTGATGCCTATTTTTAATAAGATATAAAACCAGTTTTCCCTTTTTGTGAAACCGTTTCCTTATGTTTCAGTCCTTACTGACCATACCGTCTTCCTGCTTATTTTGGTAATTACACCTCCCTCTTTCTTACAAAGTATATAATAATATCAGTGATTATAATAAAAAAAAATCATGTAACTATAGCACCTGGGGCCTGCAGCCGTAACAAAGACCTCATGCAGTGAGGTCTTTAAAAAAAAGCACAGAACTGGAAATTAGTTTTCCTTTTCACAGTTTCTCAAGAGAATACATTGCAAGACAAGCGATAGCAGATAATACACACTTATGGGTACACTGCAAGAGAACAATGATATCAAATAAGGCGTGTATGTATAAAGGTCAGGCTATCTCTAAATGAGGTAGTGTCCACTTTGATAATTTAAATACTATAGCATCTACTAACTTGAAGATCAAGATGTTAAAACATCTTTTTGTAAAGTGTATTAAAAATCTACCATACAACAGCTGAAAGGTTTTGAATTCAGGTCACAGAAGACAGAAACTTTTCAAGACTATTGGTATGTTGGTAAGAAATCTACTAAGTGCTAGGAGATGGTCCAATTAAGGCATGCAAATATTTGTGTGGGAATGAGGTACAGGCTTCTTCTACAAAAGCATGGAGAAAATGAGTCATCTTGGAATAGAGGGAAGGAGCTACCTGGGGTCAGTAAACAGGTATAATTCTGCCTAAGTCTAACCGGTTGGAAGGATGGGGATATGTCTTAAATCTCACTCACTGGTTTTCTCACTTGCAGTTCCTAGAGATGCTCTTCTTCATGTGTAATCTGCAGCCCAGAATGCAAGCTCTGACCCAGAAGCATATAGGCATTTTTAAAAGGAGTGGCTCATTTTTGTCAACTGTTTTTAACAGAGCTTTAACATCTCCTCTGTCCCTGTGTGTGTTATACACATATATAAGTAGACATTTGGTTTTATGGACCAGAATTCAGATCTCCTCTTGCAAATCAAGTGATCCAAATGTGAGGTTACAGAAGACCTTCATCTGCTGTTCTTTCATACAGTCACAGAATCATAGAAAAAAAATGAGGTTGGAAGGGACTTCCTGTGGTCATTATCTCCAGCCCCCTGCACAAACCAGGCTCAGTTAGATCAGGTTGTTGGCAGACTTGCCCAGCAAATTTTTTAGTGTCTCCAACGGTAAGGATTCCACAGCCTTTCTGTGCAACCTGGTCAGGCACCTGATCATCTCCATGGTACATTTTCCCCCCTTACATCTAAAGAGCATTTCCTATTTTCCAACTTGTTCCCATAATTTTTCATGCCATCAGTGCATGAGATCATCAGTGCTCTTCCTCCAGGGAGAGCCTGGCTCTGTCTCCTCTGCATCCTTCCATTTGGCAGCTGCAGAGTGCAGTAAGATTTCCCCTTCACCTTCTCCTCTCAAGGCTGAACGAACTCAGTTCTCTCAGTCTCTCCTCATATGCCATGTACGCATCTTGCTGCCTCTCCTCTGGACTTGCTCCAGTTTCTCAATAGCTTTCTTGCAGAGGGGTGCCTAAAACTGGAGAGTGCAGATACAGCCTCACAAGTGTCAAATAAAGGGGAATAAACACTTCTTTTGACCTGCTGGCTACAATTCACTGTTGTGCACAGTGGCACTGCTTCAACAGCACTGGTTTGAGATTACCCTTGTTTTGAACAATCTGTATCCTTGTGGTTATAACATTCTATAGGAGTGATGATAGCTGTGGATTTGCAATGGTTCAATAAGGGAGACAGCTGAATCTATTTTCTATATCCTGATTGAATGTATCAATCATTAGGTTTTATCTTAAAGGGAAGTAGCACTCTTTGTTTGGGTCCTAATGTTGTGTGTGGATGCTAGGTATGCTCTGAGAATGCTTATTGGATCATGATGTAAAAATGGGTAGAGAAGCATCTGATATTTTTGTTCTGATCTGGTTTAGGTAAGAGGAATGTATTTGTTGACTTAGTCCTGTGAAAGCAGAAATACTTCTATGCATACTGGACTACCACAAAGCTCCATGGACTTTTAACAAAGGAGTTTAGGTAACTCCAGGATTAGGCAGCAGCTGAAAAAGGCTGTTCAGAATACTACATCTTTGTCACATATGCCTAAATTCTGCTTAAATCCAATGCTTGATCTACCTCTGATTACTTTATACTTGCACTGCCCTTAGGGTTATCTCAAAACACAGCTCATACACAGACAAAACAAGCTTTCCCCCAAAAAAGCAAGAGGCTAAAGACTGACTGTACCAAATAGTCAGTTCGTACATAGGAACAGGTAGGAGAAGTATAGTATTTGGTGTGCCTTGACGCTTCCCAACCTCTTAGGTGAACATGCAGCATCTTTCCAAGCGCTTCTGGATGGCAAGCTCCCCATCAATTTTTGTGTATATTCAACCCTACGTTCAGCCTGTTTCTGGCTGGATCTCCCCTTTCCACATGGAGCAGATGTACACATGCCCACTGAAGTGATGTGCTGTTGCTGATGAGTTGCAAGAGAAAAGTGTGAGCAGGAGCTAGCCTCCATCTTAATGCTCCCTACTTTGCAATCCCCTTCCTTCAGAGCTGGGATGGGCCACTGCTGGAGTGTGCAGAGACAAAGTCAGGGTTAAAAGTGAGGGCAGTGGTGCCATGGGCACACGTTGCTGGGGCTGGGGAGCCTGCTAAGCCTTGGCAAGCTGAACTATTTGCAGAGCAGGCGCTTAGAGGGCCGGTTGTGCCAAGGGCTCTGAGCTAGCTTCGGCTGGCCACACTGCTCTGATGGCTAATGTGAGGTCAGGTGGCCTCTTTCAGAACAGACCAGGATTTTAACTGTCCCACATTCTTCTCAGTCCAGCTCTCTCACGGGTATGGTTGATTTTCCTTTTGAATAAACCAGCATTGACTTTAATAACACACTTTTAATTTACCTAAGACTTTATCAATGTTATCAGCTGGATCTTAAAACAAATGCATGTTTTTTTTTATGAAATTGCATACGGCTTGGTCCTTTATCTCTGATTTAAGGAACAGTACTGACTAAACAGAAACACCAGACAACAGTACATGAGACTCCAGTTGCTTATTTGCTGCGTTTTTGTGTTACTGTGTGAGAAGATTTGAAGGGTGGGCCTCCTCTTGTCCCTCTGCTTCAACTACAGGCAGGAAAGTGCTTCAGCAGTAAGTCACGTTTCTCTTGTTTACTCTCATCAAGACCTTTCTGTTGCGTAATTCTTTTGTTTTCCACTGTTGTAATCTCTGATGCACATGGATCCCGGACAATGTAGATGACCCGTGTGGGATGCATGAGGTTCTCTGTCAAGATATTGTTGTCCCTTGCTGGCTGGGATCCAGGTTTAGTACTAAGCAGAAAAAAAAAAAAGAAAAAAGAAGAACAATGGAGATAAATTTAGATGCTGTTGGGAAAAAGAATCCAGCACACTGTCCATCCCAGGCCTTTGAAGCGACGCCCACAAAGTAGTTTCCTTTGACTTTTTCAGGGATTCCCAGATTTTCACAGTAACTTATGCAACCAAAGCAGACACCACCTGACTAACATTTGGCTAACCCTTTGCAATCTCATTCCAAATGCAAGCTATGAAACAAAGCTTGGTGTTGTAATTTAGAGCCTCACTGTGAACACACTGAACACGACTGGAAACAGCTGGAGTGTTGATGTTGGTACCAGAGGTACCAAGGCAAGTCAGGCCCTTGGCTGCAGTGATTTCCCTGAAGGACATTACCAGCAGTGCTCTCCAAGCAACAGTGCTCCCTAGGCCTGAGTTTAATTTTGCTACTGTAAGATCTTCTGCTAAGTCTGAAATTCCTAATAGCTCCGTCAAAATATTGTTAATCAGTGACTTTATATACCTTTTTATTATTTTGATTAATAGCTTAGTTACAAAGCTGTCTTTCAAAGCTCCCTTTGAGGTATTATTAGCTAAACTGATCATTATGTCCAATTCTATAATACTTGCATTTCTATATAGATGTGATGTTTAATTGTTTAAAAGGATGAGGACATGGTGCTCCCATTAAGCAAGCTTATTCCGTCAAATTCCAGGCACTGGGGAAAACCTTGGTCCTCTCCATACCTTGTGCTTTGTATTTTTCTTGAATGGCTCCTTTTTTGAGGGTTCTTTCCCTATGTTTTCAAGATTCACATCCAATTACTGGTGAAATGTTTTTATTTGGAAATAAAAGTCTGTGTAACATATGTTTTTGAGTGGTGCATACCCATTCTGGTTTTGGGCATATAATATGGGCACCTTAAGAACGGAAATGCATGCTCCATTTTCATTGCGTTCTTATAAAAGTCAGACCTTGAATAATGTAATTTTTTGTAAGTAAAACTATACATAAAAATAATATTAAGTTCCTTGACTTATTGGTAAAAAGTTAAAAAAGAGAAAATTTAGTTTGTCATTCAGACACTCAAATGACTGCACTAAAGAATAGTAGGGAATATTAGACTAATTTGAGACCATGTCTGCTGCCATAACTATGAATATAATGAATTTAGATACTGGCAGACTACAGGTAATTTCCTTTTTTTTTTTTTTTTTTTTTTTTTGTTAATTACACTGTTTTACAAAATGGAACCGTAATTTGCATTTACATGGCATTTCTTAGCCAAGAGGATGTCACGACAGTTTTGATCTGTTGACAGAGGTAGCCTAAAGCAACATTTGCCAATGTAGTACAAGACTTCTATTTGTTTTCACTTTTTAAGATTGTAAGATATTGTTTTGTGTCACATCTTGTGCATTTGGTACCATTAGTGAAGTTGTTTTATCCTAAAATAATAGATGTTTTTGACAAGATAATGTAACGTTCATTTTAGCATCATACAATTGAAATATTTACTTTTTTCATTTCAGAATGATAACTTGGTATACAGTTTATTTTTGATTTTTAAAATTAAACCACTTTGTTCCATGTGAAAACTATCATCCAGTTGCAAAGTATTTTCTTTTTCTTTTAATTTTGTTAAAAATATATAAAAATGAATTATAAATTGATCACAAATTTTCTCTCTGCTTTAACTAGAAACCAAAAAAAAGTACTCCTACCAGTCCAGCCGTAATTTGTTCTTTAATACACATTTTCTGTATGGGCAAAATCCTTTTTGGGGTGAAATTTGCACAATGGGTTTTAGTTTTTTGGTTTTGAAGGCAGGTAGTATTTTTCTATTTCTCTCATTCTGATATCAAACCATGTCACAAAAAAAAATTTCCATCGTTTAATGGAAAAATATTGGGGTGGCAAATTAAAGTGAAGAGTTTGAATAGCAACCTGTTTGGAAAGTGAATGAAAAACTATCAGACGGGTTTTAGCTGGAATTCCAATCTGGCAAGTTATTTCAGCACACACCTGTCTTCAAGGATTTCAACAGTACCATGAGACCCATAAAATGATTTGATACATAATTTGGTGAAATTTGAAAGCTTTTCCTGTGCAGATATTTTGGTTATCTGACTATAATAACTCTCTGACCTTAACCTTGGTAAATAGGTATTGTACATGTTTCTAATCAGTGTGTGTGCATGTTGTTTTCATTTTATTTTTAACTTGAATGCCTGTCATTTAAGATAAACCTATGCCTTTAAAAGTACCAAACTTTATTAATCCACTTAAAGGCTTAACCATCTATAAAAATGTGCTATGTAAATTGGACTTTTTCCCTTCTTCAGTCATCACAGCCAAGCACATAAAACTCAGGGAAATTTATGCATTTTGACCATCTCTAAATCGTTAGAGGCCAAACCAATTTAAATAGCAATCAGTGACCAAGAACACCCTTTGCTCTCTGAAGGTTTTTTTTCCTTGGTATTCTAATTATTTAATTCAAGCTTGCTACGTTCAGCTCTGCTGGATACTCTGCAGTCTGAATTCATTCTGCCTTGTTTAATTTGCCTTTTTCCTCTGCCATTATATTGTTAGCTCTCAAGATGAGCCCAGAGCACTAACTCACTGCTACACAGTATGAGCAGAAGCTGTTCCTTAAACTGTTAAAAAAGATAGGGTGATCCTTTGGATTTGACATTTGGGACAGATTTTTTGTGTCTAGTTTAATTGCTTTCGAGGCTGGGATCATTATCCTTAAATTTTCCCACTTTTAAGACTGGACTCCTTCCATTTTATAAAGTGTTTAGAGGTCTTAAAAAGAAAACCCAAACCAACATATAAAGTTTTATTATATTCACTTTTCACTGACTTCAGTGGAGTCAAAGTTTTTCTCTGAGGTCTGTGAAGTCCATGAGATCTCTGGATGTCACCACAGTGGGAGTGGGAAGGAACTCCAAACATATCTGAAAGTTGTTTTCAGAAGTGGCATCTCCGAGTGGGCTGGCGAGACAAACATGTTATTCTCAAAATCTGTAACAAACCCAACTCACTGAAAGGCTATATTTTCCCTCAGTTTTTAATAGCCTACCGGTTTATAAATTGCATAGGTTTAAACCTTCACCATAATGTTTATTCTGTTGGAAAAGTTGACAGAGGCATTTAACTCTGGTGCCACTTTTACTATAAATTATTTTATTCTCTGTGCAGGATCTGGTCTCTGAAGTCATCTTTGGGAAGAGGTAGAAAAATCTGCTACTGGGTAGTTTATTTATGTCTCTGTCACTCATGAAGTATATGATATTATAGCTTCTGTAGGTAAAAGATGCATCTTTTATGGCAAGATAGCTCTTCTAATGTCTTGAAGAGTCCTGAACTCATTACAGCTTTTGACTCGTTCCAGCTTTCAGATTAAAATGGTTCAGGTTACATCATTTTAAACTGCACAAAGGGTCAAGAGACCGTATCATTTCAATGAGGCCACAGTTCATTTGCTTTGGCTCAGGAAAGCCAGAGGATGAAATACATATTAATAGTCACAGTTTGAAAGGTTTGCAGCCTTGGTATTACAATGAAACAAAACATTTCATACATGTTGCAGCAAAACAGTCCCTGGATTTTTGCTAGTTTAAAAGAGATAGAGAGAGGGAGAATGAAGGAAAAAAAAAAAAAAATAAAAAATGCACCTGGTACCTTGTGCTTTTTTTTAAAACTTTTCATTATGGAGAGAAGCAATATTTGCTTTTTGCTTCATGGAGTTGAAATCACTCCAATTAAGAGGGTGGGAGAAAAGATTAATAGGTAAATTCAGCATGCTGACTCCTTCATGTAGTTAACGTGCTTAATCCTACCTAGGTGATGAGCTGTATTTACACTGACAATGAGTGGAGAGAGAGGAAGAGAGGTTAAATATGTGGTTAGAAGAACAAAGTTAATGAAAGCATATTACAGAATTTTACAAAAATCATATATTACTGTTCATTTAATATAGTTCTTGGGACAATTACATCCCTGGTGTAATCTCATTAAGTTAATGAGATCACATCAGGGATGAATTTGGCTCTTGTATTTGAAGTTTTAAAATGGTGGTGTTATCATAATTTTCTTCTTTGCTTAGAATGTGAATAAGCTTTGGAAGCCTGAGAAAATAATATTTTTAAGGATGATGGAAGCCAGTGAAATAGGGAGGATGCAGAGTAGAATATTGATCTAGTTCATTCTTAAGTCTCATTGTCCTTGTCCAAATCATTATTTAAAGTTTGTTTATTAACTTTGCAATTCTGTATGTGGAGGAATTGTTGCCAGCTGAAATCCAGTCTTACAGATGTAAGGCACCTACCTCCCCCGGAAAAGTGCCAAGATTCACCTTTAGGCATGACTGACACTCTCAAAGTCATCTTCAGCTGCATTGATCCGCTTCAATACCTTGTCAGCGTTTGAGCGTCTAAGCATACACAGCTCGGATGTTGTCTTAGGTAGCCACTGTGCCTGCTGACCATCCCACAGTAGGTTTTCTAACTGAAACAAAAACTTCCCAGCCTCCAAAATATGGCTGCACAAACGCACCATTCATCTACTTCTGTCTTCTGTGAGCTTGATGCATAAAACATGCACAACATACTCTTCTGTCGATTCCTGGTTTGTTTTTTGTTTTTTTTCCTTGACAGTATTATGTTCAAGTTGACTGTAATAAGGTGTATCCAAGTCCTTTCTTTTGATGACAGGACTTCAAACTGAACCTTGTGAGAGCTCCAGCCATCAAGCTTTTAAGGTTTTATTTCACATAAGTGCTGAGGTAGTCATTGGAGCGGAGACTCACCAGCATCTTGGGTATGTGTCTTACACACTGGGGGACAGCAGCGTTTTCTGTCTGTGGTCCAGTGAGCAAAATGGAATTCTTCTGACTGGGAGAATGACACGGACCAGTAACATAATATTCAGTAATTAACTGCTGAGGGTAATCTCTTATAAAGTTCAGATTACTGCCTCATGAAGTTACAAGAGAGATTATTTAGATTCAAGTCTCTTAAAGCACAGGTGAATGATCGAAGAAAGCATCTACTTGATGGTTTCTCTGACTTTCTGTGGTTTTTCACTGATAGGTAAAACTAGACATAAATGCCCTTAGAGTAAATTCATGCCTGACAGTCTGTCTCACTGCAGAGAAACATCGGCCCAGTGCTCCACATGGAACATGTCTGTGTGACAGGGGCATAAGCATTGACTCTGAATATTACTCTTTGTTAAATTGTGCACAATCCTGCTTAGCTAGTTTTTGAGGTATCTGACTATCCCCATGTTTAAGGGAAAAAAAGGCTATGGCTATAGTGTAGCAATTCTCCAATTATCCCTGTTTGCCAGAATCAACAAGCAATCCAGAGATTTTTGAGAGTTATGCCAGCAAATCAAATCTGTCATATTTCATTTGGGTTAGCTCAGTAAGATTCCATATAAAATAAATTAAACTTCTACAAAATTTATCCTGAAACCTGCACAGTAATAATGCTTCAGTATTTTTGAATTACCCTATATTGCTTTTATTTCTCAATAAATCTGGGAACGGTTAAAAAATCCCTGTAGATTTTTTTTTCTGATATTTTTCCTTAAATATTACAGGAATTTTCCAGCTGAGATATAATAACCTACCTTCTTGTTCTACTCCAGCAGACTCACAATGAATATGTTCTCAGAACACACAACCAGCTGCACTTTTCTTTTATTGCTTGTGACAATCTTCAGCGTGCACAGGAGACATTTTTTTTTTTTCCCAGACCTTATTCTTTATTCATTATGACAATGACACAATGCTCAAGACCTTGATGATCTTATGCAATATCATTTTTGCTATCAATAATAGTTCAGACACAGATATAATTCCCTGTCTCACCCCTTCTTCTTTTCCTTACTAACGTACTTCTGAATTTTTCAATAAAATATACAATCATGCAATTTTTCTAATAATTTTTATTGTTTCACTGGGTATTATGTGATTTTCATTTCTGTTTCAGTCTAGTGCCTCTGTTATAGTAGTGAAGGAGGTTAATTTATATAATCTCATTCTGCTGGTCAGCTGGATTTTGATCTTGAGTGAAGCTCTTTAAACTTTGGAATGCCTATTCATTGGAAAATTATAGGATTCAATTGTATTTTTTTAAAATTCCAAATTAATAGAATTTTGGCCAAAGAATGGAAGACTGATGGATATGTTCTGCTTAGAGACAACTGAAATACTGCGTTTGGATTCAGACCTGTAACTTTCTTATTCCACTTTTGACTAAAAAAAAGTCATTAGAAATTAAATACAGTTCTGACATTATCAACATTTTCTATCAGAATTTTTTAAACAAAACAGTTCTTGAATCAGGATATTTCCTCACATTTTTTTTTTCCTGTATATGAAACAGCTTTTTCTGATGTAAGACCATAATTGTTGGAAGCTTCTTACTCTACACTAGAGCTGATAAGGTCTTGTAAGGTGTAGAATGCAGCTGAAATCAAAAAGGAGCCTAATCCATTCAGGAGGCACCTTGGCCTCAGGGGAGAGTTTGGGGGAAAAATCGAGGAAACCCTGGTGCTATCCTGCCTGGACAGGGAGAGCAGGATTGCCTGGGGCCTGAGTGCTGCCTCACCCGCTCTTCCCTCCTCATCACTATATCGGATTTAAGGTACGTAAGTAAAACAAACAAACAGAAAAAGAGGTAAAAGGGCAATCTTGGTGCTCAGATAGTGATGAGAAGAGGAAAAACATGCTCTTGCAAGCCCGAGGGAGATATATGGTTACCCAAAGGTGGAGGTAAACAAAAAGGCTGAGTGAAATTTTTGTCTGTCTGAAATGTGTTTCTCCTTTTTTTTTTTTTTGTCCTGTGACATGGAGGATGGGGGTGGGGAGTTAAGAGTATGGGAACATTTTATTTTGCGTTACTGAATTCAGGAGCCATTGTGGATTTAATTTCTTGCTATAATAGATGCTTCATTTTGAATGCTTTAACATCTATGAGGTTCTCAATGTAGATGAATGAACTCTGCCATCATTCCAAGCACATCACTTTTATATCTTCTTGTCAGATGGTTACAGTTATTAACAGCAGCATTTAAAATTCACTTTCTTCTTTGAAGAAAGCCCCAGCTATAAGATAGAACAAATTGCAAGTAGTATGTATAGTGCAGCAGTGTTAAAACTGCTGTCAGCCTCCCAACGTGGCCATATGTCTAACATAAAGTACACAAAAGAAAGTGTTGTGGATTGGAGCACAGTCTAATGATAAGTAGGCTGTTTAAACAATAAGCCTCTCAAGTGAGCAATATACATTCTGTTCTGTTTTTCTTACTTTGTGCTGCTTTAAATCAAAGTCCATGGGTCTGCTATTGCTGGGAGGTTGGACATGTTGTCTGCAAGTAAATAGGCCCTCTGCCAAGTAACTAGAGCTCACTCTTGGTAAAGGAAGAACATTGTTCACTAAAATAGTTTGTCTTTTGATGCCAAAGGAAATCAAATTGTAATCAAGGGCTGAGAACGGACTGAAGTCATAAAGGCTGGCTTGCCTCAGACTTTGGCAGCCTCACTTGTTCCCAGGCATATTAAATATAATTTACGTTTGCAAAGGGGAGAGGCTTTATTACACTGGAAATTTGTTTTAAATAACACTTAAGTGAAACACTGTCAGGGGCAGCCAGGGATACACTTCTACTGTCATTTAGGCTGCTGAAAATCCAGAATATGTTCATGGGTTTTATCAGATTTGTTCTGATCTGTGTAAATGGATATTTGTGGTCAATGTTGATGAAACAATCACATTTCCTAGGTTCTGGTCACCCATGCTGAGTGGAAAGTTCATGATGAAAGGCTTACCTCAGAAAATGTTTATGTTTTTCTTCCACTTTATTGTGCATGTGAAAATTCACATTAAATATAAATAACCATCTCTGGATGAAAAATCGTGAACACTGTATAGTATTGTTGGATCAATTCTGTCCTTGATATGCAGTGTATGAAGCTGAATAAATTTTACTCAGAATTTCTGTGTAAAAAGTTAAAGTTTAAAAGTTATCATTTATTGTTTCAGAAAGTAACTAAGAATACTTGAAGATAAATAAATAAAAAACCTCTGATTTTTATTTTTCTAAATGAAATTTATCTTTCGGAACAGTAAAACTTGCTTTTATTTCACCATGGAATTAGAAACTAATTTAAAAATAGATTCTCCCAGGAAGTGATAATTCTACTTTTCAGCACCTTGCTCATAAGTAGCCAGATGAGGGAAAATATTGTTTTCTTCACACAGTTTTGGATAAGATATTTTTATTCTAACCTGACAACATAATGTAGGTTACATCTGAAACTTGTTTTACAGATTTGCACTGAGTCAAAGCAATGGAATCTGCCAACTAAAAAGTAAAAGGTCTTCCATGAACATCTCATTTAAGATCACATTAGCTCCTTTGTTTTGCAGCTTTGTCACATTGCATATAGCATTTGTCAGCAAACTCAATGTAGTTCTTTACGTACTATATAAAGGAAATTTAACCCTAAGGAAAAATCATAAGGGATAATTAACCTACCAAAGAACTGTTTGGGTAGCTGCTGTCTTTAAAAAGTGGGATTTTTTTGTTTCAATCCTTCTGTTGGAAATAATATTGAAGCAGCCTTCCACCTTAAAATGGCAGTATTTGGATCAGTTTGCACAGTTCACCTCTGTTCAAGTAACAATTGACATTTGAAGCAATTTAAGGTTAATTCTGTTAAAAGACTAGGACAGATTTTAGGCCTTGCTGACTAATTTGGAGGTCTAACACAAGCTTTTAAGAACCTTAAGAATATGTTTTCTGTGTCTCAGTGCCTGAGGGAGCAAAATAGGTAGGCATCTGTCTGTGATGCTTCTTGAAGCCCTGCCCGTGTCTGTGAATGTATTTACCTAAGTCTTGATGATGCCTAACATCTAAACGACTAGCTTAATTCCCAAACTCTGTCACCTCTGAGTAATCTATAGCCTCATGACTAAGTTTTTTCTGGAGGCTCCTTAGAAACTATGTTTTGTGCATGTATGCTGTACAAGACATCTAATTTAATTTGGCTCAGGGCAGTGGGTCCTAATAAGAGGCAAGGTGTCTAGAAGATGTGACCTGCATTTCTCACCATTGCCTGAGTCCTTGTCTGAGTCTAACCTAAGGCACTTAAAAATAGCTTGATTAAAATAAAAACAAAACCTATTTTTCCATGCAGCTGGAACTCTCCCTTTTCCATAAAGGAGGTAGAATTTAAATGGATTATTTTCTGAACAAAAATAATTAGATTGCACTATTAATATTCAATAATTTTTAGACAAAATACCAGGTTTTGTTATGATGAAATGAGAGTCAGTAACTGCCGAAGTCCTTACTTATGATATCAGTGGTTATTCCAAGGGGAAAATGACAGAGTAAAATTTTTCTGCATTGCAGCATAAAAATACCAGGACTATCAACTATAACCCATGGCTGCTCTTTTTCTGAGCTGTAACACACATTTGGATGATATATGGTGAGGGCTAAGAAACTACAAAAGATAGAAGGGGGCCTGAAGAGGTAAATGCTATGACACTCAGACATGAACTAAACTTCCTTGCACTTTTGACAGCCACAGGCACTCATGGAGATTTGACAAATTGGTAGTCACTTCAAAATAGTCCATGCCAGTGAGTATCACATGATCGTGGAGCATGGGGTTTTGAGACTAATAAAAGCAAGACACTGCTAAAAGTTACAATCAGACTAGGAAGACATTCCAAAAAGTAACTGGACAGATCTCAACATGTATTCTCTTAAGTGCAAGCAGGGATTAAGCTGCTCTGTGAGTTTATGTCTGTGGCTCCTGTGAAGATCTGCAGCTCAGATATGCTCTGAAGTCAGGGAGATGCTCTGAGACAGCCCCACGCTCTCTGAAGAAGTCCGCACAAAAAGCCTTTCACAAAATGACTTCGGGATTCAAGCCTGTTTTCAGTATTCCCTTCTCTAGCACTGCGCAGTCTTGTATCATACTTTTCAAGTGCTCTCATACTTTCTGTTGCTTTTTTTTCCCTCCCCTTTCAGTCACACAAGGCCATACAGTGTATTCAAATGTTAATAGGACCATTTGTGTATTTATTGAAATAGGAACAAACAGACTGCTTTAAAAGTTTTAACTTTTATATATAGATAGGTGTATAGAGATATTTATACTTTTGTTATGTTTTTTGCCTTCCCTTTGTACTGTCTTGTAAACATGTCATGAACTTGATCCTTCATTTTTGAAAACAATAGAAGCTGGATGCTGACTGCAGGGGAAGCAAATGAAAGACCCATCTCTATTGTTACAGCTTTCTTAAAAAAAAAAAAAAAATTGAGACCTTCAAAAATGTTATTTGAAATACATATGCATATTGCAAACAAAATAGGAGTAGAAGGATGTATTTCAGTGACCAAACTGTACTTGCTGTTGCATCTGCTCATAACCAGGGCAATGCTAGGAAGCAGGGAGACAGATATAAAAGACAACCCAGCTGAGTGTGAAAATAAAAATGTACAAGAGGTGCAGAGCTTGTAGCTTGACTCTACACCCACCTCACCATTATTTTGTTTTTAGATGCTTATTGACAAATCAACTAGCGGTATCATCCCACCGTGTGTTTGGGAACTGAACAGCTCACAGTTTTTCTGCAGTAGGAAATTTGTCCTACTGCTGCAGAGACCGGGCAATCTATTTCTATCAGTTTACACTCTTCTGTTGGATATGGTTTTTTTCTTCTGAGGAGACCCAAAGCCAGTCAGCTCAAAGTTAACATCTGTTCAAATTGTCATATACTTTTAGAGGAAACATGAAAATAAATTTGTGCCAGAATTTTAGTTGAGATTATGATGAAGTTAACTCGTTTGGACAAAGAGATCCTTCCCCCAAACTTCATTTACATGCTAAGACTTGACAATACAGGAAAAACACAGCTAATGGAGGTAGAATTACCAGCCTGTCCTCTTAACAGAAGACTTTTGGAAACATGTTCCCTCCTTGGGAAAGGGTTTCTCCTGCATGAGGTTCTGACTCAGAAAATATACAAAAGACTGTTATAACAGAAAAGTACATAAACAATCATGTTTCAATATCTGCAATATTCATATTAATTATTTTATATTATTTAATCAACATTCCTAACTGAAAAAAATATTTTTCAGCAGTCAGGCAATCAGGTGACATAGGCCCTGTAGTGATGTCTATAATTAAAGCCATCTGAAATTCATGTACAGGTATACATCTGTGTGGATGTGCATGCATCTGTATTATGCCTAAATCCATACACCTTTCTATATAAACACCAAGTATAATTTTAAATCATTTTACTTAATTAAAATACGATTCAGACTAAACAAACATCTGTTACTTCTGCTACAGGAGCAAACACCTTTTCTTATTTTGTGTTTGTCTGAGATGGAATTAAGTGAAATACAACATCCCAAATCAGCTGCACTGCAAATACCCAGTTTATATGACCTACAGAAACCATAAACAGGCAAATTTTGTTTTTTATCTGCTGAAAATACAGTGTCATGAAACAACAACAAAAAAAAACCAGCTGTACCATACTGTTGTAAAAGAAACCATGATCTTGATAATACAGCCCCACGATGAAAATAACTGAATTATTTCAGTCAAAGTAAATTTAAACAAACAAACAAACAACCCAAACTCAAAAGTCTTACACCATATCAGGTGTTTGTTACAAGGAATGTCAGAAATCATGTCAGAGAAAGCATAAAAAATTCAAGAGACATTTTGGCATGTTGTCAAAAGCAAACACGAAAGTCTATTCAAAGGCAAACATATCTGTTCACTGTAATGCATTATAATACTGGCTATTCAGTTTTTTTGTTCAAGCTCAATGGTCCTAAAACAAAACCCCAAACTCTTAATAGGGTTTTCATTGCCCACGTGCATATGAAATAACTTTAAGGTTATATATGGTACTTATCCAAGCATTTTCCTGTGTATATTTTCCTTCTTTAAAAACTACTGTTTAATTACTAAATTCCTTGAGTGCAATGAATCTGGGTGATAAATAGAAGTCTGCAAAACAAGGGAAACTTCTGTAGCAAAATAGCCCACTTTTACAGTGAAAAAGATAAATAATAAGAGAAAGACTTAACAACTTCTAACAATGAGTCCCTGTGTCGAAAATATCAATGAACAGTGAATTGTAGCAGTTTTAGGACACTTGAGTGAAACTATTGAATAGTACTCACAGTTACTTTTTGCCTTTTTCTACGATAATATAGACTTTTCAGTATCTTCTTGTTGTGTAGAAGAGATTTATAGTTTGTCTTGTGCTTTGCAGTTCCAAAAGAAGACACAAGGCAAAAGAAGCTCAAAATTCAAAGAAAAAGGATAACATGCTTTCTCTACTGTATCAAGAAAGGTTGAATAACTGTTGTGTACCTAATATGCAAAGACATCTTAGTATAACAAGATACAGCTTAACTCCTAGAGTCCTTGTTATTTAATCCATTTAGTTCTGCCCAGGGATCACATGAATTTATGGAAACCCCCTGCTACCCTCTTTGTTGACTTCCATCCCTGCTGGGAGATCCCCATCTGCTGGGAAGTGAAACTCTGTCCTGAACTTTACCTCATTTAACAGTGTGCCACATGTAAATCCAACTTCTTCATTTATTACTTTGACAGAGCAGATGGCAATGGGCTTTTAAAAGACTGTAATGTTGCTTAAAACCAGCTATATTTGTAGAAATAATAGTTTTAGCTGCTTGGATTCTAGTGCCTGATTTTAGGAAAAGAGTCTGACACAGGCAATTAAATTTTTGAGCCATCAGTACTTAGTGATGCATCATAATTTAGCTGTTTTCAGAAAATCATATTGTGACCGAATAATCATTCATTAAGACAGAAAATACTTTTTTAATGGAAATTTGAGACTTGTATTTGGTGGCTGATATGAGTGACTAGTTTTCTAATAGCCTTAATCACTGGAGTATTTCTTTACTCGTTCATTTAAGCCCATTAATGAAAACGTATGATGTTAAGTCTAATATCTACTAACCCCTGATGACTGTTTTGACTTACAGCATTGTCCTATAAATAACTGTGAATGACATGCACTGAAAATCAAAGAGTATTATTTCACTGTGATTAAAGAGAACAGATTCACCCAAGACATCCTTTTCATCCACTAAGACCACAGAGAAATTAATTGTTAGCTTGAGTCAGATGTAATGTACTTCAAAATGTCTTGTCCTTAAAAATCTTACCCTGAATGCATAATGCAGGTTTTAAAAATAACCTGAAAACTCAACCTCAGCCATTGAATTTGCTTATAGAACGCATGTAATGGGATAGAGAACATCAAGCACAATCACAGTGTCCTGGTCTTGAAGACCAGAAATACTATAAATTCCTTGTCCTCAAGGTCCAGTCTAACGGTTTGTTCATTGTCTGTTTGTTTACATTCAGTTTCATATATGAAAGGACTTTTAGCCCTGAAGAAGGAAAGTAAACCTTACATAGCCACTGCTGACTGTGCTTTTCTGACTTTAAATATCAGCTAACTTGATGCTTTGTAAAATTCAAAGAGCGTGTGTTTATCTGATACAACTGGGATTTTCGGTTATGTTCATCTTGGCCATGAACCTTCTGATCATATTATAAGTATTATGGCCAAAGGGCACTGGTTGTTGGCATGACATGTGTGCTCTGTCATGCAGTCATGTCATCTTGTATGGCAGCTTCAGGGTGAGACCTCATATGAAGTGAACAATCTGTGTTCTTTTTTGTAAATTAAACAAACACTTCTAATATGCATTTCCTTAGTTTTAAGTCAGGTGTTTTAAGATATTTCAGTCTTGTGCATATGCATACGCCCTAATGTCAGATACTGTGTTTCATAAGAGGTTTTTGCCTTTCTGATGCTAAATAACACTGTTTAGAAACAAGGATGTCTGTGCCCAAAGGGCTTTTATTATGAACTGTGCAGGCCTCCTCTGCAACTACCTTGGTCAAACTTCTGTGATACAACACCTTGCTTTTATTGATCATTTGGAGAACATTATAGCAGGAAGGGGTTTGTCTCTCAGTGTAATTTCCTTTGATATACATTGTATTATATTTAAAATTTTAGTTCATATATTGGAACTTTCTTAAGCTTTAATATCACGCTGATTTTTCTTGATTTTAGTTTCAGATGATTTTCAAGATTCTTGAGTTAAAAATTAAAACCTAAGGGCCATCTTCTGCGTGAAAAGCCCCAGAAAGATAATCCTGGTGACAAATTCCTTTGCAACAGTTTCTTGCAATATGATACACAGAAAAGTGATGCACCAGAGTAAAATCCAGAGAGACTCTGTTCTTATCTAATAAATCCCCTAGAGAAAATCTAAGGAAAATTGGAGTCAGGCGTGGCTATTCCTGCTTTGACTATAAGCTCAGGAACACGCCTCACCTTTTTCAAGGCAACTCCAGAGGAAATGGCAGCAACGATCTTCTCCTGCCCCATTGTTGCTGCCTATAAAAGTGATAGGAAATCAGTGGATAATTAATGGGTATGTATAACATAACCCAGATGAGAAACTGGACTGCAGTGGGAGGCAATTAGGTAGTATGAGGATCTGAGAGGCCTGAGGAAAGGAAGACATCTTAGTTCTGCTGGTGCAAGATGCAATGGCATCCACATACATGTGGCTCTTGCTGGTACAGTCTAACCATGGTTGGTTTATAATGAAATAAAAGTGTTTGCCCTTTCTTGTATTTGAGAGCCTACAGTCTGAACTTTGTTGGGGAAAGCGTTATTAGTCAGTATGAGGAAAAATGGTGGAATCAGGAACTTAATTTTTTTTTTTTTTCCCCTAAATTGTCTAGGACTAGAATTGTCTCCTTCTTGGTAATTTATACCTAAAAAAAAAATGTAAAAAATACAGCATGTATTATTTACGTAAAGAGAGAAATGTAATCACTAATGAAAGTTAACACCATATGGAATTTAAAGAAAAAATAAAATAAAATAAAAGAAAATCCCCAACACGATTGCACAAGGATTTAAAAATCCCCCCATGCCGGAAAGCCAGCCGCTTCCTTTTCTCAATGGTTGTGTGTAGGCAGTTTATGGTATTTCGGTAATTCTGACCTTTGTTTAACTACAAGGCTGTGTGTCAATAAAGTGAGAAGTCCAAACAAGTAAAGCAATCACTTCGCGCACAGCTGGTTAAAATTCATGGCTAGCAGGGAACAGACTGCCACAGGAAAGCCCTCAGCCTGTCCATCTACTGGTACCATACCACCAGCAGAGCTCCTTTTATTCAAGCTTCTCCCTGTGGTTGCCTCCAATTCTTTTGCAAATCTTGCTCTTCCCTCACAAATTTATAGCCCATTGAATCACTTTCTGTGGGTGGCTTGAAACATCTGGGTAGCAATCCTTCAGTCTATGTCCTGAACCCTCCCGTTAAACAATGGCGCATAGGCCACAGGCAGCTCCACCACGAAACCCAGGAGGAAGAATGGAGCTGGTTAACATGTATATTCATTACCGGCGCTCAATTAGGGGGTGAGAGAAGGTGGAGGAGCTCAGGGTCTTACTTTGTCAGCCTCGGAAAAAACGTTCCTGCGATTGTTACATCATGTTTCATTAGACTAACTCAGTTTAGGCGATGCTAATTTCCTCCTGGATGTCAGGCCTATCACTACCAGCTGTCACTTTTACAGGAGGTTCTGCAGTAGATTCAAGCTGAGCTGGTTGAACTCCCATGTCTCTGGCCACCGGCCTGACAGAGGGGGGAATGTCTCAAAAGAGCAGACGCAATTCATTTACAGGAGTTTTATGTTTAAATTAATTTAATAGATTTTAATAGAGAGGGCAACTTTTCTCCAGAGTTTTAGAAGTTTTAGATAGCTGGGATAAAGCTCCCTATTGAACTCTAAATTTAAATATTTTATAAGAAATGTCTGTATTTCTAAGGATTTATCTGAAAAGCTGTGTCTTTTAGTAGAGATTTTTTTGCTTCAGGATAATCAGGCAATGTGAGAGAAGGAAGAGTGGAGGGAACTTTTCCCTATTTATTTTTAGATAGCATAATCATGCTAGGAGATTAAATTAAGAGATTTACAGTTGCAATAAATATTCTTTGGGCTTTTTGTGTTTCACACCACACACACCACCACCACCCCCCCCCCCCCCCGCTTATATATGGATATCTGAGGGTGTTAATGATAGACAAAGAAAGATATAGCATATTTTTCCCTTTATGTTATTCCCTATTTATGTTATTCAGTGTGTAATAGTGTTCCTAAATAACACATGCTAAATCAGAGTTACTTAGTTATATTACTGAGTTCTGTTGGACCATACTGATGTTTGTTTAACTTTCACATTGTTGGACCAGCCAAGTGCTGCATATCATGTTCCTCACTGCAAATGGTAAATGCAGGAGGTATCACAACTTATAGATCTTGGTAAATTCTGGGCAAAATTTTATTCCAGATTTAGACTAATGCTCCTATTTTAGTATGTCAAGATTAGGTACTTAAATTCTACAAATGATGATGTTTTTATTGTCATTATGTTCTATTATACAACTACTGTATTATTTTTTTTGGAATTTTTGGGCAGAGATAGAGTTGAGCTTTTTTTTGAGACTGAAAGATGCTGAGCATCTTACCAAAACATACTGATGCAAATGGGTTCTCTGACACCTCTGCCCTGCCCCCCATCCCCTCCAAAAAAAAGAGGAACAGCAGAAAGCAGCATCACTCACTGTAACTTGGACTGTATCATCCCTTGCTGAAATTTCTTCCTGTCTTAATAATACATCTACATCAGAATAATCTGCTTCATGCTGTTGTTCTGGGACAATAGATCTGTGACCTCAAAAGATGCCCTTCAGATCCACTCAAATGGCAAAGCAGAAGTAGGTTGACATACCAACCAACCTATCAGTACCTGCAGAACAGTAAATATGTCAGAAAATGAGGCTGATTCACAGTTGGTACTGATGGGACATGAACTTGTGAGATAACATACAAATGTGTCTGACCTGTTAAGTTATAACTATTTTGCTTCAGTGTGGGCTGAAGAACAATGATGGCTATTAGTTTGCTTTTATAGAGAGGACTACTGGCAGGTGCTATAAGTCTCTCCAGAGAGCCTTGGTACCAAAATGATTAATTGACTGAGGCAGGAGTTTGAGCACACACTCAATTATTGTGTGTCATTGCAGAGAAGAAGGTGTACGTAATATTGGTTGGGATGGGGAACTACCTTGCTATCGAGTATCAAATACTTAGAGAGAACCATTAAGACTCAGTCTACAGTGAAGGAAAATGCCTTTCTTTAGGAAAGAATAATCAGTTTGCAGTCATTCTCAGAACAGAAAAACTTGCTAAATTTACTGAGAAAATTGTTTATCTGCCTCTAAAGAAAATGTGCATAAACATATGTTAAGCCATGCATTACTTATTGGAGAGTAGGATGAGGTTATTATTGAACAAAATAGTAGTCATATTTAAGAACATGATAGAAATCCCGACTTTATAAAATACTTTTTGTAGAAATGTGTTTTCACAATATTGTCATTATTTTGTCAAAAAACCATGACAGGCATTTAAATTAGAATAATAAATATCACTTTTCAGTCAAAACAACTCTTGTAAAAACTTACTAGCAGTATATTTTTAGTGCTAACTGATTAATAAAAAATCATTTCCAAGGCAGCTATAAATTATGCATGAATGGATCCATCTCTGAAGAGAAAGCAAAGGTGTATGTTTTAGTCCCTTAGGGAAATCCTTCAGTAAATTCCTGCAGGATACATATTTCATTGATTGGCATCTGTCTACACTTAAAACAAAGGGAAAAACAAAGGGAAAAGCATTCCCTATGGCACATCCCCTGAGGACTGGGGAATTTCTTTCTTTTATCTATTGTGGGTGTAAACACTACATCTCACCCTTCCAAACTAAAGCTTTTGCTCCTGAAATTAGAGATACTTTGAGCTTCTTGTCACATCCCAGCTCTCTGTGAAGAGAGGTCCTCTGAGGAGCTTCTGCTTATCTTGTTTTACTTTGAAACCTGTTCAAAGGAAAGAAGAAAGATCCCACTTAGCCTAGTTAGTTTGAGACTAGATCATTTGGTTTGCTTATGGAAAGGCTTCCCTTTAAAGATAAGAGCCTTTAGAATGTATCAGATAATTTGAGTTAAACTTTTGGGTTGTATGTCTTACTGTCAGTCTAAGTACTTCCGTGGCTGTCTGCTCTAACATGTAAGAATATCACAGTTACTCAGTTTTGTCATTATAGCATCCCAGTGAGATAAGAAAATGTCTTTATTTTGTGCCTGGGGAACTGAATCACAGGGTAGTTCGCCTGAAGTCAAATGGGAACTCTGTGGGAATCTCTGTGGTTGATCCAGGGTACTAAAACTAGGCCTGGTGTTCCAGAGCAGTGCTGTCTCCACAAAAACAACTTTTCTTTTACTTTTGTCAGATGTGCTAACACCTAGTAAATGCTTTTTGTTGAGAATCATGTCCAAACCATGCACACACCTACATCAGCAGCAGTGCTGATTACGTAGAGGTACAGCATTTTAAGATACTACTCACACCATGTATGAGTACATTTTTGTAAGATGTTGAGTGCTGTGCATTCTTTCATGATGCGACTATGTACTAAGGACTTAGCCTTATGAATAAATATTTGTGGCTTCCAAGGCAAAATAAGAGAAAATATTATTTTAAAGTTCAGATAACAAACCTAAGTGAACATGTTTTATCAGATTTCTGAGATGAGAATATGTAATGATTTACTATGATTCAACTGATTCACCTATCTTAAATTGAAATAATACAATGATTTTATCACTGAATTTTCACTGCTGTAATAAGCCATTATGGGACCAAAAAGAAAGCATCTCCTCCAGTGAACAGGAGCAGGATCCAGAGCGATGACCCTCTCTACCCCCAAAAGACTGCAATAATGTGAATCTGGACTAACTTTTTGTGTATGCCTAGCAAGAGCTAGTGAGAGCTGGGATTGATTCTTCAGTGGTGCAGATTTTTTTAAATAAGACAAGTATATCATCTATGGAAATCAATAAATTCTGTTAATAGAAGGCATCTGAAGCAAGTTCTTTGTTTCCCTGTGTCTGCTGCAGGTACCAGTAACAATGAGAAAGGGAATGACAGGATTTGAACTGAGCTAGGTTACTGCAGAGCAACAACTGGTGCAGAAGCCCATCCCTGCTCAGCGGTCTGCGTGGGTGATGTGGGAAGGGAGAAGTCCCAGTTTGTGTTCTCTCCTGGGCTGCAGCTGAGGACGTTACCAGTGTCTCCATATGCAGTGACCGGCTGCTGCCGCTGCCTGTGCTTGTCACATTACTTACACTAATGGTCTGTACGGTGGAATACGGCAAGTGTTACCCAAATGTGCAGGCACCCCCATGAAAGTGTCATAACGTTGGAGGAAAGGCTTAGAAGCAAAAAGAAGTATGAGCATTTTTGTTCCAGTTTGGGGAAGGATTTGGCATTGCAGTCATCAGAAATGCTGTGGGGTTTGATAGGTGAAGCCTAAGTGTAGTGACACTAGCTGTGCCTATATTTAACTGCCTATATTTAAACTCTGCCTACATTTATGTATATATACACTCACATGCATATATAAAAAGATATATGTGATCAACTGTACTTTAATTTTGTTTTTGTTGAACTGTTCTTCCACACTTAGGAAAACAAATCTCAAATTGATAGAAGATCATATTCTCCTACACTGCCCTTGGAGTCTCACTTATCCAGGTGGCTAGATAAAAGATATCTCAAATGTATGTAGAGTATCATAAACCATCTTCTCCCACTGTTTTCCCTGTCACAAGCACTTTGCTTCTTTGTGCTATCAGATGTTTCACTTTTTTAACATCCAACTTGTGGCAATCATTAGCTCCTAGGCTGACAATGACAAGAGCATTGTAAATTTTTTCTTTAGTGAAAGATTGCTTTCCTAGGCTATTTGTCTGATATTAAACACTGGACTGAGTAGTCAGGTTATCTTGTTTCTATCCTTGCCTGACTGCCTGGAAAATTTATTGATTTCAGGATTTCAGTGTCTAGTGTCTTATCCCTCATGTCTAATTGCTCCTGTGCATTTCTATAAACTTTCTGGGACAGTTTAGGTGACACAAGATGAGTTTCCTAACATGGTTCTTAACACAGCATTGTAAGCAATCCAGATACCCCACATGCAAAGCAGAGATGTTGTGATATTGCCTCAGTGAGCTTTCACTTTTGATACTGCTACACTTTCCTCCACAGTCTCACTCAGATCCTTCTATCGCACCGCTGGCTTCACATAGTTTGTGGTTGAATCACCTCACCTAATGCAATATTTCCCAGGTAAATTAACTTAACTACTATAGAGAGTGAATGCTTGTAACTGGTGGTACATAAGATTTAGCAAAATCAAATAGTTTGTGTATGACAGCAAGACTCTTCAAATGTTCTATATACCCTCAAGCCTCAGTTCTGAATTATAGCATTTTTTCAGGTTACATATACAAGAGTGATTATTTACTGAATTTACTCTGTTCTGAGTGCCTGATTTTTGGCAGTGTGGAGAAATTTACAGTAATTTCAGTGAATGCAGGAGATTCTCATAATCTCTGAATATTTGTTTTAGGCTTCAAGTCTTCAAAACTACAGTTACTGATGTTTATCCCTACGTTCCTGCTATCAAAATAGGTACTAGGCTATGTTTTCTATATTGACATGGTAAGTTAGACCTTAAAATATAACTAAAATATGGCAATTGTATACTAGCTAAGGATCTGATTCAGCAAATAAAGTAGAAAATATAATCTGGAGGTAATACTCAGAGTATCACTCTGCAGAGGTATTTCCGAGTGGATTTTTGTAGCCTGTTTTGTGCCTGCAGACTTTGCATATAGATTCAAAATTCTGGGAATTTGGAAAGGAGGAGTTAGAAGGGAGGCTTACCTATTGCAAAAGCAAAATGGCATGATAATTCCTCTTGTGCAGCCATTAGATACCAGAACCTGTCATGCAATAGTGATTTATTGTGGGAAAGAGTAAGAAAGACTGTGTGTATAAATCAACATTTGCTGAGTTGTGGCTCAACTTCAAAGCCTTCACACTTCCTTCCTTCCTTCTACTTTTTACTCTATCCTACAGCTTCTTTTCCCAGTGAAAATGTCCTGGTTGAGACCCCAGGGGCTCCCCAGGTCCCAGTGCCCTCACCTGTGTGCGGGGGCGGGGGGAGCACAGCTGGAGGGCTGGGCCCCGATTGGCCGATATCCCATGTCACGTGACATTGCACTCACTATATAAAGGCAGGAGTGGGCCAGGAGGGGCTCTCACTTCCGGGAGTGTGGTTGTGGGGCCTTTGTGTTGGGGATTGCTGGCTGGGAGGTGAGCAGCTGTATTGTACATTGCCTGCTGATCCTGCTGTCAGCGTGTTGTTCTGTCACTGTTATTAAACTGTTTTTATCTCAACCCTTGAGTCTCCCTTTGCCCCTCCCATTCCCTCCCCGTTCCCGAGTGGGGGGGGGGGGGGGTGAGCGGCTGCGGGGTGTTTAGATAATGAGTAGGCTCAAATGACAACAGAAAACTACCTTTTTCCTTCATCTATGAATTACTCAGGATCTGCCTTCTTGGGTACTTTAAAACAGCTCTATATAGCAGGGGGTTTTGACCTTTTGCTTTAGATTCTGGATTACTCTCAGGGTCCTGCTTGGGAATGTTACAGATAACTTGGGCATTCAGCACTGGACTGAGAAACACTGAACTGATTTCCAAGAGCAGACTTCATTGCTCTGAAACAACCAAAGGTGATATGGTAGGGTAGCCATTAAAAAAAAAAAACCAAAAAAAAAAAAAACAAACCAAAAAAACCCACACACAAAAACCAAACCACAAAACAAAGCAAAAAAAACTTTAAAAATTAGGCTAAATACCCTATCTTCATGTAGGACCTGATGCCCAACTGTCTTTGCCACTGCTAGTGGACTTGGCAAAATGCCTGAGCAATAATTACCAAAAAGATTTTTCTAACTTTCCTTAATCTAAATGAACCAATCGAATGAAATAAAATTGTGCACTTGTTATAGAACAACATCAGAATATTAAAGTGGGTAATATAACAATAAACAAATACAGATTTTTTTTTTTTCTTTATTTCTTATTAGACTTCAGTGACTTCAAGGTTAACCCAATGGGTTTGGGTTTTTTTTTTTTTTGATGGGAGGAGGAAGCGAGTCTAAGAAAGACTGAAGGCCTTCTCGAGATGGGAGAGTATTTTCTGTCTTTTATCAGTGATTTTTAGCAAAGGACAAACTAATGAATGTGTAAGCATGCAACCATGACAACAGTGCAAGAAGAAAAAGCCTCATTACCCACAAAATTGCTGAAATTACTGTTCTCATAGGTTTCCACTGAAGAGATGCTGTTTTCTCTAGAGTAAGTTTCTGTTATTTGTCCAGACTGTGGACTTTTTATCAGTTTTGTTCATTTTTCATCTCTTCAATAAATACTCACCCAAACAGCTATGCCCATCTTGAAACTCAGAGATGTGATTGTGAGTCATAGAAATCTATTTGTGAAAGCTTGAGTTTGTAGTTGTTAAGCCTGGGTTTTGGCAACATCTGCAAAACTCACTCAGGACTCTGTGCCAACCTTGGAACATTGCTGATGCTGGTCCACCTTTATTACTCGTCAACCCAGCTTGTTTAGAACCGTTTCAGCTAAGCCTGCGTGAATTGCAGCATCATCTTTGCGTTGCAGTATAGGTATGTACTTTACCACAAGTTCTGCCTGTTGACTTACCACTTCCCATTGCTATGTATATGGAGTCCAGTACTGAATGTAGACTCCAAATTTTTGGAAATAATACATGATTTAGGGGACTATCTGCATGTCTGAAGCCTTTATATACAGAAGGAAACAGAGTAACTTTTACTTTGCGTTTACAAGGTAGATGACAGCTATGGGTAGATGATCCTTTATCTATGCACTTTTACATTTAATCAAATCTTTCTCAGAGCAGCTTCTGTTTTAGCCTGCTAGAGAGGAGTGTATGGCATGGTCTTTCTAAAGACCGTAATTTTGCAGATCCTGTTTTACTCCTCTGCCATCACAGAATAGATAGAGTTCAGTGATATGGTTCCTAACCAGGGACAGAATCATGGTTTTGAAGGGACTCTGGACCACAGGAGTGAAACAACTTGTCCAAAAATCACAAAAGCAGGAAGGAGCTACCAATGGAACAGAACAGAGAATGTTGTTTTGGTGCTTTGTTTACCCTTTATCGCTTGTAGGAAATTCTGTGAGAAGACATTTCAGACAAAATCTTTCTGTCTTTATTTTTTTCCTTACCTATTTGTCTTTCTTGTCTGGCTCCATTCTCTCTCCATATTCTCATTCAGCTTCACTGATGCTATCAGACTTCGGTATACCTTGATCCCATTCTTGTCTAGTAATTCTCAGGCAGCCTGTATGCTACATCTGTGAGCTGAAATAAGCATGTCATCTTCTGGGTCATAATTTAAAACCTTAAATAAAACTCAGTGTAACAGTGATCCCTGCAGGAAACCACTGGCCAGGTCTCTACAGGCTAACACATTGTCATTTATCATTAGGCTTTGTTTACTGTACTTGCTTGTCCCTCATTTCTACCATAAAAATCCTACAGTTCAGGCACCAGCTGTCAGTAATGAGAGTTAAGACATTTAGCTCATTGCTGGTCAGCTCAATACCTTCATGTCCTTCCTGGAAATGGTTGCTAGAAGAAAAGGTTAGGAGTAGCACAGTAATAAGGTCATAAGATACAGGACAGCAATACAAGGGGGAGGAGACCAATAGCAAGGACAGCTGGGAGAGCAGAAATAATAAAAATTTGCTTGAGAGAATAACATTAGTGGCAATGACATCAAGAAGAAATGGGAACAGTTATGAAAAGAGAAAAGCAGATCATTAGAAGAAAAAAGAAGTGTTGGGCATAGAAAGAATACAGTATCATGCTCAGTTAAACCCGTATTACATATTTAGTCAAGACACCGCTTCAGAGGTTAAAAAGAAAAGAAAATTAGTTGAATATCTGTATTTAACAGCTGATGCTTTATTTTGGTTAAAAAACAGAAAGAAGGTTGTAGAAAATCTCTTGTACTACTTGTTTGCCTTATAGGTTCTGAATTACAGAGGTCCAACAGATCTCAAATGGAAGACTACCACTGTACATTACCACAGGCCTGAGCTGGGGATATGATTGCTTAATGTAGATAATCTAATATTGTGAATGACATTAAAGATATCTTGGGATAGTTATTTAAGGAGAAGTTTGTGTAAGAACATTTGTCACTGTATTCTGCAATATTAAAGAAGAGGCATATTTTGAATTATTAAGCTATAGTTCCCTCTTGAGATGTAAATCAGCTCAAGTTTCAGTTCAAATAAATCTTCTCCAAAACCTTTAAGGCTTCTGTCTTCCTCTCATACTCCTCCCAATTCAATTGCATTCTTGATTACCCTCCAAAATCTATTCATTTCTGCTGATTGTTAAATATCCTCTCCCCATTTCCACTAACTACATCATTATCAGCCTCACTGCAGCAGGACCATTTATCCTGTCCTTTACTGTGCTCTCATATTACCAACCCTCCTCTACTCTGACCACTGACCTTCACCTTCTCCACTGACTTCACTGTCTTTTCTACTGCCAAAATCTCCTTCCCTGTTTATTTCTACCTGATCTAATTTTGACTGAATTTCACTAAACCTCTTCTCGGTGTCAGGTGGTGAATAATGAACCTGAACATTTCGTGTTAGTGAATCTTCAAAAGTTCTTGAGTCATTATAAATTGTATTTTGTGGTGGTGATATGGTTTGGAAACAATGAGAAAGGTTGTACTTTTTTTTTTTTAAATTATGTATACTATTTTGATAGGAATAAAAAAAGTTGAGGGAAAAAGTCACAGGAAAATGTGATAAATTTTCTAAGATAAAGAATTTAACACATTTTTATTATTTTATCTTCTATTATTTTTACATCTTTTCTCTTTTTCCATGTCCTCTCGGTTTTCCCTGCCAACATAAATGAAGTGATGTATCACCTTTTGGTAGGTTACAAGGCTCAGAATCCAGATCTTACACGGTTGCAAGTGGATTGAGCTACTCCCAGAATTGAACTACAGAGTTTTTCCTACCATGCAGTTATAACAAAGGGATTTGGGGAGATCTCTGTGGGATGTGATGATGAACTTTCTCTCCCAAATAACTGTCTGAAGCTTTAAGCATTCTTGAAAATGTAGGGGTGGTTTCATTTAGGAACAAAAATGTAGAACAGATGTTTGTTTTTTTCTGTTTCCTTTCTCTGTGTCTGGACAGAAAACAGGGGAACATCTTAAATTTCTCTAATATGCAGGGCAGCACAGATTCGCTACAAACCCCTAAACCTAACAGGCTGGCATGACCAAGCAGGGGGCTGGTTCCACCAGCTCTCAGGAGTGGAGTGGGGAGCTGCATGGTGCAGGAAAGCATGGGAAACAGTTGTGCCCACCCTCGTATTTAGAATGGAAAAGAAAGAGCTTTTCTCAACCCTTTCACCTGAATAGGAACGGCCAACAGTTTTGCTTTATATTTTTAGGCTCTTACCAGTGCATGACAGTCCCTTTGCTCCCCTGTTCCGCTTAAATCAAGAAGCCAGACAAAGGTCACCAGTTTTATGAACTGTACCATGCTAAGAGGGCAGGCCTCTTTGGTGAAAAAAAAAAGATCGAAAGTGAACAGGTGAAAATAATCAAGATTTAAATCCCCTCTTAATGTGATAAACTCTGTGGGTCAAGCTAGCACAGCACTGGAATGGGCAGGCGTGGAAGCTCACATTTCCCTGGGGTGTGACTAATGCAACTCTAAAACAACACACATAATCCCAGAGTATTAAAGCACTCATAAAAGAACACTCCTCTAAGTATATGAATATTGTGTGAAGTGTGTGTCTGCTTTATGGGATGTTGTTTCTTAGTCAGACTGCCTCAGCATGGAATACCCTTGTGCTAATGCATCTCTCTTCCTTTTTCTCTGTTCTTCAGTGGAAGATTACTGACATTAGTGGTTTATCCCCTAGCATTTCTAGATGTATGGGACAATATTTTATTCAGCTCTTTTTTCCCTGGCAATAATGGAAAAGGCTATCTGAGTGCTCCTTATTTAAGGCTATCTAGGTGCTTACATTCACCAATGTACTGCACAATAAAAATTACTTTTCTGTCTCTAAATAGGTAGACACTATTTAATTGCCATGATATTTCATAACATCTTGTAATTACTAGCCAGATTTGCTTCTGCCCCATGCACTGATGTTCCAGGTTTTCCTTTCAGGTACATTGGAGTGGTGTCTTTGAATTAAAAGAATTGGCAGTGTGCAAATTAAATACAAACAGAAGTCCTTCTTGCTTGAACTAAAACAGAGAGCACAGGTTGGTGGGAAATTTGTGTATCAAGAAAAAAAAAACAACAAAACAAAGCCTGGCCTTGCTGTATAAAGTTCCACTTCAAAAAAGAAACCCCCAAAAGTGAGTAGTTTGTTACAATCAAGCGGAAAGTCAACAGAGACTCTTGAACTTTTCCTGTTTTTGTTGTGTCTAATGTCTAGCAATTGGTTGAGACGAATAGTCAGTTTCTCAGGGTTACAGTAATACTTCAAAGAATTTGACCAAGCCACAACTGAAAAATGATTTTTCCTTTTGAAAATGTTGATGGCAAGTTAGATTAAAACCTTTTATTCCTCATAAACAACTACTGCAGTTAAATCACCCTTTTATTTCGGGCTAGTTTAATTTATTAACATTTCATCTTGTCCATTTACTTAGTGAAACCATTTCTTTGCAAAAGTTTGATAGAAATGGGAGTCTGAGATCCTTAAGTGCACGTAAATATCTGTAGCAAAAAAACCATTACATCTATTTAAGAACAAGGTTTTGAAATGGATGTTTATGAGATGTTTAAAGAAAAGATAGGATTCTTCTCTCTTGGTCTGTAATATTTCTGTGGCACTACTGGAGCTGGAGATTATTCCTACATAATATATGAAAAATTATTTGCTATTCCTAGCATGTTGTCTTCTCTGGGGAAGACTGGGATTTTTAACCTTGCCCCTGGACTTCCCTATTCATACTCTTAATATGTGAATATGGGAATCCAGTACTCATCAAAGCATTAAGTTCTGTCTTCAGAGAGATTTTAATAGCTGAAATGTGGACCATAATAGAAATTATTTTGAAAGATGCTTGTAAAAAAACGAATACAGCAGTACTAAATCATTCTGTTTCTTATCATTTGCACTATTCCAAAAGCACATGGAAAAAGACCACCTGATCATCTTAGCAGAGAATTTCTCTGCCATGCAGAGTTTTCCAACAAACACAGTTTGTTTCTCATCAATAGTTCATCTCCATACCAGCAGATTTCATGTTAAATGAGTTGTCTGCCTGAACCACTCAACTGGGGTTGCTCCACACTCACAGAGTAGTTGGCCTTGCACTCCACAGATGCTCATCCCCTCCTCTACACTCTCCCTTCTCTAAGCAGGAGCATTAGGACATGCCTAGGTAAAAAACAGTACAGCAGAAAGGAGGGAGGAAGGGAGGAAGGAAGGAAGGAAAAAGAAAGAAGAAAGAAAGAAAGAAAAAGAAAGAAGGAAAGAAAGAAAGAAAAGAAAGAAAAAGAAAGAAGGAAAGAAGGAAGGAAAGAAAGAAAAGAAAGAAAAAGAAAGAAGGAAAGAAAGAAAAAAAGAAAGAAAGAAAGAAAAAAAAAAAGAAAGGAAAGAAAAGAAAGAAAAGAAAGAAAAGAAAGAAATAAAAGAAAGGTCAATTTAACCTGGGACTTACTGTGGGTCTTGAATAAACATGGTGTTACCACAAGGAAGAAGACAGCGTGGGAATGAGAAATGGTGACCGTGGTGATGGGAAGTGGGGACTACTTAATTCAGTGGAAATGCTGGCTGAAACTGATAGTTGAATTACAATGTAGCTTTATTCTTTGTTGAACACTGGCAGTCCTCCCACAGCAAATCTGGTGTAATAAGACTCTGTATTAACATACGCTAGCTAATTTAACAGAAGCGAGTTCATATAACTGCCCCTGATCTAGGCAAACTGAGACAGTATGTGACCTGGCAGTGCACAGGGCTGGTACAGGTGATTTTGCAGCCTCAGACTTTTTTTGTAGTCAGTGTGCTCAGAGATCAGGAGCTGCAGTCTGGCAGTGACCTCTGTCCCACTGCACGCACCAGACATCAGAAGAGCTAAGCATCCAGCCTGCAGTTCTGTCTAGGCATCTCAGGCTGTTGCTCTAGAGCCCCATTGATTCAGATAGTCTGTTAATGGCACCTGATACACAGATTCAATACAGAACATAGGTATTAAAGTTCAGTGTGCTTATGCAAATATTTGTCACAAAATCATTCCTCAGAAAGATAATTTGGATTTTGTTCCTAAAGTATAATGGCAAAACACGTTCTTGCTGAAATAGTATATAGCTGTTTTACTTTCAAATGCTAATTCCATTTTTTTTTTTTTTAAGATCTTGTCAAGTTAACTCTTTGAATAAGTTATAGAGAGTAAAGGAGAACTATAAAATTGAAATGTGAACATCCATATAACAATAGAGCTGACAGAATGATTAGTTTATGAAAGCAAGCAGTCTTCCTAACCTTTCTAGACACACCATCCACTCTGCTTAGTTTTCTTTCTCATTCTTGTGCCACTACATGATTTCTGCAATGTTGGGGAAAAATCCTAGCTTTTCTGAACAAGTACTTTACATCTCTCATACCTTATAAAATGTACGTAAATATATGTCCAGTGGCAAATAGCTTTGGGGTATTTAAATCATATTTGATGCTTGAATTTAAATGCATTCTAGTGATCTAGCACTCTGCTGACCTCTGGATAGAAAATACCTCTGTCTGAGTACACCTTATTCCCAATATTGCGAACAATCACTTTGCTGTTTCTTACAATTTTGCTTTCACCATGTTGCTCTACTTTGATTTCCTCCTATTTTTCATCCTGACATACACACACACTAACGGTTGTTAATATCCTTTATAGAAACTGAGTCCTGGTTACGTTGCTCTTCAGGTAATAGCTAGGAGTAGGCAGGCATGGGACCATAAAAATACAATCTTTAATCTTAAGGACTTCCTGTTCAGGAAGGACTAAGCGCAGACCAAATGGCACCAAGCAAACAATGTGACCTGCACTGACTTTTAATATGAATAAACAAGTCTGATTAAGAGTTATTCACTGCTAGATATTCTCAGCAATTATGAAAGAAAAATAGTAGCTCTGCTGAAATTTCAGTTGTTTCCACTAGAGTCAAATGAGCTCTGTTCACTGGAGAATTGGAGTGTTGGATTTCCTTTCCTCGGTTAAAGAAATAGAGTAATACCTTCCCACTCCCTAACACTTGCACTTCATGATCTCTCTCTCTCTTTCAGTTACAGACACGCAACTAGCAGCATGTTACTTTTTGGCTCTATTATTAGATTTACTCACAGGACCATTTCCTGCAGTAGCCACCTTTGGAAGACCTTCCTTTGGAAGCTTCTCCTTGATGGGTTGCATTTGAAGAATTGGATCTTTAGGCTTAAAGTCAAACGTTATTGAGTTGCTAAACTTTACTGCATATAATGGTAGGTGTTTTGTTTGGAAATTGGCTGAAGTCAAGTTAGCTCTAGTTCCCGATGCTCTATTGAGATGATGAGCACCAGGCTTTATGCCAAGGAAAAGCTGATCTAGGTAGCATGAGACGAAAGCTCTACTTTCTTCCTGTATAATGTACAGATTGCCTTCATTCTTACTATTAAAAATATGAATCCTATCATTATTGTATTTTAAGTGGTTTTTTTCTAACTAGGTTTACAAAGAAGGAAGAAAAAAGTGGGCAAATATTTATCAAAACACAGAATTTGTGCCTCACTGACAATTAAGGATAGGTAGAATGGTCAAAAAAAAATTCAACCCCATAATTTAATTTTGTAGAGCTGAGATTTTTTTCCAGCCAATTATTGGTTAACCCATTGGTTAAGACATTAGTTTGTTCAGTATTAGGTTAAAACATTCAAACACAGTTTTGTTATTCACGTTGTCTCTGATGCAGAATTTCATATTTGACATAGAATAAAATTCCTCTTCCCTTTTTAACTAGAGCCTCTCCTGACAATGTGACATATCATGGAGAGATGGTGTAACTTTTTTTTTGATACAGATTGTTCAGATGTCCCCTGCTTTTTATTGTAAATTACAGGGTTCAGGAGTTCAAAGCCTGAACTACAGAATTTCTGACATTCATCTGTGGAAAGGTTATTCCAGCATTATTCCTCTACCTATCTTGCCCTCTCTCAGACTATAAAATAACCAACAAGGATGAACCATTTTGGCACTTACTTTCCTTCCTGTAATGTATTCTGTTCAAAAATAAAACCAACTGGTCTTCAACAGGGAAAAAAAAATGCCACAACAAACCCACCTGATAAAGTAAAAAGTAATCCGCTCAGAACTAAAGTTAGATAGAAGACATTAAGGCTGCTACAGTATATACTGATTTGCAGGCGTACCACAGGTATGGCTTTGGTCATTCAGGGCTGCACACACACTTCTGAAGGTAGGACTAGATTCACAGTTACTTTGAATTCTTTTGGCTTTTATGGGATTAAATTGAACCTAGGTCTCCCTATAAATATTTTCCCAAATCTCACTGCTCTCAAACACTCAGCTGTACAGAACCGAACCCTCTATTTTGAAGAAATTTTGTTTTCATTTTTTTTTATAGCAATTTGAAAGTCCTGAACCTCAGTACTCTCAGGTAAATACACAGTCCATATCTACCCCAGTATTAGTGGAAACAGATACCGTTTCATGGACTTAAATAGAATCTGTGCTTTTACATTTCAAGGGTTTTTAAAATTCTCAGGCTTATTTGATGCTTTCAAATCTGATTAATATCTCAGTGAGGTGGAAGGATGTTAGTAGAGAAAAGGATGAGAAATGCTTAACTTAGGTTTCAAAATTAGGCTCTCACCACTGTTATTTAAGCTATTTTTTTTCTGTGTGCTTAATATTAGACAAAACCAGCTTCTTACTAAAATACACTATCCTTGTTTGGGTGTCCCCTGATACACTGAAAGCAGCTTCCTCTCAACTTTGGAAAGCCAGGACTACACTTATCAGAAAAGAATAATGCCGTGTGTTTTCCTGTTGTGTTTTGTGGGTTTTGGGGGGTTCTGTTTTGTTTTGGTTGATTTGTTTGCTTGTTTGTTTGTTTGTTTTTTAATCTTTTGTTTATATTTGGTTTGGTTTTGGGGGGTTTTTGTTGTTTGTTTTTTTTTTTTTTTTTTTTTTTTAATTAATCTTTCTTTCTTTATATAGATAGCTTGCTGTAAACCAGAGATAACTGAAATATCTCTGATTTTGGAGCAGTTATTCACAGGGCAGAAAAGATTTATTCAAACTTAACAAGGAGCATGGTAGTTTTAAGACTTTGAAATGAACTCAGTGGATGAGTGTTATTTCATGTAACCAAAATAAATCTCTCCCATTCAAACCACTGTCCTGATACTTTAGAGAAACAGGAAGCAATTTTCAAAGCTCATTCACGCAACCAATGAAATGTGAAATAGGTTCCATGGATAGGTGAGAATCCTGGATGTTCCCTCTATCTCTGGGTAAGGCAATCTTATTCCCAGAGCATTAAGGTAAGGAGATAAACACAGAGCAGAAAGTATTTAAGACCAATATTACTGTCTTAATAATAGAGGCAAAATGAAGGACTACCCAATGTTCTATATTCTTATTTATCCAATGATCTATATTCTTATTGTTACTGAATATTGGTATTGTTGAACAAAAAAGGAAAGAATTGTTTCATCCAGTCTCTGAACAAGTAGTTTGATGTAAAATCAGTGGATATGGATATAGCACAGCAGATTATAACAGTTATCACCTTCTATATAGGAGATGTTGTCAGAAGACTATAAATCTTCATGCAAAAGCAGAGATTATTAGTGTTGCTACAATATATAAATAAGGTGCTAAGGTGGAAAAATACATCTCCCCTGCTAATCAGAATTTATTGACTTAAGTGAGGCAATCTGAACCATGCAAATGCATACAACGATGATAGGATGAAAGCTAATCAAATTTTTAAAATTTTTCCCCCCTCCGCCCTTATAGTCAATTTGATTGACACTTAATAGTTAAGCCAGTCCATTTGCTTCTTAAGAGTGAAGTTCCCACAGCAAAAAAAATACAACACAATAGTCTGTGCTGGAGTCTTGTGGGCAAGTGCAGAAAGCATGGAGAAGCTCTGATGAGTCTATTGAAAAAGCAGCTGTTTCTGCCTTCACTTCTGACCTGGCAGTGCACTCCAGTATAGCTGTGTTCAAAACCCTTTCACTCTTTACTCAGTGCTGCTTGCCATTCAGTGGGAGAGAAGCAAGATCTTTACACTGGTTTTAAACTACTTCAAGAAGCAGATGCAGCAATTACCTTTAAAAGCAATAGCTAGATGGACCCTGAATGGTGGCCTGTTTTTATTATTGCTGTCTGTCCAGGGAGTGCTTTTATTGCTAGCAATCAGCGTTAGATCTTCAATAGCAGTTGATCATTTTTGCTTCAGGCTTTTGTGTGTCCATATGGCCGTGTGTGGGGAATGCAAAGAAGAACAAATTTTACTACTGGATTAGCAGTTCTTGTCTTGCCTTTTAATTTTACATTATGGCCCATTGTGTGCATACGGCAAAACGAGGAAGCAATGTGATTAAACCATAAATGATGGATAAACTGAAGGAATGCCTCAATCAAATACTACATCTCTGGACTCAAAATTAACCTACTAATTATAGAAGATTTAGTGTTGCTGACACAGATGGCTTGAGAAATAATGTATACTTACCAAAGTATAAAGTATTCCTAAAGAGTTACACTAAGGGTGGTGCAGATTTCTTCACTTGTTAAATTTGTAATATACAATTGGTAGAGCTCAAAATGATAGCGTTAGAAAAGTAGGACAGGTATTAATAAGTGTATAACTTCTTTCCTTTAGCAATATCACTGCTACAGGCTTTTTGGATGTCAAGTTTTCACTGAAGATATAGCATACTTATATTAAGTGATGATTTCTTTTCAAAGACTTCATGGATAAAAATTTACCATGCTCATGACCCATAGCTTCTCAGAGTCAAACATTTTAACTGGTTGTTAATTTTGCAAGTGGTGGTGAGCAACTTAGGACTGAAAGCACAACTGATATAAAATACAGAATACATTCTGTGGTAATTGAGATCCATGTAATTTCATTAATTTAAGTGAGATTTCTCAGATATACCAAAGGCTAGATGTGCTGTACTATAATTATGTCTGTCAATGCTCATTGATAAGAATTATGTTATATCTTTTTTATTTTAATAGAAATGCTTGGGAGGGTTTTATAGGATTTTTATGTAAAAGAGAGTTGTTTTGTCTGGGGGTATTATGCTAAGTTTATCTGCTAAAATAATTTGAGTGGTGTGTTTTTAATCAAAGTCCAAATCTCTTTTTTATTCCTCTGAAATTTAAGAATCAAAATAAAAAAAATTCCCCAAACTGCCTCTGACTTTTATTCTCTGACTGATCTCACAAACTGCAACTCATAAAATACCTACTCCAAAAAAATGAACATCATCCCAATTTTATTGCTTTCCTTATTTACTCTCAGCTGCAATCTAAAAAAAAAGTGATGTATGCTGTAGCAGTGATGAGTAAACAGCAGCTAGATCTTAATGATGTCCTCTTTATCAGTGTTGAATTGATAATGACAAACGGTTATTTGTGGAAACATATTACATTGCAGATTTTCAAACTGACCATAGGCGTAGAGTTATCTTGAGTTACCTGTGACTGTGGAAGAGGTCTATCTATTGCTTTCAGGAAATTGTAGTTTTGGGAATTAACTTCTCGGAAAATAATTTACTAAAAAACAGATGGGATCTCCACACTTGCATACCATAACTTTATACACACTACCCAAATTGCAGATAACTTTTACAGAATTATTGCTCCTTGAATTGGAAACTTCAGATCACCCCAGTCTGGTGAAGCAGTGGCATAAGAAGCTATTGGGAACAAGCTGTGAAGATTCAGATTTTACAAAGCTGTTGGAGGAAAAGAAACCTGTGCATGCAGAGGTATAACATGCACTTGTGGCTGAATCAAGGTATCTTTATAAATAACCCACAGTTTACAAATGTTAAAATAAAGTAGTTGATTTTGCAGTATAGGGAAAGATAAATAATTTGTTAGCAGTCTACATATTGCACATATTTAAAGAGACTGAACAAGAGACACTAGTTTGTGCTCTACCTGTGTTTTCCAAATCCTGAATAGGATGTAGGATTTTAGACCAATGATCACTCTTTTGGACATCTTTGAATTATATTGGGATATTGAGTCCAGAGGACTAGGCTGATCTGAAATAAATCCCTCGAGTAGATGGAGAGGCCTCAACAATGCGTTTGATCTACTGACCTGCTTCTATTGCAATGAATTGCTTGCTAAGAGACACACCTTTAATCAGCATTAATTCAACATTGAATTTGCAGCACTAATATTTGAAGTAGTTGAGTGACTGAAAGAATATGTGAAGAGTGAGGGAACATTATTGGGGGGTTGAATGGCTTGGTATTAAAGCATTGCCTTTAAGTTTCTAGGAGTTAGTTAGATTTCCAAATATTTTTTGACTGTAGGTTACAGCCAGTTTCCAAGATTTTGCATTTTTCAAGAGCTGATGCCAAGCAGTAAGATTTCCCCAGTTTATTTGGTCTGATGTGTAACTATTTTGTAGTGAAAGACTGGACTTGGGCTCTGAGTCTAAATAAGTACTTGTGAAGGAATGGAGCTTGGAAATAGATACAAACTTGTATTATAATTTACCTATAATAAAATAAAGAAGAAGATATTAATAAAACCATAATTTTCAGTGTTTGGAAAATCAAGATCCTGTTGTTTAGCTGTTAAATATAAGTGAGGACCAATTGTTTTTAATGAATGTGTTTGTTTAATCATCTAGAGGCCTGGTCTGTGTTTTTATACTGCATGAATGTCTGTTGGCTCGATAAAATACCAGTTGTGTGAAAACAGCTCAAAACAATTGGTTATATAACATCCCTGCCTTAAAAATCTGTACATCTAGATAAGCAAGAAAGATTTAAAAAATACAGAAAACAAGCATCTGGATTTTACACCCAATAGAGTACAGGCTGTAGCTTTGTTAAGAAAATTAAATTCCCATCATAAAAAGGTAATTTCAGAAACTAATAAGATTTTATTTTTTCCTTCAAGGTTGCTCTCAATGGCATATTAATTTCTCTGTAACATGCAGCTCCACTTCTTTCCTCTCAGAAAATACATTGGCAAGCCGACCCTTTCCTCTCCTGTGGAGTTTGACTGACAGGGCACTGCCAAGGAAAGAAAATGATTTTCAAAGTCTGACATAAGAAAAACCACTTCTTGTCCTCTCACTGGACTTCTGTTGCTTCAGGTGTAACAGGAAAAACAAATCAACTCCACTGCTCTGGTTCTTAATAAGAGTATTATTAAGATCCCCAAGCATAGCTGATACTGCTCTTCCAAACAGACTGAGGAACTCCATTCATTTATTGATGCACTCTCTGTGAAGGGATTATGTTTCACTTTGTTTGATGGACCCGAGAGCCCTTATTATTTTTGTTTGCAGAAACACTGTGGTGCACATGAAAGAGACACAGAAAAAACCCCTTTTTTTTTTGATGGGGGGGAGAATGGCTGGCAGTTGATTGCATCTTTTTTTTTTTTTTTTTTTTCTTTTCCATTTGAAAAAGCTTCTTGGATGATTGATTTCTGATTTAGATTACCACATCCTTCCTGTTGTTCCCTGTTCTGTTTACTAAAATTTTCTAGCTGCCTTGTTCAACTGACATTCAGGATATTGATAAGGTTAAAGATAATGACTGAGTTGCTTTAGTGGCCAGGTAGAACTCCTAGTCTAGTTCATTTTGACAAAGTCTTTCCTCACTGCCATCCAGTAAAGACAAAGATTTACTTAGGATTGTAAAAAACAAAGCAAAAAAACCCCACAAAACCAAGAGAAATAAACCGTTTTTCTTTTAGATTCCCTTTTCTTGTAGCTGTGTAGCTGCCATAACTCCTTGTGCAAAAATCATAGAATCACAGAATGGTTTGGGTTGGAAGGGACCTTAAAGACCACCTAGTTCCACCCCCCCTGCCCCGGGCAGGGCCCCCTTCCCCCAGCCCAGGGGGCTCCCAGCCCCGTCCTACCTGGCCTGGAACCCTTCCAGGGAGGGGGCAGCCACAGCTGCTCTGGGCACCCTGGGCCAGCGCCTCACCACCCTCACAGTGAAGAATTTCTTCCTTAAATCTAATCTAAATCCACCCTCTTTCAATTTAAATCCATTACCCCTCGTCCTATCCCTACACTCCCTGATAAAGAGTCCCTCCCCATCTTTTCTGTAGCCCCCTTTAAGTACTGGAAGGCTGCTATAAGGTCTCCCCGAAGCCTTCTCTTCTCCAGGCTGAACAATCCCAACTCTCTCAGCCTGTCCTCATAAGGAGGGTGTTCCAACATCCTGATCATCTTTGTGGTCCTCTTCTGGACCCACTCCAACAGGTCCATGTCTTTCTTATGTTGGGGACCCCAGAGCTGGATGCAGTAGTGCAGATGTGGTCTCACAAGAGCAGAGTAGAGGGGGAGAATCACCTCTCTTTACCTGCTGCTCACACTTGATGCGGTCCATGATACAGCTGGCTTTCTGGGCTGCAAGTGCACACTGCTGGCTCGTAGCCAGATTTCTGTCCACTAGTACTCCCAAATCCTTCTCCGCAGGGCTGTTTTCAATCCACTTATCACCCAGCCTGTGTTTGTGCTTGGGATTGCCTTGACCCATGTGCAGGACCTTGCACTTGACCTTGTTAAACTTCATGAGGTTCTCAGGGGCCCACCACTCAAGCCTGTCCAGGTCTCTCTGGATGTCATCCCTTCCCTCCAGCATGTCAACTGCTTGGTGTTGGCAAACTTGCTGAGGATGCACTCAATCCCACTGTCCATGTTGCTGGCAAAGATATTAAACATCCCTGGCCCCAACACTGACCCCTGAGGAATGCCACTGGTCACTGCTCTCCATTTGGACATAAACTGCAACTCTAAGTGCGACAGTGTGGTCCTTCCATCAAATCCATGTCTCTCCAATTTAGGGACAAGGATGTTGTGAGGGACGGTGCCACATGTTTTGCGAAAGTCCAGGCCGATGCTGTCAGTTGCTCTTCCCTTGTTTACTAACAATGTAACCCTGTTATAGAAAGCCACCAAATTTATCAGGCACGGTTTACCCTTAGTGAAGCCTTGTTGGCTGTCACAAATCACCACCTTATTTTCCATGTGCCCTAGCATATTTTCCAGGAGGATCTGCTCCATGATCTTAATGGGCACAGAGGTGACTTGCTTGTAGTTCCCCAGGTCTTCCTTTCCTCCCTTTTGTAAAAATGGGGACTATATTTCCCCTTTTCCTGTCGGTGAGAACTTCTCCAGACTGCCATGACTTCTCAAATATGATGGATAGTGGCTTAGCCACTTCATCCACCAGTTCCCTCAGGACCCATAGATGCACATCATCAGGTCCCATGGTCTTGTGCACCTTCAGATTCCTTAGGTGTTCTTGAACCTGATCTTCACTTACAGTGGATGCTTCTTCCTTCTAGTCTCTGCCTTGCCTTCTGCGACTTGGGTGGTGTGGCTGGAGCACTTGCCAATGAAGACTGAGGCAAAAAAGTCATCAGGTACCTCAGCCTTCTCCATATGTCAGGTGACCAAGTTTTCTTTCCGGAAAAGGTCCACATTTTCTCTAGTCTTCCTTTTATCACTGATGTACCTGCAAAAACTTTTTTTGTTGTCCTTGATGTCCCCTGCCAGATTTAATTCTATCAGGGCTTTGGCTTTCCTAACCTGATCCCTGACTGCTCCAACAGTTTCTGTGTATTCCTCCCAGGCTATCTGTTCTTGCTTCTACCATCTGTAGGCTTCCTTTTTATGTTTGAGCTTGTCCAGAAGCATCTTGTTCATCCATGCAGGCCTCCTGGTGGTCTTACCTGACTTCCTCTTTGTTGGGATGTATCACTCCTGAGCTTGGAGGAGGTGATCCTTGAATATCAACCAGCTTTCTTGGGCTCCTCTTCCCTTCAGGGCTTTATCCCATGTTATTCTGCCAAGCAAATCCCTGCAGAGGGCAAAGTCTGCTCTCCTGAACTCCAGGGTAGCAAGCTTGCTGCATGTCCTCCTCACTGCCTTAAGGATCTTGAACTCCACCATTTCATGATCTCTGCAGCCAAGGCTGCCCTTGAGCTTCACACTCACCACCAGCCCCTGCTTGTTGGTGAGAACGAGGTCCACCTCCTCATTGGCTCCTCTATCACTTGGAGAATGAGTTATTAATTAATTATTAATGAATTACAGGAACCTCCTAGATTGCTTATGCACAGTAATCATAATGGAAAGAAAATGTAGCACTTGGTGGGAAGACCATGTGTTTTTATGAGGCATCCTATGCATGAGGCAGAAAACCCACAAGCTAGCCATCGTATTTGTCTCTGCAAGCAAATATGCAGCTCCTGGGAGGCAGCAAGTATGGACAGCAACTGTGCCCAGGCCATGCAGCACTGCAGCATCTGCTCAGGTATGTGACCTTCTCAGCATTCAAATTCTGTATGAATTCCAGGGGAAGGGGTGAGGAAAGTCTCACAGGATGTTTATGGGATCTGAGAGACCACAGTAATTCTCCTGATTGTGGCCACTGTGCTTTCAGAAAGCCTCACTGAGTTACTAAGCCTGAAAAATTGTCTTTTCCATATCTCTGTATGCCTGTACCTTGTTTTTAAATCCCATTTTGAAAGCAACCAAATGGAATATTTACGGCCTAATCCCTTTCTCTGCACTTAAGACTTGAAAAATCGAAATTAGGGGCTCCATTTATTTGGGATTGACAGAAACCCATTATAATAAGGAGAATGTTTTTCACACTAGTACAGCTGAAGTACAGTAGTTTGACTCATCTTTCTTATACTTAGTTTAAATTGTAGTTGCTCTTGTGCTTTCACTTATCCTGCCTTCTTTCTCAACGTGAGTCAGCTGTGGACAAACAGTTAATGACAGCTGAGCAGGATTTAACGTAACTGGAGAACGGCATGTGTAGCACAAGAAATTATAACCTTTGCACTGTGTTACCTCTGTGTTTGACATAAAGGGGGATTTACATTTTTGCTTCATGCCAGCAAAAGCTACAGGCTACTGACAACTGGGGAAGTCCAGGATGCTCCTATATCCTAGTCATGTCCCCTTCAAATCTATCCACTAACTATATCCAGCTGTGGATACCTCTGCGGGTACTTCCATGCTTACTTTGTTTACATTGTAATTTATCTCTGCATGCAAAGCAATCTGCAAGCATGTTACAGATCTGCACAGTAAAACAGATCCTTAAAATCTGATAAGTAAAGGAGAAATTCATTTTTTCAGTTATACTAGATCCTCTGAAAAAGTTAGGCATTGTGTAAAGTTTGTAGTCTCTGCCACATACCTCCAGTGACAAATGAAACCAGAAAGAAATAAATTTTCTTTCCCAATGAGATTGCAATAATTTGACACAACTTTTAAGACTTCACTGAAGAATAAAAACACCTTTATTTTTTGTGTTTACCACTTTATTAATAGTGCAAAATGTAAACCATTAAAATATTACTCAGTTTACAGATATACTGGGCCGGATTTTTCATTTATTTACCGTACCTTTTTACGGACAAAATTTCATAGGTTTTGATAGCTTTCTTCTGGATTTACAGTGTGTAATACAGTATAGGGTCATGACTTTTACTGTAAAGAGTATATTTGCATTTAAAGGAAGCCTTTACAGACAGCTATTAAGCTAAAGGCTATAGAGGAAAAAATACAGTGCTTGTTGCTTAAGTTATAATAGGACCACAGCAAAGTGGAAAAGGAAAGATATTTTTAGGCTCTGAACTTCTGGCTTTCTTCCTGTGTCATGATTCCTGTTGCTCAGGCCTGATGTTTTAGACTGACAAATGGGTTTGACTTTTTTTCACTCCCATTTTTGAAGTTTTCTGTAAGATAAGGTTAACTTATTTTATCTATTTTGATAGCAATGTAGAGAAAAATGGTAAGATATGGGAGCATTGTAACCCAGCTGATATTTTTGAGGATTCTTGTAAGCATAAAAAGGGGTAATTTGTTCTGCTTTCTGCTTTTTACTTGGTACAACTATAAATCTAATTGTGTGATGCCACCCCTGGTTTAGAAACAGTGGAATCTCTAAAAGATAATAATAATAATAATACAAAATAAATAACAGTGACAAAGTTTCTGCATTTCAGTTCAGGTTCTGCAGTGCTGAGTTTTCTTGTTAATATGCTGAAAATTTCCAAATTCTTATTGACTTCTAATGGAATTTAAGGTGCCTAAGAAAGCTCTGATCTTTATATCTTTAAACATCATTGTAGGGTGATACTGATTCAGGAGTGCTAACATTCTGCTCCAGTTCTTTTGATGGAAGCAAAAGTCTCAGGGAGGTCTGGGGAAAATTACAGAGCAAAAAATGTTTTAAAATAATATGTGAAGTAGGGCATGTTTGTATGTGAATATTATGATGAAAAACATCAACTTTCTCACCTAGATGTATGGATCAATCTCTTCTTCAAAGCTGTGGAAACCATCTTAGATCCTCTCATATTAATAGTATGAAGCTAATGTACACCAGCTGAGAATCCTTCCTGAAATACAAAAAAAGAAACCCCCCTGCAAAATTAAGTTTTCCACAAAAAGATGTTTAAAAGTCTATTATTTAAAGACAAAACCCTTTGTTTGAATCATATTCTGATTTTTGGCAGATAATATGCTGTCTAAATTAACTTCTATATTGATAAGCACTTAAAAGACCTTTCTCATTACTTGAACAAGAATGAATCCTTTTTTGATATCTCGCTCTCTTTTTTCAAGACCAGTTGTGTTCAGACTTTATTTTTCAGACATAATTAATTTGGTTTGGTTTGTGTACCACACATCAGAATTTAATATAACTATAATTAAAGAAAAAAAAATAATTTTGGACTTTTTCATTAGGAACATTTAGCCATCTAAAGGTTCCAGCTGATGTAATTATCCCTGGTTTTGTGTTCACCACTTATTGATTATTTGTCACATCATGTTTAACTTCCATGGATTTGGCTTTGATTTTCTTCATTAAGCCTTATCAGAAAGAAACAATTCCCCATGAACACACAAAATAGAAAGGGGAAAACTCCTATAAATTATGACCATGTTATAATAAACCTCTAAATTTTCCTATTGAAAAAGGGGCCATAATTTCTCATATAGTCTGAAACGATATTATGAATAAACAAACAAACAAATAAATAAACAAACAGTTAATAGCTAGATTGCAGGGACTGCTGGAGATGACACTGCAAGGAATTATTCTGCCTTAGCAGCAAATGGATCTAGGTCTTAAATGTGCTGGTAACTTCAGTTCAGGAAAGGATATATGGCAAATTGCCTTCAAGGGTTACAAACTGCTTTCATGGCTATCATCTATTTTCTTTATAAATAGTGTTAGACCAGTTGATTAAAGTCCTAATTCAATTATTTTTTTCCTAAAGAGAATTCTATTTATTAGTAAGATGTTGCTTGATAAGCATGTGCAATCAGTTTTATGTGTTTTGCCTCAGAACCAGTTAAACATTTAGGTATGTTGTGCCCACGGACTTGGGGAGCCACTGAATACCTTAAAGACCAGAATAGTGCAAAAGGCAGCTTTTGTATTGAAAACAGTATTATTATCCACAAAATATTTTGTAACTAGAATTATTATTTGTAACATTTTCATTAAAATAAATCTATTATTTTCTGTAAAAAGGTACAATTCCTGTAGTAGGGCACAATTTTAGATAAGAATATTATTTGTCTTAGATGAGCACTCAGAATATTTGAGTCTCCTGCAGAGAGCTGGTCATCTTGGGAAAAAAGTCTCATAACTTTTCACGATAGAAAAAAAAACAAAACCAAACACCTCACCTCTCATAATTCTTGTTAAGGACTGGGCTTTATTTTAGCAGCAAAGTCGGTGGCTGATATTGATGCAGTGCTGGAGCAGAAAGGTGGGAACATAGAGGAGATTCCTCTTCTTATATGTCAAATCAGGGCTGCAAATGGAAAACAGTCCTCTTACTTTCAGGTAGCCAGCAGTTTATAAATCAGTGAAAGGGGGTTGTGGCCATTGTATTTTCACCCTCTTTGCTGCAATGCTTTTTCTTAGTTGCACTTAGGAAAACCAGTATGTAGGCTTCCTAAATTAGATGAAAGCAGGTAGTCTGACCCCATGCACAGAGTATGTGATAGCACAGCATAAACGAACAGCTGAGTAATGGACAAGACAGAAAAAAGTCCTCTTGCATTTTGCACTTACAACCAGTAAAGTGCACTGTCAAAGACAAAGTACTGGGTTAGATTGACCACTGGTTTGATCCATAAACTTCCAAATAACTTGCAATACAACTCTGACACAGAGACTTTGTAACATCTGTTCTGGTAAATTCACCTATTGATGGTATGTTGTAAAACCTGTGCATCCTTGAAAATTACTTGAATTATAAATAATTTATATAGGATTAACAACTAGTGACTAGTAACAAGCTGTGTCTAAAAATATTTTCCAAATACATATCTTATGGCAACTGTTGTACAGCCATCTAATGCGTAGTATGTCTGTAGGCATGAGAGAACTTGCAAGCACGGACACTTAGAAGAATTTGGAGGTAGTTGGTCAGGAACTCAGACAGAACTAGGTCATTTGGGACCTATTGTTGGGGGGATTTTACTGCTAAAAAGGAATTTAAAAGAAATGGACTAAAATAATGTGTGGTAAATAGTAAAATCCTGTGGAGCTTTACAAAATCTGAGGAATTCTCCACAAAATTATGAAAAAATTATCTTACGTCAAAAAATGGTTCATTCTTAACCACTTTATACCTGTGCTTTTCACTCTAGTCTTACAGGGAGGCTAGATGGTGAACCAAAGATATAAAAGTTACAATCCCTGTGTTTAAGGGACATTTTTGACTCACAGTGATCATTACATTTCTATGGGTTTTTTTCCTAGTATGTCTGCCCAGAGGAGAAGCAGTAATCTGCCAGCTTTATGACAACTGCACTCCAAACATTGCAAAGAACCATTTGATTACCAGTTGTGTGCTCAGGGAAAGAAAAGTTCCTGTGTGATGGACCTGAATGAGCAGCCTACCCCTCCTCAGCTGTATCTTTGATGGGAGGTAGTAAGTGCTGTAGAATGTGCCTTTGCTGGCCAACGCAGGCACGGATAATACAAGCAGTCCCCTAGCCACCCACCCAGCCAAATTAAATGTCCTCTGGCGGAAACTATATGATGAAAGAATTTCTGTAGGAAAAAACTGTCAATAGATGAATTCAATTCCTTTTAAAGGACTATTTAAAATACATCCACTCTTGGCCAAATGCAAGAAAAAAATTGACTTCTTTCTTGAAGGGTTTATCTATTCATTTGATTGTCTCTTCTAAGTGAGCTGTAATTAGAGTTAGTCCTCTTCTAACCCTTGTGCTAATGAGGCTTTGCTCACTTCTATTAGTGACAGTACATTGTATTTTAATAAGGATCCCCTGGCCTGGCATGGCAGGACCTTCAGATAAGGGGAAGGAGAGCAAAAGGAAATGTAAAGAAGTAGGATCAGCAGGGGGTCCCCTTCTTGGCACTGGGCTCCACAGGAAGGCACTGGCTAACTTTGTCTTAGAACTGTCATTTATATTAACTTCTAACCCATCACCTTCTCTGGTAGGCTAGCTTTACTCAATGAAGCGGGAAAGGTCCTTGGCTTGGCCTCTCTATCCCCTGTTTCAGCAAACTGAATACAACACAAAAAGTTCACAGGGGAAGCATTTGGGGAGATGGTGTTAGGGATAGGGTCAAAAAGAGCTTTTAACTCATCTTAACTTTACTGTCCTTTTCCATTTCAACTCTTATCTGACCAGCAAGTTTGCTCACTCACCCATTGCTTGAAAACCCCAAAATGCAAAAAGCTTCCAAATGAAAATTTTATGTGTTTTGAGATACGCAACACTTCAGTCTATGCCTGCACTCTTGCTTGTGTGTTTTCTCTGTGTATGTTTTTTTCCTGTTCATCAATTCCTGGTTGGATCAGAATTCTTTGGCTGATTCCACCTTCACATATGCTGATGCAAATTAGGGTAATTTCTTTGCCATTCAATAAAGTTAGCAGGGAAAAAAAGAATCAAGCCCTTTGTATCTTTTGTGTAACAGTCTTACATCTCAACCAGAAAAACTCTTTCTAATGAAGTCTTTTTAGAGATACTGGAGGTTGTTAGAATGTGACAGATAAACAGTTCCCTGTATGGCAGAAGGTAGAAAAGCATTCTTTTCTGTTTAGTTCCTATCAATGACTTCCCAGAAGCCCTAAGCAAAATGTATTTCTTTGTGTTAGTACTTTCAGAGCCTACCTTGCGATCTTTCAGACCTCCAGGGACATGATTCTGCTCTGTCTCAAATGCCAGCAGGTTTTTTACGTGTCAATGAAGTGAATGCAATGCTTCATCATTTTCACTCAGTTTGCCATATACCTCTCTTTTTATGCATACTTGTAAATGCCTTTGCCAAAATGTAAAGCATGAAGGAATCAAGCCAAAGGCCCTCCATGAAATACTGAGATATTTATCAGATGTTATTTATCCCTTTAAATAAGACAGTATGCTCAGTCAGCGTTCTTTCTGGTGGGTCATACATTACTGACCATCTTCCTGGAGGAGATAGTGTTTGATGACAAAGGAGTAGAACAGACAGCATGGCACTTGTTCAGTCCATTACTGATATTGTAGACAATTAGGATTTATAGAGATATGAGTTTGTTTATGTTAGCTCAGACTTAAGTTCACACTCAGATCATTCATTAGTTGAAAGAAAGATGGTATTGAAGTTCTGCCCCTACCTTGTGCGGACATCACAGGAACCAGGTTGGCTACAGGTAGCTTGATCACAAGCCTCCAAGGTATTCTAGTAATCTTTGTGAGTTCATCTATGAAATGAACCTGGTTTATCTGTCCTGGCATTGGTTGTGTCACCACAGAAAACAGTACTCACTTTAGAAACTGGCATGATTTCAGATGTCTGGAATAAAGATTCCAAAGTCAATAAGTAACTTGGTGTTCTGCCTAAATGTCACCTGGCTGCCAGGATCAAAGTCTGTTGCAAGATGTGTTCCTTAAGATCAGCAAGTGTGTTCTCAATCCTAGATGATTTTCTTTTCCCAGATAACTAGCAGGCAGTTCATGGCCTCCACCATCACCCAGCCCAACCCTCCACTGCCATCCCATCATACTGTCCTTCCCTGGACACCAAGGTAGACAATCTTAAGCTAGAAGATCTCTAGAGCCACAAAATGTGTCTTTTACTGGCAAATCAGAACATACTCAATGCATGTACATATTCTGGGTCTTTTGAACTTTTCCTGTTGTCTATAGTCAGCTCACACAGTCTTCTTTTTATTTTTCTTGGCTGTGCTAGTGACTTGCTGTGCCAGCTACCTCAAACTGGCAGTGTATGTTCTCTGACTGGAAGGCAGGCATGATGCAAGATCTTATTTCTGTTAGGGGAAGTGTCAGCATGTAACATACACTTGAAACTGGTGCATACAGCTCTCCTTCTCTTCTGACACCTTCCTATTTTTCTTTCACATCATTCTCCATCACTGTATTTTACCTGGTAAAAACTAATATTGTTATTATAGAATATCTCTTTTATGTCTCTTACATGTAAACAAAACAACAGTATTTCATGTGGTTTGGTTTTTTTTTTGTTGTTTATTTCTTTTTCAGTTCATTACACTACTGTATCTAGGCCAATAACACAGAAGTAATCAGAAGTGGTAAAATATTATGGTTATATTTTAGCAGTGAATCTATAATAATGCTGCAGTCTTCAACACTGGACTCTGAATACCTCAATGTTTTTTACATCCTTAGCCTCGCAGATTTTCCTTACTGTTCTCTTTGTCTTACAGCTGAGGAACAGATAAAGATTTCCAACATTATTTAGATGTTGGTCTAATGGAAGAACAAAGTTTAACCTTATTTAACTTCTTAGTGGAATTATCAGACCCCACTTATCTCACAGAGTTGGTCACATAGGTGTCTATCAAGTAAACAGGGATAAGCAAACACCTAAGAAGGGGTCAGAATTATCTATCTGAGCACAGAGCTAAATGGAGAACATAGTTAACACACTGAAGCAATTGTTCTGACCACACTAATTTTCAAAGTAATTTTGTACATTTGCTTCAGTTACATGCAAGACTAAAAATCTGCTGCAATTGCAAATATGATGACACCTTGCCTTTTGGTGGAAGGTTGGATAGATAAATGAGTTAAAAAGTAAGGAAATAATTATTTTTCTTATGGCTTTAGCAACTGATCTTCCTAACAGGCTAGAAATAGGTTTCTGCTCCCTGCTCTCTTGCTCTTAGTCCCTGCTCCCTTTCTACTAGGCTCTTGAACTATGAACTTACTGCTGGTGCTGGATACCCAAGACATACCAGCCATTTGCTTCTTTGCTATCTGCCTTAGACCATATCTTTTTGCTCTAGTGAGTTATTTAAAGTCCTTGATATAGTTCAGTTTACTACCTTTGTGTTTAAAGATTATATCAATGTTAATGTCCATGCCTGTTGTCTCCTTTACTGATGGGTTGATAATTTATTCAACTGTTGTAGAGAAAGGAAATTTCATTAATTGTGAGAAACAGCACAGTCATAGTCAGTCTGTAGTCCTCACCCTTTATTGCCTGTCTTTGTCCCAAAGAAGAAGAATCATGAGCTGAGGAGGTGAAGACTGCCTGTAACATTGGTATAGGGGTGTCATAAGGAGGACTCTTTCCCTTCCTCTTACTGTGTTAGGGACGCTCCTGCCAGTGAATGTGACATAATTAATTCTATGAAAAGTGATGTAAATTATGTCTCTTTGTTAAGAAAAAATGTTTTCCGGCTTCCAACAAGAAAATACTAAATATTATACATAAATATTAATACATAAATACTAAATTTTATACATAATTTTTCTTGGATATTCGGTTCCTTAAAAAAGTTGAGTTAGTGTTTTAGAAGACAAGATCATGCCTTGGAATTACCAAATATATTTTGACACTTGCATATTCAAAAGAGATGCCAAAAGATAGAAGTGTTTACATATGTGACAGCTACTGCCCAAATTGGGAAGAATGTGTTACTCAGATATGTATATTTAGTTCAAGAATAATCAACCATTTGCTCTTTTGAAGTCCTTTACACTTTTCAAGCTTTCTTACAAAATCAGAGATTTCAGTCTCCGGAACTCATGTTTTATGAGTCAGTGAAATCTGAGTTCTTTATTCTTGTTAGTTATGTACAGGATAAAAAGTATTTTTGGAAAATAATATTCTAATTAATGTTTGATTGCAAAACCACAAAAATATGCTATACACAAAAATCTATTAACTTTTAGACTAATAACTCTTTAAGACTTTTCCTCAATTAATATGTCACAGCTGTAGGGTGTAGTTCCATCTGTGTAACATTATATTAAAAAGTTACAACATATTAAAATTTTAATTATTAATGTGGTAAAAAATATCATGTGACTATATTTCTTAGTTTGTTCTTAATCACTGCGGACATATGTTATCTCTGATGATTCTTCATATACAATTGAGTTGAAAGTACTATATAAAAGTCTCTAATGACAAGACTGTGGGGAAATTTTAATTTTATAATTTTTTAGCCTTTAACTTTTACTTTAGAATTTGTCTTCTCAGTAGCTAATATATGCTGTAATATAATGTATTTGTTTACAACATTTTTATTTTGGAAAATCAATAAAGTCTGAATCTGGTAAATGTATAATTATCAAGTTATGAAAAATTATCATTTTACTTTGTTCACAGTTGTAGAAATAAACAAGACAATGACTGTTGTTTAGTGCAAAATTTGACAAACAAACTGCAAAGTCTTTATCATCAAAGACTTCTTGCCCTTAGGTCAAAGTTGTGTGCTTTCTTAAGTATGTGTTTTGTAACACTTGTTCTTTTTCAGAAAGAAGAAAGATGGTAACAATGAAGATGTTTGAAAAATCATTTATCAGACTACAAGTCCCCTGGTGTGTTGAACAAGGAAGAAATCATTGGGGTAACTTCTGCCCCAATGGATCCCAGAACCAAAATCTCCTTTGCAAACAGAGCCTTTCATTTAGTACAACTGGATCATAAAGTGACAAGTTTTCACCTAGAATTTAGCCTAAAGCCTCTTCTGGTCAGATTAACTGTTGTATTCAGCTACAGACCTGGATTAACCCCTAAGAAACTTTGTATTGTTTCTCTTCATTGCATATATCCCCATGTCTCCTATTATCTCCTTTTTACACCAGACAAAGTGATGCAAAGTTTAATCCATGATAAGCTTTTTTTCATTTTGTGTATCTGTTAAGACTTCTTTGACAGTTGTTTCCCCTTTAATGCAAACAGCCCATCCAAATACAAAACCTTGTCAATAGAATTTGCTAACCTGAAACACAGAGGAGATAGTTCGCACGAGAAGTGTCCTTTTTGCAAGGACAAAGATGCCAGTGCTAAATCCATTGTCCCTCATTGTTGTCACTGTTGTGTGCAAATTGAAAACGCATACCTTTGTAAAATGCATAGCTCTTGCGATAGACCTACTACTAGGTTGTGTTTTTCAGTGAAAACATAACTGTTGTGAATTTTTTTGTGAAGTATCTCTCCTTATTTATTAAAATCTTTTTTAAAGCTGATTGTAAAAACTGCTATGTCTCTGATACAACTGGCAGGAGGAACTAGACAGGACCCCTGATGAAAGTGGTTATAAAAATGAGTGCTAGGGTAAGGAAAGGAATAGCCCTACTTATGCACCTACCTAACTACCTGCTTACTAGGAAAAACAGATGTAGAAGTAGTGTAACATGGGTGACATTTTTGATTTGTATAATACAGGTATGTTTAGTCAGTTATGATTTACATAACAAAGAACTTGTTCCAGTATTGTATTATTATATGATTATATAATAGGATGTATTAGGAAAAAAAAGCACTTTTTCAACAATTAGCTAAGATCCAAGGAAGTTTCACTGGCCTCATCACATGAGTTTTGCTGAGGTCTCCACAAAGCAGTGTTCTCCATGGGGTAGGGTTAGGGCTAAACAGAGATAATCCTGTCAAGACTTTAAGATGTTTTCAGAAACTCAAACCAGGGCACAGTACAGCAGATTATCCTCTGGCCTTTCACCTCCAAGGCAAGCAGACATGGTACTCAGAGAAATAGCTTTTAAAAGGCACATATATGAAGCTTCTAAACTGACTGGTATTAGCTCTACTCCTGTAAATGTTTCCTGCAACCTTTGGATGGCACTGTTATATACCTGGCACAGATGGGCTGTTTTTCTGGTTTTTGTGACCCCTTACATAACTTTGCAGTATCACTTGTAAGAGAGGTTTATTTCTGCTGATAATTTCAAAATGGCTTTTTTTTATCTTTGTTTTGTTTTTACATTAAAAAGATTTCACATTTTCATTTTAAAATAAGGAAAATTGGAAACTATGTTATTGTTGCTTTCAGGTTTTGGTTTTTAGAAATTAAAATAAAATGTTTGGGAGCATGTGGAGGCTGTCATTTCCATTTTTTCAAAACTCTGTTCTTGATCAAAAATATTTTGTCAGATTTTTTTTAACTATCTGTAATTATTACTTTGAGTATATTAATAGACTCCAGAAATAATATTTCTAGAGATATAGCACATGAAGATTCTTCTGCAGCCCAGAATGCAAGATATTACTGTCTCCTGTTCTTGTTATTTCAAGTCCTATATTTTGTCATTAGGTCCTTTCTAAACCACTTACAAAAACTCTGGAACTCAGCGAGTAGATCATGTAGATGTGTGAACATAAAACTTGCATGCAGAGGTCATGGTAAAATGGGAACAAAATAGATGTTTCCTACCAGACTTGTTACTTCTGTCTTGATTAGTCCTCCAGCATAGTGCACTCTCTCAACCAGTTCTGTTTGGGAACATCAGAAGAATTCAGGGGTCTTCAACAGGAGTTCAAATATGGAGAAGTCTAGCTATGAAGGATATTTCTGCCTGAGCTCTGGAAAGATCATCTTTCCTGAATAACAGGGAAGGTAGACTGGACACATCCAGAAAACAGAATAGTGACAAGATGAGGATGTTATCACTGACAGTGGTGGAAAAGAATAAGATGAAGGTAGATCAGTAGGGAGAGGTAAAATTGTACAAGCTTTTCAGAGTCTGTTGTAACAGTGTTAGTGTGGCATAGTGGGAAGGAAAAAAACACATCACACTTCCAAGGAGGTGGGTGTACTTCTCAGCTGATAAGCTGATCTCAGTTTGCATGGACTGAGTTGAGAAATGCCTACCTTAGGGAGAACGTGGTGCTGCAGACATCTGGGTGTGACATGATGATGTCTTCAACTGAAATGGTAGGGTGGAGGAAAGCATTATAGGGAAGCTGAGAAAAAAGACAGGTAGCTGGACTTGGATGCCACATGTAATCCTTTCAGGTGTGATGTTCTCAGAAAGTGTGAAAATCTTCTCTTTCCTTGAAAGAAATTTTTTGTTTGGCAACCAGCTCTCCCATCTCTTTCATGTTAGCTACAAAGGAATTAAATAACCATGCAAATTTATGAAGCTGCCACAAAGGAATGTCTCTGCACTGCAGCTTGAACCTCCATACTGAAATTACAGTACTTTTAAACTTCAGGTTTTTTCAAGGGTTGTGCTAATCAGCTTGATAATAAGATTTTCCTGAACTGTGTTGATGACAATATCAATGCAAATGTCAAAATTCAATATGTTAAAAATTAATAAAAACAAATTTATAATAAAATAAACCCAAACAAACATCAAAGTCTGCAAAACCCAACTCTATAGAAACTCTGCCTCAAGAAATTCTTAACCCTTGGATTACTGGAAATTGGGATGAAATACCAGGGTAAGGATTGTATTATGCTAAAGACAATATTTTCTACTAGTAGTCATCAGAGGAAACAGAGTGTCTATGTTAAATAAACCATTAATATGATCCAGTTTGGCTGCTCTTAATTTCTTACTCAAAAAATGTGGCATTAAATACATAGTATGATTCATCCAACAGCTGGTTTGGTCACCTAAAGAAGTATATGTATTGATTGAATTTATTTTGTGATAGGCCTGTGCTCTAGTCTCTTGCTCTTGTTATTGATCACTGTATTTGTAAAATGATCATGTGCAACTGCAAAATTAAGACTGATAATTTTACTAGACATTATTAAATTAATTTTCCAATGTGTCTGGTACTTTTGACCTGATCCACTTTGATTTGTGCTCAACCTGGAACACGTATAAATTATACTGGTTTTCCACAGTAGGGCTTTTCAAGTTCTCAAGGTTCTGCAGACTCGCTTTACAGGACCAGCAGGTGAGGTGATATTTGTTTGCAAGTTAAATTGCTGTTATGATTAAGCATATTATTGGAATAAGGACCAGAATGCACCCATTTTACTGGATCAGTCTTCCAGTTACTATGGTATGTGTGGTAAACAAGCTTTCAAAAACAGATGCCTGAAAGACATAATTATTCCTAAACTTGTTACTGACATCACCAAATATCCATATCCTTCTGAATTTCAGTATTCTAAAACATACATCTGGAACAACATTCAGAAATGTCCCACAGGGGTAAAGAGACTATTTTTGGAAATGAAGTTTCCTATCACTAATTCACTTACCTAAAAATTGAAGTCACATACATATGACTCAGAGAAAAGATATGAAAAAGTGTTGGAAATATATGTTCATCTTCCCAAGTGAACCAATGTTTCTGGAAGTTTCCTCTGAGACACTGAGAGTACTCTCTTCCCACTGAAATATCTGCTGAAGGAGGAACATGTTTAACAAAATATTGAATGAAATCCTATTTTAAACACATACCTTGTGGATGCCTTTGAAGATCCTTTGCAAAAGTGTGAAATCAACTGTAATAGTTGCTATAATAAAAAGTCTTATAGAAGTACTGATCATTTTTCTTGTCAATCTCATTAAAATATGGAACATATTGCTCACATCAGTAGAGTAGTTCCCAGTGAAAGTTCTTTTACAACAAGAAGATGTTTCTTTTAATGTCATTTAAACCTATGCATTTTCCAGCTGATACTCCTCTAAGCAGTTCAGGATTTCTCTTTAAAGTGGAAGTTTCTGTCCAAGCTGATTTCTTTTTTTCTCAACTGTATTCCTATCTGTTTTTAGCTTTCTTTAGCCCTTTGTAAATTTCCTCATTAATTACATGTGAAAAGTAACAGCAACAATATAATTGATCTTAACTACCTTTTGTCTTGCCTTCCACATTCTTCCTTCATCCAGAAAAGTGACTCCAGAAAGAAAGCTACTGTTGTCTTTATACCATCATTAACTACACTCATAATCAGATGAAAAATAATGTCTTTCAGGAAGAAGTGTATCACAGAATCCTAGAAAGGTTTGGGTTGGAAGAGACCTTAAAGACTGTCTGGTTCCAACCCCCCTGCCATGGCCAGGGACACCTTCCACCAGACCAGGTTGCTCCAAGCCCCATCCAACCTGGCCTGGAACCCTTCTAGGGAGGGGGCAGGCACAGATTCTCCAGCAACCTGTGCCAGTGTCTCACCACCCTCACTGGAAAGAATTTCTTCCTTGCATCTAATCAAAATCTGCCCTCTTTCAGTTTAAAGCCATTATCCCTTGTTCTATCAATACAGTCCCTGATAAAGAGTCCCTCTCCAGCTTTCAGGTAACCCCCTTTAGGTATTTGAAGGCTGCTATAGGTATCCCCAGAGCCTTCTCTTCTTCAGGCTGAACAACCCAACTCAGCCTGTCTTCGTAAGAGAGGTGCTCCAGCCTCCTGATCATCTTTGTGGTCCTCCTGTGGACCCACTCCATGTCCTTCTTATGTTGGGGGCCCCAGAGTTGAACACAGTACTCCAGGTGGGGTCTCATGAGAGCAGAGTAAAGGGGGGGAAATCACCTCCTTTGACCTGCTGGCTACACTTCTCCTGATGCAATCCATGGGCTGCTGGGCCGTGTTGAGCTTCTTGTTAACCAACACACCTAAGTCCTTCTCCGCAGGGCTGCTCTCAATCCACTTATCACCCAGCCTGTATTTGTGCTTGAGATTGCCCTGGTCCATGTACAAGACATTGCACCTGGTCTTGTTGAAATTCATGAAGTTCGCACGGGCCCACCTCTCAAGCCTGGCCAGGTTCCTCTGGATGACATCCCTTCCCTCCAGCCTGTCAAGCACACCACACATCTTGGTGTCATCAACAAATTTGCTGAGGGGGCATTCAATCCCACTGTCCACGTCTCCAGAAAAGATGTTAAACAGCACCAGTCCCAATGACAACCCCTGAGAAACACCTCCCATCACTGCTCTCCACTTGGACATTTTACTGTTGACCACAACACTTTGAGAACTTGTTCTCTGATTCTGCTTTCATTATCTACTCAGTCTTCCTGCTCCAGTGCCCTGTAGAAGATCCCCACTATAATGACACCCATCCCTGCCTTCCCTTTAATCCTGACCCACAAGCTCTCAGTCAGCTCCTCATCCATCCCCAGACAGATCTCCATGCACTCCAGATGGGCATTGACATAGAGGGTGACACCCCCCTCCTCATCTCCCCTCCTCTTCCTTAAGAGCCTGTATCTTTCCATTCCAACACTCCAGTCATAGGAGCCATCCCACCACTAAAGTGTAGATGTTTCCACTCAAGAAACAAATCACTCTCATGACCTATAAAAGACCAAAGTACCAGATTTCTGTTGGATCTCATCATTTAGTCATTTGACAGATATTAGCAGGGAGTTATTTTTTCCATATGTCTGTTTTTCTGGATGTGTTATATCCAGGCAGTGGACATTAATCTGCAGCATGCACTTCTGATCTTCGTAGTAGATACTGCTTCATAGATTTACAGTAAACGTAAATTGCAGACCCTAAATAAACATTAAAAGCATCTTATTCATTCCAGTGATGGACATTAAAGGCACAAGAATTTGTCATCTCTCATCCGATTGGTAACAAAAAATAAATGCCAAGGTCACTAAGAGAAGAGCAAATTTGACTTATTTTAATTTTACAGAAAGACTTGCTGCCTGTGCCAATCTCTGGATTGCTATTTTGAAATACTTAAAGCTCATCTACATTAAAAAAGTCTCACAATAGATGAGAAAAATACCCACTATTTTGGGTAGCTGAAGTGATTCACACAGAGGAGATTACTCTTGACTGTGAAAATTATGCAGCAGCGTGTTCCTTGTCTCTAAATCAGTACAGAAGTTTAAATCATACGAACATCAGAAGATTATACCTTTATCCCATATTGCATTGAAAGGGGTTACACACATATGGGATTTATAGAGGTGTTCACTGATGTAAAGTCAGAGTCTGGGGAAGGCATGAGGAAATATCTCTTTATGAAAATCATATATCGATAAATTCTCTGTATCAGTAAAGGTGTGAAATTGTAAATAGTACTATGAAGTGATAAAAGTTGTTGTCTGATAACATAAGCAAAACATTGAGCTTTGATTTTACAGCCACTTTTGAGAAGAAAATTGCTTTAATGGCAGGGTGAAGTGCACAAATTCTATATCACTATCATTACCGAGGATACGACTTTATACTGCTACAGCTAAAATGTTAAAAACCATATCATGATTATAATGTGTATGTGTATACTCATCTATTTTGTTGTCTCTTCAACATTTTAGTGAGGATTTTCTTTGGAGTACAGGCCTCTTTGGTCTTGTGGTTCCCTATGAATGGTTCAGAGCTAAACCAGGATGCAAGGGGAATTTTGCTTTAAGGAAGTCAAACTTGTGGGACAGTATAGCACAAGCTGTTGTTATCAAGCTAAAGATTTCTATATCAGTGTAGACTGTTGAAAGTGAAAGGAGGAAAACACTTGGAAATATTTCGGAAGATGTATTTAATTTTTTTCAAATCTTCTACCTGGGGTACCAATCCTCCAAATTTAGGACTTCTCTCATACTGAGTTTGGCCTTTCTTCATTTTCCTTTGTCCAAGAAACAAAACCTATCCACTTGTCTGCTCAAAGGGAGCATTAGTACGCGTCTTACATGCAATATACTTATCTCCCCCAACCCAGCCTTATTTTCATAACACACTTCAACAGATTAGAATATTATGTCATTTTCTACTAGTCCATTCCTCTTGTTTTTGGAGCAATTTGGCCAAGATGGAAGCTTAGCAATGAATTGTTCTTTACCCTCTGTGTTATATGACTGTTTCCTCGAGAGTAATTTATCACCATATGTATCTGTCTCTGACCATATGCTTCAGAGACAGTAGAGAGTGTTGATGATTGCATAGAAGGACAGGGGTGATTGCGAAAGTGAAGAAATCAAGTTCCACAAGCATGAACTGAAAGAATGGAAAAGAAAAGGAAGACATTCAGAAAAAGCACAAGAAAAAAACATGGAGATTGTAAAATGGGAGAATGAAAAAAGCCAGACTATCTCAGCCTGATCTCCTTTCAGCAATATGCAAATTTCCCTTGAGCCTCTGCATAAAATCTGACAGATCTGTATATCTGCCAAGACAGATGGAAATTATCTGATGCAGAATTATTAAAGAAAAAAAAAAAAGGAAAAAAAAAAAAAGAAAAAAAAAAAGAAAAAAAATGAAAGAAAAAAAGTTTTTTAAAATGTAAGTAAAACGCAAAAATAAGCACTGAGATAACCATGAATACTATAGGAGTTTAGTCCTTAAGTCTGAAAAGGACTGTGTATTTGAATATCTATGCACACCATGAATAAACCCTTTGACGTTTATGTAATTAATACTAAGCATGCGGACCCCTTCTTTGCAGGGTCATGGTTTTACATTATAGACAGAGCAGAGATCAATCTTGCAAAACCATAAACTGGTTTAGATTTTATTCTTACTTCAGCAGAACATCCAAAATATGAGAGATATTACAGAAAATTAAACTTCAGTGGCTTTTGGTTTTATTAATTCTGACACTAATTATTTTTGTTCAGCAGGATACTCATCTAGATATCATGTACACAGAATCAGTGTATTTTAAAAAACCTGATACATTTTTCCATATGTAACAGTAATTCTACAGGTTGCTTACACAAGGGCTGTGAAGATGAATTAGCTCTCACACAGCATACTTCACTGCTGATGGTTTGGTTAGTATGCTGGGGTGTATGCTCCACCCCTTTTCAATTTGTTTTCCCCTTCTGTGGATATATATTGTAATCACAAAGATAATATTCAAAAGGCACCACAACCATATGAACTTAATGTTATATAAATGAGTATAAGCCCATAAACCCATACCTATATCGTAAGGTCACTTTGTAGGTGCCTTTCTGTACACCTCTGATTTCAAGCAGTGCTTAGGCATCTCTTTCACCAAGCCACTTTGTTTCTGATCATATTTAGGGGCATTAGGAACTTTGTGATTCAAAATTATGAGGTAAATTTTTGTTGTAACTGAGCATTTCAGGGGTGCATTTGGATGAAGGTGCCTGATTTACTCTATGAGGTAGGACTTGGGAAGGTTTTAGCTGGGCATACTACTACCCTATATGTCATCAGGATTTTCTCATGGTAGGTAGATGAGTGGAGTCTCTTGTCTCCTAAAACCATTACATAGTTCTTGGTATAATGAATTTTTCAGTGACATATATGTTCCAGTTAAGGCTGTATTGTTAAAATAATTTTTCATCAAGAGGAAACATGTGGCTGTAGTCATGAACACCAGCTGAGTAGGGCTTATGGAGAGAGGTAATATCTTCTATTATATAAAATGGTGTAACTGGAAAAAATAGGCAAGCTTTCAGGCAAAAGCCCTCCTTCAGGTCTAAAGAACTTTTATGTTTAGTGCATTTATTGTATTTACAATACTTGTATTTAACTTCACTCATAAACTTTGTCCTTCCTGAAGGGAGAAAAATAAGGCAAATTTTGGTCAGTTTTATTCATTGAAATATTAACTAAATAAGAGGAAATTCAGCAATGTGATTAGTAGTGTCGAGCAGAAGAGCTGCTCTTCTTTATATCCATTATTAGGGGAGATAATTTGAGGATAAAGTGCCAGAAGTCCTAAGGTGAGTAGTTATTAAGCAGTGGCTCAGCAAAGCACTAATAAGATATGCAAGCTTGCTAAGTACTACCTTGACCATAACATCCATTTCCTCTGTGTTTTAAACAGAAGATTGTACAGGCATGAATCTAGCAATATTCTGCAATGTTCGAATTTCTTAGGTGTGTTTGGGTGGGGTAAGGGTTTTGGATGTTTTCATTTAACCATACCATTCATTAGTGTTGGTGATTTTAGATTATTAGTTGTCTTGCATAACAATACCATAAAACCTCAACAATAGAATCAGGTAGAAATGGACGCAGTTATTACATTCTTCCAGAGATCCCAAGAGCTTCCCAAATTTATTTCCATTTGTCATAGGTGAGTGTATTCTATTTTGAAATATATTTTGTACACTGATTTTGAAAAGTCCTTGAGTTCCTTTGGCCAGCAAAAGTGAAAATTAGATTAAGAAGAGTTATGAATGTATTTTTCATTTAAAGTAACTTTATATAATATATAAGAGATTCACCATTTTTTTCATAAATCCCAATGTTTCTGTGGAGATTTCTTTCTTTACCCAATACTGTATTGAAAAGGGTGAAAAATGGACCTATTTGTCCATAAAAACTTACTTATATTATGAATTCTTAGACTATATTTAATATATTCTTATAAAAGAATCATAGCTACTCTCAAATTCTTTAGCTAAACTTAAATGATCCTTTAGGGGCATCGAATATGGCATGTGAACTTCCACAGGAAGAGGCAAGTTCATACCTACAGAGAGCTGCAAATTCTGGTTGAATATAGCCCCTCCACTGTATGGACAGGGGACTTATTTTTCACATTAGGGCACTGTAATAAATCATGTGACTCTTACAGCTGTTGAATATATGAGTTCAATGTCTCAATTTCTTCAAGAGCCCAGTCTAAGCTTAGAGAAGTCAAAGCATTCTGTAAATTTCAGAAAGATTTGTCTTATCTTTAATTAGTACAATCATATCCATTCACAACTGAGTATTGTAGCCTGGAAATATGTTCTTTTTACATTAATAAATCTGAGTAAAATTTAAAATGAGGATGCCTTTTCCCCCCCCCCCCCCCCCTTCCTTTTTTCAATGCAGCAGAAACCTTGAATCCCTGTTAACCTACTGAGTAAACTATCTCATTCTTTATATTTTTACCATCACTTTTTCAATTTCATTTTTTTCTTCCCTGGACTTTTATTATCTATTTTGCAGATTAATATTATTTCTTCCTCTCATGCCCATCTGTCCACCCATCTGGTTATTTTAGCTACATTTCCTTTCACCCTGCTGGCTCTTGTGTATCTTCACTACACCCCAGGCATGTATCCTTCAATAAGATTTATAATGTGAATCATTTTGAATACCTTCAAAATAGTGATATAAGAAAATTGGATTCCTACCTTTTGGTGAGCAATATAAAATTATTTATAAGGTTGAAAATTAACACAGTTGCCCTAAAAGAGGCTTTAGGCTTTGGGTAGGATTTCAAAGAATAAAAACAAAAGTATAGTTTAGTTTATGTCTAGAAGCTTAAGTGCCAACCGAAGCTGTTCTCATTGGTATGCACAAATTGTGTCCTTCTCCTTGGCCAGTGGAAAGAAAGGGAGGCTTCACATCTGGTCCAGATGGGGCCTAGGGCATCCACACCACACACCTCCTCTGCCTGAAAGGGTGACCAGAAGCTGGGGATGTGCTGGGCCATGGGCCACAGGGTAAGTGGGAGCACACATTCAAGTGTGGCAACTTTCTATGTGGACTCTGTAAATAGATTCTCAGGAGACAAAAATAAAAGTTGAAGAACATTTTCACACTGTAAGATCTTACTGCATATGCACAGTGGTGGAGGTCAGCATTAAAACTAGGGAAGTGAGAGAGTAGAAGAGAGTACAAGCTGATCTTTGTCTTTCTTAAATAATTTTATCTTTGTGTGTGTTAGCTTAGTAGAACCATGAAGGAGAGCCATAATAATACTTCTGCTGCTTACCTATTGCTCAGCTGGCAGAGCTCCTCAAGTAGTGGCTTTTGGTACGGTACCTGCCTTAAGAAAAGCCATGTGGGTGGAAGACTGCTCCAGCAGCAGGGAGAGGGCTGCACTCCACAGATCCCAATGCTCTTTTTTAGCTTGGCTTGGTTTCTTTGAGATTTTTTGACAGCCTCACTGGTACTATAACATCCACTTTGCCGGTGCTGAGGAGCACTGTGTGGTGCCTTTTTTCAGGGTTCAGAAGAAGAGCTGCCGTGTCCCTGTCACCATGCCCCCTGCTCAGGGAAGGCTGGCTGGCACCGGAGCCTGGCACAAAGCCGGGTGAAGGGCTGTCTGCGGGTGCTGAGGGAGGAGGAATTGCCATGCTGGGGCTCTAGAGGATGAGATGTTTTACTACACACGGCTGGTGCTGCCTTGCCTCTTCCCAGCGCACATCTGCACGGCGGGTACCGCTGCCTGCTGGGGTGGCACTGGGGGAGGCTGGGGACCAGTCTCCAGGCTTCTCTCTGAGCAACGTGCTCCATCCCATATCTCTAGCTCAGAGGAATGACTGGGTGTCACAGTTCTGACTTTCACTATTCTTATGGCAGTCCACTCTTTTGTACCGATAGCTGTTTCCAGAAAGTGTTGATGTTGATGGAAAGTTAATTATATTGATGGTATAAGAGTTGTTCTGTGTTGTAGACATACATGAATTTTTCTGTCTACTCAAGAAAAAGTATGTATTTTCTTTTACATAATGGTAACTTTTACTTTCTTTTTCCACAATTGCGGATAGATATTTGTTTATTTATATTTATACTTAAAATACATTACTCTGTAAAGATGTTTAACTTACAGTATTGAATGCTATCACTGATAAGAAAGCAGTCATACCTCCCTTAAAAGAAATCTCTGCTTTGTCTTATTAGCAGAGTCTGCCTATGTCTAAATACTTCAAATAGATTTTAAACTCATAAGCATGACTCTAAAAAATTGAATGACAACACATCCATTTTATGTGCTGAAGAAAATGGAAATTACCTTAAAGCAACTGAAATCTCTTCTAAGAAGGAATCGTCGATGTCTTTAAGCAGTAGGTGTTTGCATGTGTAACAGTATGTGATGTAATTGCCTTGTATTTTAAAAACTGCAGTTACTTTCACAACGATGATTTTGTTTCCTCCCTTTAGTAAAAATGTTCTTTTATTAAAGTTTATTGACCTCACTTGTGTTAAATCACCACAATCTCCCTTGCCTAAGTCATAGTCTCATTTAGTAACTATTACATGTTCTTTTTTTCACACAATTGAAAGTGCCTGTAATCTATTTTGGAACAGGCTTCAGTCCAGAAATATGTTTTACTTTATTATTTTCTGCTCTCTCTGGGGATGCCTTCACAAAATGGTAAAGCCCAAAGACTTCCTGAAGGCTAATCCTTTTCTGGGTCATATGATTCTTTTCAGATTCCATCTTGAGAGAGTTTTCTTATAACAATAGGTTCTGCTGTCTGCGAACTGGAGAAAATCCTGTTGCTTTAGTGCTAACAATGAGTGGAATTTTAGTGCAGGAGGAGTGTTTGCTTAATACAATAGAAGTTGGTACAGACTGGACTTGCAAGTGTCAAGTAAACAGTGTGGGAAAATCTATACCACTGCAACTGAGTCAACAAGGTGCCGAACGCCTAAATGTAACTGAACTGTAACTGCAATAGCTATCTGGTTGACTTAATTCTTTCCTTCAGGATAGGACTTGACACATATCTTATTGTGAAAGGGTTAACATGAAAACAGTCTGCCAACAGGGAAAAGATAAACAAAGCAAGCATTCAGTCATGCATTAGAAACATCGAACAATGTGCAATCAGAACAACTGTGTTTCAGGATCAGGTACAAGTCTGAGTTACTAAGCAAATATGACAGAAGATGACGGTTTAACCCCTGCCATAATCCCAGAAATTCACCCAGAAAAGTAAATCAAACAGTGCCTGGGTCACAAAAGGGCAGTTAATTTACTTTTTCTTTTTTTCTTTTTTTTTTTTTAAATATTAACACTCAAATTGCAAACAATTCAGATGAGCCAGAGAAATTCAAGTTCACTTGGCGATAACAGGAGCACCAGTATCCTTTTCATGTTTGGACTGAGAACACAGGTTGACTGAACCTTTACTAGAGGCAAGGCAAATTAGACAACATGCATTTATGTTCAATACAGCAAACAGATAAACTGATATAAATTTGTCTGACTCAGATACTACCATTCAACCTAGACTATTCCCTCATTCACATTGCAGAAGTAGTTTTGTACAGTTTTAAGTTAGGAAGATTTCTAAAAAAAAAAAAGGTTTATATCATATATTTGGCTTTTCAAAAGAGGGAAATTTTCCAGGTGTTTTGTCCATACTTTTGTTTGCTTATTTGTATTCCTTTATTCTCATCTGAAACCTTATTCTTAGTTAAAGATTTATTTGTATTCAGGTTGTGCCTATGATTTCCTCATACACCTAAGACTCCATTCAGTTAACGCTATCATGAAACTCCTGTCTCAAGAAGAAAGATAAAAAGGCAGATTAGTGTCTTTCAAACTTTAGATCAGACAGAGATAGAGAGATGTCATAGGTCCTACCTCACTGCAAATTTGTCCCATACAAGAAGCACTCCTTGCAACACTGCAACTTCCCTCTACTTCAATCACCAGTGAGATGCTTCAGCATCAACAGTGTTGATTTAACCACTAAATACAGATTTTTTATGAAAGCTAGGATGTTGAATTTGCTCTTTACCCATATAAAAATGCCTTCAGACTCCAGTACTGCCAGAGATAATGGTGTACATCCATGCAAAAACAGTTCGGGGTTAGAAAACCTCTGGTGTATGAGTTCCTGTGACTTATAGTTTAGCCTAGGAAATTCACTGCAACAAAGTCAATGCCCTGTTTCTCAGTCCCCCCATTAGCATCCCTGCATAGTTTCACTGTCTGCACTATGCCAAGTACCAGCCTTGCTGAGGCACATGTACGTAGCACTGCTTTGTTCCATGCTTACTTGCTCTAAATGCAGAACTGATTCAATTTTCTGTAACTGATTCATATATATTTACAGTACTTTTTTTTTTTTTTTAAATTTGCTTTCTCCAGACTCATTTACACATATATATATTTATTATATCTATTTCTATGTCTAATCTATATCTATATCTATATAATATCTATCTGAGTTTAAATCTATGAAACACATTTTATGGATGTACATATTGACACATGCATACACCAATTCAATAAGAAATATTTCTGCTAATTAAGCCATTTCTTATTGCTTGCTGCAAGAAGAAGGGAGAAGGAGATTGAAAGATTGGCTCTTGTTATTTTGGAATACTTAGGAAATAGTCAGATGGAAGGGGGTAAAGTAAATAGAGATAAGTGCCTTGCATCACCAGAGGTGTTCATTATATGTGTGCAGATTTGTGAGTCAGAGGAAATGGGCTTCAGATTTTCTTACCTTTTGGTATGATTCTGGATGTGTATGTAATTCATGGAGTTTATTCAGTGTTTCTTGAGAAAATGTCAAGAATGTAAAAAAAGTGGAAGATGGTGCCTTTCAACAAAAACTCTGTAGGGCACATAGTGCTACCTCCTGATTTTGTAAGAAGTTCTTGTGTTTCTTAATGCACCAGCTATCCATGAGCTCTTCAGTGTCTAGGGCAGCATGTGTGACGTTCTCCTCTGCAGCTGGCTGGCTGAGAGGGAAATGCTGTGGTCCATTCTCCTTCCCACTGCTCCTTGTCTAGCTCAAGATGAATTTAAGAGTTCAAGTTTTACAGCTGAACTGAGAGAAGAAACTATGCATGGACCCAAGCATGGGGGAAATGTTTTCCTATCTTGTTTGTTCCTCAGATATGATCGGATGTCCCAAGAAGGAGCCGGGGATAAATTTGTTTTTAACAAATTAAAGGGCCATTAATGACAGACAGACATGTTAAAAACAACATGCTTTTTTCTGTAGATCTCATTATGGCCTTTCTTCTGCCTTTTTTCTTAGCACATTTTGTAAGCAGCTGAGAAGCCCTACACTTAATAAAGCTTAAGAGTAAGGTAGGTATATGGAGGGTGCTTTCTATGAATCCTGTAGAGCTTTAGTGACCTTGACAGGAATTGCAAACCTTGATTTATTCTGTTGGTACAAATTGCAAGAGTTTGGTTATTGGCCAAATCAAGCAGCTGCCAACCTGCCATAAGTATCTTTAAGTACCAGCACAGAAGAAGAATTAAAACCCACAAATCTAGATCACTGCAAGAGACTTACCAACACCTCTGATATGGAATACTAACAGTCTTTGCTTAATCCTGGATACAAAAATGAAGCACTGTTTCTGAGACATGCTGAGACAAACTGCTTCCTTTTTCTACTTCATAACAAGACAAATGGCAGACAAGGGGGGAAAAAAAAGAGACTGAATTTCTTGTAGGCAAAGGGATATGCATGTAACTATATTTAAAACAACCTTTCCATACCTTGGAAAAAGTAAGATAGTAATCAGAAACTTATGGAAGATCAAATAGATTAAAATAAACAGCAGATAACCCTTAAGGGAACCTGGATAAAATTGTTTTGCATACTCATCTGCCCTCCTCCTACATCCAGAATTCACTAGGAGAACATATTTTATTAAAAAATCTTTTATTTCTTTATGTTCTCCTAAGTCTGCTAGCCAAATAACTGAGAAATAAAAAAAAAAAAATGTATTTTCTGTGTGCACCAAGGACTAGACAGACATGAGATTAAAAAAAGTTATCAAAATTCAGAGGGGCCAACTCTCCATTTTGCAAAAAATAATGACTTACAGTTATTTCAAAGTAATGGAGAGTTTGGCCCTATAGCCTTTCCTTGTTTGCCAGTAGCTTAAGACATTTCAATGACCTTTCCATGGAATATATTTTGAAACCCATTTCTAATCACAAAAATAGTTGTTACTGTCGAGCTGTTTAGTGATTTTCTCTATCAATTTAATAATACCAGTGTTTTTCATACTTTACACCACCTGGTTTCATAAAACACTGAACAAAAAAATTCCATTTTCATTAACCTCTACAAGGACGCATCATAACATGTAGTGTGGTTCAACCTCTCTTGAACCACTGCCTTGTGGTATCTACACTACAGTTTGCTTCATGATTGGGGGATTTGCAACGTGCTATCAAACACCATCCTCTTTATGCTCTGTATTCACTGAGGACACAGGGATATATGTTTTTTCATGAGAATATAGTTTCAGCACACCTGTGTTGCACTTTTATTTCCTTTATTACAGTCTTTTGGTGAAAATTTGGTCTAAGATTTCTTCACAGTTAGAACAAAATAACAATTTTGAATCCTATTTTCTTTGAAAGGTTACTCTCTGTCCTCAGACCTCTAATTCTGTTATTTGAAGGGACCATCAAAAGGACCATCACTGCCTTGTGGTAAACATTTCAAATTCCTGGAACTGGTTTTTAACATAAACTGCAGAATGGCTATAATTTGTATTTAGTTTGATTACAATCATACTAAATATATTTTTCTAAGAATTTTGAATTCCTTGTCTCTCTCCTGAATTCTAAGGACACCATGTGTTGAACATTACCCACCTAAACGTTTTAAATCTGTTCTCTGGTGGAGTAGTATATGGTTGTTTCCAGCAGGTTTATTCTGTTATTCTTTCCCTTTACCTCTGTGCAGCTCCTGGTGGCAAGACAAATGTCCAATATGATTGCATTCTTTTTTGCTTTCAGGGTAAGGATAGATAGAAAAAAATAAGGAATAAAATTAAGATTTGGGAAGGGAGAAAAAAGACTGGGAAAGTGTAAAGGAGTCACTGTGTAGCTATATTTTAATAATGAGTTAAATTGTGAAAGTGAAAGGTTAAGGAAAGATCTTTGCTCTCCTTAGCAGGGAAGGAGAAAAGAGTGGTTAATTAGATTATGCAAACCAGCAGATAGTCCAATTACAGGTGGTAGGCCAGATGTAACCCAGGGGACATTTCCACCTGGAGGAAACAAGGAATGTCTGCTTGATCAGCAGACACAGCACAACTAGCTGGATGCCCTCTGTGCCTGCCAAGGTGTGGAGGAGAGCTGGTGCTGTCCCAGTCCCTTCCACCCTGGCCATGGGGGGATGAGCAGATCAAGACTGGAAGGCAGATGTTCTCCAGTCTGTCCATCCCCAAAAGATCCCATCCGATGGACCTTGTTTGCCTGGTCCATAGACATAAGGACTTGGCCAAGGTCCAGGTATCATTCAGAAATCAGGAGGCAATCTCCTGCGCCTTCTGGGCAGTGCCTTTTGTTGCAATGTAGAAAGTATTACCTTCTGCTCTGTGTTTTGAGTAGCTTCCTGATGACTTAAGTGTAAGCATGTGTCTACACTGTCAGGCCTAGAAAAATATCCTGATGTCAAGTTTTGGTTTTAGGACTTGACCATGTCCTGACATTATGTTAGGATGACAGTTATTGGCTAAAATACAGCATTTAAGAGCCAGCATTTTATTAAATTTATACAGGCAGTTATGGATCAGGGATTTCAGACTCAGCTGAGAGCTTGAGCTTTTCTGTAAGGGGGAAAGATTTTTCAAACTTTACTGTTTCACCAAAGAATTTCATGATGTTTTGATTTTTGGACAGATTAAAGAACCCATCATAGATCTCTGATATTCTTCAAACTCAGTTATGTTGATTTTATCAATAACAAACTCTTTCCACTTTGTGAACTTGTGTATGAACTCATACATCAGCTCATTTTAAAATTTAGCATTTATTCAAAAAAGTAACTCAGAGTTTCTGCAGACTAGAGATGAGTTATTGCATCACAGTGTGGTTATGGCTATTGCTTCTTTTGCTTACAAAAGAAGGAAGAAAGAAGAAAAAAGAACTATCATGTTTATATATAGCACATAGTAAAATTGAGACAAAGAACTTTAAGCTTTTTTTTTTTTTTTTTTTTCCCCAGTATAAACATCTTACATTTAAACTGGTCTTATGGGCTGCTTCTTGTTATTTTGGATTGTACTATTATGCTTCATGTGTTTATGAGTCATCCTCTATGAGTATACTGCTTGTTGAATAAGCAGGCTCAACCATATGTTTCGTTTGCATATGCTAGTTTGGATAACTGTTCATTCCTTCTCCTTTTTTCTTTCTCCCTCCCAGTTTGACTTTTTTTTAGCACTCATTTACATTTCTGAATCCTTGTGATTTTGCTCAGAGTTAGTTCATGGATAAGGACATGATGTCTTATATATTTAGAAGTAATATCAGATTAAAATAGTAAAATTTTAGCAAACTATGCCAGAGTTTATAAAATAGAAGGCAAGAAATGTTGTCTGCATAGATGTAGATCATATAATGCAATTTTGTTTTTTTGTCAACACATTATATTTTTCCATGGCTGAATCCAACCACAGTCTGTAAACCTGCTTCTGTTATTTTGTTAACATTATGAATAGTTGTGCAGCCAGAAAGTCCTACATTCATAAGTGAATTTTTCTTTTTTTTTTTTCCCCGGGGAACAAAACAGAACATTCTTTTGTTTATCGTTGTTTCTGTCTGCCACATACATCAACACACAACATGAAGTTATTAAATTGTGGAGAGGGAGGAGGATACGATATACAAATTCTGAAAGAAGTGGAGGACTGAGGAAAAATATTCCTTGTTGAACATAGCATACAAATAGCTTTAAATTGAATATGGTTAATTTGCTGAAAGCTGTGTGCCACAGAGACACTGCTTTACAGTGTCCTAGATATCACACATTCCCTTTCAGCTGGCACTCGTACAGGGGTAACAGCTTCAGAAGAATGCCTGCTCTTGACTATTTCTTTCTTAGTTTTGGCAAAAATGTGGCTTCTGTCAGCAGTCAATATGCCTGGTATTTTCTTCCCACCATCATTATTTCTTGGAAATTCACATTCCTTGCACCAACTTGCAGAAACCCACGTTCTCCAGCTGTGTTTGAATTCCCTGGTCTAAGCTTGTATCAGACCCTGACAGTTAGAGGTCCATGACCCACACCTGGAGTGGGAAAGATACTCCTCAGATAACTCAAAGCACACTGAGCATTCATGTGACAAGTTACATGAAACTAGACTGCCTCCTCCTTCTTTGGCAGGGCGTCAAAGTTCCTGGATATATACTGGGCCACTGGTGGCTGTGAGCTGTGGCATCAGCATTCGAGGGTTCAAACATTTCAAAGGAAAGTAGGGGATGCAGTTCTAAATTGCACTGTAATACACTCGTGAGTAGAGTGAGGGCAGGTATTTGTGTAGTTTTCCTGAACAAGCAAATGCATATAGAACCAGAAACATTGTAACTTTATTATATTCAGTAATATTTTATGAGTAGTCCCATTTACTCCAATAGTTGTCCACATGCAATGGAGCAATGACACCTGTGCTATGGATAGTCAGCTAAGTAGCCCTGATGGCAGAGCAGAAAACGTCTAATTTTTGATGCAATTTGCATCATACATTTTAACGGCTGTTTCATAAATGTTAGTTCATGAATATAATACATGTACAATACAGTTGAATATAATGTACATCTGTACTGAAGTGTTGCACTATAAATATATGATCCAAAAACTGACTAAAGTTGAAATTCTTCCTGGGCAAAGGGGTTTCCATTGGCATCAGGAGTAAAGTGGTGCTTTGATTTGTGTGAAATGCATCCTATAAGTGCACTTTGTTTAAAAATTTACTAAATGGAAATAACTTGAGAAGCTGCATGTATGTTTGCATTTTAGGGGTTCTGAAACAATTTTTGTCATCTGATAGTTGTCTTCATCCAGATGAAATTCAGTCAAGGTATAAATTCTAGTCCAAAATTTAGTTCCAAATTTGAGCTGCACCTAAATTTAACCTTTTAATTTATAATTTATCTTGACTTAAACTTCTTATTGATACTTTAGAGAGATTTTTTCCACTTCCAAACTGTGAGCAGTACTGAAAAAAGATCTGTTTAAATTACTGTGGAAAGGTAGTTTTCATAAGTATTTTAGTTCAATTAGAAGCAAGAAATAAATGAAATCAGGTCTTACTGTTATTTTGATTAGAGTTTAATGAGTTCAAGAGGTTCAGATAAAGACAGATATGTATCTCACTTAATGAATCTTTCCATTATTATTCATATTTAATACTGGTATTTGGATGGAACTCAGTGACTTTGAACTCCACTGTGCTAATCAATGCACAAACCCAACCTTGTCCATTAATTCTCCAATATTTGCTCATTATTGCAGTGCAGTATATCACAATGTTTTCTCTGCGTTTCACTTTTAAAATGCTGCTAACTAATTTGGCTTTCTTTGTTTAAAATCCTAATAGCAATAAGAGTTTGTGCTCATTGTTATCTAAGGTTAATATTACTCTAATATTCTTTACAAGAATAGCTCAGACTAATGATTGTGATATAAAACCACAGCTTTTGCCAGCACAGACATAGATGCAAAAGGTCTGTTTGCCCCTTATTCATGCTCCATTGTTAACCGAGAGAACCAAAAAAGGACTCCGTCCTGACTGTGGAAAAGTCCTCCCTTAGTAATAGAGACAAATTGGGGTGGAAATGTTCATTAAATGTATTTATCTTATCATGGAAAGTTAATAATTAGAGCTGGAAGGAGATAACCTATAACTAGTCTTAAAGAATATTTCTTGAATGTTGTTTTTCAGATTTTTTTTTCTGTGCTACTGAAAGTAGAGTTTTATTTTCAGATGTCTTCATATGTACTTTTGGAGTTAAAAAAATCAATTATTTTCTTGGAAAGAATGTTTATAATACGTATATGTTTTCTATCTTAATTAAGCTTGTAAACAATAAATAAAGCAAACGACTGAAAATGTAGTCAAGTTTGACATATTGCACAGCATCCATCCTGTCAGTAGAGCATGGTGACTAGTTACTCACTTGCTTCTTCAGCTGATGAGAATGTGTGCTTAACAGCATTAGAAGCATATTTAGCACTTTATAATAAAAGTTGAGAGATGACAAAGTGGAAGAGACATTTAAAAATATGCTTGAGCTCTGAAAGTACAAACAGTGTCTGATGAAAATACATGAGATTCCAGAGTACAGTGTTTGAAATATCTTTGTGACTGGAGGCTAACTTCTAATATGCAGTGCATAATACAATGGGAATTGGTCCTGCTTGATGTCATTACAAGCATCACAATAAATGGTTATTGGTAAATGATAAATAAACTTGAATAAAATAAGACAAATTATTTTTATAGGCATATGAGCGCCTTATGACTGAGGGGAAAAAATTACCCTCTTCAAGCATTTGATGTCTTTTTTTCTTCTTTAACCAGTAAATATTTGCAGAGTTCTGAGGAGCTTTGCTTTAAAAAAAAGAGACTCTAAAAATAATCCCCAGCAGACTATGATGTGTTATAAGGAAGGATCTCCCAGGGGGGTTCAGAATATCGGCAAGGATTTACACCTTTACTGAGAACAGAAGAAAGTATAAATGCAACCTTAAAATTGTGCATAGATTAAATCTTGATTACCGAATTCAACATAGCTAGAGGCTAAGGAAAGTTCAGCTTGATCTTTTGCAACATCAAGCAAAATAGGATCACGTTCATGACTCCTGGTAGCAGCAGCAGCAGCTTTCAGATAGTGTGAGAACAGAAATAAAGAAGCAAATTAAGGTTTAACACTACATTTGCATGCAGTTAACCATTTGCTTTTACCACACCACAGTTACCTCACAGTCCTTAACTGTCTCTGACATTCTTGTAAAATGTAGAAGGGAGTTAAGGATATTATTTTCTTTCCTGTGTTTAATCCAGAAGAGTTGATGAAAGCTCCCCACCGACCTAACCTCTTTGGTTTATTCTGTCCATCACCACCTCCTCAGGTTGAAGACCTGATTCCTGTTAAAGAAAAAGAAATACAGACTTTAAAATACTGTTACCTTGTCCCTTTCACTTAACTGTTTTGAGGGTTATACCCTGTTAGCATGTCAATTAAATGATAGAAAATGTGCAAACTGTTCCTCCTTTAATTTTATTAGACACTTCCGACATCTTTCCTTTGTATATCTGTAAAGAAATTCATGATGGCTTTACTCCTTATTAAAAAAAAAAATATATAAAAAATAGAAAAAGCCATTGGGTATCCTAGGCTGCTTTCATTATGCTGTATATAACATTTGTCTTTTCATGCTTTGATTAAAACGTTGTAGTATTTCTCTGAAGGGAGGAACTTTGCAGTTGCAATTACAGATAATAGGGTTGTTTTCTAAACCCCAGTGTGGTGTGAACATCAAAGTACTGTGGATTATAATAATCCAAACAAATAACCTTCTGTAAACTCATAAGAAAGGAGAAGCTGGATGATTTCATTAAGAGAGAGGCAATATATTTAACAGTCAGTTGTTGCCTGTTTCTATGTGGTGAAAAGTCTGTTAATTTGCATAAGAAAATAACCACCAAAGAAATGTAAATTATTGAACTAGGATCTCATTAGCAAAGCCTCTCTAGCTACCTGAAGGACCTACCTCTGCTGGCAGTAGATCGAGTTTCAAGTACCTTCTCTACCTTTTAGAAACCAATTATCTTCAGGCATTTCTAACAGTTAAGGCAGGGGGAAGGGAACACGGCAATGTTCTTGGCAACAGATCTTATAATTTAATGAAAAGATTCTCCAAAATAAGCATTTGAATGTTTGAATGACTTGTCTTTTTTTTTTTTTTTTTTTTTTTTTAACATTTCTTGAAAATCTATCCTTTAAATAACTACCTGTAAAAGGTACATGTTTTTTACTGTGGTAAGGGAGCAGTATATACTTTTCTGGGAAAAAAAAAAGTGCAATAAATTCCAATTAAAATGTTCCAATTTTGTCAGAGAGGTAGAAGACGTTGGAAGTTTTTCATTCACTAACAGAGCAAAAATGTCTGGGTAGCGGGAAAGAAATGGTTGCTAAGTTATTTAAGTGGATGAAGAGGAAATAGTTGTCCCACAGTGATGATGGTGACAGACACAGGACCTTAACTCCCATAATGTATAAAATACAATAAAAATATCTTGAAGTAAATTGATTTAGTTCTACTGGAGTCAAGAGTTGTTTGCCTGCCCGTGTCAAATGATAATATGGTTCACAATCTTCTCTCTCACCCCAGTGTGTATAGTCTATAGATGTTTTACACATGTACAATTTCTAGGAGACAGATCATTCAGTGCATAAACATGGTAATGCTTCACCTCTGGAGTCCTGAGTTTAGACGAGGCTGGTCAGGTTACAGGCAGCAGGAGTTTGATAAACTCTGCTTGCCTGCTAATGGAGGTTTTCAGTTTACAAGAGTCATTCATTCCTGAATTCTGTCTCAAGCAAGTGTTTTATAGGGGCTTGGAAAAGAGGCTGGAAATATGGCACACTCAATTAGGGAGAGATTTTCAGGCATTCAGACAAAGGTGTGATGCCAGATTAGTAAGTACTTCCAAGGTCATGGCGTAGAGCCTGGTTTTGAGGCCAAAGGTGAGGATTTGTCTGTCTGAGCCCGAGTGGGTAGCGAAAAGAACAAGAGGAGTCTTACCTTGAGTGCAGTGTATTAATGATAATACTGTACAACTTTCAAAAAATGCTGTGCTAAGTGAAGTGAACGTGATTTCCTCCTGCATCTGATAAATTTTTCCTGAAACCTTTACATGAGTTTATGGTTGAGGTCCCTCATCCATTTTTGCCTGCGGCTGTCCTGGCTGAAGACATCACCCTCCTGTCTACTGCCTATTGCCATTTCCTTGCCATGTGCATCTTCCCAGTAAGCTCTGATGATTGTGATGTTCACATTACTGGCTCCTGCCTTAGTGCAATCAAGATAAGCTGAGTTAGAAAAATCCCTCTGTGTTTCAAATGATGAGAGAACTCAGGTTGCTTCTACAGAATGAGTAATAAAAGTAAGTTGTACTGTTGTAATTATGCAAGTAGACACGTCACCAGAAGGTGAATTAGCACTGCACTTACACCACACGATTTGTTCTGCCATAACTTTCCTTATTTAAGTTTTTCTCCATCATATTCTTTCACTGCAGACAAGATGCAGACAGGCAGCCAGACAGGTAGGTACCAAATCCAAATATCCAATATAATTTGTCTTCACACCTTTGCATACCCTGTGGTAGATTGTTCATTTGATACTGATAATCTTCTAGACCAGTATTGTTAAATTGTTATCAAGCACATATAAATTAACCTCTCATTAAGAAGGACATCTTGTGACAGATAATTGCCTGTAAGTAGAAATGAAGATGCAGAACCAGTGAGGATGTCTGTGGGGCAAGGAAGTGTCTGTACTCAAAATAATAGTGTTGGTTCCAAATAAACAATAGTTTAAACATAATTACAAACCAGAGACTTTACTACAAAGTTCCTATGACATTCCTAGGGGGAAAATACAAGCTCTCTGTCACACTTTGTAAAGATCATTCAGTGTCCAGTTCAATTCTGTCTGAAATAACAGGTTACTTGCCCACAGGCCAGAATTTCTGAGATGTGCTTTTGTTTTTTTGTTTTGTATTTTTTTTTCTGCTTTCCTTTTTTTCACACCACACTCAGCCTTTTGTTTCCCAAAGACACATCAGTCACCCCTTTGACCTCAGTTACATGCAACAGTCGGATATTTCATTGCCTTTAACTGCAGTATCAAGTTGTGGAGGTCAATGAGCACAAATAATATCAGAACATTGTGCTGAAGAAGAAAATACTTGGAAGATACCAAAGTGAGATTGGGTATTTTAGTATTGGCTCAGGTCCATCTGCAGTTCCCCATTCATCACTGAAATTTTAATCTGCTGTAAAATTATAAATGAGTCTTGGGAAGATAAAGATCTATTTTTAGAACTTTATCTCTTCTGAAAGAAAGATCAGTACATAACAGGTCAAAACCATTGTAGCAGAGACTGGACATAAAATGGAATATTGGTCAAAGGCCAAAATAATATTTGAAAGCAAAATATTACTATTATTTAGATGCACTTGTGTTAAATATGGTGAAATTGAACTGTTTATAGAAGATGCTGGATTCACTCCAAACAGACTGTGTCTGCACCAGTTCAGTGTCATGTTATTCAGAGACGAGCAATTTTTTTATGGCAGCCATAAATAAGAAAAGAAAAGGGGAGCATAAAGGAAAAGACGCTTCTAGCTGCTACCCAGATTATAGCGTGGTTAAATGGCCGGGGGTGAGGGTTGGAAGGGTGGCCGACCAGCACAAGGGCATGCAAAATTAAACAACGCAGCCGCCCGCACGCACTGCTCAGCAGCTTTCCGCGCACTGTCCACCCATTTCATTTTTGTGTTACAGCAGTGCAGAGGGTCTGGCCCAAAAATGTGGGATGGCAAGCTGTCTTGTTAGGATGTCCAGGCATTCATATGCTCCGAGTGGTGGGAGGAGGCATATTTAAAAAATGTCATTACTGCCCACATGCAGCTTTCAAAATTCCTCCAATACGGTACTCCAGCTCTTCAGTACAATTTTTGCTGCAGGGGAAGAGGGCCTTAATATTCTGCCAGTTTAGCTCTTTGATCCAGCTCATTGCCAGCTCAGACGAATGCCAGAGCCTGTGCAAGAGTGAGAAAAGGGCAGTGGGAGGGACCCGTCCCTCCCTTCAGCAACAGCTGGCAAGGGCTAACACAGCTGTATTGCTCATCCGCACCCTCCACTTCTCCAACGAGCACCAAATCCCTCTTCTGATCACACCAGTGAACTTTTAGCAATTTCATAACTTGAATCCAGGTATCACCCATGGCTAATTCAGATGGCAACACCTGCTCCTCTGAACAGGTTTTACTGCTAACCCCCAAATCCATGCAAACTTGTCATATTCCAAGTTGATTTTTTATTTTCAGTACATTGTCCGTCATTTCCCTCTTTCTGCCCCTCTGATTTCAAGCTTCATATGATCTAAAACACTTTAATAAGTTAGTTTAACAAGTCAATACCTTGCTATTACTTGTAATTTACTTTAAATTTCTTCCTGTTCCTCCTTGTAAGTCTAGTAGGGAGGAGAAAAAAATAGCTTTAACATGTGGCCTTAAATACTTCCCAGCTGAAAAAATACAGTTAACCAGCATGAGGCTAATGGGCTGATGTACAAACTGATGATCCACACCAGTCCCCCTGCAGCCAAATAACATCCTCTGGCCTGTATACACAGCAGTTGATTTTACCCTGGATGTTCTAGTTTCTTTTTCCTGCACTTGTGATCTCTTGGTACAGAGCTCTAATGTTAATTCAGACTCTCTTAGCCCATTAACTGAATGATACAGCACCATGCTCTCTGGCTTGTAGAATCCTGCTTTTTTATTTCTCTGCAGTTGATAGCCAGATATTCATTATTTACCTTGCCCTTTCCTTAATGATGTTCTTCTCCGTGGACATCATTCAAAACAGACAATATAACAATTTAAACCACTCCTATAGGCTGAGTTGCTTGTTCATTTTTTTTTTTGTTGTTGTTCTTATTTAAATAGCCTTTTCTAACAAAATGTGTTTGAAATTCAATCATTTGAAAGACCTTTAACTCAGAAAAGCTGCTTAAAAATGAAAGTTAATAGCTAGTATTATTTGTGTACTACCAGTAATATGACACTGGCTAAGTTTTCCTTTGGTATTGTTTTTCTCTTATACTTTTGACTTTGTTTTGTTTTGTTTTGCTTTCAGCTTGGTTTTGGTATTTGGAGAATTTGGATAAGAAGAATTAAATGTAAGAGAGACAGGAATGTTGGAATTTTTTAGCTTGCTTTCCTGACTGATAAAGTTATTATGTCTTTAGATACTAGAAAAAGTGTCAAGATGTAAGAGAACTCTTGGGATTTAACACAGAATTAAAATCTGTGGGGAATTAATGTAGAGATGGAGAAACCTCCAACTCTCTAAACCTCTTATAATGTTGAAGAACTCATAAGGGCTGTCTGTAAATGAAGTATACAAGAGTAAAGTTAGATGTTCATAATTTTCAACTTAAATAAAGCAAGAGAAGAGAAAAAATGTGTGCCCAACTCTGCTCTCAAGTATCTTAGAATTAGAAATAACTGAACTGGAATCAGTGTCATTTAACTGATGTAAAAGCAAGAGGGAAAAATAATTCCTTGGAGATTCTTTGGACCAATACATGATAAAAATGACACACCTATTTTAAAAGATATAGTTTAATTATGATTAACAAAAGTATTTCCATATATTTTTTAAACTAGTGTTTAGACAGCAATGATTTGCAACCAGTGGCCTACAATACCCTCTTGAATCTGTGGGACAGTTCTAAAAAGTCTCTGAAATGTAGCTCAGAAAAGCAAATGTATTTCAGCAGCCTAAATTCATAAGGATGTAGGCACAACTGAAAGGGTTGAAAATCACCACAAAGTGTTAGCAATACTATTTCCCACTTCTATCTATCAACAAGAGAAAATATCCAGCCTCCCCCCTAGCTGAACTGCTCAATTTCAATTCAGAGCTATGTACTGAATCTTAATCAACTTGAGAAGTAGAAGACTTAAGAGGAAGTCGGTTGAACTCAGAGCTGAGTTTTCTAGGGTTTTTCTAAGCTTTTTTCTTTTTTTATGGTGATGCCCTGGCTGTCAAAGTTTAAATGTTCTAGAGGCTCAATAGCTGTGATATTTATTAACTAAGTGGTTATGATCAGAACTTTGTCACTCAGACTTGCTTGATATCAGCTGACATATGGTATCATGTTTGAAATACCACTCAGTAAATCACTGATAATGTCAATGTAATTGCTGAAAGCTAACACAGGGTATAATTCTTTTCCCATTGAAGTTGATGGCAAGAGTTCTGCTGATGGCAGTGGTGCAGGACTGAATCTGCTAACCAGAAAATATTCTTTTTCCTAATTGCACAGAAATAATCAATACTTTTCTAAAAAAAAACATTCTTTAAATGAACTTACATTTATAAATGGTAGAATGTTAAAAATTTCATGATTAACTTTTTTGGTAGATAGTGTTGCTGTGACTATTTCAATATGTTTTATTTGTGAGTCAGATGCTAATATATTCATAAGTAGATGAATATATGAATGTAAGAGCTCTGCATATATCTCTGTTCCATCTGTTATTTCTTTTTGCCCTAAATTTAAATACTTTTGTGTTAAGTGCTAGCATTGTTATTAACATTTCATTAATTTTGCCATATATTAATTAGACAGTGTCCATAGAATAGTTTTATTCTGTCTTTTAGGGTTTAATTTTTAACTGGTCATTTTCACATAAAGATGTTAAATTGACAAATAAAGAACTTGTCTGTAAAAACACTTTTTTTTTTTTTTTTCCTCCTGGATAATTTAAATGACAAGGATTTCTCATGTTCTGGGCAGATTGTCTGGTGGAGAAACACTGCCACCGCTGAGATGTGAGAGATTCAGAGCCGGCTCTCTGTTCTGTACAATTTGGAACACTCTTAACTCTGGGCCTCCCACATCCAGGAGGTGCTGGGATGCAGACTCAGGCTCTCTCTGGCTGAACGCATGTGACAAGTCTGTTTGTTGGGTGATCCTGAAGATTTCTGTCTCTGTCTGATGTATAGTTGCTTACAAAGGTCTTAATTTGTCCCAGTGCTGTGCAAAGCTCAAAATCCCAAGAGAGTTTAATGACATAATATCAGTCTCTATAACTATGAATCATTTGCAGCACCTGACCAAAACTGGCCACTGTAAGCAGGGGTTATTTGAATTCTGAAAATTTCTGCAGTTATGCTTCAGAACTACCATTTTCACTACTGCTCACCATATTTGGATCTCTTAATAAAATGTTAATATTATAATGCATTTAAACTTGAATTTTACAAACTGATTTACTGGAAATTTCTTTGTACTTGACAGCTAGTTGTTTAAGAATTTCTAAAGTTTTGGTGCATCTTAAGACCTTCATAAAAATGATGTTTGTCTATTATAATCAGTTCAGAATATGTACTGTCATTTTTGACTAGTATAGAAACAAATTTCCTTTGGTAAAGATTTTATAAGCTCAGAAGAGAGTGCACAGATGAAGGATGGGGAAAGTGGAGGAGTAACCGGCAAAAAAACAGTGGGGTTTGATTACATCAAACATCTTGTCTTGTTTTGTCTGATCCATGATTTTTTTTTCCTCATTTTTTTTTCTTCTAATTGTCTATCTGATCATCGTATCTACTTTCTTACTCAAATGAATGTGGGAAATATTTTTTATCTTTCAAGAAAAGCCACTGCTGTAGGAGGGATTTATGTCTGCAAAAGTAATGTGCACTGATAATCAAGTTTTCCTTTACACTGTCATTGCAGTCAAAGGTTAGTGCAAACAGCTCTGCAGGTAAACTATAGATATAATTTTGCATTTTATTTCTCTCTCTCTCTGAAGGCTATCCAGATAATGTGGTTTTGGACTTGAACACAGTAGGGTTATTACTACATTTGCCTGCTGCTTTTGAACTTCCATGTGGCATTTGACTCTTTTGACCATCTGTTATAATTGTACTCTTTTTCTTATTTTGTAAAATTTATTGCTTTGATCTCTGGTGTCTTCAGTGTCACCTGGTATCCCTCAGGGACATATTCTGGGATCTATATTATTTCTTTGTTATATGTATGTTGTTTGGAATTACTTGTGTTCACAGTCCAAACTGTCAGACAAATAGCTCTTGTCTATACTTATCACTCCTTGAAGACCTTGTAGTAGCATCTACAGTGCTATTTGATTGTCCTTCCATTATCAAGGTTTAGATGGTGCTAATTTTCTTAAGTATAATGCTGAAAGGATGGTATGTAAGTGGAATAATTTCAGCTGGAAGTGGAGGTTCTTAAGGGTCTTTTATCTTCCTTGGGTTTTAGATTTTCCTCCTTCCAGGCTTTGCAGTATCATATTCGTGAGAGTGTCTAAACTTTGACTGAGATTATAGGCCATTTTGAATGGCTGATGTAACCTAGGAGAAATGGACACCTGGCTTATATTTCCAGCTGGATATTCTTCTCATGCAGTAATAGAAAATGGGAATTACTTACTCGGGGTCATTCACTTCCGCACCTAGTGAAAGACTTCAGGATTCCAGGGTCTGCCACTTCTAGATAATGTCTTCAGGCTTCTGACCCCTAAGGATGACTGACTCAGAGAAACACCAGTACCCACTAAAACTCAACCAAAGCCTAGTTTTGGGGAGAAGGGAAAGGAAGTATATGTGATGCTTCCTCAGAACCCTTCCCTTAGCTAATGCTAGGTCAGCCAGAAAACTTTGAAGGTTTAGGAAGGCTTCCATCTCATCTGCCCAAACATCTTCAGGATAACAGGAGGCCTCTTCAGGTGGTGACTGGTAAGTAAACTACATTTAGTTTTACTCACAGTCAGTGTCTGAAATGTGCAGTTCCTCAGGGTCTGAGTGGGGAGATGAGGCCACCATATCACAGCAGGTTCACCATTTGTGTTTGAGGAACATCTTCACACCCATGGTGACTATTTACACTCTTCCTGCCATCTCTCTACCTGAACTCTAAACTTTTTCAGCATGGTCTTTTTGCCCTGAAAGCAGTGACTACCAAATAATCCATATCAACAGAGTTCTGTCAGTCTTTAACACTTTACAGAAACCTGTGTGTGCTCTTCTCAGCAAATTTTGACTTGACAGTGCTGTGCATTTATTATTTATCAAGGTTCTGCAGATTAGCTACATGTCCTGCAAGAGAGCTTGGATCGCAGCAGAGCAGTGCTGTAAGAGGAAAGAGTGTGGCAGTCTTCTCTTGCACTTTTCCCTTACATGTGTACATACAGATACTCGTACCTATACATATGCAATTGATCATTTACTTCTGCTGAAAGAGAGACCTGGATTTTTTTCAGCTTTGCAGCAAAAATGGGTTAAGACTTCATTTTCAGACAAGCTTTCCTCCTTTCATCATGAAACTAAGAATAAATGGTGCATCCTTGTTGTAAATGTGGTTGTAGGCACTTTTGTTGCCTTGATACTGAATTCCCTCCTCCTGAGGAATCAGAATAAAAAGACTGGGGTTTCTGTGTTTATTTTTAAAGGAAAAAATAAAGACTTAGCATGTCTGAGATCTCTGTTTTCAGAAAGTTTTGAGCTTGTATTTTAGTTGTGTGGGCTTCCTTTCTTAAAAATACAATTTTATATAGTTGTATTAAGTTTATTAAATTAATTAATGTTGATAAGTCCAAATTTTGCAGAATAATTAAACTCAAGTATGACTGGTTAACAGTTCAAGTGTCTGGAAAAACTTTGCTAAATAACTCACACTGATAAGAGTAAAATCTGTTTTTAATTCATATCTGAATGTGCACAGTGATAATGTTTACAGGACTAAACAAAAAGCAAAATAGAAGACCTTTTCCTGTCCTATGTGCTACAGTCAATAAATGTGACTACTAAAGGTCACTATTTTTAATTATCTGTAGAAAGTTGAAATTGTGGAATGTGAAAAGAAATAGCCTTAGTGAACATTGATCTTGAAGTAGAGAGACATTCTTTGTATTCCTGTGTTGATAACTTCTTTTATGTTATTTCTTTATGCCTCTGGGTTTCCCTTCTTTCTCTGTTTATTTAGGGCTTATGAGGCTCACAGCAGAGACCTGTTCATTTTTACTGTGTGCAGTTATCCACGCCTTACAAAAATGCAAATAAATAATTCACCTAGTGCTTCACGTTACACTTGCATGGTAAGTTTTTTCTTTTTTGGAACAGGGAGATAGTCATCTTTGCCTGTGCTTTTAAAGGTCCTAGTGCAGTATGGTTCTGGTTCATGACAAAGGCTTCCATCTGATATATTAGTGCAAGTAATAATAATTATTTTTTCTGTCTGTTTCTGTGGTTTCTGAACACAACTAAATTCACAGAAAATAAGTGGTCAGTGTGAGATCACTTTCATCCTGTAATGCTAGGAAAATATTTATGTTAAGTTCTTTCATTGTATATGTGCATGCTTGTGCATGTATGTGCATAAAGCATAACATAACAATGAAAGAATGAAGTTTAGGATACAGGGCTGCAGAGACATTTTTTAGAAATAATGTTGTTTTAAAACCTGTGTTTGCATCAATTTTAGAAGGGAAAGAAAAATATTATATAGGACAAGGTGCAAATGACTGAAAACCAGCCAAATGGAGTGGGAAGAAAAAAGTTGAAGACTGTAGGACACAGTCCGTGTTCTGAGCCAAAAACATTACAAAGGATAAAACAAAAGGTAGGCAAAAATCAGGCCCAGACAGTCAAAGGAAAGGTATCAGAGAGGAGATGGCAGGAGGGTACAGCCACTGAGGTAAGATTTTAATACAGTTCCAGAGTGGACATTTTCCAGATCCCATGTCTGTAGTCTGTGGAAAAACTTGAAGGAACAGAAGGAACGATCACATAAAAAAATGTAACTCCATTCGAATGTCACCAAATAAACATGCTTTTCTTCACATATTTTTCCTGACCTTTTACACAAGAAAGTAAATTTTCAGATTTTCCCTCAGTAAATCCTGCCTAAGATGTTTTTGCCTAAAGAGGGTAGGGGGGAAGACTGTGGTTGGAAAGGAAGGTGACCTGAGAAGCTATGAAGTATGTGCGGCAATCTTTGCAGTGCAAACATTCGCTGCAGTGCCAGGTGAGGTCACCTTGGAAAAGGAATATAACGCAGACTGGCCATGACAGAGGCTGGGGAGACTCTTTGATGAAGGGCTGGTGACAACTTCCTGTGGTTTCAGATATAGTGGGCATCACACGTAAGAGCGATCAGCATGCATTTAGTTTTAAAGGTCCCCCTCTCCACTTCCCTACAAATCCGTGGTATTTTCTGGACCTTGCACATCTGCCGTTACTCCTAGTCTGCGCTGCCCTCTACTGCTCAGTCTCACAGCCGCAACGGTGGTTTTTGTCTGCAGTGGGAAGTTTGTGCGGTACTGTATGTGCTTCGTGTAGTTTGGTAGAGGAAGCATTTACAGATGTATGAACTCTTTAGGGTAATGGCTAATATGAAGCTGGCATGCCGCTCAACAGCTTTTCAGTGTAGTTGCTGGGATATTAACATGCCCCTTCCATAATAACAATTTATTTATAGATAGTGAAGAGGTGAAGATTGTTTATAGTAAAAGGAAGAACTCTCAGAAATATTTTACTAAATTTATAATTTTACTATTCATAAGGTAAAATGTAGGTGAGGTATTTTATTTATTCTGATGTGTAGTTACTTTGAAAGACATGGGAAACACTAAGGCATCAACCAGATCAAGCTGTTAGCACAGAAGAACTCTTTATTATACTTTTATCATCATTTTGTCCAATCTGTCTTTGAATGTGCTTGCTGACAGGCTTTTTATCATTTGTAGCACAGTCGTTAATGGATCTTTCTGTAAGAACACTTGTCTGTATACTGCAGTCAATCTAGTTATTTCCTTTGTTGCTAAGTTTTCTCTTCCTTTGTTGTTCAAATATTTAGGGGTTGCTATTGTATTCTACTGCCTTAGCTGAGCTTAGACACACTTAACTGTTATTTTTTAAAAAAATCATTCCTTGCATGTTTTCAACTGATTTTCATGCTTCTTTCAGAGTACACTGCCTGTATCAGTGATGGGGTACCCAGATCTGAACACAGCACTCTGCAGTGACAAGAACAGTGCGATTAATTTCCCTTCCTGTTAAAAGCTGCCTCTCTCTGTGAAACCAAACTTTATTCATGTTCTTACATTATTGATTGCATAGTTTCTTATAGTATTTTAGTTTGAAACAATGAGAGTTCCCCCTTCCAATCATTACTTAAAATGACAATAGTGCTGAGTGCCTTCATAGTGTTGAGTGCCTTCTCACAAGAAGCTATTCAACAGTCAAGTCACTGCCATCTTGCATTACTTTCTATGTGTCAATTAGCCAGTTTCCATTAAACTGGGCAGTTTTCCCATCTAGAAAAAAATAAACTAATTCTTCATTATATACTGCAAGAGGTAAAGCCCCAAGTACTGTACTAAGGTCCTAGTGTATCTCTTTTTTTGCATTGCCTTCAACAATTCATTCTGGAATACTAGAAAACAAACAATCCAGTTCATATTGCAAAATGCATATTTTTTCTAAACCTGTGCATCTTATTTGTCTTGTGTCATGGTCTACTATTGATACAGGATTCAGATGAAACTACTTGAAATACATGAACTCAGGAACAATTGGAGAGTGTTTATATGCTCCTGCTGCTGCTGTTTTTCTGTTTGGTTTTTTTTTTTTTTTTTTTGTTTTGTTTTGTTTTTTTGTTTTTTGTTTTTTTTTTTTTTTTTCCAAAGATGTTGAAAACTTTTTACTCTACACAGTTTACTCATGAGCCTTCAAAAATTTTTGGTGGAATTCTCCCAAATCTTTCGTTGTTGAATAACAGAGGCCTCTAATGAAGGATAAACCTTGCTGCTTTATCTCAGCTAGGTATTTTCCTTCAGAGCTTGGCCCCACAAGGTCCTGAACCTTCTGGGGGCTGTCTGAAGATTAATTTAATTTTGCCTCAGGTGGGACTGCTATCCTGAGCTGAAGTTAAACATTTTCTTAAGGTCTTTTGCAGAGCCTAAATGTCACAAGGGCAGTAAATGAAAAGTGCTTAATACTGCAGTTCCCTTGGGCTTGCAAGGTGTTTCAGTGTCTCCTCTGAAGTACTACACACTCTTTTCTCCCACTTGTCTCAGCTCTCACTTCTTTAAATTCAGTAAGATAGCATATGTGTACAAGTTGAACAGTATTTAATCCTCGGAGTATTCCAGGTCTTCTTCACTGGACAGCAGGTTGCTTCCAGTAGTGTTTAGTTTAGCTTTGTTGGGTTTTGTAATAATTTTCCAGGAGGGGTCTGGTTCATGTTTCAGATGCAATCATTTTATGTAGTCTGAGTAGCAGATGTGGATAGAAGATGCAATGGGGTTGTTGTCAGAATGTGGCTGTTTGTACAGACTGTCCTGCCGTTTTCAGAGCTAAGCAAAGGACTCAGACTCTGGAGTTCAGTGCAGCTTTCTAAATCACCTCTCCAGCACTGAAAATCTCAGCCAAAGTCCTTTAGCAGTGTTTATTTTTTACATGTATTTAGTTAAGAGAGAAGGAGCTTTTCAGTGCAGATAAAACTGCCCATTCTTTCAAAACCCAATGCTTTTTGTTATATTTATTCATTTATCAATGCTGTGAAAGTTTAATGTGCTCCAGCCATTGATTTCAGGAGCCAATGCTATTTTTCCTGTTTATTATAATTTATTGTCTCATTGTTGCTGGTAGTTTGCACTTAGTTGAGTTTCCCACACAATATACAGGAAACATCTCTATAACATCAGCCTTCCTCAGATTGATTCCCACAGGGGCCAGGAGGGACAAGCCACTCCCAGGCGCTTTGTGATGTGTCTGTGGAGAGTCATGTTAAATCCACCGTTTGGTGACTTCCTTCCTTGCACTTACATTAACACATGCGGTAGCCAAATCATGTCTGCTCCCACTACGCACTCTCCCACACAAGCTTTTGGAAAAATTTACCTGTGTGTGTGCTTTCACAATTGTATCAATTTCTTTTCATGAGCTTAACATGTTTATTACCAGTCTCCAGTGAGAATGTGCAACTCAGAGGGCATCTATTTGTATTAGAGCAAAGCTAATGAAATTATTCAGTTAGGGTGTTTCATTTCAATTTACCTTTCTTCACTGTTGATTAACTGATGACTTGCAAATGTTGACTGATGTATTAAATTGTCAAGGTGGAGGTGCTGTGGGTAGTAAAGAGGGCCAGTATGCATATGTTTCTTTGAAAACACTCCTTAAATAATACACACAAGAGTCTCCTGGGAAAGCTGGGAAATTAAATGAACATTGTCTGTGTCTCCTTCATGAGCAATACTTCCCTACTAACAAACAATGAGTTCAAGGGTTTACAACAGAGACAACTTTATTGGGAGTAGGGGAGCAGCAGAGGGAAAGGTGAATATGGAATTAACTTCACAAAGTCAATGATTCATAAATCAATTCTATTAAACTATGTCATCACCCTTTCCTGATGCCTTCCCTCTTTACTCCCTTCTCCTGTGGGTCCTCCGCCGCCCCACCTCCTTGCCCTCCCAGATGTGCTGCACAATAGTTGTAAGCCTATGCTTCTCCCTTGGTCCTCGTGGTTAGTCACTGATGTACCTCAGAACACATTGCCCATGTGTGGTTTGGTGTTTTTTTTTTTTTTGTTGTTGTTTGTTTGTTTGTTTGTTTGCTTTTTTTTTTTTCAAGTCAAGGTTGATTGAACCAGATTTTGGCTGGTTCCAGTTCTTGACCTTACTGCATGTGAGGGCTTTGCCATTTCAGATGCTGGGAAAGCTCCTGTTGTTAGCTTTGGCTTGAGCATCCTCATCTCTGCCTAACATGCTGCAGTTGACCTGGTGCTTTCTTTGGTTTTCCCAGGTTTTGGCAAGAAGCACTGCAAGCATTGAATGTAAGAAATTGTATTTGAACAGAAGAAAATACTTTTTTACTATGAGGGTAGTCAAGCATAGGTTGCCCAGAGAGATTGTGGAGTCTCCATCCATGGAGGTTTTCAAAGTCTGACTGGAAATGGACCTGAGCAACTGTGAACAGGTAGGTTGGACTACATGATCTCCAGAGGTTACTCTACCACCTCTACCATGTTGTGATTCTGTAAAAAGTAAGGTGTTTTCAGTTATCAGCCAAGATGCCTGCAATAGCAGTTCCAGAGCAACAAATGCTGTTTCATATGAACCAGATAAGTATTAAAAATTCAGTAACAGGTCCCTTTTAGAAGTAACTGTAAGAAGAATATATCTGGAAATATTTTGAGACCTGAAATGTTAATGTGGGTAGCACAAATGTTGCCAAAATACATCGTCAAATGCTATTAAGTGGTTAAACTGTAGTGTTCATGACAGATTCATGACTGCTCAGTACAAGTTCTTTCTAAATGAAAGTTCATTGACTTTTTTGATTTGCTAATAATTCCCTGCTTATGAAAAACTAACAGAGCACAGCTTTCCATTTTCCCATTCCTGCTCCTGTAGAAGTCAGACTATTATTTTGTCTAATATATGACTTCTATGACAAGAACACCATAATACCTATGTCTCCCTCAATAAAAAGCCAGGTGTTTAGCTAGCTCCTGGTCAGACTGAAGAAGACATTGTTTTCTAAGTTCTCACTTCAAAGCACAGTGAGGACATGCCATCTGGCTTCAGGATGCCTCGTGTGTAGGAATTAATTTAAACTGACCATACCAGAGAAAGAAATTTAATTGGCCAATGCTTTTTTTATATTTGCTTGTTTATTGACATAGATTTGTATGTGTGCTTTAAAATGAAACAAAACCAGCTAATTCTCTGTTTGTCTAGTAACCTTTAGAAGCGGTTACATTTATTTTCTGTCAGGAAATTTAGTGAAAATGTATATCATGGGAAGATTACCATCTCAAGAAATAGAAAGTTGGATAAGTTCTTTTTCCTCCAGGGACCTTGTCCTGGGTTGAGTGAGTGGTGGAGTTTTTTGGTGGCAGGGGAGGGGGCTATCGGGGCAGCCCCCTGTGAGAAGCTTCTCGAAGCTCCCCCAGCTCCACGTCAGCTCCACTTCTGTTTGGGAAATTGAGCCAATCGGCTGCGCCTCTGCGATAACGTATTTAAGAAGGGACGTAGTGACGGGCAGTCGGACTTGTGAGGAGGAGTTGCTGCAGCTGCATGAACACCAAGGTCAGTGGAGGAACGGAGGAAGAAAGGAGGGGGGAGGTGTGCCGGAGCAGAGACCCCCCTGTATCCTGTGGGGAGACGGCAGGGCGGCCCCCCCTGCCACCCATGAAGATCTACGGTGGAACAGACATTGATTTATGGCCTGTGGCTCCTGCTTGCCTGATCAAGGTTCTATGCCCGAAGAAGGCCAGGGTCTCATGGGAAAAGGTAGCCCCGCTGCTGTAATTCAGTGCTGGGAGGATTGCAGCATGCGGGGGAGTCCCACGCCGGAGCAGCTCAGGAAGGGCTGCAGCCGTGGGAGAGAATCCAGTCAGAGGAAGCTAGTGACCCATGACGGAGCAGTGTGGAGAACGCTGCGGCCCATGGGAGGAACACATGGCAGAGAAAGTTTGTGGAGGACTGTCTCCTGTGAGAGGGGGATCACGTCGGAGCAGGGGGAACAAGTTTTGGACACTCCCCTCACCAAAGATGAAGGAAGTGGCAGTGCTGACTGCACCCCCCATTCCCTGCCCCTGCACCACTGGGGGAGGAGGTAGAGATATCGGGAGCGGAGCTGAGCCTGGGAAGAAAGGAGGGGTGGGGGGAAGGTGTTCTCAAGATGTGGCAATGCTTCTCACTGTCCTACTCTGTTATGTGTTGTTAGTGTCTGTAATAAATGTATGTTCTTTTTTTTCTTCCCCTAACGAGTCTGCCTTTTGCTCGTGATCATAAAGGGGAATTTTTCCCCATCCCAGTCCTATCTCGAACCCGAAGCCTGGCTCTCTGTCCCTTCTCATTGCCGGAGGGGAAGGGAGAGAGAGCTGCTGCATTGTGTTTGGCTGCCAACCAGGCCCAAACTACAACAGACCTTCTGCAGATTTACAAATATATTGACCAAGATGCTTGGTGCTCCATCAAATATATTTACAAATATATTGACCAAGATGCTTGATGCTTTCTGTCTTGGCATCCAGTTTGCTCTTTTATCCACTGGCAATTGCTTCCTGCTCAGAGGTGCTGCTAAACATCTCTAAGACATCTTCTTTTTCTGACTGTATCCTTGTTTGTTCTTCTGCTAATCTTTGTCACTTTGTTTATTTCCTCCTACCCTCTCTTTTAACTTATAATATCTCTTGTCCTAGTGAGTTTAGAAAGATGATAACATGGAAAAGTGACCCTTTTCCTCTGACTCTGATTCCTTCCTTGTCTTTTGTCTTGGTTCAAAATTTGCATATTTGGATCATTCCTCTTTTAAGGCAGAACCTTCTATAATTACCTGGCTGTGTTTAACATTATGGGATCCCCACCAAGGTTATTAGCTATTACTAATCGTAAGTGTAATGACTAGAAAAACTTTTATATGTCCTGAAAATGTATAGAAAATTTAGAATATCTGAAATCTAAAACACTCCTTTGCTCACTTCTTTTTTTTTCTGTAGGTTCTGTTAAGTTCACAAAATGCTTTTCTGTGTTTTACAGGTCTGAGGTTACTGGATGAAATTGCTTAGCTGCCTGAGGCAACAGACTGAGTTGTCTGGAATGATAATGATTATTCAAACGATAATTATCCAAATGACCCAGATTTCTTCTTGCTGTATCTTGATAAATTACTAGGCAGTGACACCTCTGTTGTCTGTGATTCAGTGGACAGACAAGTTTAGATACCCACATAGGTAAGCTGTATAGATCAACAATGCCAGTAAATTGTATCAGGAATTAGGTGTCTAAAATGCAAGCAAATTAGTGCAAATTTCAAGAGTATTAGTTACTGTAACTGCATAATTTGTTTTCTTTCCATTGTACTTCACTGTTTTATGTTACAAGTTCATCTTTGTATTGTGCAAATTCAGAATACAGTCTATTTGTAATCAGCTGTTGTCAATTTACTTGAATTAATTTTATTTTGTCTGTTTGTCCTGAACCATGTACAGACCAGGATCACACTGATAGTTTGTTTATCTTACAGAATTTATAGTTGCAGGCTTACAGTTTAGGGGGGATAAAGCACCATTTATATTGGAAACCTCCTCTGTGGTATTCCCCTGCCTTCCTGATCTCCCTGGTTATTCTATGAGAAGCTTTCCATTTAGGTTGGACTTGTGTATTTTATGGTGACCTCCTCTAAACAGACTAGCCTTCAAAAATAACATTGTTATCGCAAAGGAAATTATGAAAGGTAGAACTCTTCTTTTATATATTTCTGGACCTTAGTACATTTAACCTTTCTTTACGTTCTGTGTTTTGCATACCATTCTCAAGTAATCCTTTGGTCTTACTTGGATTTTATTTATTTATTTTGTTTGTTGGTTGGATTCTTATAGATAACTTCTCTCCTTCTCCCCTTCCTCTTTGCCAGCTTACCATGGCTTTGTCTTCCACTCTAGCTTCTACATTTGTAGGATTCAGAAGTGTAAGTGCTCAGAACAGGGTGTCTAACTAACTAGCACAAAGGTGTGCCTTGTGAAAGAGACTAGCCTTTGGGTCTTTGTTTTATGTATTGATGATTTATATTATTTTCCCCTCTTACATTCATATTTAATCCTTTAATGGAGAAGGAATAGGCCAAAAGGATGGAAGAGAACTGAAAAGCAACAGTTGCTGCAGAAACAGCAGTACAACAAGATATGGCTAAAAAGTAAATGGACAGGAAAATCTTAAGCAAAAGGATGAGCAGATTTCTGGAATATGAGCCAGGTGTTCTGACTCATATGGATTTATAGTAGTTACTCTAGGAGTCCCTCTTCCATATCATCATGGGTCAGACAAAGAAAATCCATGCCAGCCCTCTCACTTATTTTTCAGTTCTCTGCAGTATTTTTTTTCTCACCAGACCAGAATAATAGAAGAGAAGGGCCCTCTCCTGTTTATCTACAACAAACTTGATGTCCTTAGAAGGCACTGTTAAACACTAAAAGAAATAAGCTTGAATGTAAACAGTCAAGACTTAGCATTTCTTTTAGTATCTGGCAGAGCAGCTTAGGCTGATGCTTTCAAAAATACAAAGCTTTCAAGAGGAGCGCATCAGTGACCTCCCAGCATTCTACACTGGTAGAGTACCGTTTGCAGAATACATTCCAGCACTTGTGGAATTTTGACGAAGCACCGGTTTGCACAAGATATTGTCGGCACACTTTTATCCCAACCGTTGCCCTTGGAATGAAGTGCTATGGACATAAGGAGCATGTGCATCAGTACTTACTCAGATCTGCAGCTCACATTGATTTTGATTTACCACCTTTCAGGCTCTATAACTTCTGCTTATCCTAACCTGATATAATGTAAGAAAATGAAAAACTCTGAATGGGCCATACACTTTGAAAAGCTTTGACTGTTTGAACACAATACTGTGTTTGACATAGCTTCACAGGTTTTTATTTTAAACTGGCCTGTATGCAACTGCTTAGGAGAAGAAGCAGTGAGAACTGCTATGCATATGTAAAAAACCCATTGACTGCTTGGAGAGACTTCTCTGATTTGGACTCTTATGTTTCTTATCATTCTGTATGCCAGCTGTGTCATAAAATAATACATTACAGGATTTAACCACTACAAAGATTAGATGATAAATCAATACATTAAAAAATATACATTAGGCAGCACATTTTTAATAGGATATGAGTAAGAAAGAAATTTAGAACAAGCGGAAATGGCCTCAAGTTGCGCCAGTGGACGTTTAGATTAGATATTAGGAAAAGTTTCTTCACCAAAAGGGTTGTCAAGTATTGAAACAGGCTGCCCAGGTGAGTGATTGAGTCACTGTCCCTGGAGGTGTCTAAAAGACAAGTGGATGTGGCACTTAGGGACATGGTTTTGTGGTAGACTTGGCAATGTCAGGTTAATGATTGCACTTGATGATCTTAAAGGTCCTTTCTAACCTAAACAATTCTTTGATTCTATGATTCTATGAAATTTAAGTTGAAGAAGCAGAAGGATGCAGCGATTCTGTACGAAGTGGCTGTGCCACCATGCTTTTGCAGAGCACAGAGCACTGAACAAGTAACCTGACAGCAGCAGAAGTTGACATTGGTGCTCACATTGGATTGAACCTTAAAATTTTACATAATTTTATAGCGTGTATCACACTAAACTGGAGGCTACAAACCCTGAAACATAAAATGAAATGAGATGAGGTAATCTGAACTAAATGTTCAAAATATTTCCATGAGCAGCACTGAATTTATTTAGAAAATATGTCTTGTCTATAAGACACCATAATTCCTCTCCCTCCCTGTCACTAAAGTCTGGTTTAACCTTAGAATCTTGGAAAAGATTAAAATGAGAGACCTATTTATTCCTAACAGATAACAACCTAAAATAAAAGATGTCTCAGAAATGCCAAAAGAGAAATTGCTGTAGTCACTGAATCTTACTGCAGAGTACCATGTGCATCACACTAAAGACGGTATTTGCTTCAGAATCATTGTCAAGTAACCTGTAATTCTGGGCACCCATATAGGATCTCTGTTTATTTTCTGTCCATAAATATATACTTTATAATGAGTTAGTACATCTGTTATTGCAGACAGAACTCTTCATTTTTGATATGAGAGATATATTTTTTCACCTTTTTTTTTTTTTTTTTTTTTAACTTGAAGATTGCAAAAACTTTGTCCTATATACAAAATGTTGCTTTCTTCTTTTAGTACAGTTAAGTGGTAGATAAGCTGTGATGGAATTTCTGAAGAGCAGGAATTCTCCAAAGAGTGTATATAAAATCAGTAACGACCTCAAGGAAACGAACTTGCATATAACAAGCAAAAATGTCATTTTATACTGACCTATCTGTCTTAAAACAGATGCTGCTCAGATGCCAGCAGTTGATTCAGTGGAATAGGAGTCTTGTAAGGTTTATGTTAAGAAGTAGTTGTTAGGTTTAGTAGTTAAATGGGAAAACTGAAAACCTTCTTCCAGCCCTGGCTGTGTGATGTATGTCATATCAGGAAGAATAAATATACCTATTTCTGTGAATGACATTTATAGTTCCCTAAATCAGGGCATAACAGACACTCAAACAGGACTATCATTAGGCACACCATGGTATACCTAGATTAGACAACACTGTTTGACATCAACTTGCCATATACTAGTCATTCTCCAGACACTGACAGGGTAGGTAGGCATGGGGGGATGATGAGAAACTGAAGAATTGGTTTGCGAAATGGAGTTATGTGATAGGAAAATGGGAACAATAAGGATCTTGGTGTTGAAAACCAGCCTTTGGATTCTCAAACTTGAGGTCAGTTTGAAGTGTCATGAGGAAGTGCTCAATGAATTCACCTTACATTTAAGTCTGATAAAGGACTCCATCTCTAAATATCACCAGTGGCCTTACTTTCTTCAAGGCAGTGTAGGTATTGTTTTCCCACCATAAATAAGGGAGATGTGCTGAAAACTGAATGCTGTAGATGAAACATCCCAGATACCTGTTGAAAATGCCTCTCCGCAAGGAACAGATGGTTGTATGAGAGAATTTGTATTTGTGCCAACAGAATCATTCCAAACACCCACATCGTGAAGGTCACCAAGTGCAGAATTAGCACAGACATCAGCTTCAGGATGTTGGTTGCCAAGTACTAGCTGCACCTGGCTGAAACCAAAACATAATCATCCTGGGGTGAGTCATGTTGGGTAACTGTAACCCAAGTAAACCAACCAAGTGCATATCAAGCTGAAATCAAACATTATTTGTTCATTAAATTACTTTTAAAAAGCAATTTAAGGTTTCTGGATCAGTAGCACAAAAAGAGGATAAAGAGCCAAAGACTGGATTTCTGGGATGAACTTGCATGCAGAACTACAATGTCTAAATCTTAGGTTTCCTGCCAACTAACAGAATCTCCTACATGAGGAGCTACAAGAAGCAGCTCACTTCCAGCAAGAAACGCTAAACACTGGAAACCACTTGTTATAAAACACTAGCAAGAAAATACTACTCTGAAAATAACAGTACAGTTGAAAGTAAATTTACTGGGAATATAGAATTTAGTGAAAGGAGAAATTAAGGCTTTTTAATAATTATTATATTTTAATACAAATGCTTAAAAAAATAAGTTGTGTTTTCCTAATGGTTATGTCACCTGCTTCACCCTGTCCAAGATGAATGGCCAATGTTCTATATTTTGAGACAAAATATTGCAGTGCCTTGGCACAGAAGTCATTATTTTCCCCCATTGTTTTTGGATGGGACAGGGTTTTATTCTGATTTAAACAAGCTTCTCTTAACTTTGATATAGAGCTTTGTATATAGCTATATAGCCCTTTGTAATTTTGTTTCTTTAAACTTGTGGGTTATTACCCACAGTTCTTCAAAAAAACTCATGTTAACAGTTTTTCAAAGATGGGGCTTCTTTTTTTTTTTTTTTTTTTTTTTTTTAATTTCTTGGTTCTTATGCCTGGTTCCAGTTGAAGATATTGTTAGAAGTCAATGATAACCATATTCCATTAAAACTCTTAGCAGGGTAAGACTAGAGCTTCAGGAACTTGAATTCTCAAGAGAATGAACTTTTGTTAAAATTCTTGGCACGCCCAGTATGAGTAGGAGGGCCTAATCTTTACCAAAGAACTGTGCAGGTAATTATCAGGTATTTTTGTACACTTTCCCTTTCATCTTTTGTTCTGAACATGTTATTTGTTTGTCTTCATTTTCATATAATTTTCATCCCCATTCTGCAGATTTACCTGCATTAGTATTGAATTTTTGTCTTTCTCATCATGAACAATGCTTATTTGGCCTTACTTAATCAAATCAGTTTCTTATTTTCTGATACTAGACCTTCTCAATGGTTCTGTGTAGTCTGTTTCCTACCTGTTTTGTTCTGATGCATTCTCAAGTAATTCATTTGTCCCTTCCAGATGAAGCTTCTATCCTACTTGCCTGCTTTCTTCTGTTCATGTTTCTCCTGCCTAGCTCAAAGACAAACCTCTTCCAGCCCTAGGTTGTTTTTTTGTTTGTTTTTTTTTTTTTTGTTTTTTTTTTTTCAGGGGGAACTTTGTCTCATATTTGAATTCAGTATTATTGTTAGAAGTTTCTCTGGCAAGTTTCTCTGATGCCATCATCTGCAAAGCAGGAAAACAAGTGTGAAGGACATTTCTGCCCAAAAACGTTTTTGCTCTGGGACTAATCTGCATGTGCATTCCAGCCAAGGAAGTATTTATATGTATGTTAAAAATAAAGTTGGCAGAGAATATACAAATCACAGCTAAATAGTCTAGAATTCTCTCCCCCCTTACCTTTCCAGTAATCATTATTATAAGCCCTCTTTATTTTTGAAATACCCCAACAAGGAGTCAGTCACTTCCTAACATTCTCAAAATGAGCTTTGTTCTGCTAGAGTATACAAGCAACTCGAATCATCCTGAGAGAGTCTGAAGTCCTTACAGCAAATGAAAAAATAAACATCACTCTCGTATTCCAGGAATCTTATTCTCCACTTAAATCATTACATTTAGTTAATGATGTAATTTAAGCATGAAATAATTACATAAATAAAACCATATTTGGGTATTCCTGAAAGTCCTGGTCTCCAAAGAGGTACTATCAAGTGGAAATTTCTTAGCAATCTATTGCCTGGATAATTTTGCTTAACTCTATCTCCAGCCTGCTGCTCTTACAGGTTCAGTTTAATTTTCTCCTCTCTTAAATGAAGTCCTGGTCCTGAAAGGTGCTAAGTACTTGAGGTGCAGTCACCTCTATTTTCATTTTAAGTCAATGGAAAAGGATGATGCTCAGCCTTTTATGCTACTGATTCTCCCTGCAAGAGAGCAGTCAGAGGTCTGCAATATTGGTCTTTCAGATGATTGAATGTCAACCTCATCAAACTGAAATTCAGGCTTTCTTGACCTCTGGATAATGTTGTTGACTTCATTTAACATTTTATTAAAAAAAAAAAAATTCAGTGCTGTCTCCTTAGAGCTTCCTGTCAGCCTACCCAGAGTGAACTGAGGAATGTGAATATGTTTTGTTTCATTTAAGCTATCTCAAACATATTTCTTCTGCTGATCTTTTTCTAGAAGAATGTAATCTTTGTTCAGTCTGCTCTACTGCAAGTATTAGAGTTCATTCCTATTTCTGGCACAGACTCAAAGTGAGGAAATCCAAGAGGATATATTCTATGATTGCTCCTGAAACCACATCTCTTTTGCTTGAGATTTGCCTTATTAGTAAGAGCTAGCTATCAGCTAGTCAGAAGGTTAAAATTTTCATTTTAAATTTGAAACAAAAGGAACATAACAATAATTAAGAGCAGTTTCAGTCATACAGGAAATGCAGAGAAGAAAGTAATACCCACTGTTCCCATGGTTAGAAGGATGTGTCACTGAGGACAGGACGCTCTGCACTAGCATGACCTCTCTGGGAGTGAGACGGGTGGGTTCCTCTCTAGTCAATGAACAGAAATATGCACCTCTGGAGGGTGAGGCACCCCACTTATTTTAAATACTTACTCTGGACTACAGAGGGAACCTAGACAACAAACTTATACTGGACACATAAGGAAAGATTCAGGTGCCTAAAGGTAGATGCAGTGCCAATTTAGATATTCAAAGGAATTTGCTCTGGTGTAGGTCTTTGCTGTACCATTTCTGTCAGTCCTGTGCAAGATGTTTTTAACTCTTATAAGGAGCTAAAATATTATAATGTAAGAAATGTTGCCTAAATAAAAAGTCTAAAATTTCTGAGATAGGCCTACAGCAAGGATATAAAAATGGTGGAGTGGATGAGGATGGATGAACAAAGTGAGTTGTAAAAGGCAGAAAAGGAAAAGCTTTCTAGAGAACTTAACATCTAAGATGACTATTTGTAGTACTGCACAGATATTGGTCAGAAAGGGAATGTGGCAGTTTATTTTCACTAGCTGTTATGACCTAATCTGGATTCAAAATTCAATACCCAAGTGAGATAACAAATAGGGAAAATGATAAATAAAGGAACAGGAAAACTGGAAGGATACTAAGACAAAAAGAAAAAATTCAAGAGTAATAAAGTAAAAGTAAAGATAGATCCTAGTGATGATTTTTAGCTATACAGCAGAACAACAGACAGGAAAAATTGAGGATGGAGGAAGGAGGTGGTGTTTAAAGATTATTATGTGCTTTAGGAGTATGACAAGTTCTCAGATGAGGGGAATACTAGTCTGTGTTTGAGAGTAAAAAGGTATGTTCCACAAGAAGGAAGATTTTATGACCTTGTACTTACACTTAAATATTTAGCAGAAATTCAGGCAAAACTGATCTGTCAATATCAGAAAGACACAAGCAAAATGATGGAACGTTGAGGGACTTTTGAAAAGACTGTGAAACTGCAGATAGGACAGAATTTAGCAAATAAGGGGGTTTGGTTTTATGTTATCATACTATCCTGAGAGCAAAGACAAAAGTTAGACAATGAAACGCATCCATGTCAGTGGAAGGACGATAGAAATTGCAGACAGCAAAGGCAAGTTTGAAGGAAGATTCACAGAGAAGAGGTTTCTGTCAAGGAAGTAATGACTATTCAAGGCACTGTGTTAAACAGATAAGATAAAGAACTGAAAATTATAGAAAAATCACTTTAAAAATTAAAATAACTGCTCTGAAACTATGACAAACTAGTTGCAAAACCCTGATGCCAAGCTATGATGGTCTTTTTTTTCTTTTTTTTTTTTCTTTTTTTTTTTTTTGGCAGGATAGTATGATTGTTTGGCTGACTTCAAAGACAGCTGTACTGGCAACAACTGAATTGTTTCTGGGTCAGACATGTGGGTGTATGTAGCTCGTTCCAGCCTAAGTGTTGTCTCAGTTCCCTGTTTCCCCCCTCACAGGTTTTCCCCAGTGTCTATTCTTTCACTCTGATGGATATGAATACTAGTATATTTAATGAAAACACTATGTAAATACTTTATGAAACCTCTGTAAGTAATTTTTGTGGCTGAAATGAAGTCAGTTATAAATGTAATGGATATATTGTGCAAAAATTCATTCTGATTTTTAGAAGAAAGCATTCATTCTGTCAATTCCACTCAGCTATAGATAGGTTTAGTGAAGGAAATGCACTGAAAGCATTTTTTAATGTTATGGGTTTTTTTACTGTGCTATATCAGTGCACAAATGCATGTCTGAAATTGTTCTGTCCAAGAACACCATGTAATCTTGAAATATAGATAGCATTTCAGAGACATAGAGGATGGTATGGGAGGATTTAATGGTCAATGTGCTGCCCTCTGAAATGAATTATGTCTGTTATAACACTATCCTAGATTTATATAGGAGCCTATGTAGTTTAATAGCTGAACTGTACACTGCCAGGAACCAGAAAGAACCCTAGGGAAATCATTTGGAAAAGACCTGATAATCCCTGGATGTAATCTGTGCCTGAGCAGGTAAGGTACCAAGCAGAGTCACGTCCTGCAAATTCTAGGCAGCTCAAGGGACACCCAGTACTTAGTTCCTTGTCTGCAGATTAGGAGCCATGGCCTTGCCTCCTGTGCTGGGTCAGAGACCTCATTTTGTGGTTGGCGGGCATGTGGAGAAGATCAGATGTGATTCCAGAAAGATTAATAAGTGTGCAGCTATTTTTTTTAATGCTGTTTCTAATCAAATATATACTTGTTTCCAAAAGGAACGAGGTCTGTGCAATGAGAATCTGTCTTCCCAACATACTCTCCTTAGGAACAGTTGCACCTATTAAGTGGTTTTCACTTCATAAGGGTAGATCAAAATTTGTAATAATTTTTCTGTGAAATTAATTTTTGTGAAAATTTTGGAGCAATTAACAAATGTAGTTGCACATTTTGACAAGAAAGTAACAAAGACTTTTATCACTGATGTAATGTCAAGAAGTATAAGAAGTAACACTGTATCAGGAACTGATACTTGTACTGTTTCTGATATGATGTTTTCTAAATTTGAGATTATGGAGAATCAGCCTCATGGATGCTTTTTTTTTTCCACTGAATGGGAAGTTTTCTGTCCTCTTAAATGGAAGCATAGTATAAGCCAAAGCTCATTTTTTTAAAAAAAAAAAAAAAAAAAAAACAAACACTACAAAAAGATCCATGTTTTCCTCATTTTGTAGTACAACACTGTAGTGGGTTATGCTTTCTAAATTGACATTCCATGTGTTAATCATTACTATTTATAATCATTTGTATAATGGCTGTAAAAATCCTGTTCTACTCATTATTTCAAACCCTGTCTTTGGCACCCAGACTTCTTCTCTTTATCAGGCATGATTATAGGGTAGAGGACAATTTGTTTAAAAAGCTGAAAACTGAATGGGGTTTGGATAAAGATATTTAACTACAAACATTAGTGACAAACACTAATGTGTAGATCCATGGAAATCAAGTCACCATGGAATTAAATTTCTACTTGCTGGCTTTTCAAGTAAAAAGAATGAATTTTGTTTTCAACTTCAGGGAATAAAAAAAGAGGAGTTTTGTTAGGCTGTTTCTTTATTTCTTTAATAGAAAAGTAGATATCTGATCCAGCTGTCTTTTAAAGCTGTTGGAAGCTGTTTTGTGCTTTATTAGATCTGGTACTCAAATTAATGTTAAGTGATTTGCAGTTTATCGGCACTGAAAAACATATTTTTTAAACTCTGACTCAAGGATTTACACATGTGACTGGCAGTATTGAGTCATGTTGTCTGAATAATTGATAGAACAACTTTGCTTTTGCTGATTATGTTTTCTCACAGGAATTGCTGTGTCTAACAGGTAGTCAATGCTTTATAAGGATGGTTTAAGCTTTAAAATAATTATTTTTACATTAGTATTAGAGCTGTCATAGTCTATGGGCCTAAGCAAGATCAGTAGGAAGAAGTAATAACTTTCATAAGATTAATCGATAAATTAAAAAAGGTCAGTGGCCTCCCCCTCAAAAACAAACCCAGAACAAAACCTCCCACCTACCCAGCTCTTGCTTCCTAAACTTTTATTGTATTGATGTTACTTTTCATGCATGGCAAAATGGGTCAATTTAAACTCAAATCCAAAGTTTAAAATAATCATAACTACTTCAGTATTTGTTCAATGTTTGGAACAATGGATATTTGACACAGCTTGAACTGAGGGTGACCTGGCAGTGCCAATCTGCAGATAGTATTTCGTTATATAATTTAATGGCCTTCACATTTTTCTAGCTAGGTGTCTGAGGCAGGTTTCCTCTTTCATACAAATCTTGTGGTAACCTTTGCTCCCCAATGGTTTAAATCACATTCTTAAGGGATTAAACTGTTATGACAAAAGAGGAATGTTTAGATATTCTGCTTTGCAGCTAAAAATTTGTCAGATTAGAAATTGTGTATTTTATAATCTCAAGATCAAAGAAGCTTTCCATCAAAGCTTTATGTCCTCTATAATATTTTCCCAACCTTTGTTGAACCTGAATTGTTTTGGATTATCTCACATTGGGTTCACTGAGTACGCCTAGCCAAATGTGGGAAAAAGCTTCCTGCCAAACATTTTAAACATTTCACTTGTGTAGGGCAGAGGCGGTAAGCCACAGGTATTAGTTTACTGCACTGGTGAAGCTTGCTTTAACAGGCTTTTTAACTCTACTTTTATACAAGATGCTTTTTGAGATTAGTATGACAGAAAAAACCCCACAGGGCAACCGTTTATCTTCCATTAGGAATACCATTCACTTTCTTTTACCTGGTGACCTAAGTGCTCTTTTAAAGTCTCTTTTATAGAGTTTTTACATCTCGATGGATTAAATATAATTTTTCTGCTGAGGAAAAAAAACCACAATTCAATTTCTTTAGAAGAATGGTTTGTCAAAGGAGAACAGTTTTTGTCTTTATCCATTTTAAATCCTGCAGTCATGTTCCCCAAACAGTCACAAAACAGTGATAAAGTTTAAATTGTCAGTTAATTTAAAATCCACTCATTGAGTCCCTTTATTACAGTTTCACTGCATATTTGGCAAGGCAAAGTGCATACCAAGAAGACAGAGGACAGAGGGTTTAGCTATTTTCTGTGCTGTGTTGTACCTTGATAGTCTTTAATGTTATTTGGCGTAATCTTTGTGAAAAATACATACTCACAATAATATATTTTTTTATTTCTTCTAAAAACATAATGTTATTGAGAGGTATATGTGCCTATATATAAAAACATACATAGTCAAAGTAAATCTGAACAGCCTTCATAAACTCCATAAAGAAATAATCACACACATTGTTTAGACGTTTCCAAATAAAAGCTTGGAAATTAATATAGAGCGAGATGCACATTCCCTAGGTTCCAATCAGTACCTTTTGGGAAGGCCAGATAGATTGACTTTTTAATGAATATAATGAAAATTAATATGCCCAAACATAACAAAAAGATGTGTCTATTTTGCATTTGTTCTGTCTGGTTTATAAAAAATAGCAATGCTGTTGACAAGCTGTTTGGTGCTCTCACCTCTGTTTACTTTTAGAAAGACTCACCTATGATGAGAGATCTGGCCCTGTGCTTAGATACTGCACCACACCACATTTTAGACTGCAGCTCAGGAACAATTTATTTTTAGTGACTCTTGCTTGAAATAAACCTTTCCCCCTACCTTTAAAATCTCAAATATAAATTATTGTCTTCTGATTTTTTCTGCATCATTCTTGTCTAACTACTGCACTGTAATAACTGGCTATTGTCTGTTCTTCAGCATGTCTTTATTTAATTTCCTTTTCTGCAGTGACCTGTTTTCTTGTTTGATTTAGGTATCATGCATGTATTTGCAGGAGTTAGAAGTCATTTTGAATTCCCTGTTCCGCCTGTGCTATTTTAGGCCCTGATCGTTTCAGTTGCAACATGAAATGGCACGATTACTTTGTGCTGAGCTCTGCAAGGGAGGAGAAGTTCACACATTGCAACTTGAAGTGCATTCTTGTTTCTTTCCGTGCTCAACTTCTTTTGGTTTAGTTAGAGAGCCTATAAAAAGCGCTGCATGTTGCATGTATTCCAAAGTTTTTATTTTCTTTACACTTTATTATTTAATAGCATTTTTGTTGATGTACTTGAAACACATTATAGGTGTTATCACTTGTGGAGAAAGTTCACTGAAAGTATCATACTTACATATGTATCATTTGTTTTCCAAGAAGTGTGCAGATATTATTGACAGAAACAATATCAACATATTTAGCTATTCAAGTTTACACAGTAAACTTGTAGTGTCTGTATTCTTTTTATAAAAAAAAAAAATATGAAAAATACTATAAGACAAAAGATTAGATTTTTTTATATTCATATTAGACGATAATTGAAAAATAGATTTACTATATGTCCATTGATATCATAGCAAATGTTGAAGAATTATTCATTTTCCTTTCCTCTTTTGTACCCAAAACCACCTTCCTCTTCCTATCTACTTCTGTCTGTACCCTGATGTATTTGTACCCAGATTGCCACTTTAAAGGAAAAGTTGATTTTTTTTTTTTTATTCTAAGAATTAAACCGTAGTCTTTAGCTCTGAATTTGAATCTAAGTCTACTACTGTCCTGGTTTGAGTGAGTGGTGGAGTTTTTTGGTGGCAGGGGAGGGGGCTATCGGGGCAGCCCCCTCTGAGAAGCTTCTCGAAGCTCCCCCAGCTCCACTTCTGTTTGGAAAATTGAGCCAATCAGCTGCGCCTCTGCGATAACGTATTTAAGAAGGGACGTGGTGACGGGCAGTGGGACTTGTGAGGAGGAGTTGCTGCAGCTGCATGAACACCAAGGTCAGTGGGGGAACGGAGGAAGAAAGGAGGGGGGAGGTGTGCCAGAGCAGAGACCCCCCTGTATCCTGTGGGGAGACGGCAGGGCAGCCCCCCCTGCCACCCATGAAGATCTACTGTGGAACAGATATTGATTTACGGCCTGTGGCTTCTGCTTGCCTGATCAAGGTTCTATGCCCGAAGAAGGCCAGGGTCTCATGGGAAAAGGTAGCCCCGCTGCTGTAATTCAGTGCTGGGAGGATTGCAGCATGCGGGGGTGTCCCACGCTGGAGCAGCTCGGGAAGGGCTGCAGCTGTGGGAGGGAATCCAGTCAGAGGAAGTTAGTGACCCATGACGGAGCAGTGTGGGGAACGCTGAGGCCCATGGGAGGAACACACGTTGGAGAAAGTTTGTGGAGGACTGTCTCCTGTGAGAGGGGGACCACGATGGAGCAGGAGGAACAAGTTTTGGACACTCCCCTCACTGAAGATGAAGGAAGTGGCAGCGCTGACTGCACCCCCCATTCCCTGCCCCTGCGCCACTGGGGGAGGAGGCAGAGATATCGGGAGCAGAGCTGAGCCTGGGAAGAAGGGAGGGGTGGGGGGAAGGTATTCTCAAGATGTGGCAATGCTTCTCACTGTCCTACTCTGTTATGTGTTGTTAGTGTCTGTAATAAATGTATGGGTTTTTTTCTTCCCCTAACGAGTCTGCCTTTTGCTCGTGATCATAAAGGGGAATTTTTCCCCATCCCAGTCCTATCTCGAACCCCAAGCCTGGCTCTCTGTCCCTTCTCATTGCCGGAGGGGAAGGGAGAGAGAGCTGCTGCATTGTGGTTGGCTGCCAACCAGGTCCAAACCACGACAACTACTAATGGGCTACTTGTACTAAATATCAGTACCTCATATCTAGTGTTTATATACTCTTCTCCTATGCTTATGGAGTCAGAATGAGACATCTGGTCCTACAGGAGCATTACATTATTGTGTGTCTTCACTTACTTGACCTATTAATTATGAGATATAATGTTAACATTAACCAGCTAATTTATTTCTAAATGCCAGGATCTTGTGGTTTTGTGATATATAACAAATCTTTTGATCATGGTGTGGAAAAGTATACTAAAAGGCTCTGAAAATACTCACTAATTTATAGAAAAACGCATTAGTCTGTGAAAGCAAACTGTGACAAAACAATGCCATTGCAGTGACACAGTCTTCCCATGCTTGTTTAACTACAGTAGCTCTGGATGTATTGTTCCCCATGTTCTGTTTTCTTCATATGTTATTTTCCCAAAATTAAAAAAGGAATTTTTCTATTGAATAAATCACACAAATTAATATCTTAGGGAAATTTTAACATATTAATTGAATTGTGATTTGTTAGATGGATGTAAAAAGTGAAACCTTGTAGACTAAAAAAAAAAAATTTAGAGAAGAAAACACAACTTATGCCTTCTGGTATACTTCATCAAACTGTTTTAAAGGACTGAGAAATGAGATTGTACTTGCCCATGGTCAAGGGATTTCTGAACTAGAATATTAAAGGTTTGTTAGAATTAGGTTTCAAACAATGTTGGGCATTTCATGCTTGAGTGACAAAAAGACAATTATTTGCCAGTGTCTTTGCTGCCTGTGGGCATGATTAAATAATGGAATTGCATTCTCAGAAAGATGTGGTTTATTACTTTTAACAGCTTTTCAAGCTGAAGTCTTTATAAATAAAAAGAGCTATAATTTAAAAAAAGATAAAAACCGTGTGCCATTTCATCCCCTCAAAACATGGAAGGGAAAAAAAATGTGTGCAGTAATATCTATAAACTTTAGCATGTAGTTTTCCTGAGGTAAGTATTCTTGAGAGAAAAAAAATGTGACGCTCCCAGGGCTGAGGGGCTATGCTCATGCTTGCTTGGTTGTTTTATGTTTCTTGCAGTAATGGCTTATGCAAAAATACAGAGTCAACTCACTGGGGTTTGCTGAATTTTGATGGTGGTTCCACAGGTGGAGAATAAATTAACCCCCCCCACACAACTATATTCAGATACTTTACCCAGCTTTGCCATCCATGAATGTCTCCAAACCAGACTGCAGCTTGTGCAAAGGCAACCGCTGATCACCAGGGTCAGTCCCGGAGCCCCAGAAGTATCCTGTGCTGTAGGCTGCTTGTAATCAGGTCACTGTCAGATATCATTTCTGGCCACATGAACAAATTGGGGCACTGGGCTCTTAGACAGTGTTATGCTTTGGGGCTCAGCCCACAGAAGTGTATGGGACCTTTCCTATCCCCACACAGGTCTGGCTGGTCTCACATGCAAGATCTGCTGTGTTGTAGGTGCACTCAGAACCACAGCTGAGACCATCCACCAGAATATCAGTGGCTTTCAATCTATTAAAATTGGAATTTTGATTTAATATTTCCAGTGAAGTTGAGGACTCACATATGAAAAACTAGTAAAAATATGACTGAATTTCGTTGTTTGTTTTAATTTAATATAATTGAATTTAATATAATTGAATTTAATTTAATTTGTGTCCCTTAGAAAGAGACACACTGGTGGCTATTGCTTAAAACCCTTCTGGCTATGGTTACATGGTATTTTTAACATGGAAAAAAGTAGAGTGCTACCAAAAGGATTGTTCTGCCCTTCTCTGTGGTTGGTCATTATTCCTTGCCTTATTTCCTCTCTAGTGACAGATCTAGCCTCTGAGCCACAATATAATGAAATCTGTTGGGCACTGTCTTCTCTGAGAATAAGCTTCCTGCTCCACCCCAGCTCCCCAAGAGTAGTTTAGCTGGATCAGTTCCTCCTCTGAGCTACTGTGCATCTCCACAAACTCTAGAGATGGCAAAGGTGGAGAGGAAAAAGCCACTGATAAGAGGGAAGATAGAATCACGTCCCTGGTGCTGGGATAGATTTGTGTGTGACGCAAGCAGGAGTGACATATGCAAAATTAAAATGACTGATCTGTTCTGTTTCTTTACTGCACTAAGTCAGGATAACCATGAGGTGTTATGGCACCATTTGCATGATATCTTAAACATTCTGTGTGTTTGTTATGTTCTCAGAATTTTGAATCTCTTTCAACAGGTTGTAAAACCTTCTTCATAGACTACCATCTTTCCTATATAGTAAGCAAAGTTAAGCTTCATGACAGCAGCGCAAAAAGCAATACTTGTTTGTCCACTCTTTGACACATCATTATTCTGCGATATGTATCAAAGCTCCCCTCTTTTTATCAGATTGCAGAATTGTCCCATTTGTATAACTGCTCAAAGTAAATAAATAATCTAGACAATACTAAGTGCAAATGCAATTGAAGTCATTCATTGTTTGGTCTCACATGAAGGAGAAAACATGCCAAAGAACTTGTCCAACCAGAGCAAGGTGCCAAAATCCCTAGATCTACCCTTGACATATGGTATTGAACAGATGTACTGGATATGAAAAATCACAGCTGCCAGCTAGCTGATAGCTACCTAAGAATCAGTCAGTGCTAATTTGGTATTCCTATGCTAGATAAGATCTATGTGGTGTGTCTGTGGGTAACTAAAGCTCTGTTTACATTAGGTTGATAAGAACGGTTACCATACCAAGTGTCTTAGGAAAGATGTATCCATTTGTGACCGCAATCCACATGGCAGCTAATTATTTAAAATGAACTCTGCTGTTACTGCATCAGAAAACTGCATCTATAAAAGCAGGACAGAAGTGGCATCTTCTTCATGAGAACCTTTGGGAGTTATGAACAAGCAATTGTACTTGGAGTCTGAATCTTATTTTAATAAGGCCCTTAACTCTGCTGTGGAGTGGAAATGATCATTAAAGTGAGTTAAGTTGGTCAGAGTAGCAGAACATTTTATTAAAATTGAAAATAGCATCCATGATGACTAGGTACAATAGGAACATCCCTGGTGAAATTTCCCTTAGCTATATTTTTTCTTCATCTCTTCACATTCCTCCTTCAATCAAATCACTTAAGTGTAAGTAAGGGTAGAATTTTGTCCCATTATATTACAGAAAACATTGATTTTACACTTCAGATGATGACAGTAAACATTTCTTCTGTTGTGGCCAAAACCTCTCTTGCTTCTAACACCTTCAAATGAAATTAGCACTGTCTTATCGGCTGTGAAAAAAAAAAAAAAAAAGCTATCAACTTCTAGACATAACTATTTTGAGTTCAATAGGCCTGGCATCTTCCTCAGTGCCTCCTACCTATTAATTTTCAAGATTTCAGTTCCTCCTTTTCCTACGTCTTACACTTGCAGAAAAGCAACATTTCCCAGATGTCTTAGAAAAAGGGGACAAAGTTAGTCTATCAAATTCAGTCTTCTTTTTCAAAGCAGTATTCTCTCTAATGTCTACATTAATTAAATAAATGCATTTTTAATTGAAACACATGAAGCTTTCAAGTCAAACCGAGTTCATGTCCTCAGGCACCCTATTAATGGAATTTTAGAGTGACAGTGCATGCCAACCAGCTGGGTCAGGGCCATGTTAATACATCATCAAAGTTTTTTCTCTGATGGTACAAATCATTGCAGATTCATTTTAGAAGGGAAAAGTCTATCCTTTCACACTTCTTGGAGAAATAACATCTCATGAGATCTCAACAGATTCTACATACAGTTTAGAAAATATTTGAACCAGATTAGTCCTTCTCAAATATTTTATTTTACAGGCAGTCAAGTTTTAACAGCAGTTAATGGTGTTCATCAAGTTTTGTCTTTCCCTCCAAGGACAGAAGAATCATTTATTGTTCTTTTACTCTAAAAGAACTATGCACAAATACATTATGTACACAGAACAATAAATATTTTCTGGGATTCATTGATGTTATTCTCAGAGGACAAAACCATTTTCTTTCTTTATAAAAGAGAGTAAGAAGAAAACAGCACAAGTAAACCTGAATAGATACACATTGCAAGGGGTTATCCTTATGCAAATACAAAGTAGAGTCACCATCAAAAATGTGCATGCCAAAAAAAAAAAAAAGGCAAAAGAAAGGTGAAGGGGTGGTTAATTCCCTTGCATTGTTGACTAAAGAAGCTTTCCAAGTTATGAACATTCTTCATCTGCACATCCTTTGTGTTCTGTATGGGTCAGGGATGTTGGAGTTTGCTCTGTACCTCATCTGTGTGACACCTCCCAGAGCTCCCAGGGGGACTCAGCTACCGGTGCAGGCTGGTTTCCCAAGACTCATCTACATTAGTAAACAAAAAAACCTCCAGAGAGTCTTATCTGGTCCAGAGTCAAACTGATGCAGGCTTATACATATATGCCCACATTATTTCTTCCCTCAAACTAGAATAGTAATAACCCCATACTGTCTGTAGGAAACATTCTGGGATATGTTGTATCCTGAAGGTTTGACTACATTGTTCAAGAGAGTGTTATTTGACATGGATCAAAATTATATCAGGGAATGTATTTGCAGCTAAATGTTGCAAGTGATCCTTGTAAAAGGATAAGAGTGTAGCTCTCCCTCTTGGCATCACTGTATCAGAAAGATACTTGAGGGATAAATTACTTATTAAAAAGACATGCAGTCCTGAGTGAAAAGTCAGAAGCCTAAGTTCACTTAAAATATAGCCAGAAAAGGAAGTAAGATGTTGCTCTTATGCAAAACTTGAATCATTTTATTATGAAAGAAAGAAAAAAAAATATTTACCCCAACTATAAAGGCTAAGAGCTTCTAAATAATTCTTTGTCTTCTTTTAGAAATAAAAAATTAAATCTCGTCATTTCCTTCTTAGTAGGGTATATTTTGAAGGAGACACAGCCTTGCTTACTGAGTCTGGTTACACACTTATTCACTGACTGAATAAAGAAATATCTAGCTGTGTAACAATTGGTGCAAATATCTGACTGTCCAGATTTCAGAGTCCGTCTCATCCTCTACCTCTGTGACCTTCTGCATATTTATTGTAAGAGGGACAAAAAGCCTTTTCTACATGCTGTGAAAGACATATTTGCTTGAGAACTTGGAAATCGGTGTTGTGGTTTCAGCTCAGAGAGCCACTGAGCGCCACGCAGGCACTCACTCCCCTCCTCCCGCCTAGCAATGAGAAGAAAAGAAAGCAAAGAGGTTGGTGGTTTGAGCTCAAGGGCAACTGAGCACCACGCAGTTGCTTACTTCCCCCTTCCCTCTCAGCGCTGGGAAGGAGGAAATAAGCAAAGGCTCAGGATTTTAGATAAGGACAGGGAGGGATAAATCATCCATTACAGTCACAGGCAGAAAACAGACTTGTTAGGGGAAGAAGAAAAGAACATAAATTTATTACAGACACTAACAACAACACCACTTAACAGAGTAGGACAGGGAGAAGCATTACCATATCTTGAAAACACCTTTCCCCCACCCATCCCTTCTTCCCAGGCTCAGCACTGCTCCCGATATATCTACCTCCTCTCCCCAGCAGCGCAGAAGCAGGGAATGAGGGGTGAAGTCAGTGCTTCTTCTTCTTCTAGCTTCAGGGGGTGGGAGTATCTGGAACTTCTTCCCCCTGCTACAGCATGGTTCCCCTCTCATAGGAGACAGTCCTCAACAACTTCTCTCTGACATGAGTCCCTCCCATGGGCTGCCACATTTCCCTAGCTGCTCCAGCGTGGGACACCAACTTTCTCCAACTTGAGTCTCTCCCACAGGCTGCAGCCCTTCCTGAGCAGCTCTGGTGCGAGACACCACCACATGCTGCAATCCTCCCAGAGTCGAACTACAACAGCGGGGGATGCTTCTTCCCATAAAGTCCCAGGTGCCTTTTGGGTACAGTCACCTGAGATGTCCGGGTGGGGCCTCCCACAAGCCCTATCAGCATCTTCTCCACCATAGGCGTCCATTTGTGGCTGGGGGGTCGCCCTGCCGTCTCACCACAGGATACAGGGGGGTCTCTGCTCTGGTACACCTCCCCTGTCCTTTCTTCTTCCATTCCTCCACTGACTTTGCTGTTTATGTAGATGTTGCAACTGCTCCTCACAACTCCAACTTCTCCTCCCATGTACCTTCTTAAATATGTTATGGCAGATGCGCAGCTGACTGTCTCAGCCTTGGTACATAAGTAGGGCTGAGTTGGAGCTGGGGGACCTTCTAGAAGCTTCTCACAGGGGGCCACCACTGTAGCCCCCTCCCTGTTAACAAAAACCCCACCACTCACTCAAATCCAGGACATTCAGTATTCCAGACCAAGTAAGAATATATGTTTCTTAAATAATTGCCATGTATGGGAAAAGGAAGCTGTATTTTTCCAGAGGAAAAAAAAATGTGGCTTGTGAAGAGTTGTGCCCATGGACCCCAAACTGAAGATGATTATCTTCTAAGATAATGGAGCTCTGTGGAGAAGTATGCAGGACACCCCATTGCCTACTGTTAGTACCATTGATACCTCCTTATTTAGCTTGCCCATCTCTCTGAATCCTCATTTTAAGATTCTGTCTTGCATCACAAAGGAGCAAGCATTTGATTGTGAGTTCCAATAAATGGCCTTTTATCTCTTCAAAACATTCCTCACACTCCTTTTGTAATAATCTGTTAAGACACAAACATCTTTATAATATTTGTGAATATAAATTTTTGCTTCCTTAGTGAAGAATTGTTCAGCTCAAGCATTTCCCTCAGCATCTGTGGTTTGTCTATTAAGTAACTTCCTATAAGCCTTTCTTTCAAGCAGTTAGTCAGTCTCCCCTTGAGACTACCTCTTGTATTGACCAGGTCCTTTGGCAGGTTGTTACAAAGGTCAACTGCATGTTGCATGAATAATTACCTCTTTCTTTCTTCTTTGAATCTAGCTTCTACTACCTTGTTTTGCCAGCAATTGCCTCTTACACTAGAAGAGCAGTGAATAATGAGTATCTGGCCTGTCTGGTCACTGGTTCTGTAGATCACTGTGCCATTCATGGTTCTGTAGACCTTTGTCTTATGATCCAAACCCATCTCTTTTCTGAGCTGAAGATTTGAGACTTGTAAGATACCACTTCCATACAACCATCCTAGTAGTCTTTGAACCTTATTGATATCTGTTTTTTCTGAGATTAGATGACTAGAGTACAGAATTAAAAGTTGCAGTAAATAATAGATCTATATTCTAGACTAGTATTTTCTGGTTTATTCTCTTTTTTTTTTTTTTTCCTAATAATTCCTAGTATTTGAATTTCTTTTTTGATTGCTTCTGAATACTAAGTTGATGTTTATGTGGAATTACTTATCATACCCTCAAAGTCTTGTTTCTGCAGAGTGATGGACAGTTCAGAGCTCATCTTGTATATATGAAGGTAGAGGGATTTTTCTTCATGTTCTCCATTTCATAGAATCATAGAATGGTTTGTGTTGGAAGGGACCTTTAAAGATCATCTAGTGCAATCCCCCTGCCATGGGCAGGGACATCTTTCATTCAGTCAGATTGCTCAAAGAATTAACAAACTTAATCTTGAACAGGCCCAGGAAGGGAGCATCCACATCTTTCTCTGGGCAACCTGTGCCTCACCACTCTCATCATAAAAATTTTCTTCCCTATATTCAATCTAAGTCTATCCTCTTTCAGTTTAAAAACATTGCCTCCTGCCCTTTCACTACAGGCCTTGGTAAAAAGTCTCCATCTTGCTTATAAATCCCCTTTATATATTGAAAGGCTGCAATAAGGTGTCCCCATAGACTTCTCTTCTCCAGGCTGAAGAATCCCAACTCTCAGCCTTTCTCCATAGGAGAAATTTTTCCATATTAATATTCTTCTGGCATTTTTAAATCCAGTTACTCATCCCTATTAACCTGAAATTCTTTACTCTCCAACCTTGTTCTCACTATCTTGAATAAAGTAGTGTTCTCAGGTTATTTCACTTTTTTTTTTTCAAATGGCTTAATATAACTAATATAATAATAAAACTGCCGAGTTTCAAAAATTTGCAAATAATTAATAAACAGATAAATTTCACTAAAATTGATAGCCATGAAATTATGTATTTCTAGTAAATCATCCTATCAAAATGAACATTGTGATTTTTGGCCTATATACCTGTCCTGGTTTCAGCTGGAATAAAGCTAATTTTTCTTCTTAGTAGCTATATTAGTGCTGTGCTTTGGATTCAGCATGGAATTTGGTATGAGAAGAATGTTGCCAATATCCTAATGTTTTCAGTTGTTGCTAAGAGATCAAGGAATCTCCAACTCCCCATGTCCTACCCATGCGTGGGTGCACAAAAATTGGGGACGGAGCATGGCCAGAGCGCCAGACCCAAACTGGCCAATGAAATATTCTCTCTCATGTAACGTCATGCTCAGTATATAAAGGAGGGGCAGCCAGGAAGTAGGGACTCTCTCTCACTTCTGGGGTTGTGGCTGTGGGATTTTGGTATTTCAGGATCTTAGTATTTTGGGATTGTTAGATGGGAACAGGCTAGGTATCAGTCAGCAGATGGTGAGCAAAGGTGTTGTGCATTATTAATTTGTACTTTCTGCTATTGTTATTATTTTATTTCAATTTTTAAACTGTTTTTATCTCAACTTATGAGTCTCCCTTTACCCCTTCAATTCCCTCCCCCATACTGCGGATGATCAAGCAGCTGTGTGGTGTTTGGCTGCTGGCCGGGTTCAAACCACAACAATACCACAAGTGACCTATAAGTTTACCTAAGAGTTTCTGGGAAAATAACTGTGAATTATTATTCAAACCACAGTGACAAAAATATGAACCTTTTGGAAGTGTGCAAAAGACCTTGTATTTGACTTTATTTCCAGCAACAAAACATTTTTATTTATCTTTCTTTTAAAAAACTAATTGCGGTTGACACACACAGTTGTGTTAGAATGAGTTTACCCTAATAAAACTACCAACAAAAGATGTCCTTTGTTCACAAAAGAGTACTACAACCTACTTGTATACGCTCTGGGCATTAGACAAGAATCACCCATCTTGCACAGTATTCACTTATTTTTTCCACTACTCATGTGTCAGTGATTCCAGAGTTGCCCAATCCTACCAAGACCTAAATCTCACTTTAGCACATCATTTAAATGAAGCGCTTGCACATGGAAAAAGTTGCTGCCTGGGATATTTTAGTTGTCAGGGTTGAACTGTGCTGTAAGCAAGGATCAGTCAGCTATGACCCACTCCCTCTCTCCAACATCTCCTCATTCTCCTCACCTCCCTTGACCTCATGCTTTGTATGACAGCTGTGGAAAATCAAATCATCCTGCAAACCTGCTTTCTGCTGGCCAGCTGGCAGCGTGGGCCAGGACCATGAGTGCCAGAACCTTACAGCTGTACATGTATCGCTGCCCATCCATCTGTAGCATATGCCATATGCCAGTCCCTGAAGTAAGCTGAGAGGAGGATCCATCTGAAATGGCACTCTTTCATCAGAACCTGAAAGTGTTCCTTCCCACTTTCTCACCTTGTTCCTCTGATCTTTTTTCTTAGTCATTTGTTTTCTTCTCCCTTCCTCCATGCTCTAGGAATCATAAGCAGGGAATTAATTCAGGTCTGTGGCCCACTGCTATGTTTTTTTAACAAGTATAAAAAATTCTGTGTGACCTTTTGAGTAAAAGGTGTGGCAAGTCCAACTTGTCCTGAGTAAGCAATGTAAATGTAGAATTTACTGCTCCATGAGCTCAGACATATCTGTTCAGGCAATTTACAGTTGGTTTGATTTTCTTTCCCATGAGGTCAGCACAGTGCACATGAGTGGGGTATAAAGGACAAAAGGTTAATTCAAAGATATGGTCAGTTCTGTCTTAGTAAAATAAGCCTGTCCATCTAAGAACATATATATATTTTCTAGTCTAAGTTATTTAAAACATTTCCTTACTTAAATAATGGTTTTCCCCGTAAAAAGCAAAGGCAGAAATTTCTTCAGTTCCCAGATTTCTGAGCAGCTTAAAATAGAGGTGGCAAAAAGCCAACATGCTTAGTAATGTGCAGTGGCACTCTGAAGGCAAACATGAACAATAAAAATATCCTTCTGCACTGGCAGGGCTGATCAAATTTGACTGGAATGTGGATTTCATTATTTGTTAAAAGATGAAGCTTTCTGTCTTTCCAAAAGCACACTCCTCACCGCAGGCAGAAGGAAAATATATGCAGAGAGAATTCAGGGCAGATGTGCTTTTTTTTTTTTTTTTAAACGCTAGATGTACTTGGGAAAAGGATTGTCACAGTGGAGTAAAGTTCTTAGAGTTCTCTTACTCTGAGCTGTATACATCTTCTTGTTAGGTCTTTTCACTCAATAGAAAAAAAAAATCAAGGCTCCTGAGTACAACAATATTTAATTTTTATTGCTCATAGGTCATTCTTCTAAAAAATGCAAACTAAACTTTAAAGAAAAAGAGAGTCCTCCTGTTGATTGTAGTATATTCACTTTCTGTCTTTTCTGAGTGTTACTTGATTTAAAACAAAACAAAACAAAATACACCAAAAAGCCCAGCAGTGATGATCTGGAATTGTTGACCTGACTCTTCTCTTGACTATTACCTGTTGAGCGGATCTGTATGGTTAACCATGTGTTGAATATTTCACTTGCAAAGTATGGGGCTATTCATAATACTTAACTTCAATATCTAACCTGAAAGCTCAAAATGGCCTCTCAGCATGTCTCCTCTCTTTGGGTTGTATAAAGAACATGTTCTCTTCAACTGGAAGTCTACCAATTGATCCTAAACTGCCTTCCCCAGGTAACAAAGTGAATCCCTTCCTTCCTCAATATACTTATTTTTCTTCACTCATCCAAAACTATACATATAATAGTACAAACTGTCATGAAAAGCCAGACTCAGGTGCTTTCTAGAGCAATAATTTAACAGTGTTGGTAGAGATTCCTTTTCTCTCAGAACTAAGTTAGAATTTAAAAGACTCAAATCTGACCCTTTGGTAAATGAGAATTATCCTTTTCTTTCTATTCCCTTCAAATATTTATACTGAATAAACCAAATTTGTTTGTATAACTCTGAAAAGCTGCCATCTGGCAACCTGCTGTCTGGATTCATGGCAGAGTGTTTTGTTCCTGCCAATTTCAAGCCTTTGTTTTAAAATCTGTGTTGAAAACAACCCAGTTCTCCTTCCCCTGAAGTCAGTGGCAGAACTCCCACTAATTTTGGAGGGAGAAGGATCAAGCCCAGACAATAATGGAAGGTAATTTAAAAAAAATTTCAAAGTATCATCAAAGGAATTACACTCCTAATTCTATTTGTTGCTGCTTTGAAAACATAATGGCAAGGTTTTGCATATATCAGTCAATAGCTCTAGGCAACTCGAAACTGTCTGAATTAACTACTGTACTTCTCAGTGAAGTATTTTTTTTGTTGTTTTTTAAAGAATAAATCCCCATGGGAAAAGAAAGGAAAACATTTGAAACAGTGCATACAGTACTGTGTTTTCTTTTCAGAAAGCTAAAAGAAGCTGCTAAGCATTCTATTATTCATCACTCAATAAATAGTGGTTTTCTGGAGCAGGTTGAATTATAGGACATAAGATCATAGCCATACTACTTAGGCTGAAATCCCATCAGATCTCATAACTAAAAAGAAGCGACTTGAGCCCCAGGAATAAAGCAGGGTGTTTAAGAAAAAACTGGTGATTCACCATGCTCTAACTCCTACAGAAATCTTTCTATTTATTTTAGGGGGGAGCTGGATCACTTTTTCCTAATGTTTTCTTCAGTGCCAAATTTGAACTATGCCACATTTGTAGGCCCCCATGGCTAGGCACAAAGCTGAGGCTTTGATGACCTGTGATGACAGAAATGTTCACATCACCCCTTTCCCAGGGCAAGAAGTTGGCCCTTGTGTTCTGGCCCATTTCCAGGTGAATTCCACTCTGCATCCCTGGAATTGCCTTGTAGTTTTAGCTATGCATAAAATATATGTTTCATTTCCTTTGTTTAAAACTGTTGCTCAGCGTTACTGGTACAAAATGGTTGTGGTATTCTGATCTGAGATAGATGCCTGTCACTGGGAAGGAAAGTGATACCTGCTGAGGTCCCTGGGCTTGTAAATAGCTGTATTATTAAAAATGGTACTGATCTTTCTTTCCCTCCTGCAGACTGCCAGTCTCAACCTAACCCCAACATTACAAAAAACCCCCCACACATACAGATGTTATCTGAAAATTAAATTTAGAGCAGATGTCCAGAAGCACTTGCTACCAGCAATCAGGATTCATAGAACATCAAGTTAAGCAGGACACAATCTACAAATAAAAAGCAGAACAAAAACACGGACTGAGATGAGGGGTGGGAAAGTCACCTGCCACAAGATGAGTGCAAGCCTTAAGGAATGGTTGGTACACAGGCCTTTTTTAAACTCTCGCCCTTGGTGTACCTGCAGGAGATGAGGAGTTTTGGCATCACTATTATTTTAACTAATGGACTAGTTCTATGTTTAAGTGATGGAATGTGAGCCATATTGGCTCCCCACAGGTGGAAGGAAAACACTACTGGTCCTACTTATATGCCAGTTAAACATCTGAAGTCATTGCATACAGAGCAAAGAAATTGAAATGTGAGTCTGGGAGTTGGGTTTTTGAAAAGAAGAGATCTAAATGTGTGTCATTTTGCTTTTATTTGCATTTTTTAGTTTAATTCTCTCCCTTCTTACTGTACATATAAAATTATTTGTTTTAGGCACACGTAAACTGACTCCATACAGAAATGTGACATACAGAGCCTACTATTTTAGTCAGGTAAGTAGTTCCTTCTACTTTTTTTGTTGTCTTTGGTTCTAGGAGGCCACACAGTCTAGCCCCTGGGCTGTAACTGCATGTTGTTTACCTTAAACGTTCTGTGTGAAAGGTGTGTAGCAAATGGAGGACATTGCACCTGACTCCAGGCTGGCTTTTAGTTGTGAAATTTTTGTAGAATTCCTCTGAAATTTATGAAGTTACACACTTGATAATGTGCTTGCTATCTCTGGCCTAGAGAGTTAGCTCTGGGCTGTTCAATAAGACTCACTGTGATTCTTACAAACACAGCAATGTCTCCTCTTTGAAAGAAAATTAAAGTGCCTCAGACTGTCATGGTTGTGGAAAAACCTAAAATAAAACTGTCAAATTTAATCCATCCAAAGAAAAGCCAAGCATCCAAGAACCACAAGGCTGGTGTCTTGACTTGTGGTGTGAAGCTGGATATTTCTGGACGTGGGTTTGCATTCTTTCCCATCTTTTATCAGGATGTAAGGATATCCTGAACTATAGGAATGGTAGTAATGTTATTGATATAACGTCAAAAAAAGTGTTTTGTTTCCACCGTACACTAGCTCTTACAGCGGCTTGAACGCAAACTTTCATTTCCCGTGGCACTAAGGAATATATACGTTCAGTGGAGATAAACAGGTAGAATTATTCAAGGGAGACAGTGTGCTTCAGTAGTTGTGGCAGGGAACTCGAAAAGGTCCTGGCCTGGTTTCAGCATCTTTCTGGGTCATTCATTCACTGTGTGACCTTAGATGACTCACTTGACCTTAGGCAAACCAGCTGCAAAGGCAGGTAAAGGAGGCCTGCTCTGCAGAGGAGATACAGGATCTAAATTGAGTCCTCCCGGGGAAACAACTACAGCATTTTGAACTGGCAACATCTGAGTTTTATGGATGTAAGAAGTGTTGAAAGGTAAATCACTTCTAGTATCTGATTATGAAGCAGTGGCCATATATTCCCCTTCATGGATCATTTCAAAGTCCACATGACAGCATTAGCTGTTGTGCCCTTCATGTGTATGGGCTTAAGCTGCCTAAATGATGATGAGTTAGCTAACACAGATAACAAGTATTTAAAGAAGATAAATTGTCTCCTAGCTGAACTCTGGTGGTCAACAAATATAGAGCCTGCAACATTTTAGTACAGCTTTGCTTAAGCCAGGCGACGTGACAGACCATTCACAGTCAGTCTCAGCAGGCCTCCAGTGCATCGCCAGGCAAAGGTGCGGTGAGCCAAGTGCATCCTCTTACCTCAGAAGAGGCCACATCCATCAGAGAATGTGCTCAGGAGTGTTCTATGGCAAATTACAGACTGAAAGTCACTGCTAGCACAAATGAGAATGACTGGAGGTTAATGCTGCTGTGCATTCACTTACCCCACCATGATTTTTTCCCCCGTTGTTTAGTTTTATTCATTAAAATATTTTGATATAGTTACAGCCAAATATTCAATAAATGTTAATTCTTCATTAAAAAAGATCCATATTTTCCAGTCCTTAGTGCTGCCTCATGTCCTATGAAGCACAACTGGAAATTGCTAGTTTTAGGAATGAGATGTGAAATATTCAGAAGAAGTTTAAAATTGACCTGAAGTGAGCCTTAAACTGAATATTATGACAATCTTTATCTCAGCTGACACGGGGTGGTGTTAGGAAAAGAGACTGTGTAACATTTGTCTGGTACCTCATGTATAAACTCCCACTGATATAGTATAATAGATATAATATACAAAATATAGTTCTAATTAGTCCAGGCATACTGAGAGCTTCATAAATTTTGTTGTGAACATTTTTTCTGCCCCTTCCCCTTCCCTTTCCCCTTCCCCTTCCCCCACTTCCTCCCACCTCCTCTTCCCTCTTTGCCTCTCCTCTCCCACTCCAGCTCCCTTTTCTTTTTTCCCCTCCTTCCCCTGTCCTTCCCCCCCCTTTTTGTTTTTCTTTTCAAGAAGGGAGGAAAGGTGGTGGTGGAGAAATGTATGCAAATTTTGTTCTCTTGTTTTTCTTTGTTTTCTCAGGCAGGTTTCTTCATTGCTGACCTGATTTCAGTCTTGCTGGTGTAAATCAGGATAGAACAACATATAGTCAGAGATCACACTGTGAAACATTGGTGCTCATTCTGGGTTTCCAGTCTAAAAGGAACCCACAAAATCAAACTTCAAACACAAATTTGGATTTGGATAGGATTTATGGAAGTCCAAATCTTGGGAATTCTACAGTTTTAATCTGTTCTGTATTATTTTTGAACATTGCCAGTTAAAAAAACCTGTTAAAAATTCTGGGCACCTTTAGATGTGATTGCTGCACGAATAAAATTTTTTGTCAGATTTTAATCCCATGTGGTTTTAGGTTTTTGTTGTTTATCTCTTCTTTAAAATTATATCCACACACAACATTAACTTCTCAGTGTTTTATGTGGGGAAAATCTTAAATTGGTGTATTTTTCCTTGTTTCTTAATTTAATTAATTAAGTTTCTTGTTTGTTCATTTTACAATTACTTCTTATAGAATTAAATCTTAAGGTTTTTTTTTGACATCAAAGGATAAACTGAATGATGGAATTTGCCTTTTGTGAAATCAAACAATAGTTTAATCCCGGAGGGGAAGCCTATGATGCATTATTACACACCTTAGTCCAAACACTTTATCATATGTTGAAAGATTTTCATGGCTGATGTACTAAATTTTACAAAATACGTAGTTATAAATTACTCTAGAGGAGTTGCATAAAAATAATGTAGAATTTGCACAACAATTTAGGGATGTGGTTTGTCACATATGAAGTCACTGAAGGAGGTGAGTATGCACTGTAGATATTGGATTTGGTGGGCCAAACACAAATATACATACATATGTGAATACATATATATAATTTCCTCAGATAACCTGCATTTGGCCTATTTAGCATAAAACTAAGGACTAAATTCCAGATACATCCTGGACTAAGGTAATCAGAGTTGGCAAGTCATTTTCAACAGCAATTGAAAGAGTTTTCAACAGACAAATATTAGTGCACAGAACTAGGCTAAGCCCCCTGTTATTTTGTTTGATCTTTGTCTGATTATGGTCTTTGGACACGGCTGCAGTACAAACAAGTAGTTATAATAAAGTAACAGATCCACTGATAGTGATCTAGTTAAGCAAGACAAAACTTTTCAAGAGAGCCAAGAGCAGTGTGTCTCTTCTGAAATGCATTAATTCAACCAAGCATCACGAAATGCTGCTTCCATGGGCCAGTAAAATGAAGAGAAAGTGTGTCCCCCATATTGAGTCACAGCCTTTTGTATAAACACTGCACCCATAGAAAAAGATTTAAAATTCTCATCCACATTTCATTTGGTAAAACCTAGATTTTTTTTTTTTATTACTTTTTTTCCCCCTGTTTCATTTCTTCTGGAAGGAAGAAGTCATTCTGAAACATAACTTGCTGTTCCAGTCATAATCGTTGGCAGTAGTATATGAAATTACTTTTATTCTTGAAATGAGATACTATTGCTTCATGTGATGCATTTTCTCATGGGATGTTTATAAAAATATGTTTTAATATGACTAAGCACACTAATTTCTGTCATGCTTAGGGTTGAACTCTTGCATTCTCATGTGGGAACAGAAACCACTAGTAATGTGTATTGCCACTAAATGCCATTTGCTTTTGTGACAATAAGCCAAATAAAGATAATTTATTGTAAAATTGGCAGTAAGGGTTATGATTTTCTGTTTGAGGAAAATATAATAGTGATTACTTTTTTTTTTATACAAGACAGGTCTCTTTAATGAAGAATCATATAAAACTGGCATAATGCATGTGTTAAGCTATGTAGGGATAATGTATCAGATTCACTGATACAGTTACTTAAAAAAGACCCATTTTCAGCTACCACTAAGCTTAAGTTATGAAGAAGGATGCCTAAGAAAAGTTTTGGGTCTGTGGAAAATATTACTTTTCTCTAAGACTGTTGCAACTCATATACCCCTAAAAGTGTGTGGGGACAAGATCCCCACTGAAATTGAAGGAATTACTTACCTTCCCGTGGTGAGATTAACAAACAAAAGTAATTAAAATATAAACCTAGCAAAATAGCTAGCTGAGGAGATAATAATCACAAAATTTGTTAGGTAATAATCATCCAGGCAGAATGGAAATATTTGATGAATAATGAACCATGAGAGTTCAGATTTTTTCTGTGTCCTGGTTTTATTAGAAAAAGATTTATTGATTAGGTAATAAGCTGTATACTAACGCTAAGCAGACCCAGGTAAGATGTTTTTGCTTGCTTTTGGCTTTAATTTTACGAAGAAATACTGGCATTTCTGAGTTGCAAGGAACCTTAAGCAGGTTGCATAGCCTGTGCCTGCAGTTTAATGCAATTTGCTGTACAACGGGTGTAGCAGTTAGGGAGGGCAGTAGTCCATTACAGCCCCAGGTTGAGCCTAGCTGAAAGCATGAGTGTTTGCCAAATGAAAAAATGACTCAGAGTTTACTGGCAGCTTCTGCACATGAGAGACATGCCACTGAAAGACCCAGAACTCTATTACTTTCTAGTTGCCCTATGGAGCTTGGTCCCACACAAGATTTGCCTGCAGAAGTGATTTTCAAATGCTTCCTTGATGCCTGCACCCTTTATCATATGTCATCTCATCTCATCATTTCATCATTTATTTCAGCTCGCCTCATCTTATGCTTTCAAATGAGAAACTTGCTTTCAAATCCTTGCAGCTGATAAAAATAATAATAATAAAAAATAAGTAATGAAAATATTGAAAATAAAACTGCCATAGTGCTACTCATTGGCAAAAAAGTATGTCTGAGGAAGAACCATATGCTTCAAATTTTATAAATTAGTATGTGGACAGTTAAAGGCACATCTTGTGAGTACGTTGTAAGATATACCCAGAACATCTGTCCCCAGGATATCACTCCTCTGCAAAAAGTGGCTTCATCCTCCCGGCAGTGCTATATCTGTGTCTTTAAGGGGAACTACAGACATAATCTCCCTCAGCTGCATCCCAAATAGTACCCACGCATTTTTCTTGTCATAAGACTTTGATTTACATATATGTAGGAATACAATTTTTTCATAATTTAATTCCCAAATTGATACTTAATTTTTGTTTTATGTTTATTGATATCACTTTTAACAAAAACAGAACCCCAAATCATTCCCCATAATCCTCAAGAAGAATATTTATGTAATATATTCCTTAATGAGTAACATTAAGGAATATGCTATAGAATACCTACAAGGACTTTGTGATGGAATGAGGCAAAGTCACAGGATCAGAAGCTTGCTTCAGGGTTCCATCACTCATGTAGACTGAAATTTAGAAGCTGAATTAAACCATCAACCAACATTTGAAATGAAGCATGCAGAATGATTTTTCTTTCAGAGAGCTGGGAGAGCTTCAGAAACCTTTTCTTTTGCACTTCTCATCATTGTTTTATTGCTTTTGGTTTCAGCTATCAGCAGAAGTGGTTTGAGAAATATATGTAGAAATATATATGTATATTTATGTGCATGTATGTATATGCACACATAGACATGTATGTGTATGTGTATCTGCATATTTGTCAATTAGCTATTATGCATAAAACGTTTCTGTAAGTAAAATGTCCCTGCTAGTGACTCAGAAATTGGAATGGTCTGAAGCTGTGACACCAGGCAGCACTGTTTCAATAATTTTTGCCCTGAAACCGTTCTTAGCAAGGTCATCAAAGGCACAGCAGACCACCTCTGTTATTGTCCAAGCCAACAAACGGAAGAAGTCTGAGGTTCCCACCTGTTTGCCATAGAAAATGGAGACTGCTGGTTTGAAGTATAACTACTGTGACGGAAAAGAACAGAAAAGTATTATTTTTACATGTGTACAAGATAATTCCATATCATAGCTGTCTTGTCTGAAGCTGTAGACCAGGGTTTTTGCGTATTTCAGTTTATATGTATATATTGATCGGCTTTTCCCTACAAAGCTGATCAGATATGCAACTTGTCTATTTTTCTTAACTTGTTGTGAAGCAGAGGTATGTGTTTTTGAAGTTCTGAATAATATTGTTATAGCTGTTGCTAATAATCTGTGCTTTTCTTGTACTTTTACTCTCCATCTGCTCTGGAACAAAAAATGTAAATTATAGCTAATATAAACCACAGCAAATCAATTCTCACAGTGTCCTTCAAAGTCAGTTGTGTTCTATCCATTTTCTATATGTAGGGTATATCTTTTTATTTTGTACTTTGTTAGTAAAATTACTTCAGTAATATAATTTTGCTACTTAATATTTTAAAATAAAAAAAAAAAGCCTAATACTCCAGTGAATTCTATAGATAGGTGAATTCTTATTCATTATAATAAAATAGCACTATGAAGAACAAAAATTCTTTTATAATTATATGGAAATATGTTAGGGAGGTTGTAATTGCTAACTGTTTTTAATAATAAAATTATTTTGTTGACTAGCTATAAAGACATTTTGACATGAAAAGTAAATTAGTGACAAAAATGTAATTTTGATTAAAATCAAATTTTATCAGAAATTGCAAGGGACAATTTCCTGATGACACTGGGAACATTTTTTTTTTTCAAAACTTGCAAGCATACTGTTTAACAGACTTTTTGTTTAACTTTTTCTACTCCTTTCAAATCTATTGTCCTCAGCGGAGGACAAGGAGATAATGGCAGAATGTAAGATATCATACTTACCAGCCATATCTCCAGTATATACTTTGCAGATGTTTTGAGGGCCCCATATTGCAGACTAAAATTCTGTATACTAAGTATTTTTTAATTCTAAATAGCATAAAATTGTCTGGTGCTGTATATTTTTGGTAAAATATAACCAAATAAAAACTTATTTGCTGCATGTTAGGTCCTGGAAAAGCATAGAAAGAAAAGGAACATTGAGGCACTAACAAATGCTATTTAAAGAAAAATAAGTTCCTACTGACATCATTAAGTCTGTAGAATTGTTTTTATAAGGGTGCATACCTATGCCCTATCAATTTTTCCCAAGAAATATATAAACAAAGAAAAACATCAAGTGTTAGAGCCTGTCTTGAGAAAATGACCAGCTATTTAAATATGTTGTTACATTTTCAGCACAGCTGCTTGCTCTAAATTAACAAATCCAAGTGTGTATATGGTAATTTACTGTGGTTAGTGTTATTTTCATTAGCTACTAGTTATCAACTTCTAAGGGAAATTTTATTCTATAATCAGTAAGAAAATGTCTATATTGTGGGGGAAAGTAGAGAAAATTATTTGTGATCTGAAAAACTATATTTATCTAGTTAATTCAGGTTTGATTTACATCTTAATAGAAAATTATTTCATAGTCATAGGGTTCGGTAAAGAGTTATTTTCAATAATTATTTAAGTAGTTATTAGGTTGGTCAAAATGCCTGACTCATTATCAACCAAAAAAGTCCATTTCATCAACGATTGTTTTATTTGTACTTCTAAAAAGAATGACTGTTTTCAAAGAAATTCAAGAATGTGAGTGCATATAAATAGTGCAAGTATTCACGAACGTATATTTTTAAATGGAATAAATATGAGGTAGATATAACTACTAATGGAAGCACAGTGTCAGGAAATGAAGGACTGTTATTCTGTGTCTAGAATTAAGTTTCATTGATTGTCCAGGCCAAATTTCTGTGTATTCATACCTCTGTTTCCCCTTCTGTAATGTAGCTTCTATTTCTCAAGTACGTTATTGTGAAATTAAGTCAGATCCGTTTTCATATTGAATAATACTGTGTAACTGTGAACCTAGTGTTGTATAAATTTATTGAAGAACCTTTTAAAACAAGCCACAATAATTTCCAACTGTGTAACTGTAAGGCCATATGGATTTATTTTGATTTTTTACAATGAATACAAATAATGAACATAAACCACTCCTCCACCTATACCTAGATACCTAGCAGTTAAATTTTGTGGCTGATAATGAAAATGGTTGTTGAGAGACAGAAGAAAAGTGTCATGGGTGTCCAGTCTTTAATATTTTTGAAATAAAGCAGTCAAGATCTAATCTTATTGCTGATTACATTTTGAAGGGTTTTGTCCAAGAACACTAGAAACAGGAACTGGCTGGGAACTTCTTAATGAGACATTTCCTTAATCAGAATATCTATGAGTTGTGAAGAGTAAAAGTCTTCCATTTAGATGCCTTCTCAGGTGAAGGAGAGAGTTTATGTTGACAAGAAAAACTAATTGCAGTGCAGAAAAATGGACAAGGCACTCTCTTGAGATGTTCACTCCCTACTTTGCTTCTGTCGTAACACATCTCATTGGAGAACATTAACCATATCTCTGTGGGCTATTCTAATCTCTCTCAAAAACATTAATTGGTGATTTTTTATAAATTATAGTAATCCAGACAAAACCTGCCTGTTTAAACTAGTGGCTTACATTAGAAGTGGGGACATGAGGTAATTCCAGATTTCAGATGAAGATTCCAGTCACTGGGTCACTGATTTTTACCTAGGGGTCTCTCTCTTTCTTGCATGTCTCTGGGATTGCACATGGAAAACTAATGAAAAATTTTAAATGCAAAATCAAATATTAAATTCCTTTCCAGCCCTAACAGGAACTTTTTTTTTTTCCCAAAGAAGTTTTGAAACCATTAAAGCACAAGAGAAACTAACATGATCAGCAGGAAACATTCAGCTCCTTGAAATGTGTTCATTTTGCAACTACACAGATTTCCAACTGGAATGTCCCTGATAATAATTAATTTCCCCCTACAGCACTGTTTTCATTCCCTTGCTGGGAAGAGCACTAGAAAGCCTGGCCCTGCTGTAGCATCTGGGAACAAAGACAAGACACTCCCACTTCTCACTGCCTTCTTCTCAGAACTAAACTCAGGTGGAAGTTTCACTCCCTGTGTATTGCTTTGATTAATGAGATAATATCAGGTCCTGGGCTAAATATGCTGTAATGTTCATGAAATGTTCGATTTACTGGAACTCTTTTCTCCTGACTATTAATACAAGTGTAATGGGCTGCCGTTCCCAATTGTTTTGTCACATCTTTGCTACACAATCAGAGCCTACATTGGAACTGAGACTCACTTTAATTATTGAATTAGCACAATTTCATGGTTGATATGCTTCTTTCTCACCTCTGGGCTTTATATTTACCACTCTGCTGTGATCTTTTTCCCTATTGGTGCAAGGAGAAATTAATGTATTTGCTTGTTGCTCATGCATTGCTATCCATAACAATCCCAAATTAAATTTTACCTGAAGAAACAGTCTTTCATCAGAACTTTTCCCTACAGCTCCTTAAACGTTTAAAAATAAGCAAGACATCTTTCTTTTCACAGTTACAGGCATACATTTTCATTGCAGGACACTCATATTCAAACCATCTGTTATATATTTCAGTTTTATGTTCATTTCTTGAAACCTGTGACCCAGATTACTGAGGCATAGTAACTGTGAACCTGGGCCCTATTCTGTCCCTGAACGTCACTGTGCTATAGCTTGTTCAAACAAAATAGCAGCTGAAGTTTACCTTTCAGAGTATTAAAGTGTTCAGAATGTTTAGATATCCAGAATATTTAAGCCTTCATCTAAAGCAGATTCCTTATCATTAGGCCTGCATTTAGATATATCTGTGCAGCATTAAGCAAAGACATTGTCCTCTTGTGGTGGCAGAGTACCCCATCATCTGCAGTGAAGGAATCTGGGGGGGTTTGTTCTTTTCTTTTGAAATGATGCCCACTGTTTTCTAAGCACTCACAGTGGGGCAGGCTGAGATTTATCAGAGAGAAGCTTGTGCCAGATATGTGACAGCTCATCACAATCATCTTTTCATTGCATTCTGTCACCTTTAAGACATCTGAAGTAATCTCCTATCATGGTGATGAGCTTGACTAAGAAGGCAATACATTGCAGAAAAGATAAAGTCATATTTATGGAAAACTAAAAATGTGTGATTATAAAAGCATACCAATTAGCCATAAAAAAATGAAGCAGTGAATCAAAAACTTCTTCCTCACTAGTGTTTCTTCCTTTGTTCTCATCTACTTTCTTTCTCCCTATTGCATTGTAATTGTTTTTCTCTCATTTCATTCTCATATTTTTTTTTCTTCCCAAGGAAAGGAGTGATGACTACTGCTTCGTCAGCTCACCTGGAAGAACAAGTAGCATAGCAATTAACCTATGGAGAAATGAAGAATTATTCAATAATATAATGATAGGGGAAAGTGGGATATATTCCTTTCAGTAACTGGTCCACTTAATATGTAAACATTTTTTAGAAAGACCATAGCCATCAACAAGCCCTTTAGTTATCTGTGTCTTGCATGAATCTGTTACTAGTAGGCCATTTTGGTTAGCAGGGGTAGTGGAGGGGTGGCATACCCTCTTTTCCATTTCTTCTATTTTGCAAATAATTTATTTTTCCCCCACCGGTAACTGTACAGTATGATATGATCCCACTTTGTTAGTAATTTCAGTGAAACCACAAATACTTTTCTAGCAAGAAAACTATTCACTTTGTGAATAATTCCATGTTCATCTGACACTTGAAGGAAATAAAAGGAAAGACTTATTATGATAGTCTCATACTTAAAAAGTTAGTTCCTCTATAATCCTTTATTCTCCAAAAGATCAAATTCAGACAGATTGTGCTGTGACTTTGAGAGCTTTATGCTCATTTATTTACTACTGGAATTATTTTTCAGATGGAAATGTTCCGGGCTACATGCTCTCCTCTACAGCATTACTCAGGGGAATATTTAATTTTTCACAGAAGTTATCCTTTGGAGTTATGTTATTGAACTTCCTCCAGGAAGAGGGATTGTACATTTGAATAACAGTTGCCAAGTTTGGTTCTGTGTTTGTCTTGTACTTGTTGAACTTAATACAAAGGAGACACACTACACTCTGTCAGTACAACTGAACTTTAGATAGCCTTGTTGAAGGAGGAAATCCCCATTTTGTATATTCTTTCTTTCAGAGTACATATTGAAAGTACCTTTTCATAAACAGATATTATGTAATATGGGGTGCTTTCAGAGCTGACAAAGACCTTGGGAAAGTTAATGTTTTGATATTATTAACTAATCAAGAAACTGTACTCCCTGCTCATTTTTCTATGCAATGAGCCATAATTCTTTTGTTGTTGGGTAACTTTTAACCTTTATGGAACATTAACTGATCATGAATTAAAAGAAATTTCAACAGAAGACAGAATCTGCATACATAATATTTTAAGATTTTTAATTGCAATTGTTTATTAAGCTTCCAAGACTTTTCTTCTATCATAACAAACCAGTCATATGCTAGACACTTAGAATAATTACAAAAATATTCTGTATTAGAAATTATAAAACACTCTAATGTTATACAGTGCTTGTATATCCATCTGATGACTGCTGAGTTTCCAACGCACAGATTTTTCTGGTAGATATTGAAAGAAAGCCCATGCAACTAAGAAATTAAACCAAGAAAATTCAAATCCAGATGGAAAAGAGTTGCACTAAGGATGAGAAAAAACAGTTTTGGGACTAAACTGTCATATCTATTGCCTCTGTTTCAACCAAGAAAGCAAGAGTTTCTCTCCTGTCTCAGTTCAAACTTTTTAGTTGAGCAATTTTATGAAACTGTCTCAAATAAACCAAGCTTTTTCTCAACTGTCATCTATTGCATTTTGTCCTTTTTTAGCCAAGCTAAAACATCCTAAAACATCCTATGAAATCATTTTAAAGTCCTGTGTGTTTAATATGAAGTTGCAAAGTCTATCTGCATACTGGGCTGCATTAGGAAGAGCCAGCAGGCTAAGGGAAGAGCTAATTGACCTCTGCTTGGCATGACTGCAATATCCTGTCCTGTTCTGGGACAGAACAAATATCAGGAAACTGGGCAGAATCTGGTGAAGGGACACTTATGGATGGCTAGGGTGCCAGAGCACACAGCATACAAGAGAGGCTGAAGGAAAGCGGTTTGCTTAGCCTGGAATGTAGAAGCATTAGCAGGGGTCAAACTGCAGTCTTCCACTACCTAAAGAAGGATTATAGAGAAGAAAAGGCCAGCCTCTGATTTTCAGAGGACCATAAAGAAAAAAGAAGAGGCAAGAGTCAAAATGTAGAAAACAAAACTCTGTTTACATATAGTTGCTGTCCAGAGGCCACTTTCTGGAGATGATTCTTCAAAGAAAGGAAAGCATCCTCTTTCTCAACTGTGCCTTTTGCAACTCTTCATTTTTATCCATCAGCAAACCTGGGCACAGATGGCTGCTATTGCCTCATCACTTTTTGTGGAGAGTTAGGTACCATCACTTTTCCCTTGTAATATAATCAAAACCTTAAATTTCTCATCTTAAGGAGACTCAATATTGTATTTATTATATATTGATCATCTGAGAACAACTCATCTCAAACTTACAGTTTATGTTACTTTTAGCTTCCCATTGTAACCACAGATGACACAGTAAAACTTCAGAGGTAAGAAACAGGGTAGAGTACTTTGACAAAGTACACTTTCTATTCTCACCCCCACCACATACAGACTCACATACACATCCTTTGTCAGATTCTGGTGGTACATTTTCACATCTCAGAACTGCATGACAGGGAATTACAGGGCAGGGGAAGGAGATAAAGCTGACATAAATGACCTTTTCCATGTTTTGACCACCATGAACATAACAAGTGTGTTCCTGTTCACTGGTCCAGATAACCCCATTCTTTCACAGTAATTTGCACAGTCGTTTTGCCTTATTTCTTCAAAAAAATTAATTGGAATAAGTTGTTAGTACACTATAGGTTCATAAGGTATTCAGATGTTAATGTGGAATTGCAGTTATGTAAAATTAAAGCCTTTAAAATAGATTGCATAATAAAACAACCCCAAATAGATAGGTAGGCTGACAAATCTATATCACTATACACAACTTATTTCTATTTTCATCAACATTTTCTCATTCATTAAAAATAATAATGAACAAAGTCATGCTTTTGTTGGATTTTCCTTTCTTTTATATTACTTTTAAGATATCTTTTACCTTTTATTTTCTTATTTATTTATGTATTTTTTAAATTAGCATTTCTGGACCAGAATCTTGAATTTCTGGCTGGTGAGTAGTTGAGCTTATTTTTTCTCTCTGAATAATTTTCAAGATTCTCTAGTTAAAGAACAGGAAAGTATTTGTATCATTATTTTCTAAAAAAACAAGATCTAGAAAGATGGAATGTTAAAGAGGATCCAGGAACTGATTCCGTTTGGTCACTTGTGAAATACCAATACATCTGAATCCAAATGAATGATCCCCATACCTCAGCCCTCTTGCTCTCTAGTCTCACCAGATATGCATCTTTGGACCTTAAATCTTCCAGACACATACAATCTTGTATTCAAGCATACAGACAAAACTTCAGTTCAAATATCCTGTTGACTGAGCTTAGTCAAGATCCGGAAACTGCTTCTCTGCCTAAATCCCCTGATTCATTTGTCATGCTCTGAGCATGACCACAGGAGCAGGTTATTCACAGGATAAATTTCATGCCCCTTTTAACTTTTCCACAGCAACACACCGCATTGACCCAACTGGTAGGTGACTTAGTTTCAGTTCCTTTTCAGTGTCAAATAATATTGACCAGGCATTCCCTCTCTTCAGCAAAATCTTGCTAACTCCTGGGAAGAAAAACAACAAAAAAAAAGATTCTCTGCCTTTGAATTGATATTGTGTCCATCTACAGAAAATGTATGAAGGCTAACTTCAGCCCAGATGTAAGGACCCTTCAATAATAAAATTGAGGACCTAATGGCATTTTCTCCTCTGTGGACTGTTTCTATATTTCATGCAGTTATACTTTCATTTCAGATACTCACGTGAAACAGTCACTTTGGATTCTCTTCTGAAGTTATAAGGAAGACTGCACACCTAACACAAGCTTCAAGCTTCCCATCTAGTGACTTTGGAACTTTAAACATATTCCAGCTCATGTTTTTTAAAGAGCCCATCTCTGTTGTTAGTTCTAGCTTCTACCCTTGAACAAAAAGGACAGGTGGCAGGTGGCAATGAAGGCTGGGGTTTCTCTGAACTCCATCTTCCTTTGCCTTTACCACATTTGAAATTGCACTTCAATGTCCTTCAGGTACAAGTTCCCTGTATTTTGGAGTGTAATCTCATGCTGATGACAGTAGCCAAAGATCAGTATCTTTTTCAAGGTTTTATGCAATTCATATGTTCTGCCATTATAGATATCAATTATGTTTCTTCGAGAAGATAATACCTGCACAAAAAGCAATTTTCTCCGCTTGTAATATTCTACATTGCACTAGATATTGCTGAAGATGTTGGTGTCTGAATAAGATTGTTCTCCCTCATTACCCCACATCTCACCTTGGTAGTGTGATGAATTCACAATCCTGTATTTATGACTTCACAGTCCTAACCATGGAAACAATCTGTAGTAACGCAAATTCATTGCTGTGGCTTTACTTAAGATCAAACTGGTAAAGCAGACAAGGACTGAAGAGAAAGGTTGCTGTTTCAACAGAAAGAATTTGAAAAAGAGAAGTGATAACAAAAAGCCACTCTAAATACTGGGAAATTATTTAAGTCTTTCATTTTCTTTAACCCATAACCAATCATATACTTAATTTGAATTACTTTGTGTAGCACTAAAGCAGGGCTTATTTTAACAGCATTTCAAGGCATTGGCTGTGATGCCTTTCCATTTAAATAGGAAGAAGTAAAAAAATGTTGTACTGTAGAATGGAGGGAAAGCAAATCCTTGTATAAGCCTCTGTCACCTGGCCAAATTCTCAGCTCTGTGTGCAATTCATTAGCTTTAGAACATATAGTGATACTACTGCATCTGGTCTATCTGCCCTGGAGGGAATGAAAATTCATGCTACAAAGATGAGGGAGAAAAGTGAGACAGGTCCACTAGCCAGAGGTATAATTTTGTTTTTTTTTTCAAACAGTTGGCAGAGAGTACATGGGATGTCCATCAGAAAGACTGGCTGAAATTATCTCCTGTTTCCCACTCCTGACTGTAAAAGAGAGGCTGATCTCCTCTGGAGCTGTAACTATAACTTTCCATCTGGAAAAAACCCCTCTGATGGAGAATTTCCACTGATCTGAATGGAGCTTGAACTAAGAATCAGTGACTGTAGGAGTCACTACATGCTGTGCTGGTAAATTTGCCAACACTCACATTACATCTTGTTTGATCTCTACTCAAATTTCATTATACACTGTCTGAAGAAGTTACTCTCAAATCTGGTCCAAACTTAGCAGCTGCAGTGGCTGGTTCCCAGTGTTGTGATCCAGTGGGCTGCAGTTGTCTGTATATGACTGCAGCCAGACTGCAGTAGCCTGTAAAGACATTAACCACAGCAGGAAACATTTCCTTTGCTTCTCTTCCTGCCAGAAGAGTTGGATATGGCAACAAGCTGGGATGGGAATGCTGCTTACAGCTCATTTGTCCTGTCCCCTTTCCTCCCTCACACCTGTATCCTGCAGAAAAGATGTACCTTCTTTCCCAAGGGCATCCATAAGCATTGGGACAGGCAGTCACGGAGAAATATGTCAGCAGGATGATTTTGCCAAGCCATGCATGCGTAGGGCATGTTTCTCTCCTCCCTCTTACCTGTTCGCAGGGCCAAGAGTTCACTTTGCCTTTGAGGAGGTCCTGAGCAGGAAAGCTAACTGCTAAGGAATAGACAATTTAGGATGAATGGAAGAATCTTAAGACAAGCATCTTCATAAACTGTGTGCTGAACCACATTAGTATAGACATTTTCAGAAAATATTCTTAATGTATAAAGTATTTTTTTTTCTCACATTCCTTCAGCCATGCTCAAAATTATGAACTTTCAAGTTTTCCAACATTTGATCACCTATGGGAAGAGCTTGTATTTGACCAAGATTTATTTTAAAGCTAATTATGACTTTTAAATCTTTGTGCAGACATGACATTTTGGAGAAGACTTGGTCAGAAATCTTGTCACACTTACAGTTATGTATACCCCTATGATAATCAAGTGCTATCAGAATATTTAAAACTAAAATAGAACAGAGTTCACTTAGCACTGAACAGTCCCTGTTTAAGTCATTATTAAGAGGTTACCTAACCCCTCACAACTCTGTTGATTCCACCTTGATGACATCTTTGATTACTGTTATGCTGCATAGGCTGCCTGTAGCATACATGCCTTTGATTGAACACCATATGAATTAGCAGCAAATGTGGGGTAAGGTTATTGCTGACAGAAGTTGATCTCAGGCACTGAAGGAAAATAAAACATTATTCTCCCTTTTACGTAACACTTCTTCCTTTTGCCTTCATGTACTTTCTATACTGTGATTATTCATTGTGTACATACAAGTGTAAGAAGTGCTACATAAAGAATGTTACACTTGCTAAACTTTAAGCCACGTTGATACATCCTTGAAGCACTGCAGCATGGACTGAAAGATACTTCTCCAACAGCTCTCATTATTCATGGATCATTGACATGACAGACCCTAATAGCTCCCCTAAAGCCATTAGTGTGCTATATAAATGTGGGCCCTTAATCCATGGATCGTTGGCATGATAGAATGCAACATTCTTTCAAACCCCTTGCAGTCTATCAAGTGAATGAATACTATTAAAGATCTTTAATTTGTGGATTATTGCCACAATTGATCATTACACTTCCTTTGGGGCTGCTATGGTCTATCCTGTTAACGTGTATTTGGTGAGTGCTAATTGGTAGATTATTGATAGAAGTATTTTAATCTGTGTTGTCAAAAGAACTCACACAGCTGATGGATCCCTCTCTTACAGGCTCTTCTAGACTCTAATTCTTTAGTTCAATGACTTGCATTTTCATTTCTTTCTTGTGCTGAGTTATCAATTGTTTATGCAAACAAAAAAGTTCACATGTTCAAATGGTGTTTTATGTTCATCCTAGTAAAATGGAATTTCAGATTTCACTTCTATTATTTGTGAAATCATGCACAAAATGACACAGGCCAAAATATGTATTCTGGCTTGAACATGTGGCCCTTAGAATCCTGTACTCTGTGAACACAGATACTATTATATTTTGAGTGGCAGAGACGGTAAAAAACATTCATGAAAAAAAAATATTGGACTTCTTGTATTCATATCAGTAATGAGTGTTTTTAAATGGACTTTCTCACACAATTCCTCTATTAAAATTCCTAAAGTTATCAAGCAGACCCTATGGATTTGTAGTCTTGAGATTAACCTTTTAATGTTTAACTATTAGAAAAGTTCTTATTGTAGCCCAGTGGCATTCAGCTATTTCTGGCCTGTAAGTAATAAAATGACTAAATCTCACCTCATAAACCCCCATAGCTTACATTCTTGCCTATTCCTGGTAGTATTGTAGTGATAGGTGGCTGGGGTGGGACGCTGATGGACTGCAGAGTGGCTCAGAGCACTGCATCTCCCAGACTGATAGGCAGCAAAAAGACTGAATCCAAGACTCTTACGTTGTTCAGATTCCCATCTGGGAGACAGCCACAGTGAGCTGTCTGATTACCAACCTGTGAAAACTTGCCTTTCAGTTTCAGCAAATCAACATTTCTCAACGAAAGTAAAATTCTGCTTTGCTAGAATATTCCTAATCATCTGTTTTTCCTCTCACTCAGTTCCCTCCATCCATGGTTTGGATAGACCCTTGGATGGGTACGATTCGCGTCAATAAGACATATGTCTAGTACTGACACAGTGACTGCAGAATCTGTTTTCATTAAAAGATTTTCTTTTTTAGCCTTAGTGGTTGCTAAGAAAAAACTTGGAATGTGAACTGAATGTGCATGGCTTTACTTACAGCTGCTTGGTGACACGAAAGAGGAGCAGCAAATGGTGAAGCAGCAGCGGCTGCTAGAGCACAAAGCCAGCAAGAAAGCCACTTGCTTTCACACCTGCAGAAACAGGCATGGTTCTCATTTTTTGGGGGGTGGTGAGGGGGTGAAAAGCTGGTTAAGAGGAGAAATCTGCCTAGGTCTTGGACATGGGAAGGGAGCAGAGATGTCTGTGGCAACAACAGCAGGGGATAGGATCAGGAGGAAAGTTTACTCACCCTTCCCTGCCTTGTCACCTGTCTCAGAGACTCAGATATTTGCTGCTATCAGCCAGAGTATGTGGTTTCCTATCTGAGAAGTTCTTATCTAGTCTGAAACTGCTGATCTTGCTTTTTTTAAGAGATAACTTCCACTGTCATTAAGACTTCTGATTTTGTAAAGCCTACATCCTTTCAAGGTGAAGAATTGCCATATAAAATCTGTTTCAGCATAGTGTAAGATATGAGAATTCCCTTAGTCCTTTTTTTAGCATTCTATGAACAAAAAGATAGCAAAATCAATTTAAATCAGATAGGTCCAATAAATAAAGAGGGAGGTGGGGAAAGCATCTCAGCTGAGAGCATATGTGGTTTTTCAGCTAAGAGCATGTATTTTCAGAAACCATGACAGCCTCTCAGTGGGACAGCAGTAGGTAGTTTAGGCTTCAGATCTGACTTATGTTAAAATGATCACAATATGATGGAGATAACCTCAGCAAGTTATTTTATTTACCTTCCCTCTGTGTTTTTAGAAGAGAAAATCTTGTATTTCCATTGATTTTAGGGTATGTAAACAAATTATTTTAACTAATGCACTAGTATTTGCCTCACAGCTGCACTCAGCATAACTCCACAAAATTACTTTCCAGGGTGTAGTTCCTCATTAGAATTTCTCTGAAGGCAAATCTGTAGTGAGAGGTTCCCACCACAGCCTTTTGCCTCACCACAGGTTTCTGCCCTCTCAGATGTACTCATTTGATAGTTTATGTATCTGTGTTCTAAAGCAGACTGATGAAATGACCTTTGGTGTGCACAGTAGTTGTTTTTTGAACCCTGATGATTTCACTGATCCCATTTATAGAGCAGACCATGTGGTGCTGTATGGGAAGGTAATGCATAGTGGGAGGTGAGTTTGCATGTTGAAGGGTGGGACAAGGACTTCTAAAATAATTTTCATAGAATCACAGAATCATAGAGTGGTTTGGGTTGGAAGGGACCTTAAAGACCATCTAGTTCCAACCCCCCGGCCATGGGCAGGGACACCTTCCACCAGACCAGGTTGCTCAAAGCCTCGTCCAACCTGGCCTGGAACCCTTCCAGGGAGGGGGCAGCCACAGCTTCTCTGGATGACCTGTTCCAGTGCCTCACCACCCTCAGAGTGAAGAACTTATTCCTTACAACTATATCTACATCTACCCTCTTTCAGATTAAAGACATTACCACTTGTCCTATCACTATATGCCCTTATAAAAAGCCCCTCTTCAGCTTTCAGGTACTGGAAGGCCGCTTTAAGTCCTCCCTGGAGTTTTCTCTTATCCAGGCTGAACAACCCCAACTCATTCAGCATGTCCTCATAAGAGAGGTGCTTCAGCCCCCCTGATCATCTTCATGTCCCTCCTCTGGACTTGCTCCAACAGGTCCATGTCCTTCTTATGTTCGGGGCCCCAGAGATGGACGCAGTACTCCAGGTGGAGTCTTCTTACAAGAGCAGAGTAGAGGGGGAGAATCACCTCCCTCTACCTGCTAGTCACACTCCTTTTGATGCAGTCCAGAATACGGTTGGTTTTCTGGGCTGTAAGAACACATTTCTGGGTCATACTGATCTTCTTGTCAACCAACACCCACAAGTCCTTCTCTGCAGGGCTGATCTCAATCCCTCCTCCACCCAGCCTCTATTTGTGCTTGGGATTATCTCAACCCATGTGCAGCACCTTGCACTTGACTTTGTTGAACTTCATGATGCTCGCATGGGCCCACTTCTCAAGCCTGTCGAGGTTGCTCTGGATAGCATCCCTTCCATCCAACATGTCAACCACACCACACAGTGTAATCAGCAAACTTGCTGAGAGGGCACTCAACCCCACTGTCCATGTCACCGACAAAGATGTTAAACAGTGCTGGTCTCAACTCTGATCCCTGAGGAACACCACTCATCACTGCTCTCTACTGGTTTTCTTGAGAGACAGCTCATAATGTTGGATATTATATGGCAGCTATACTTGTATTAGTGGTATTAGAATGAGGCATTTCAGCTGTATTGTTGTGTTGTGTATATTCTTGCAGACATATTGTGTGGTGTGTATGACTGAACAAGAATGATGAAAAATACTCAACTGGCTTTTTCAGAAGTAGAAACAAATATGGAAATAAAGTAAAAAGACCGCATTTGTTTTTCTTGTTCCAATGGCTTTTAGGAGATTTCTGTGAATGAAAAATATAATAAAAACCAATATTTAAAAACAGCCTGGAATTTCCCTTTAAATTATATCTGGCTGTTGCTACATTAACTGCTCTCATGAAGTTGCTTAATGATATCTTGTTAGTGATGGAAGATAATGAGATGATAAGGGCAAAATTCATTGACCTTTCAAAGCTTTTGATTCACTAAATGACACTGTTAGATAAGCTAATTAAATTTTGCTTTTTCTGCTGGAATGATGGCTTGGTTCTGATCTTATTTGATTAAGAAGAAAAATCAGTGGCTGTTTCAGGCTATCATTCTGATTTATTACTATTACTATTGAAAGGTGCCTTAGGGCTCAGGAACTGATTTACTTCTTTTTATTTAGTTCTAAATTATCTCTGAGATATTTGTGATAAGACCTAAATTCACTTACAAGGTATTTGACAATACTATTTTGTACAACAGTTCTGTAATATCTCTGCCTTAATGTGCTTCCTTCCAAAATCACTGTAGTAAAAGCATTTGGAAATATAAACTGGAGATAATGATAAAAGTCTAACTTCATCTTAGTTTCCCAGGAGACTTGTCAAGGGGAAAGAGATATTCAGCTAACAGTAAGGCTGTAATAAATTATCAGAGAATAACATGATTAGTTAGAATACTTTACTCATGGCGTTCATATACAAATGCTGCAAGATAAAAGTGTGAAGGCCCTCAGTTCTGCAAAACTCTTAATCATGCATTTACTTTTAGGCATTTGAGCAGTTTAAATTTTATGTCCTTTAGCTTATCATTGGGAATCCAATTGCATTTGATGAGACTTTTCATGCTCTTTAACTCAGCATATGTTTCTGAATCAGACTCAGTTCACAAGAAGAAAAGTAGATGATATATACTGCTGAAGCTACTGAAGAAAATAGTGAAAAGCATGAAGTCTGCTACCAGGTGCACGTGTAATATAAAACCTTCCTGATTTGACAATGGTTTCCTATTGCTAGCTACTTTATGATAAATATTAGTTAGTCGAATTACGTATCACTATTTTTAGTCAGGTTATTTCATGAAGTACAATATCTCAGATTGTAGAAAATATTTGATAAAACTATTACGTCCATTCATCTAACTTCATGTCACAAGCTTTTAATCTCACTACAAGCTGATACCAGGACTCACAGTCCATTTTTCTTAAAATTATGTTGACAGCTATTCTTAATACATCTTGTCTTAATTTGTATCAGTTTAGTTTAAATATATTTTTTTTCCCCACTACTTGAACTGGGATGCTGCCAGAATGACTGAGCTCTACTTGGTCAGGCAATTCCAGAGACATTGGTGCTGCATTAGTATTCATCTACTCCTCTGGAATTTCCTGGGCTTATTATTAAAAATGACGCCCCATAAACCAGCAGGGCTTCTGGAAGCCCCTGTGAAACCCAGCTGAGGTGAGAAGTTCCAGCTCTTCCATACTTTCTGCTGCAAAATTAGGACTCAGAGCCTGGGTTTGGGGCTCTGTAGCTACAGCCAGGCCACAGGCACTGCAATTGTTTGACTCTGAGGCAAGACTCTGCAGGAGTCTACCTTGTTAAACTGAACCAGAGTTAGCAACAATGTGACACGGGCTAAGGTGCTGGGGAGTCTATAATGATCAATAGAGGACCCCGCACGTACTTTTCAGATGAGATTTCTGCAAATAAAGTTTGTGTGCGGAGTTGCCAAAGAACAGAAATCTACCAAAATATACAGAAGCCACAAAAATCTACAAAAGGGATATAAGCAGTGAGAGGCATGTGGGTACATATACGACACAGTAGCATTCTGCAGTAGGTCAGCAGACTTCTGTAGCAAAGGTAGGAGAGACTGATTCTCACTGATGCAGGATCAGAGAAGACCAGCTGATGCAGAAAGACTGTGCTGTGGAGGAAAGCAAAGTGGAGGCTCTCGATTATTTTCCAGGAGGCAGGACTCCCTAGCCCCACATTGCTTCATATTGACTAGAGAAAAGAGGTAGAGGAGTGCAAGCAGATTTTATTATTTTGATCTTGCTTATGTACTTCATGTTCTTGTAAACAAAAGGAGTATTGTACTGAGAATCTTCAAGTAAAAGGTACCCTAATATGTGCAGGTCTATTTATATTGTTCATGCACTTCCTGAAAAATTGAAATATAAACTCAAAGATGTCTACCATTGAAGGTAACCTGGGAAAGGTGTATTTAAACTACCAGAGAAATCTGACTTGTTTATCCTATTTGCCAAATTCTAAATAGCTAGAAGACATATTTCCATACTTAAAAACTTTAAAAACTTAAAGTGTAAGACAGACGTGGTTACTAGCAAGTAGGGTTACACAAGTAAGAGCAGACTCAGAGTGGAAATAATTCCTGCTGAGGACCTGACGTTCTTGTGACACGTATTTAAGAAGTTTTGTTTCTTTGGACTACCTCTGCTGTGCCTGCAGACTGACCAGAGGGAAGCTATTAAGTGAGTTCCTGGAGCACCACTTCTAGTTTAGTTTCATCTGGTACAAATACTGTTCATGTTCCCTAATGTTGTCCCACAGTGCAAACTGAAGCAAAAGAAGTGAGGATGAATGGGAAATTTTCTTCAAAAGCATGATTCATATCAAAAGAACAACATAGCCAAAACATCTAGAATCCCTGAAGTGCAGAATGCTGAAGTGGTTTTCAGGTTCAGGGGCTTGAAATATGTGGTAAATTTAGCAGTGGATCACTATGACCAGTGACGGTTATCAAGAGAAGAAACTCAGCCAGTTTTCTTAAAAAATCTCATCTAAAAGAAAACCTTCTATTTTATCATTTGACTTGTGAAACAATGCCAGTGATTTTGGATGATTTGGATTCTGCCCCTAAAAGCTTCACTTAAGTGTGGGGATTGCTACAGATGGCTCCTTTCAGATCAAGCAAGGGATATTTTAAGAATGTAGTACTCTAGAGTATTTTCTGTTTTGTTTTTGAAAACACAAACATGTAAGTACAGTCCTTCTAAAAGTTCTTTTGGCACCTCTAGGGGAATAAATCATGTTTTACGATCAGAGTTGAAATAAATAACAAGGCTGTGATTTCTTGGCATCTGTAATAAAGAGTGCAGGATATTGTTACAAAGCTACTTTGATTGGTAAAGATTTTTTTGGAAGTCAGGCAGGGCAAAATTTTATTGTTATTCCTGTGAATTTAGTTTATCTATGCTTACTATTTTCTGGTTACTTATTGTAGGAAAACACAGTTATGTCTACATTATTGAGTAAGGACCAGTTAACATTTGCAGGTTCTGGAATTTTAGTGTCTATGACCCTTGGCATTGTTGTGGCTCATGCCAGTAAGTATTCTCCAAAACAAATCTCCAACAAAGATCTGGAGTTATCATAGGACAGAAGCCTAATGTGCCATTAGGCACATTCCCGGTGTGGACACCCTGTTATGGAGAACAACTAGTTTAATAGCATACATAAAGCTGTTCTGCTCCACTTTGTCTCATCATGAGACTGGAGTCCTGGGTATACTCAATTTACTAGTTAGTCATAGCCATATGGACAGAGGTTTGGAGAACACTGAAGCTTAAATCTAGTGTATTCTCTATATAACATACAGGACCTTGAAGCAGATTGTGTCTATCACTCTTCTAAGATGCCATTGTGCTTATTATAGTGTAGCATAACACAGTGTTAAGAAGTGTGGTGTCCAAAAGAGATCTGGGGGCAGCTAGAGCTGTCTGTTTCTATTTCACATGTCCAAGAATGCAAACGCTGCACCATGCAGTGCTAAATGACATGACTACTGAAATACAATACTGAGCTGCTCAGACAAAAAATGTTACAAGCCTACAGGGTAAGAGGAAATATTACTTTACAGTTCAACCAGTTACAAACTAGATCACTTAAACATAGAACACTAGTTTTGAAGAATTTGAACAAATTAATGTATAATGCTGCAAACTCTCTATGCCCAGAATTCCTATTTGCTTCCCAGAGAGACCAGTATGTGGCAGATTTATAGAAATAGTTTGTAGGCAGTTTGACTGTTCAATAAGCAAAACTGTGCAAGGCACATTTTTTTATATAAAGTCATGTCTGCTTTATTCCCCAAACTTCTCTTTTCCTGTTTCCAATTTTATTTCCCAGTCATGCAGAACAATGTGGTGTAACCCAAAAAAGGAGACTGAGTAAAATGAAAAAGGGCAGCATACACTGTAGCATGCAAAATGCAGCCTGACAGTGGTGCTGAATGCTAATGAGTAATTATTTGGTCTCACCCCAATCAGTCTTGATCAGATAATTAATTCAGGGGCTGACCATATGACCTGAATTTCTGAAGGCAATTGCTTCATAACATCCTTTTTCAGTGTGTGAACAGGTGGTTCACAAAATGCATTAATTTTTGACAAAATAAATTCCCTTCATCTCAGTTTTTAAAAAACTTAACAGCATAATGTGCACTTACAAAAATCTATAAATGTAGGTTAATAATATTTTGGACCTAAACATCCTTTCTTCAAAATCACTGCCCATATAGACATACATTTTATTAGTGTTTAACCACAGTAAAATTACCAAATAGCTGCTTAGGACCTCCAGGTTATCTTAAATTCCCACCACTAACCATTTATTTACTAACTAAATGCTATTCAAACAAAAAATTAGATCTGCAGCTTCATCTTGGCTAACTCTCAAAATGCAGATTCTTCCTACACGTGGAAAAGTAAATGAGTAATGGAATGTGTATTAAGTATTACATTTTGTGCTCTTTTATTTTTTCTTGCTTTGAAATTTGTTTAAATTCCTGTGAGACAATGAGGGATAAGGGATACTGTGGAGGGAAGGTAGATTTTGTTTCCTTTGAATATGTACCTAAATATTTCCACTTCATGAACATAGGCAAATGTGGAATAAAGACAAATACAGTCTCTGAGGCAATCACATTCTTTCTCTGAGGAAATCACACTGATATACCACGTGAAGATCTGAATTACTGAGAGCTGCCTTGAAGAAACAAAGATGGTATGTGGTGTTACTTGCAAAACTTGATATTTAAAGTCTAATATCCTGGATTCTAGTTCAATCTATCAAGAAGGACAAGGTATAATTACCTCCTGCTTTTCACAGAAATAAAGATTCAGAAGCTAAATCAGAAAAAAAATGTTTCATTGAGCACTGTTCATGTGAATAAATAAATATTTGTATGGTGTATTTGGACCAATGGGACCTGGAATTGAAGTTATGAATCTTGTTCCTGTGGTGTCTTGGATTTGAAGCAAGGGGTTCTAATCTGAGTCAGGAAATAAATTTGGGAAGTGATGGAAGAAGAACAATTTGACACAAGACCTTTAGCACAATCACAGAAAACTCTTAACATCAGAAGATTCATAGCAGTTATAGTCAGGGAAATGGGAAATTATTATGCTCTCCGTTGGTGCATGACCATTTCTGGTGTATTCCTGAGCACTTATGGTCAGGAATCTACTGCATTAAAATAAAAGGAAAATTAGAAAGGAAATGACAGGAAATAAATTAATATTGGAAATGAACATTGGAAATGCTAGTTAACACAGGTGAGTAGACATCAGCATGACAGACTCTTCAGTTGAAAAGCAGTAGTCCAGGGGCAGGAAAACTTGAAAAAATGGAATATATCTCTGGACTCTGGGGTAATAACAATGGAAGGTAACTGGCAAGTCTTTGAACCACGAGACACATTTGAACTTCCTTCCTATCCTGATGTAAACTTCTATAGATAGTGTTTCCTTTTCTGGCAGGAAAGAACTAAGATCCAGAGGAATCATGAGAAAACATAGTACTGCTTTTGGGTGTTCAATGGATCTTTTCTTCTGGTTTATGCCATCTGGTATTTATTATGAGGCTTTGAAAACTGGTTTATATGTAACTTATATAAATTTCTCTAATGCATCAATTCAAAAGTCCATGTGAGCCAACATCCTGTCTCAAATACTTTCCACTTTTTTGTGCTGAAGACAAAAATATAAGAACAGGTGTAGAGTGATTCTTTTCCCCTTTAAACCTCCCAGTTTCCTGGAACTTGCTGAGGCAGATTGCATTTCATTCATTGTGTTTAACAGCTACTGATGGGCCTAATGTCCATAACTTTTCCTAATCCTCCCTTTAAATCTACTTACATTTTTTTGGCTGCCATTAACATAGATTATATCCTTTCTGAGGCAGCAGGTTATTGATGTATGAAGCAAAATTGCATACCTCTATAAACTATGTGGGACCTGGAAAATAAGGTATCTGTGCTTGAGTTTCATATGTGAGTTGTGGTAGGCAAGGAGTTAGCCAGAATACTCTCTAGTAGGTCTGGGAAATGGGAAGCATAGGATATGGGGTGTTTTGTGGATTGCACCAAATCTGCATGTTAAAGAGAGCCTTTGTATTATCATTTATATTGCACACCTGAAGGAAGAAGTTGTTCTGTTTTTACTGACAGGTTGTAAACAGTGGTTTTCTGTATTTATTTTTCTAATAAGGGTTTTAATTGTTTAGCTGTTGTGACCAACAAACCAACATCTACCCCATATTTGTATGTTGACATTTATTTAAAAAAGAAAAGGTGATGTTTTGGGCCATTTCAATCTCAGGAAGTTCTATATTGTTTTGGGTGAATCAGACATTTGATCATTTTAGATAAGAGGCATTTATATGCTGTTAACCTATGAAGTTTAACACTTGCTTGAGCCAAGGAAACTTGTGTTACAGCAGATGGGATTTTGGGCTGACATAGTTTGAAAAGTAATTTTTTTTTTTCTCTCTCTAAGATTGTTAGAAAAGTCAAAGAAATTTTCAGATTGTGAAAGAGTTCAGGTGTTGCAATACCACACAGACAAAATGAGAGTTGGCAAAGTAAAAACTCTTTTTTTTTTTTTTTTTTTTTCTTTGTTCTTTTGCAGGACACAAATACGTATCTGCTTGTTATAATTTCCTAAGATTGTGGTTGACAGGGAGACCTACATATGGTAATCTGTGGAACTCATGGACACAGTCATCCAAAGGAAAGTGGTTGTAGGAGAAAGCTGAAATCAGCTGGATTTGTAAAGGACCATGGATGGCAGAACTATCTCCTGTAATGTATTAAGGAACTGAAAATAGAAGAGGTTACACACAGGTAGGATTATGAGAAGCTAAAAGTATACTGGGAGAGTATAGAAAGAAACTGCTGACATGCTTAATATAGTTCAAGAGTATTGCAGTAAAATCTTTCAAGGACAAACTATTCTTTCTTTACTGCAGAGACATTTTTCAATAAGTATTTCAAGTTTTCTCATTTTAGTGGTTAAAGGTGGAATGGATGGACCCTGCAGTTGGTGGAAGGCATGGTGTTAATTAAAACATTTGTTACCACTTGCTTTTCTGTATCACAAAGAAAATTGTTGCTTACCTTGACAACTATTTTTCAGATGTTCAGAGACAATGAATGTAATTTATAAATCATCTGCTGACCACATAAGAAAGGATTTAAGAATGTTCAACAGCCTTCTTCAGTTTTCTTGACTGAGAGTATAGAGTAGTAGTTCATTTTCTAAAGTCCCTAGGAAACACCAGGGGCTTCCCAATTGCTTCTGATGGAGGTGAATTGAGATAGCTTTTCAGGATGTGCTTGTGTTTTCCTGTAGTTTGACTCTTGTAATTACTATTTTAAAGATTTAATTTGACAAATAAAGACACTCAAGCTGATGTGTAAACTGTTTGGCTCAGAAAAATGTATTTAATTAAATCTAGAATTGAGGCATATATACGTCTGTATGTCTGGTCTTGGAGCATCCCTTCAAAGATATTCATAAATGAAAAGGATTTCATATGGCTATGCAATATGCATTTGATTTTCCTTTGTTGCAGATGGCACTGCTCATCAGCTGGATTGGAGTATGAAATTTGTTGATGCACAGATATGAACCTCTCTGGTTTGAAAAAGGTCCCATTGACAATGAAGAAGTCATTAACTCATCTTCCAAAAACCACACACCAATGCCTATTCCTGCCAAAGCTAATTAGCAGTGTTGTAAAATGAGGAAATAAAGGAAGAGAATAGGAAGAAGTTGGGATTCTTTCATGGCAGTATGATGGTTTCAGAAGCATGTCCATAAGTCACAGATAGATGATGGACATTAAACTATTCTAAACTGATCTCAACAAACATTCTCAGAGCTTAGTAGTATACACTGAGCAGCCCTACTTGCTGGTTGAAACCATGTATCTATTTCTGATTTATCACTGTCCTCATACTTCTATAATTAATTTTCTTCATCCTTTCCTTGCACCTCTTTGGTTCTGTTGATGCCCAAGGAACAGCATGTTTCAGAAATTTTTGTAGATGATTGCAATGCAGAACTCTTTTGGTGGACTCTTTCCAGAATCTAATGACAGTCAGATGTTACTGCTAGAATGAAGTTTAAATATGATGCATAGTATCCTAACAACTCTGCCTAACAAAGCACAAACTATATGTTGAATCACATACAAGTGAGAAATTAACCACTGGGAAGTGTATGTAACTTCATCCAGACATTACAAGGCAGGTAAAATAATAAGTGGTAGCTCTCAGTGATGGGACATGACATGAAGGTAGGCTTCCTTGTATCAACTTTGTGTATCTTATCTTCAGGGCCTTTGTATCTTCTCTCCAACCAACACCAAAAGTCAGAGTTCAGAGTATTGCAGAGGGTTTAGCAGGGTTCTAGGCTTGCTGCTTGAGGCTTTATGTCCAGTTTGTGCTGTCACTTGGACATAATGACAAATGTGGAATGAACAGCAGGTCTGGTCCATAGCTGGTTGTTTCAGGTCCAGGCCAAATTTTTTAGTTTGGAGTTAAAGAACTTCTACAGAAATTTCTTCTTTTTGAAACATCTCAACAAGATATTTGTTTATGATACCTGGAGAGATGTTGTCTGAAGCCTGGAAACCTGGGAGGGTCCTCAGGAGGAGGGGAAAAGTGTCTGAATACAGAGAACATTCAGACTCAGGATTTGTGTTCTCAGAATCTTTCTGTAGATGTTACTTAGGCTATTTTGTAGAAGAAGCAATCGGGTAAGTATTAGAAATGATAAATTAGAGCTCATCTCTTTTAGCCTAAAGAGTGCATTCCAGTTCCTAGGTTCTTTGAAAGAATTCTGGTCATGGCTTCATCTCTATTTTGACTCTACACTTTTCACTCAGTGAAATTCCTTATCCCAGTTTAGGGGCTGGATTAGAAATAAAAGACTTATCAATTCTCTAATAACCTGAACTTCCATAACTTTGATGATTCAAAATATTTGATCTCTGACTGTAAAGAGCTTGTGGTCTTCAATCTAATCTCCTGGTAGTGAGCCTTACTGTCCACAGTCATTTTCCAGATGCTATCATAGGAATGATAAATATTGTTACTACTAAAGCTTCATGAATAATTATTTGTTGAAACTGAGAATTTTTGTGTGTGTTAGGTTCTGACTTAAGAAATCAACCAAACCATACTTTGAATATTTGCATAATTTTTCCTATGGAAGAGCCTGGTGTTTATAACAGAATGAAGCATGAAAACCCTGCTCCCCTCATACTCAGTGCTAGTAGACACCTACATCTAGCTTTTCCCCATCCTGGATGAACTATTGGTCTCCAAATGACTAGTCCTGGAAGTCTTTCTCTTCCCCTCCATTCCCTTGGGATACACCGTACTGATTCCCTGGACAAGAACCATTATTCACCCACCTTTACTTATGTGACTTCTGTATTTGTGGTTTGAGCCTGGTTGGCAGCCAACCACCCTGCAGCCACTCACCCACCCTCCCCCCCAACCTGGGAACAGGGGAGGGAATTGGAGGGGTAAAGGGAGACTCACAGATTGAGATAGAAACAGTTTATTAATGGTAATAAAATGAAAACAATGACAGCAATAGAAAATATAAATGGGCAATGCACAATGCAATTGCTCACCACCCTCTGACCAATACCCAGCCCGTTCCTGGCTAGCAATCCCTAAATACCAGGATCCCACAATCACAATCCTGGAAACTAGAGAGAGAAAGAGAGGCCCTTCCCAACCATCCTTCCTCTATATAGTGAGCATGACATTACATGATATGGAATATTTCATTGGCCAGTTTGAGTCTGGTGCTCTGGCCGTGCTCCGTCCCAACTTCTTGTGCACTTACCCATGGGCAGGACATGGGGAGTCAGAGAGTCCTTGAAATCTCAGCAGCAGCTGAAAACATCAGTGTGCTGTCAGCATTCTTCTCATACCAAACCCAATGCTGAATCTAAACCACAGCACTATTCTAGTTACCAAAAAGGAACATTAACTCTATTCAAGCCCAAACCAGGACAGTACTGCACTCAGTAACATGCACTGAAAGTGAAAAATCTTTTAGCAACTGTAGACCTCAAGTGATGGAATAACTACCAAGCTCCTTGAGAAGCTGTTTAAGGTTTTAATCCTGTTACCATTATTAGTTTTATTTTCCTTTGGAATTTTTCTCTTTTGAGTTTCATGGCAGTACATCTTGGAAGAACTCCCATCTACTAAAGTGTATATTAGATCTGGCCATAAATGAGCAAAATGAAGAATAGTTTCTGGAATGTAACCTTTTTTTTTTGTAAGCTGTTATAAATATTGTCACTCATGAAATACCAATGTAAAGGAATAATTCCTGTGATATTACAAGCTTATAAACAAAAAAAAAGTTACAGTCTAATATTACTAAAAGCTTTAAAAATATATTCTTAGTAAATATTATGATCACAAGCTATGAGATTAAAACTGGATTATGTTTTAACCATGAAACAGCAGTTTCCTAAAGAAAACAAAAAAAGACTAAACACACCGAGCAACTTTGCTTGAAGTGTTTATAATTTCACAGTCTGAACAGTTTTTAGGATAGCATGAATATGTTCTAAATGTCAATTCAAATTATTTGTTTTATCTATAATTCTATCCCAACTTTACTATCAGTTCTGACAAATTATATAGTGATGATGTAGTTAGATACAGACTGATCAAGAAATAAAAATAGTTTTGAACCTTAAAAATATAGAAGTAAAACCCAAAAGGCTAATAATACACCAGGACATCATTATGCCTTGTTTATGAGTGACATTAAATGGAAAAACTAAATAAACATTGCCTAAGTTCTCAGATCCCTTTGAAACAATGGAAGAATCAGTGCAGTCCCTCTAACTAAAGACAGGAAGAAGCACTGATGAAAAGCCATTACCCCACTGGTGTTAGAGCCCAGGATTCCATGAAGTCTATCTGTTTCCAACCATCTATTTCTGAGCAAGCTATGTCTACGTTATGAAACAGTTTTTCTATGATAGCTTCTACCTCTCCAGACCAGAGGATGTGTTAAATGTGTTGTTCTCTTCTCTCTGGGGTGGGAAAGTAAAGAGGGAATGGCCCTACGTCCCACAGGTGAGGCATAGCTACAAAGTCACTTATGATGAATCAATACAGAAATGATGTCTGCTTCATCCAGACCTTTCCCACCATTGTATCTGCTTTACATATCACAATTTGCCAAAATCAGTCTGAAAGCTGACTTGGGATTGCAGCTGTCCACAGCAGCCTCTCCCTGTGCCTCTCCACACATGCCTTCATGTGTGGTCAGCTAAAAAGAGGTGTCTCCAGCGATCCTCTCACTTCTGTGAATTCAAAACTGTAGATGAATCTTTCAGAAAGCTGACAAGTGAACTTACTTTACATTAATTATTCAGTCTGTTCTAGTTTACATAAAAGTATATAGTTGATAAGGACCATTCTGAGAATGAAAGAGTAAAAACCCATGAAGCTTTTTAGGTCTTCCCAAGCCCAGTTGTGTGACATCAATTTATGTTGTGAATATGTGTGCAGGCATACTGTTCAAGGGAAACCCTGACTGAAAAAAAAAAAAAAAAAAAAGATTTCGTCTTTGCTCAGAGGTTATGAGATTTATTTGCTTTTACTTTATTCTATAATAACTGAGAAAGCAAATGCACAGCTATTCCACACTACAAATGCACACACACAAAAATAATATTGAACAATACAAGTTGCATGTTTAATTTTAATTCTACTTCCTGGGTATTTAAAAAGTGCACTTAATGACTAGCATTTTTGGAAGGTTTGATCAGAATGCATATGAGAAGGTTTCTGAGAAATCTAATTTAAAATGTTAAAATGTATTATAAAAACTTCAGATAAGATCAAAGATTTATAGTGCACTAGAGGCCTTAAGGAATGTATCTAGAAATACTTTAGACATCCATAAGAAATATAGCAAGAAACTACTATAAACCAAGGCATTTACATTAACATAAATAGTATCCTGCTTTCTAATCGCTAAACTGGCTAGCAGTTCTCAAGAAATTACTGAACCACATGAGCTCATGTGAATTCTAAACCATGGGCCCCTGGTTAAAAGAGGGAAGTTAGTTGGCCTTACTTTCAGTATTGCCATAGAATACAGGTATGAAAAGATGACCTGAAGTGAAAGGGTTTCCTGCAAGTTGGCAGATCCTTAGACATTTATCAGAGTCAATATAATGTTCAGAAATGGCTCTCAATTTATTGCGGTAACAGAAAGGCTGGGAGATCCTCTGTATTGGAAACACCTTGACAATAGGATTTCTAGGAAAAATGAAGGTATTATGAGCAGGTACTTCTGTTTAGAAACTAGAGTCTGCTGAGCTTTGCTGAGCACTTCTATGAATCCTGGAACTTGTGCTGGTGGTGGAGGTGAGGAATAAGACTCTCTACTCAAGCCAGCTCAGCTCAGATATGTTGTCACCTCTCAGATTGCTTAGCAGTGTGCACATGCTCTGCTGAATCATCTCCTTTTGCTTTATTTACGCAGAATCACAGAAATACAGAATTGTGTAGGTTAGAAGGAACCTTTTGTGATCAACTAGTTCACCCCCACCTGTTCAAGCAGCATCAGCTACAGAATGTTGGCCAGCACTGTGTCCAGTCAGGCTTTGAATATCTCCAAAGTTGCAGATTCCACAACCACTCTGGGCAACCTGTTCCTTTTTTTGACCACCCAAACAATAAAAATTTGTTTTCCTGTGTTCAGATTGAATTTAATGTGCTTTAATTTGTGTCATTTACCTCTTATCTTGTCACAAGATACTACTGTGAAGAGTCTGGTTCCATCACTGTCATTCTTTCCCATCAGGTAAGTGTGCTGTTTCCAACTCTCCCAGTACCAGAATCCCAGTAACACTCAAGCTTGCTTTGCAAAGAATGACTGTACTGCATTAAAATTCAGAGGCACCTGGAAGAAACCAAACTGGCTTTGAATGGTGCTGTTTGAATGGTCTTGTCAGACCTGAAACAACTTGCACTGCTTACATCCATTGTTCTGCTAATACAATACACAAATAATCCATTCCTAGATAACTGAGACATATAATCATATTTGTAATCATTAGCAAGAAGTGTAGCTATTGGCTGAGAGGTTTGTCTTAATTGCCATTTATCTTTATTGTGTTGTACATCAAAATAAATGTAAGCCCAGAAGCTACTGTTGAATCATTTTGATCCATTGCATTAGGCAGTTTAACAATGTGACACGTTGAAATGACAAAATACCAGATCTGTATTGAAGATGTGAAGTGCTTAGAATTATTTTTCATTCAGAAAGAACATATCACTTTAGAAGAGGACTTGTGGAACAGAAATAGCATGATGAAGGATAAGACAAGAATCTTCCAAGGTCATAGGCTCTCAGAGTCAACAAATTCAAACACAGTGTCTAGAAACAAGAGTTTTTGAAATACAAATACTACAGATTTTTCTCAAAATCTGTTATGTAACTCCAATCCTGGGAAAACTATCTTTTCAGTCTAAATGCAGCATTTCAGACTTTTCAATCATACTATGATATATCTTGTTTCAAATGCTTAAATAAAACAAACTCCAGTTTAACAAATTCTCTACCTGAGAAGAAAATCTGATTTTCACCCCATTAGTCTATGACTTTTACAATGAGAGAGAAAAGCTTTTTTTCAAGACATACTATATTTCTATTTCTCCATGTCTGCCCAAAATTTCTTCTTTAATGACATTTCAAGTAAGATTGTGAAAATATATGGTTTTCATTACACTTTGTCTTTTGTTACATAGATATATATTAATAAAGGGATCTATTTTATCTGAAATGGCATATACTGACAGTACAATTAGTCTAAAATGTTCACAGCACATTCAGTAAAAAACAAGAGACATAAATCTCAATGCAGTGATTTTCTTACTAACAGTGACCTAAGTGTATTTTCCTCATAGAGAGTATCTCTACAAACTTTTCCATTTAAACTAATGGTTCACACCACGTTCTGCAACACAAAGATTCCCATCCATTTTACAGTAATGACTATGTCAACATAACTTACCCTCCAACACTTTGCAAGCAGAGAAAATTACATAATTATAAGTGTGGAGAGACTATTGGGAAGAAGGGCAGGGAAGACCAAACTGAAGAATGAATCCACCTAAAGAACCATCCTGTGGTTCCTTAAAGTTGAGCTGATGCAATTTATACCACCTGTGTAAAATGTAGTGTATTGAAAAGTAGGGAAAAAATGCTAACAGACATTTTGCACTTTTCATGGGTTTTCCATCCATAAAAGGACAGTAACAGGTCCTGCTGATGTTTCTGAACTTCAAAATCCTTTCTGAATTAGGCTTCACCAAGGACCCATAAGGGCCATGTGGGCAAGAGGAACTTAAAGCTGGCAGATTAGTTTGACAGTTCAGATGAAGGAAAGTGCCAGATAGTTTTCTACAGCAAGGTCTCAACTACCGAATTAGTTCCCCCAGGAATGAATTAGCCCACATCATTAACATGCCTGAACAAAAAATACAAAATTTACTTATTTTTAGAAGACATTCCTGTAGCAAAACAAAAGTAAAGAGAACACAAGAAAAAAAGTTAAGACATTGGAACAGAAAGGAAAAAGAGACTTCTGCATATTTATGATGCCAAGTAATAATTAAATGCTTGGCACTTGAATGATATTTTGATGGACAAATCAGAAAATTACATAAAAATAGGCAATTAACATGCAATATGACCTGAGGAAAGTTAAACATAATACTCAGACTTTATGTTAATCCAAAATATTTTTTTTTTACTTGGGAGTACGTCTGGGTGTTGTTTTCTAAAGAAATCTAGCATCTATTTTTTTATAGTTTGTTTCCTTTCTACCCTTCAGGGATATTACCTTTCATTAAAGAATCAAATTCCTGCCAGATTCTTCTAACAACCTCTAAAACAGTAATGTCTCCATGTTAGTTTATCTGCCAAAAGAATAGCAGAGAAAAAAAAAAAGAGCACAGTCTGCTAATCAAAGTTTTAGAATTCACCTTCAATGTGACTATGCCAGAGTAACTTTAAGGTCACTGTGAATGAAACAATTGATGGATGAGAAGTAATAATGCAGACAATCTTTAGTTTCAAATATCAGAATAACTCAAAATGTCCACACTTTAATTATTTTTGTCAAAACACATATTTTAGAAGCAATCACTTAACACCAGTATTGTGAAATGTCATGAAAAATTGAAAACTCAAATACTTTTTTTTGAATGATATAACACTATTACATTTTTGAGTGCTGTACTTCTAAGGTGGTTGCTAAAAATTATGTTAACAGTTCCTTAGTACAATTTAGCTTTGCTCTGGTGTATTAAACATCTAAAAAGATGGTGAAAAACAGGTTGACTAAAGAATTAAGTAAAATAGAATGAAAAGGTGGATAAAATGACATTAGTACTAGAAGGCATAGTTTAGTCTAAAAATATTATTTTTCACATACATATTTTGTCATTTCTGTAATGTTACTATTGATCAATATAGCTTAATTAAATAGAGTTGCATTATGTAGTTATCAGGGAAATGGGCTTAGATCTGGTGGTAAAGAATTTAATAGTCTGTCAGTTTGGAACAATGAAGGAGAACTGGAGGGAAAGGGTATGAGAAAGTTGCAAACAAGATATATTTTGTTTAAAGTACAGTTTAAATAATTGCATGGAGTGGGATTCATCAATGCTATTTTTTTAAGTCTGAGTGAGTCATCTAGACTCTGTTATCAACAGAGGGAGAGAGGCGCTTCCAGGTGAGATTTACCCCATCCAATAATAAGTGCCTAAGATAGGTGGGATGAATCTAGGTTGGGAAGTAATTTCTCTCTCTACTGGCAAAAGAAGTTTTGATTACCAATTTGGACCAGGTGCCTCACTTTTAGCAGACAGATATGATGTAACTACCAGCCTCAATGCTATCTCAACATACTTATCTGGGTAGAAACATTTTGTAGCTCTGTGAAAGCTCAGAAAATAAAAGAAAATGAAACAATTAGCAAAAAGACACATTGTAATGATTTTACTTATTGACGTTACTGAGAGTGATAAAAGAAGGAACAGTCAAGCTATGGCTTGGTGACATGATTACAGACTATTAGTGAGGTTTGTCCTCTAAATCAGTTGAAGAAGTATCATCAGGACAGAAAAACATTTCTGATAATCTGACATTTTGTACTGCTCACTGTCTAGTTGGTAGTGTTGAAAGGTGCACTAGAACTTGACAGTCATAATATATCATATAAGAAAAAATACTAAGACAAAATTAAGGTGTAAAGTTAGCAATTATCAGAAAAAAAAAAAAAAAGAACAGCTCCAATCTGAGTTACTACAGGGGATTATATGAAATGAATTGAATTAGTGGATGTAAAGATGTATATACTTCCTTAGCTCTTTCACCTTTCTGTGCAGACAGTGTGTGTCATCAGTTCTGTGTGCACAGTGTTTATTCTCTGGAACACTCTCCATAAAATACATGCTGCTGAATGAAATACATGCTGTCTCAGACAGAGGTTAAAATATATGCATTTACTGTATGCTGAATAAAGCTTACTTTCACTGAAGGTAGCATTTGTTAGCATAAGAGTTGAAAAGATTTAGGGTAGAGAACAATAATAACTTACAGAATGCAGATCATGTAACGACTGACTATCCGAAATTTTCTTTTTTCTTTCTTTGCTTTATACATAGAAAATTGAGTACATCCATATCTCATATTCAATCATTAAATACTTTTAAAATGATTGTTTCAGAATCCAAATCCATTTTAACTAAAATAAGCTTTATTTTGTTATATACATGTTTGTTTTCTCAAAATTGCCCCATGGAGGAAAGAAAAGATTTGCCCACTCTCCAGTGTTATGAAACTTCTGGCGTGGATTTCATTTGTTCTATTTCTAGGGTTCTACTGTTTAAATGTCTACACCTAAGATAGTTGTCTAAGCCTCTACTATAGACAAAGAAAATGAAGAGGCATTTTGATGGCATGATTTATGTGATGCATATTAAATATTTACTTTCAAATGAGATGAATAATTCTCTCAGAGTAACGTGCTTTTTTCGCATTTTTTTTTTTTTTTAATCCATCAGTTGTAAAGTGAGTCTGGAAGACTAGTTCAGAAGTTTCTATCTACATTTTAGATACATAAAGTCTAGAAATCTGAATCACATCTTCAGTGACTCAGTCATCTAAAAATGTAACCATCGGGATGCTTGAAAATAGAAAATAAACCTGTGCGGGCTTGTGGGCTAACATTTCTGCCATGAGACTAAGCTGAGCATTATGCAGTCATTGTCTACAGTTCACCAAGACTCTACAGTACCTTCCATGCATATCATCCAGAAAGAAATAATATTCCTTAGGAGGGTTCATTCTTCATTTACAGTTTGCAAAATATTTACAAAGTCACCTAAAGCCAGTCATAAATCTAAATAGTGACAAAAACATATAGACAATGACAAGAGATTTTCAAAAAGACCCAGGGAAGAGGGGAAAATGAGAATACAGCTCCTTATCTACTTCATGCTCTTTCAACTTCCAAGGGTATATTTCTGCTTTAGAAAGAGCAGAAAATAAAACTCTTGTTGACATTACACTGGTGTTGAAGTAATGCCTGATGGATTTTGTTTTTGTTTTAGGTTTGTTTCGTTTCTCATTGTTAATGAAAGTATATTACCAGTTTTTTAGCTTCTTAAGAAGTTTCTTACACAAATTAGTTAGATAGCTACACTGAAATAAAATACAGCACTTATAATTTAGATTTTCTAAAGATGATGACAAAGTTTCCCCTGAGATTTTTTTGAGGAATTGAGTACTTATTTGATGAGAAGTAAAAACCAGACAAGGATCAGAAGCTGGCTAAGAAGTGGAAAACAAAGAGCAGGAATTAATTATTATTATTCAACAAGGTGAAGCTTAGCATATCAAGAGCTCTTAAACAGTACTGGCAATGAATTTTAATGGTCCTCTGAAAAGGTATGGCAGGCAGGTAACAAAATTGCATGGGATTGTTGAACACTTAATATATCTCTGGCCTAATTGTACTGGTAGAAAGCATTTATATATGTGGAGATGTAATAATCCAACAGTGGGAACAACATAGTTACCCCAGGAAAAATAGACAGTATTCTACTGACATAAAGTTGCCCTTTACAAATATAAAATATTTTGCTTTTTGAACTGAAATGATTCCTGCCTCTCAAAACAAAGCAAAACAAAAGACAACAAAACAACTCTTCACTAGACTGTGCATCTTTAAACCAGAATATCTGCACCCAAGCACAAATGATTATGTCTGCTTTACTCAGTTCTTAAAGTCACAAACTATTTAGGCATGGACAAATTTTAAGGTGACTTATAAGGCAGACTGAGAAAATTAAAAAGTAGCTAGTATAGCCTTACTGTCTTCATATAACACTTATAAAGAAGGCTTCAGAAGCAATCTTGGGAAAGATAACAGCATTTGAGCTCTGTTGAGATTTTCTAGGTAAGTGGTATATTGTCTGCTCTTTGGAGCAAGCTTGCATAGGTAGTCCACATAGGAGCTGTACAAACAGAAGATACCCAAGAAGTGGGATGTGACGTACTTTTGTCTTCTTCAGAGACTGTTCTTTCAAAATGTAGTCAGCATTCTTTTTTTTTTTTTTTATAGTTGAAATAATTTATATTTTATTAGATATGTGTTTGCATATTTTTATATTATAATGTAGAATGTTTAAAAAAGGTCTTAAAAGTTCTTGTTACTTTTACTGTTTCAGTTTTAATAAGAAACATGCAGAACTGGCTAACAGCTATATGATATCATTTAATCCAAACGCTTGTTAATACTCAAAAATGTGATCCTTCATTTGGATATGCATTGTAACAGACAATTCTGCATCAGGCTTGACAGATAGTCTAGCTGCTGGCCATATTAAAAAGGAATGCCCCTTCAAATAAATTGTATTGTAAATTTTCAACAGTTTTCTAATGATAAGAGAGAAGATACTATTCTAGATAGACTATCACAATCTGCAAGTTTCCTTCCTGGTAACTAAGTTATGGCATTCCCATTTAGGAAAAAGGGAAAAAAAAAAGGCACACAAGTTATATTTAATCATTTCACAGTTATTGATTAACACCTCAAAGCCATCTTCATTCATATCAGTAGCAGATAAGAGTGAAAGAACAAGAGCAAAAGAGGATAATAACCAAATTGACCAACAACCAGAGACGTTAAAGAAGCTGCTGCAATCTGCTGAGAAAATCTGATGTGTATGCATAGTTACACACGCATGCATAGGTACACAAATGCCTATAAGTATCCTCAAATGGAAGCATTGCCAAGTATTGAAATAAAACTCTGGTTTATAAATACCATACAATGAATCCCATACTATTAATCTCTCCTGAAAAAAAAGATTTTTTATGATATTCCAGTTTTTGTATTGTTTGGGTTTCTTTTTTTCTTTTTTTTTTTTAATGTGAGAAAGTAAAGTAGTGTCTGACATGAAAATGATACACTTGAAGTAACTACATCTATTTTGCTAAAAACACATGGCCAGAATGAACTCCTGAAGTGAAATAATCAACAACTACTATTACTATCTACTTAATATGTTGCATATAGAATAGAATGTAATAGCTATATTTTTGCATTAATAGTGTTTTCCTTCACAACCTTTTCCAAACATTAAAAAAATAAATGTTTGCCTGGAAAACCTTATGCTTTTCACTCATGTTAGAATTTTCAAATGCATTCTGAACGTCTTTTTTCTGTTTCATACATGCCAAAGCTGCTTTCCTTCAAAAGTGTTTCAACTATATCATTTTAAGACTAACAATCTCCAAGTCTTTAATCTTTCAGTTACATGTGTTATTGTTTCTAGTTAGTTCCACTTTAAAGTGAAGTTTTAAATAAGGAGTGCAAAATTAAATGGAGGGAGTCTGAAATTATTATGAATCAGTATTTTCCTCATATATACATATATATGAATGTAAGTATACAACAAGTGTAAAGTGAAAAGAAATACTTTTAAAATATCACCCTTGGAAAAATTCAGTCTGGGATCTGAAAAGCAATCTGCATTAATTTGTACTGCATTGTTTGCACTTGAGCACAGCAAAAGAAATCTGTTCACTTGACAGATGTCATTTTAACACAGACACTTTTCCAGTATAGAATTTCCCTTTAAAGGTTATCTCAACACACTTATCAACATCTAATAGACAGTTGCACAAGTGCAATTTTGTAATTGGAAATAATTTCTCACACTCCTCAGTTGCTGTAACATTCTGTTAATTAATACTATTTGTTAAAGAATCTGTAATGAAGAAGTACTGTATTTTCATCCAATAAACCGGATTCATTAGTGTGTTGTTAAACACTGCGGTTTTGAAGAATGGATAAGAAGCTGCAAGAACAAAGTACTTCCCCAGTTCTTTGCTTCATTAAACAGTCTGAAGGACTTTTCCAAAGGGCACAGCCTTGAATGTGTGGGTTATCTCAACTAAACCTCTGCACTGAAGAACCTACTTCATCAGGGGAGACCCTTCTGTGCCTGTATGTGAATGATAAAAAAGAACAAAAGATTCAGCTCATTCAAACAGTAGGCATTCATTGAATCCAGGTTCTGTGTGGAAGCAGAGTTTAGGATGCTTGAAACACAACAGAACAGCAAGGAAATAATTTACTCTAGTGTTACAAAACTGGAGAGTGAAAGCTCTCCAGAGTAAGGGAGGATTGCTTTGAAAACAGATGAATCAAGTTAATTAGTAGTGTATATATCACAGATCATGAAATAGGCCTTCAGGATTTAAAAGTATCAGCCTAATACTATAGACACGTAGAATGTATTTTACATTTGCTACTATTATAATACTTTTTAATGAATGAAATGAAATGAAATGAAATGAAATGAAATGAAATGAAATGAAATGAAATGAAATGAAATGAAATGAAATAGGGATGTGGTTGAATGACAGCATAATAACCTCTAAGAGCAAATCCCTACACAGAAGTCTTTTAGTTTAATAAAGTATTATCACTAGGGTTTTTAAAAATGATGTCAAGCTTTCTGAAAGTAGCAAAAGCAAGATAAACAAAAGTACACAGTCAATATTTGCAAATAATAAGCTTCATAAGTTCATCAGCAAGGTAATGTAGCTAATAAAGCCCTTTGATCTCATTAGCAGTGGAGGAGAGTGAACAACAAACATGAGTAAGTTTCAACACCAGATATAGACATTACTGATGTGAACTTCCTTGAGTCTGTCTGTCCTCATCCTCTCAAGCATGTGACTCCAGGAAAAGAAAAACAGTCCATTAGGAATTCATTTGTGATTAATGGAAATGAACGTTAATAAGGTTTCAGTAAATATAAACAATTCTTAAGGATTCCTCTTCCACTCAATATATGTTTTGGTCACAGGATTTTGCAATGGATCTAACTTATAAAACCACATTTTATTAATAATATTCCTTGTCTGATTTCCTATGGAAATGAGGTTTATGTTCATGTTAAAGTGTGTGTGTGACAGCTTCTTGCTCCCTGTCTCAAGAGCTTTTAAAATCAGCTATTTCCAGTCAAATTTAACACAGGAATAGAGGTCTCAAGCAAGTTCATTATGTTGTGTTTTCTGCAAATAGGCAAACCAGTAGCGATGAAGGTACCTCAGCTGAGGGAAAAACAGCAGCATGAGCACACAGACTAGGCACCTGAGAGTCTAGATCACATCAGGAGGTGGAAGAGAGTACTTATAAATACCCCCAAAAAGGGAAGGTTTTCATCAGATCTAGCACCTTTTTAGGCATTTAATTTAATCAATAATGTAAAAGGAAACCATAGGAAAACAGGCTTCATTAGTTCCAGTGCTTATACTCTCCTAGCATAGATTTGTAAGAAAACATAAAATTTTCTTCAGAATGGTTCCTTTTTGTTTCCTTTCCACTCCCTTTTATATTCTACTTTTCAGCAATAGATCTCACTAAAGTTAAGAAAGAAAGTGTCTTCATCACTGTATAAAAACAGTGACATTTTGCGAAATAATTGTCGTTTAGGTGACATTGCATCATTCATAATGAATACATGTTATGGGGAAATACTGACTTGTTTCCAGAAGACACAAACCCCCCACATCTTTAAAAATGCATTTTTGGCATCACTTGAAAACTAATTGGAAATCACACTTATACCTGACAGAAATCTAGTTCATGCCTGGCAAACAATTCTGTCAACACACAGCTGAAATAGAGAAGACCCTATTTCATCACAGGGAAGGCAGACTTCCCTAGGAAGAAAAGCATGCAGCTCCAAACTACCAGCCCTGTAAGCCTACAAGACATTTAAAAGCAAGAGTTTGTCTTGGAGATAAAGATCTTCAGTTTTTAAATTCCTGTCAAAGAATTACAAGTCTCCACAGAGAAATAAAATTATTTTACTGTACATGTAACAATCAAGACTTTTCAGATATCACAGCCTTTAGATACAGCTAAAAAGAAGTTAAATATCTGCAGTTGTTTCTACACAGAATATGATGAAACAGAAATATCTGAGCTAGCCTTGGCACAAAAAGAAATATATTAAGTCAAGAAAATACTTTGTTCTAGTAATTTTTCACTTCTGACTTCAGCTTAAGGTATATGAATAAAATTATGAAAAATCTACATTTACTTTTTTAACTTGTTAGGGTGAAATTGGGAATTCTCCAGATGGTGACTGAAATGTCATGGACTTGCAAAAACATCCACAAACTAATATCCAGGATAGGGGCAATAGGACATGTACATACACAACTGTTACAGACAAATCTCCCTCTGGTATTTAATACGTATTTTGATTAAACTATTGAGTTTCTGCTAATAAATATTTCCCTAAATGCATATCTGAAATGTTTTTTGATTTCAGTGCAGTTGTATTTCCACCAAAGTGCACATTCACATTCAAAATCACATATGCATATTACATTATGATTATAGGATATTCATATTGTATGTATAATATATGAATATATAGAATATTCATGCTATGTACATAACTTCTGTTATAACCTAATACTCTTTCCTGAAAGTAACCAGAAACTATGAAGCCACTGACAGTGAACACCTCCTTTTGTCATACTAATGTAACATTTTCCTTTCTTATTTTTATGGTATAATCACTAAACATCAAAAATCAGAAGTATTAGGGGTTGGCACATAAAATTGTAAGTACATAAACAGAAAGATGTAAATAATTTAATGTAGAAATTTGGTTAACATCAAGACATTGCTTTGGCCACGAATAGATCAGACAGTTACAAGACTAGGCACAAAAGGTTGTCTGAAAAGACTTTGCCTGCGGAGTAAAGTTTGGTGTTTCACAAAATTTCCCTTCTGATATATGATGTTTAGATTCACCACTGAACATTTCATCCAGCCCACAAACATGATTTATATTGTGCTGTTCATCACCATTTGTTAGAATAATGCTTGCCATATCTCTAAGGTCTTTCACCTTCTGAATGATCTTTCACAGGTGAATGAGATGACTAATATAACTTACTGTGTCTAGAAAATAATACAGTAATAAATTACATACCTTATAGCATGTTCTGTAAAGAAAAGATAAGGTTATAGATGGGCAAGTATTGGAATACTTTCCAGTGGATATAGAAATATAGTGAAGTAGATACACCCTTCTTCTCACCCCGTTTTGAAATTGAGCCCATCAGGGAATAACTCCATGTTTGACCTGAAAGCTGATGGACATTGTGCTTTAGGTAAGTTGATTGAACTGAAAACTCATATACATGTGTATGTATGCAAATGTATATATATATACACATCTATACATACAGAATCAGCCGTAATCAGCATGTACATTTACATTTCTGCTAAGATTTATCCCTGGGTAAAAAAGCTCATTCCTAAGAAGAAAAATGAGAGAAAAGGAGGCTGAAAGGATATCTTGTCACTCTCTACAACTCCCTGAAAGGAGGTTGTAGCAACGTGGGTGTTGGTCTCTTCTCCCAAGTAACAAGTGATAGACAACAGGAAATGGCCTCAAGTTGCATCAGGGGAGGTTTAGATTGAATATTAGGAAAAATGTTTTCACTGAAAGGGTTGTCAAACATTGGAGCAGGCTGCCCAGAGAAGTGATAGAGTCACCATCCCTGGAGATACTTGAAAGATGTATAGATGTGACACTTAGGGACATGGTTTAGTGGTGTACTTGGCAGTGCTAGGTTAATGGTTGGACTCAATGGTCTTAAAAGTCTTTTCCAACCTAAGTGATTCTATGATTCTACCCCCCCCCCCCCCCCCCAAAAAAAAAAAAAAAAAAAATGGACTTCTATTACTGATGAAGTACTGAATTATCTTTTGGTGTTAATGTGGCATACCAATCATTCACGGAAATAAAGAATTGGATTCATTAAGATTGTCCTTATGTAAAGATCTTCTCTTTCTCTTACTTTCTTAAGTACACACTAAAGGAATAGTAGTCCTTTCACTGAACTGGGAGATCTTTAGGGCATATTATACCTTGCTGTCACTTTTTTGCACATTCTTTGATTGCAAACCTTCTACTGTTCCTCAAAAATTATGGTAATAATAGTGACAAAGAGCTTTACTTAACCTGACAAGTAAGAAGAAAGAGCACAGTACCAATTTTTGCTCTAAGCCATAGTTTTCCAGTTTAACTATCTAGATGATACACAGGATTCAGTACTAGAAGATCACACAGGAGTTATTATCAATGTATCTATCAGGGATAGTTATTATTGTTTTATGTTTATGGAATAACTTTGTGCAATGTACACTTCTGTCCTGTGACAATCAAGGAGAGTTTCCTTCTGCTTCATTACTCTTGATCTTTTTCTTAAGTGAGCCCTAGTATTTATGTGGTCAGCCAGATAAGACAACTGACCCAGCTGAAGATTATCCCCACCAAACATACCTGTCTACCTCCATATGTGTGTGTGTGCATGTGTGAAATTTGCCATTGGATCAGATTCCTGTTCGGCTACCAGTGTAGTCTCATGAGTTCTAGCAGTGGTATAAGAAACAAGGTGGGAAGACATAACCAAGGGCAGGAAGGTGAGACTACTTGCTCTTAAGCTGACTTAAATCAACTGTGAAATTGCATCCCCCTTATAGACCTTCACTGGCTGAATGAAGTTCAGTGTGAAAGATGAGGTTACATTCCATAAAGACACCCAGAAGTCAGGTACTTCAAGATGTGGAATATTTACATCCTCATACATACAGATTTTGAGGAAAGTTCTTAGTTCTTTTCTCTCTCTTTTTTTTTTTTTTTTTTTTTTTTTTTTTCCCTCCTAATTCACCTTAGTATGTGAGGTAAGTGTTACACTGTTAGATAATTTCACTATTGAGAATGTAAGCATGGAACAGCTACTTGCAATGACTACTTCCCTCAACGTGACGTCAGATAGGAAGCTTCTGATGTCTTGCAATTCATACTGGGCAATTCAGAATCATAGTGAAAATTAACTGATTTGTGGTAAAATTATATCCTCATAATACCCATGAGTATTACTCAGACTGAAACATATTTGCATTTTTAAAGGTGTGTGACAGCTTACTTGAGCTCCAGAAATCTTCCTTCCACAAAAAAACAGCAAAGGTAATCATTATTTTTTTGTTAGTTGAAGCTGTAGTCAAGATCACTGGAAAATCATGGGCAATATAAAATAATGGATTCTGTGCATTTCACATCATTCTTCAATTTTTTGCCACCTGGCAATAGCACTGTCTGTTTAGCAGCCTCTATGGAGGGCAGCAGTTTGTAAAAATCCCTGAGTCAGAAGAAAAGTGAAAGCACAAGAGAAAGAAGTATAAATGATTTTTACAAAGAGCAAAGAAAGGAAGGTGGTGACACTGCAAACAGATACTGTGAAGAAATTTAAAGGAAGAAGAAAAATGAAAAGTAGAAGTGAAACAGGTACTTAAAAATTGGAAGATAAGATGAGAATATCTCTCATGATATTTAATAGCTGTATGTAAACTCCCATATTCACACAGGCATGCTTGTGAAGCCCTTTGTGCAATATATTTACCAATTGAGGTAAATATTTTGTGAAGAACCTCCATGTGGCCTGACTGAAAGAGAAGAAATCCAGAATAATTTGGTGGGAAGAAAACTTTAGCACACACTGAATCAGGACCTCCAGGTGTACCACAATGCATGTTGCTCAGGCACACAACCCTCCTTCTCCCATTATCTGAGTGGAAAATAACGCATTTAAGAGAGCCTTCACACTAGTGAACCTCTCCACATTCAGAAATTACGTTCAATAACTATGCAACCTGATCATGTGAAAAGCTTAGGGCTTCACACACCTATAAAACAGAAATATAAGTATCAAGAGAATTGAATTCTAAATAGGTTATGAAAATGTCTCTTTTTTTCTAGTTAGGCTAAAAATTCAATCGGAATTTGCTTTGTGACTACACTTCCAGATTTAAATTTTTGATATGCACTAGATGTTCACAGACTAGAAATATCTCAATCTGCAGTAAGTCCTCAAAACTACAAAATGTTGAGATGGTGTAAATTTTCATGGTGTTATCAAGTTTATGTACTTGATAAAATATACTGATAAAATATACATTTTACTGGTTCAAGTCCAATCCAAAAAACTTAATCTTCTGGCATGGGTCTAATCTCTCTGATTTTTAGCCATCCAAGAGCAAGGCTTCTAAGCTGAGATGTATTGGTTTCCTCTCTAGTAGAGGGAAATAAGTGCTTCCAGAAAATAATCAATCCTGCTTAATTTAGAATCAAATTATTTGCTTTTCTGGAGGGGCTTATCTATCTTTTACCACTGATTGTGGAAACTAAATATCAACATTTTACCCAGCCAATATTAGTTGCAGTGAATTTAAACTCTGACTTAAATAACTACCCATCCAAACCCAAACTGCAGATCCTGCAAAATCTGGCTCGGTCCCTGACCAATTATGGACGTACCTTAATTTTTACATTAAAATACTCGAGGTAGGGAACTACTATATGTGCGTCTGCATTTGCTACTTCTGCCTGAGACAGGAATTCAGAAACAAGATAGTGTTCTGTTTGAGCACCCTGGGGGGCTTTTCTGGGAGCAACGACTGTACAGTGTGTGAAATTGAGGTCGGCATAGAATCTGTTTGCAGTTGCCACAATTCTTTAAACCATCACCAGAAAAGGTTGATTTATCCTCAGTTCAAGTACCAAGGGTTACAGTAGTCCCATGGGAATGGAGATAGTGATGCTCTCAAGCCTGACACTTTCATGCTTCAGGAAACTGCCTTAACAGTCAGGCTGCAGGCTAATGCTGGCAGAGGGAGGAGGAAACATCTACACACCAAGCAAAATGTGTGTCTATGTAGGAAGGAAAGGAAGGTGGTGTTTAGGTTTTTTCCTACATCCTCCTTAATTTTGCTGTCATTTTCCATTAGTCATGCAAAGAATTCTTTCATTAACAGCAGCTTGAATAATTTGTACAGAGTTACAAGGTGATGATATGACAAACACCCCTAGAACATATTTAACCTGATTTGGAGGAATAATTCCAAGATAGGATGTGAGACAATTGGTGTATGATTTCTTGTTCAACAGACAAATGCAAACTGCAGAGTAAATATCTGTATCCAGGATCTCTTGATCCCAAACAGACGAGTGTCTCTGGTCTCTTATATAGGATTGATGACGTGTTCTTTACTCTTTTTTTTTTTTTTTATTTTCACTTGCCAAAATGTTGACAGATTGAGTCAATTAATCCTTATTCAAACAATGTTTCCTGTAGAAAAAAGCTCTGTTATAGGCTTCCTCTTTCTGTACAGCAATCAACATACTCTTATCACTGTTTTATCTTTTGATAAAAACAGGGAAACCAAAGAACCCCGAAAGGTACACTACACAAAGACACACAGAAACAGAAGCAAAACAGTCTGCCTGTTTTATTCTGCTAAAAAAAGCCCCAAACCTAAAATAAACCCCACCAAATGTAGATGCAAGTGTTGTTAGCAAAGGAAGAAAACAGTCCAGTTCAATCAAACAAGCTGAAGATCGTCACTCCTCCTCCTTTCAAGTCCTAGCAACACAAACTTGTAAAAACATTCCTCTTCCAAATCATTAGCAGTGGAGATAATTGTAGGGACATGAGTCTGAATTCCTCACGGCATTGAATGACAGTCTTAGAACTGCTGGTCTGTTTACTTTCTTGGCTGCAGGGTTAATGATATAGACAGCCAAACAATTGGAAGGGAACTGAACAGTATATTGCAAGGTTTTTCTCAAGTGCCAGGAGGATAGATAACCCTGCTGTGCTTTCATTTTCTACCCACCCAAAATTATTTTTCCTGAAAACCTCCTACCAATCTTATGCTTGCAAAACCTTAAAATTGTACAGTTCCCTTTCCTTGCAGGGGTGTCTTTTGTGGTGCCATTTCCCATCCAATTTATGATACAGTACTAACTTGCTGTTGTGGAGGCTTGTATTCCAACATCTCTCAAAACATTGAAACAATTCATTACATGGAAAGGACATTTGAAATTTAGGAGAAGACAAAAAATACTTTAAACTTATTAGCATTGTCATATCAGGCCATTATTTATTCTTCTCTCTTAACACCAGAACAGAAGCACACATATAAGAAGTCTGGGCTGAAAAGCAGAAAAACCTGAAAACACTTAAGGGTTCACAGAAATTCTCCTCCTGAACTGTCTTCCTAATTCCCTGTTACATTTCATGGATCAAAGGACATGATATGCCAGAATAGAGAGCAAAAATTCACTCTACACAGCTATTCCAAGGCAGAAATTTTGTGCATATGGATCCCTTCAGGGAAAAAATATGTACAGTATGATTTTTCCTTTATTTCATGTTTACCTACTACTGAATCAGAAGCTTCACTCTCTCAGACTGTTTCAAAAATCCTCTGTCTTCTTCCAAAAGGATATAGATCTCAGAAACAAATTTAATAGCTTTTACCTACTTCTTGTAACAGTCAGAGATTAAATCTCTCTGTGACCCTGAATCTATAAAAAGTCTATCAGGTAGACTGCACAAGGTACTTCACAACCTAATGCAAACAAGGATCAAGGCTAAATAGGAGCAAAAAATAAATGTCTGGGAGATGAGGCTTGTGTATTGTTATATTAAAAAAAAAAAAAAAAAAAAAGACCACTAGACCACTAGATGTCTTCCTGGAAGCCAGTATGAGATCCCACATGATTACAATTTGAACTCATTTAAATTTCAAATTCATGTTAGAGGGAGTTCAACACAGCAGAGACACTGATTTATGCCCTTTGGTTGTGCCTTACAATTACAATTTCAGAAAAGTAAGCTGTCACTATATAGATAAAAAATCCAACTTTCAGATTTTTTTCACCAAACCCAGGAATGTATTGTACAAAATATGAACAATTTTAAATTTTCTACTTTTTTTCCCCTCATTCTGATTTTGGCTACAAAACAATCTGCAGTTAGAGGAACATAATAGCCCTAACAATTTAATGATTGGAGTAAAGAAATCTTGGTGAAAATGTAGTTCTAATGTTTTATAGTAAATATGTATTTTTCAAGACAGCATTTCTTCTTCCAGTACAAAATTAAATTTTTGATTCATAGGCTATGACAATTTTTTTTCTGGGAGTGACTTTTCCCTAGTTATCCAACCAGAATGAGGTAGAAACTTCACTTGGATGAGGAGACTGAGAGGATAATTGTTAAATAATACACTATTTCTTACCTGTTGATCTTAACTATTTTTAGATATCACTTAAGTTCTAAATATTTTAGGTTTATTTTTAAGGACATGAGAATGACAGTACTAACTGGGACCTGAGTGTGGGAAGCCCAATATCTTGTCTCCATTGATGGACAGTAGTAGATGTTGGGAAAAATGGGTAAGAAAACAGTAAATATTCTTCCTTTGAGTATTTTTATACTTTCCAGATAAAACCGGAGACGAAGTCAGAAATTCAGTTTTTACCAGTAGTTTGGCTCCTTCCGGTATGTACTCACTCTTGTTTGGCACGCTTTCTCACTATGACTTCCACCACCCTCTCCTGTAATTCTCTCTACAGTTTAATTGTCCACTCTGTGAAAGGTTGTTTCCCTTTTGTGTTAAACTCTGCATGATGATATCAGTAGGTGCTCTTCTAGTTTTGTATGGTGAGGAACAGTGAATATTCATTCTGTAGACATTTTTCCTTGCCATGCATAATTTAACTGATACCTACCCCATCACTTCTGTATCATTTTTTTCTAAGCAGAAGACATCTACTCTTCCTGTCTGCCAATATGTTGTCTCCATTATCTGTACCTTTTCCAGTTTCTCTGTAAATTTCTGAGAGCGAGCAACAAGAATTTCATACAGTATGCATTGATGGGTGTCCTGGGTTGAGTGAGTGGTGGAGTTTTTTGGTGGCAGGGGAGGGGGCTATCGGGGCGGCCCCCTGTGAGAAGCTTCTAGAAGCTCCCCCAGCTCCATGTCAGCTCCGCTTCTGTTTGGGAAATTGAGCCAATCGGCTGCGCCTCTGCGATAACGTATTTAAGAAGGGACGTGGTGACGGGCAGTGGGACTTGTGAGGAGGAGTTGCTGCAGCTGCGTGAACACCAAGGTCAGTGGAGGAACGGAGGAAGAAAGGAGGGGGGAGGTGTGCCGGAGCAGAGACCCCCCTGTATCCTGTGGTGAGACGGCAGGGCGGCCCCCCCCTGCCACCCATGAAGATCTATGGTGGAGCAGACATTGATTTATGGCCTGTGGCTCCTGCTCGGAATAATCAAGGTGCTGTGCCCGAAGAAGGCCGGGGTCTCATGGGAAAAGGCAGCCCCGCCGCTGTAATTCAGTGCTGGGAGGATTGCAGCATGTGGGGGTGTCCCACGCTGGAGCAGCTCGGGAAGGGCTGCAGCTGTGGGAGGGAATCCAGTCGGAGGAAGTTAGTGACCCATGACGGAGCAGTGTGGGGAACGCTGCGGCCCATGGGAGGAACACATGGCAGAGAAAGTTTGTGGAGGACTGTCTCCTGTGAGAGGGGGACCACAATGGAGCAGGAGGAACAAGTTCCGGACACTCCCCTCACCGAAGATGAAGGAAGTGGCAGCGCTGACTGCACCCCCCATTCCCTGCCCCTGCGTCACTGGGGGAGGAGGTAGAGATATTGAGAGCAGAGCTGAGCCTGGGAAGAAGGGAGGGGTGGGGGGAAGGTGTTCTCAAGATGTGGCAATGCTTCTCACTGTCCTACTCTGTTATGTGTTGTTAGTGTCTGTAATAAATGTATGCTCTTTTTTTCTTCCCCTAACGAGTCTGCCTTTTGCTCGTGATCATAAAAGGGGGATTTTTCCCCATCCCAGTCCTATCTTGAACCCCAAGCCTGGCTCTCTGTCCCTTCTCATTGCCGGAGGGGAAGGGAGAGAGAGCTGTTGCATTGTGTTTTGCTGCCAACCAGGCCTAAACCACGACAATGGGGACTTATCATAGATTTATACAATAGCATAACGACAGTAAAACTTATAATTTTTTTCCAGTTCCTTTCTTCATAATTCTTTATGTTCTGTCATTTTTCCTCACTTCTGACTATGGGGTTGATATTTTTGGGAGTGATATACCTTGACACCGTTATGCTTTTCTGAGTAGCAATATCAGACTTAGAGCTTGCAATTACAGAGATGTTTTTATGGTTATACTTTTCCATGTGAGGCACTTCCTGCTCACTGATACTGCATTTCAGGTGTTATTTTGCTACCTACTTCCCCATATATTATGAAATCTTCTTGTACGTTTTACTTTAAATTTTATAGCCAAGTTTTGAAATGCTTTTTTGTCCTCCTCAACTTTTGCATCCATTTTTTTTTTTTTTTCCATGATATTTATGATTATTTCAGTTTGTAGAGATGCTAGACCAGGTTTGGCATAAAGCTGCTTATATATGACATTTTTCTGGAAAATTAATGTGTATTCCTGTCCTTTGTTTCCTATTTATAGATCACTTGTCAGTCTGTAACAGAAATTTTTATCCTAGAAAAAAGAAATATTCTTTTTAAAGAGCCTTTGATTATTCTAGAGAGTAAACAGCACTGTACTAGAATATTTGTGGTGCCTTCCTGTTGAGGGTTTTTTACTTAGTCTTTTTTAACCTTATTAATTGAATGTAATCTTTTATTATTGTGATTATTCTTAGTTCTTCTGGTGTCAGAAAAGTTATCTGCACAACTGATGTTTAACTCAATAGAACTCAAAGATCAGTTTTCGACTGGAAGATCAAGATTTTCAAGAACAGCTAGTGATTTTGTAGCTTCAACAACATGGTTGCAGACAGGACAATTTAAGAGGATAACTCTTCAAAAAATAGTTATAACTCATCCTAAAGTACAAGTATTGGAGCAATTCAGACTAGTCAATCATTAAAAATCCCTGGTTTTAATACCAATAATTAAAAAGAGAGCTTAGGTGATGCCCTTGGATGTAGAAGCCTACAGATGTAGAAGGATACAGATATATCCCACCTTGCTTATCTAGACACTGTTTGCATGAGGAGATAGAGTATTTTGGGCATATCTAATGTCAAAGCTATCAATTTTCTTTTTGTTGCTTAGAATGAATAAACAGATAGCAAAAATTGCAAACATATGAAATTTGTTTCGGGTCAGCTAAAGTCTTCTGGAAATTTACAGCCCTCTCAGTAATGCATGAGGGAGAAAACAATGTGAGAACAAAAATTCAGGCTCATTTGGCAATGGTCTTCTTGAGAACCTGTCAGGAAACCATGTATGAAATTACAATTTCTTGATAAACATATTTTTATACTAAAAGGGGGGGGGGGGGGGGGCTGCTTTCATTATTGTTTGGTTAACGGGGGTGTTTCTGTTCTTTAACTAAAAAATATTTTTGTTTCAAAGTTTCTTAAGGCTAGCATGACATGGAAAAGCAGATGCATCACCTCACATGGACTGCTTAATGCAGGCAATATTGTAAACAGCACTCTAGGGACAGGTTTCAGAAGTGTATTCAATTCCGTTTTTCACTTCTCGTAACAGTGAGGGATTAAACTGAGACAAAATGTAATGGAACCAGCTCTTTCCTATCTGCTTAAAGAAAGACAGGAAGCTAACAAAACTGTGTTTATTAACTTGCTAGGAAAAAAAAAAAAAAAGCCTATCCAAAATTAATGAATTTGTAAGCCTATTACTTCTCATGACTAATGGAGAATTCTTCAGCTGGAATTTAAATTAGTGTTATGAGAGGTTAAGGAATGAGGATTGGAACCCACTGCATTTATTTACAAGTGTTTAATTCTCATAACCTGATGAAGCTAACTAAGGACATTGCAGCATCCATGTGAAATGAGAAACTTGATTAGATATTGTGCATTACTCAAGGATGTAACAGGTGGTATGTGTTACTCAGTGTTTGTATCTGTTCATAAGAAATACCTGTCTTCTGCACTGCACTAATACTTGCCCGTTACCTTTATACTTGACAGAATGCAAATTCTGGAGGTTTTCTAGAGGTTTTCTTCTACAAATTATAATACTGTAAAATTTGTATTTATGCTGCTACTTTATTTTTCCGGAACAATCCTTTGCTGGGAAAAACAGTGAAGGAATAAAATATACCTCTTCAGACAAACAGTTACAGTAATTGAATCCCTGTCTTCAATGTGGATCAGTCGATACCTGCATGTTTCAAGATAACAAAACTTAAATGATGAGCGGTGACACTCACTACTATGAAGGGATTGATACAAAACAAAAACAAAGAACAACTATTTAATGTTCCAAGAAACTGTTACTGCAAATACTTATACCTGATATTACCTTTCTGCTTTTCAAGGAATAGTGTTCTTAAATTCTACATCCCCATATGTAATGTCTCTATAGGTGGAACACTTGACTGCTTGACCCACTAGAGAAATTAAGAAGCATATTAAGGCAATAATACATATATCTCTGAAGTCATTGGAAATATTCCTAGGCTTAAAGTGTCATTTTATCTTGAGACCTGAGTTATCATATGAATAGATAAGGATGGACATCTTGAATCAGACCAAAATTTCAGCAAGGCCAGATTTCAGACTATGGCTGTTGCCATCAGCAGAAAAAAATAAGGTAATTATGTGGTGATGTTCCCTTTGTATGCCTTGTCCATTTCTGGCAATTTGTTGCTAAGGGAATTTTCAAGACAGGTGGAGAATTGAGTCTGACAGGCCTTGATAGACATTTCTTCCTCCTTGCTTTTTGAGCTCAGTGTGCAATATGGGGCAAAGTCAGTTCCTGCTGCTCTTTCCCAGAATAGTAGACACAGCACTAGAGGAAGTTAGGAAGTAAATGACAACTTTCCTTGCATAACAGCTGTAAAAATGTTAGGTGCATGGTAAACAAGCAAAGGAAAATCCTCCTTTCCTACACATCTGTGGTGCCACATCAATTCCTCCTTGCCATCCTATTCCATCCAAGAAAACTATGCTCTAGGGTTTGGTTTAAGCAGCCCTTGCAACAACACTGATTAACATGTACTCTTGCTTGCTTCATACATCTGCTAGCATGACCAAGTACATTTCTATTGGGCATTATGTTCCGTAAGGAGTTAATATGACCCAGTTTTAAATTGCCAGGCTTCTTACACGTGCAGAGACCTCAACATCTCCTCCTGATTCTAGGCTAAGAGCTTGGCAGGATGGGTTGGCTAATTTTACAGTTTAAGTAGGAGGCTAAGTTTGATGGTTAGGCAGCTGATTTTCACTACTCCTCACCTTGTGACATCAGCTGCTTCCATTTAGCTGGTAACAATGATCTGTCTCTGACACCAAACTAAACCTGGCACACAGTGAGTACTGGCTGTTGTCTATACATTGATCTGCTGGATCTGCTTATACCTGGATGTTTATATAGGCATGGACTTATCCTTATTACAATAGACTGTCCATTTGCTTTTTCTGATAGTTTAAAAAGATTAAATTTTGAGAGTTGTATATGACCTTAGCGCTTTTTTCATTATTATCGAGTCCATAAAGCTCTGAGGTTCAAATCCTGAAATCAGTTGGTACTAGCAATAAAGAAGATTTTGAAGAAGCTTTCACTCTGATTTTTATCCTTGAGAGAATTTTATTAAACACTAACTTGTAAAGTCCAATGCATTTTTAAGTTGTTGGTTTGTTGTTGTTTGGTTTTTTTTGGTTGTTGTTGTTTTCTCTTTTTATTTTATATTATAAGGGAATAAATATTTTTTTATTTTATGATCACTTTTCTTATCCAGTCTGAATTCTCTCTCTGATGACTATGTCTTCTTCACATATGTACATCCTTATTTCTTTCACTCTGCCATCTCGTCAGTTTTATTTTATCTTGACAAACACAACTGGGAGCTACTTAGTGTCTGAAGTGGAAGAATGAAAAAATAAAGGCAGCTTTTAAACTTCTGCATTCTGTCTGCCTTACACTCTCTCTCACAGCTCTTCAGTGGGTTGGTTTCATTTTGCATTGAAAAATGCAATCAGGTGAACAAAGCAGCACCCAATTGGATTTTTTTTTTTTTACCACTAAATTAAATTACCCAGATGATCAGATGAAGGGAGGAAGGCTCTGGAAATTCAGGGGAGTGATTAAAAAAAAAAAGATAAAACCCTTGTCTGTTTAAAATGTGAGAGCACTAAAGCAAGCTTTTCTCCTAACTCTATCCCCAATTACTCTGTTATTCTGGTTATATTGTTTACTACAATACACCTCATTATATTGTTTAATACAAATGCACTGGGAAGTAGAAAAGAGGGTTTCCTGAGAGGTCTTGCAACAGTAGGAGTAATCTGGACTAGAGAGGCTTATCAACTGTAGCAGCCATGGGCAAATTAGAAATTTAGAGGAATGGGAGACTCACGAGTAAAAAGAGAAGCTTTGAAACAAGGAGAGACAGCAGCTTTATTAAATGTGTTTAGCATATTCATCCTTCCTCTTGTTCACAGTCATGATAGGATCTACTTGAAGAGGAGTTTTAAACTGTGGTGCAGCCTTCTAATTAAACACATGTACACACATGCACTCTTGGATTGCCTAATCACAACCAATCTCCAAAATGGTTTGAAATCTCTTTCATGAGCCAATTTCTTTTTAGCTTTCTTGGTGATCTGTAAGACTTGTTTTGTTTTATTAATTTTAAATATGGAAGACTAGAGCCACTGGGAAAGCTTAATAGTTGCATTGTCCTAAATTGAAGCACCTGACTCTTACAGTATCTAGCAGAATTTTGGCATTCAGGTTCAGTATCCAAATCACTTGTTAATATTAGAGCCAGATCACACTGAGCTGACTAAAAGAGCTGGTGAGCTCAAAATGTGCCATTAGTAGGGGAAGTGAGGGCATATTCAGTGTTTTTAATTGAATCACCCCTGTAACTGTGGGATCTTTAGGCTGGAGGAGAACTAAATCAGAACTAAGGCATGCTGGACCACATCTAGTAGGTTTAGTGACTCTATATGCATCAAGATGGGACTCACAAATATGGCTTCTTTAGTAGGACTCTGTACTAGCTTCCTAGACTTGAACTCTGGAATACCTTAAATTCCTGCCTTCTCTGAGTTTAAGCTCTTATTTTGACAGAGTGAAATATATCTCTTTGCAACAGATTTGCAGTAGCCTTACGGGGCAGTAACTTGGGCATAAAGTAAAATGAGGAAATACTGAGAAGTTTTTGAGTAAAGGAAATAAAAAGTATTTTTTTCTGTTTTATTATTCTGCCTTTCAAATGTGTATTTCTAAATGGGAAAATAAAAATCATTAAAAGTTATATTTTCCCATTTAAAAATGTTGGATGAATTGCATGGAACAAAATAATGTCATAAGGAAAAACATAAATATAAAGTATCTAATAATCACTCCAAATTCAGCTCTTTAGTTTCGAGATCTTTGATGTCATTGCATTTAGTTACCCTAGGTCTTTATATGGAATCCTTCTTTTTCTGCTGGATTATGTTAGAGAAATCATGTGACCTAAATAAAGATCTGATCTAAGCAGATGCCTATTGAATTATTATCGGTGTGCTTGTATGTGGCTTTCTGTGCTTTGAGTCCTTAGAGTGATGACTGTCCATTAACATTTTCCTGCTGCTTTTTTCTTAAAAAAAAATTATAATATTGCATGCTTGCGCTCTCTCTCTCTCTTCCTTTGTTTCTCTTTCTCCGCCCACCCAACCTCATGTACAATGTAGTCTGAAAACCTCACAAGATTTTAGCACACATATCATTAATTATAGTCTCTCTGGATCCTATACAACTGAAGAGAGATATGGGTTGTTTAAAAATTCTTTGTGTGTGGAAATAAATAAAAAATTTGAATACCTATTTTTCAATGTTTGAGATTACTGGGAATAATAAAAACATGAGATCTGTGTGTGTAATGAAATGAATTACATCTAGTTGTATCTACTTGTCTTGACTTTCAAATACAGATTTGTGGTATATGTATATATACCACAGACAGTTAGATAAAATGTTGCAGCAAAGATATGTGGACCTGTGGGATTGACTGGGAGTTCCAACAGCTTCCTGACCTGGCCATCAGGATACTGTATAGATGTGATATATTTCCTATGAAGAGTTCAGTGTGAACTTATTTCTTACTTTCAATTGTCTCCCATCTGACTGAGGTTTTCATGGTCAAGTAAAAAATGGTAATACTAATTAAATGAAAATGCCTTAGGTCACTCTTTCCTGGACAGCTTTGAATAAGAGAACAAAAACCTTTGAACTTGAAACTTGACTTTAAATGGGACCAAGTGCAGAATGGATTTGTGAAATAATATGTTCATGGGACACTATGTTACCAGCTTTTGATGAAGAGGTTCGGTTGAAGTCAAAGGGGTCAATACCAATGTTATGTTTGACAGGTTCAGACATAGTCTGATATAACCAAATTAGGTCCTCCTAATAGCTTGTATGAAATGCTTTTGGATGAGAGAGGGAACTTTATTGTCTGTATGAAGACTACAGTCTGGTGGTGTACTTTAACTTTAAATCTCCCATAGTTAGATGTCCAGGTTTGACCTACTTGCTCAAGATTTGTTTATAGTCAGAAAAGTGTAATAGTCATTCTTAGACTGCAGTTTGTCTGACCTCTTTTAGATATTCCTATCCTGGGAATATTAAGGTGACATGAGTCACTCGAGAAATTTCTCTTTCTCTCTGTAGGGAACCTTGGATGACTACATCAGGCTGTGATATCTACCTTTAAGATGCCAAAGTAAGATCCTCCATATTGTTCAGTCATAAACATACAATGGTCATCCCTGTTCCATAATTTGCTTTCCCAAGCATTTCATGCATGAAGATCTATGTGTATATGCCTCTGAGATATAGGGAGGATGTAGGAGCTGACTGAATATGCAGCAATGTGAACACTGATCTAATAATTTTTTATGAGTAACTGCTAAGGTGGAGAATAGATGTTATCTGCCCAGGTGTTGCACATGAATTAAGTGAAATTCATCATATATTCATGCTGAATCTCTATCAGTTCTTCTGGAAGATATTTTCTATCTGAAGAGTGGCGAAATGTCAACATAATTGTCTCTAAGTTCAGATAAAGTGAATGCACTCAAAGGATTTTATTGCAAATGAGCTTCTGAGGCATTAATGCAAAGAAGAGAAGGGAATGGTTATGGTGTCTTCAGTTTGTTTGTTTATATCTCTTGGCCTGCATTTATGACAGCTGTCTGGAAATCTTCCACTGGGAAATGCACATTCAACAACATTTCAAGTGTTCCACCAAAATATGTCAAATTCTTCTAATTTCCCAATTGGATCTGGGAAGGTTTCTCAAGAAAAATCTGTTTGATTAACAGCCGGCTTTCTGCTTCCTTGGCACTCCCCATGGCAAGCTCCTGCAGTGCTGGTATCCTGGGGAGGCCAAGGAACGCTGCCTCCAGTGAAGGCTTCCAGGTTCCCTGCTGTGCATTCAGGAGCCCTGAGGACCTTGTTTTGCCTTACAGATCCTAGAGCTTCCAGACTACTGGCCACATGGCAGAAATCCTGGAAATAGGCCAACTGAGATTTGAGGAAGTTTGGAAAGTTGTACTGGAGAAAAAAATGAAGCAAACTATATTTTTCCTAAAAGAATGATACCCAGGAATTGCCTTTCAAGGAGAAATATCTGTGCGCTGCTCAGATGGCCTTCTGGGGTGAGAGTTGGCAACTATTTAGCAGTATGATTCAGGACAGCAAAAGGTTTTTTGAACAGAGACCTTACGTTGGTTACAATGAGGCAAAACCTGGGTCCTGGCACCTGTATTTTGCACTTCTGTGAAATAGCTCTTTGCCAGCTTATGATTGTGCTCTGATTGGGGAAAAGTTGCATGCTTAGTGGTTTAATCAGTTTAAATTGATGATCAATTCATTGCAGATTTGTCTCATGTTGAATGAAACTTTTTAGTAATTGGACAAGCTTCTCATCTGACTCTTCAGATGGAGATCAAATGGGTAGAGATGGTTGATAGGACCTAAATAAGGATCTCCTGCAGGCAGTAATGGCTTACTCATCCCTGCGATAGCTAGAAGAAGATATACATTTGCAACCATCAGAATGTCTTTTATACCAGTACAATTGCATCACCAATATAGAGGGTGGCAATGAAGTCATTTAATCAAACTGGCATAGTTAAAGTGGTACAAATGAATATGTTTGTGGGCACTTAAAGCAATACTTTCCTGATACTAAAATCAGTCAAGTTCTGGGAAGAATCAGCAGAAGTTTGAATAAAGTAACACACCTGCAGAGTCAATGTGGCAATCGGTAGTGAGTATGGCTGAAAAATTTCAGGGAGGTGCACCAGACAGGTTGTGGAGGATTGGCTAAAAAAATGCTAAGTGAAAGATGACAGGTCTTTTCTGGACAGGTCAGGAAGCTAAGAATAAACTAGGGCTTTTGTGAAGATGAAAACAGAGCTAGGAAAATTGGTGTGAAGAAGAGAGGATGAAGAGCTAAGAAAGTACATGCTATTCCCCAGTTTCTTCAGAGACAGGATTTTGTTCTGTACACATATTATAGCTCTACTTGAAATAGTTCCCTGGAGGCTGGGTTGAAAATTAAGATATATATTTCAAGGCAAAATGAATATGAAATATTGCTTTGTAAATAAAAGCAAATATATTAATTAGATTGTAAACAAACTAAAAAAGAAGAAAATTAGTTAAACATTCTCTTTTTTTTTTTTTTTTTTTTTTTTTTGGTGACGTGTAAAATATGGGCACAGGATAATCTAATTACAAGCATTTTCAAATTACTGGGCTGAGCTGTTAGTGAAATAGGATGCATAATTTTTATACTATAAAGGAGTGTTTTCACTGTGGTCTTCATCCTTTTACTTTAATATCTCCTGTGTAATGATAAACAAAGATCCAAAGACAACACCAGCATTGCTGAAACATACAATATGGGTGTCTAATATAATTATAATTAACAATTTCCATTCATTTGCAGAATATACCCTGATGACATTGCTCAAGAGAGGGGGAGCATTAGTGGTAATTATGCTTTGACTTTGTAATGTTGGATTGAAATGATGGTTTCTGACAAAACCAGAATTGTTGCTTCGAATAGTGTAACAACACTGCCATCTAACTGCTCCTACAAAGAATCACAGAGAAAAATACCTCAGATTCACTAATTTAGAGTCCTCATATTTTGATGGTGACCGAATAAAGTCTCTGTCTCTCTTTTTAAAATCAGAAGTTACCTGATTTTGCTTTTTCAAGGAGTAATATACCTTCCTACTTGTTCTGAATTTAATTGTAAGCAGTGAAATTTAGTTTATCTTTGAATGACAGAGGGGAAGTTAAAGCTGTAAAGGAAATGTACGTGACTTTGGAAATTTGGCTTTGCCCAGGGACAGAACAGAAGACAGTGTATATGCTGGAGGGCACTGAAAGCCAAGAGAAAGAACAGACTGCATGATCACGGGAATTTCTACATGAGATCACACAATTGGACTACCAGTTTGCTACCTTGTACCTAAGAAATGCTCCAGAAGTATGTTAAAGAACACAGAAAGTGGTAAATAACTAACCCACAGACAGTGTCCTTTATTAAGGTTCTGTTTTATCTTTATGCTACCTCATGGAGGTTGAGATGGTCTCATTATTACTATATTTTTACATCCTGTCAACACTGCTGCTTCTGGAAGCCACATTCACTAGCAAACAGGACACTGAGTACAAAAGTTTCTACACCTGATGTCTCCTACTGGAGAGCAGATTTTTTTCCTATACATGATATCAGGGGCTTCCAACAATTCTTATTCTGCCCCTTTTTCCCTGTCTCTTAATATTTCCTATTATTTAACTTTTCCAGATATTCTTATTGTGTCTCTAGTTATTTTCATCATCTATTTGAAATTTTTCTTTCCTTCTGCCATTTCACTTTTTTTAAAGAAAAAATATGTGGCATAATCAAAATACATAATTCCATCAGATCAGGTAAAATTAATGTATCCTTTACAAGCCTGTTCTGTTGTGTTTTTTTCTAGTTACCTGAAACAGAGCTAACCATAAGATAGTTTCAAGTGAATCCAAAGGGTTGAGAGCTAGAACTGAAAGATCTATAGAAAAAGATTTAGATGCAATAGACCTGGAAGAAAAACAAAATTAAATAAAAGAGAGGTAAATTTTTCTTTTGGACCAAACAGCTTATCCCTCTAAAAGTCAGTGGGATTTAGGATCTTAAAACACTTCTAAAGAAAAAAAAAAAAAATCTACTGATCTTTAGCTATATCTCAACAAGATTGTTCAAAATTAAACATATATATGGACCAGAGCTTTCCATCTTTACTTTTCAGAGTGTTCTGATGATGTTGAAAGCTGAGCTACTATTACAAAGCTCTCAGCTCCTTAAAAGCCAAATGACATGAGAGGGAAAGTGCAGAACCTCTTTGCCTTGCCTGCCTGCCATAGCTCTGCAATGCCTCACTCAAAGCCTCAATAGAAGACAGAGAAAAACAAGTGCTTTAGGCTGAATTATTATTAAATTAGATATTTTACTTGGGTAGAAAAGGCAATTTAAAAATCCATGTAGAGTTTTTGCAGGAATGATCACTATGGCCACTGTCCAGAAGGCTGAAAATATCACATGGATAACAAGCTATCTACAGGTTCTTTGTGAGACGAAGTACATCTTTCAGAAGAACTCATTTTTTTCAAGGTTAGCTGCTCAGGACTTAATGAGATGAAATATGTAATTTAGAAGCATGAACATGGTTTCATCTAATTTCATCCATGACAAACAACATAGTATAATAGTCACCATGGAGATACCTTTTTCTGCTTTACATTTACAGCATACTCTCAGCCTGCAGTAGCTGTTTCAGAAGAGTTGATGGAGCAGTCTAAGTTTATGATTGCCACCTGGTGGTTACTAAAGAAAATCAATTAGGTTTTGGAAGCTCCAGGATTATTAAGAAATAGCAGTACTGAAGGTGCTTCAATAATAATAATAATAATAATAATAATTAAAAAAAAAAAGAGCAGAGCATTTCTTGAGATTCGGGTGGTATCATGTGGAAAAGCCAGCTGAAATTATGCAGAGAAATATATACAAAATTTTCATTCATTCTTTGCCTCACATTTCATTTTTTTAAAGACTAACTAGACGTTAAAACAAGCCAATTCACTGAACACAGGAGCTGAAATTCAGTCAATATGGCATTCATAAGAGGCTCCCTGAATTACCTTCCATCAACATATATGGACAGTTTTTTCTTAACAGGCGGAATTTGTTTGGAGTGAAACAGTAACACTGTTTATAAAAAATCAAAAGGAACAGCAAAATCTCTGAAAAGTTCATTTCCTGCATTTGTTGTTTGTCCTATATTTATGAAGAGGTTCTAGGGGAACTTCTGTTCTGGAAGTAATAATCAGACCAAGTAAAGAACATAGGCTGTCAAGTTTTAAAATGCTGGATTACAAATCTCCCTTCTGGTTTATGATGCATCACTGTCATTATGATGTATCAGTATCATTGACTGTTCTGGCTTTTTGTAATAAAAAAGTAAAGGAAATTGCATAATTAAGTCACCAACAAATGCCCAACTGTTTCAAATAACAAGGCTAATGATACCTTAACTAACAGAAAACTAAATTCATGACTCTAGGATCACTGAGACATTTGAAAATAGATAAAACTGGTTAGATATTTTTTTTCTCCCTGTGATTAAAAAAAAAATAAAGAAAAGTTGTGAATGCAAAGTAAGATATTGCGATTTGGAAATCCCGTGCCTCATGGTGGATGCAAGGTCTGATCTTGCCTCTGGGCCAAGTGTCCTGAACAGGCACATCCCTGGAGGATTGCCTTTTGGAAAGAGGAGGTAATGACTCATGAAGTCCCTGGATCTGATAAATGATGTGAACGGTATTGCAGCAAGATGCTGAGACTTGGAGAAGAAAAATGATATGAAAAAGGCAAATTTATCTGTCCTCCTGACTATTTCATTCTTGTTTCCAGGTTTTCCTTTTCTGTCCCCATTAGTTTCAAACTGGAAGCATATCACACATGGCAAAAGAACAAAAAGAGCAGGGGGACAGTGCCCACTAGCCTGAAAGTGAGGGCACTTGCATGAAGGATGCAGATCTTAGCCATAGGAAGAAGTTGAACCACCATCACCCACATTCTGCATACATTTAAACCACTTTATTGAAAGAAGTATGAGAGTGTGCAGTAATACAAGGAGGGCAAGAGGAAAGAAGATGAGAAAGAAATTAACTTTTTCCCCCCTAATATCAAAAATATTGCTAAATCTCCTCTCCCTCATTTCAGTTCAATCCTTGGGCATTTGAAGAAAATGCAGGGATACTTCACATAAGAAGAGGAATTACATTTGAAATTCTTGCATATATTATTTCTGCAGTGTTGAATATTGTGCCCAAATTGTGGGGAGAAAATTATTTTAAGACTATGAAATTCTTATGAGTATGGAGAATAAGTGAGGTTTATATTTCCTCCTACTATCTTAAACAATTTTCTGAGTATGTCTATATTCAATGAAGAACTTTATTTTCCCATGTGTTTTGTAGACCCTCTTTACCTGACTCAGAGCTGTAGATTTACTGTCGATCTGGCAGGAGATGTCAGCTAGACAGTGCAAGCCTCAGTTTGTGCTAAATTTATTTGCTTATTTAATCCATTATGTTTGTAATGGATGTATCAATGCATTTTATTTAGGGTAGAAATGTATTTATTCAGTTTTAAAATCTGACATTGCAGACACATCTCTTAAGGAGTGAAATTAGTTCTGAATTATAAATGAGACAGTGTCAACATTTAAATGGGAATTTTGATTACCAGAAGAGCAGAGAAGGGGAGGTTGTTCAGCTCTAGATCTTTGATTCAACTGCATTTTTTCAGAAAAATTCAGTTCCACATTTTGAAATGCTAAGATTTATTAAGAAAGAGGATGTTCAGACATTATGGAACATTTGTCTCATGTCCACTTTTGCTTTAAACAAAATAATGTGTAAATTCAAAGGCAGGATAGATTAGTGTTACTGCTGAACTTAGTGCTCTGACTGAAGATGAAGAAACATTCACAACTGCTGGGTAATTTTGCCCCACATTCTGAGCTTCTGGAAGATATAGTACCAACATCCATGACACCTCGTGTAATAAAGATAAACAGAAAAAAGCCACCCCAAACCCCATGAAACTAATGCAGTCTGGAAAGCCTGCACAAAGCAACTGTGGAACTACTTTTTGACTGTAGCAGGATTCCTCCTGTTTAGTATACCAGCCCCTTGAGTAATCAAAAATTGCTGACACCTACGAGTACAATTTTAAAACATTAAGGAAACCAAGAACCACATACTGGGATTATGAAGGTGAAAAGTTCCAGAAAGGTTTATTGCAGACAAGTCAGGGTAACTTTGACCCTATTGTGTTCTGACAAAAGGAGTGGGAATAAACTAGATTTAAGACCTAAGGGATTTGAGTTGTATGGATGCCTCAGTACCAAACCAGTCACAGTGCCACTTTATTTCCATTTCCCCAAAACTTGAGATGAACTTCCAGGTTTTTTAAGTCACATGAGTTTAAACTGGCTGCGACATGGCTTCCATGTACCATTTGATATTTCAAAACACTCAGGGTTTGGATGCAGTTCTTAATATACATTCTGTTGTTTTGTAAGACTGATCTTTACAGCTCTGTGTGGAAGACTAATTTTTATAATGTCATCACAATCATAAGACATCTTGAAGAAAATACAGAATTAAATATTATTTTGATAAAATAGGAATGCACAGTGCTCCACTAACAGATATAAAAATAAGATATATTTGGTTTGAAGATGTCACTGATTTTTCCCTGTGTGAATATAAGGAGATATGTAATAAAGTTAATATTGACAGAAGAGGTGTATTTCTTATATCATATAATTTGGATCATTCAAAAGTAAGTTTATTATGATCCCTTGGTATTGGCTATACCCAGTTCTTACTGTAGCACTACAATAACTTTGCTGTATTCTTCAATCTATGCAATATAACAGATTGTTTGTGTTTGTTTTTTTTTTTTTTTTTTGGTTTTGTTTTGTTTTGTTTTGTTTTGTTTTGCTTTTTTTAATATGAAATTCTTGCTGGCTCAGAAAAAAGGCTAGTATACTCATCCACTACAGAGATGTAACATGAGTTATATTTTTTTTAAGCTAATAAGCAGCTTTTTGCCTTTTTTTTTTTTTTTTTTAAATTTGGAACATAATCTCAAAGCACTGTGTTATCAAGGACAATAGGATTGGTCACCTTATGAAGAGAAGTGATTTTCCAGAGTAGTCTGGAATATTAGTTTTAGTAGTAGCAGAGGATGCCTTTAAAATGGTGCAAAACCAAACCAAACCAAACAACCAACCAGACAAAAAAAAAAAAACCCTATACATAAAAACCTGAAGCAATAAACTCCTCAAAATTACAAATAATTTTCATAATGACAAAAAAAGACTAAATTCTTGAACCAGCCTCTGGCTTGTTTTGGAAATTTTGTTTGACACTTTTAATTTTGTTCATACATTCTAGATTCTCATGTGCTAATGTGTCAGACAAATGTTTCCACTTGTCTTTTCATTGTTACACAAATTGTGTTATTAAGTTTCATACAGGACTGTGTGTTTATGCCTAGTAGTCCTTCTAGTGTCTGACAATATATCCCTGTACTACATTCAGCTGTACCTCCAGTTTTAGCTATTTCTAAAATCTGTATGTTCTGAATTTGAGCTTTCTTAGAGTCCTCGATTGTGGGAAAGACTTTACTCAAAAGCCCACAGAGAATTCAGAGATTTCTATAATAGGAAAAAATGTAAGACATAACATATGTGCTTAAGGATTTTTTCCAACCCAATTTACTACATAGGAAATACAAAGCCTGTAAAAGCTTTTATTTTCTATGAACTCTCATAAGCAGGTAGAATTGAGTCTCTTCTTAGCAGGACATGAGAAGTGGTACATAGGAGTGCAGCTCCTGGTAGATTTCTAAAATCTTCCAAGGAAGCCAAGGCTTCTCTGAAGTATCTGAGGAATAACATAAGTAAAATGTCTAATTATGTGTATTACTCTGGTTTAATTGTCCCTATGACAAAAAATACCTGATAATCTTTATTAAATCACCATTAGATTAAAATCGTGTTGAGATAAAGACATCTATGCATTTAACAAGAGGAGATATACTCCCATTCTGGAAAGATAAAAATTTCTGAGTGTAAATCTCTCAAGCCCCTAAACCTCAAGGCAGGGATTAGGGGAATGAAGTCTCACCCATCATAAGTGAAGATCAGATTCAAGACCACGTGAGGAACCTGAACATGCATAGGTCCATGAGGCCAAAAAAGATGCATCCCAGGGTCCTGAGGGAATTGGCTGATGTAGTGGCCAAGGCACTCTCCAGGATATTTGAAAAGTCATGGCAGTCAGATGAAGTCCCCAGTGTCTGGAAAAAGGGAAATGTCAAACCCATTTTTAAAAATGATAAAAAAGAGGACCCTGGGAACTATCAAGCAGTCAACCTAACCTTCATGCTTGATAAGATCATGGAACAGATCTTCCTGGAAGTTATGTTGAAACATGTGGAAGACAAGGAGGTGATTCAAGAAAGCCAACAAGGTTTCACCAAGGGAAAATTGTGCCTTATTTATCTAGTGGCCTTCTATGATGGAGTGACTGCTTCAGTGGGCAAGGAGAGAGCTGTGGCTGTCATCTATCTGGACTTCTGTAAGGCCTCTGATATGGTCTCACAAAACATTCTTGCTGTTAAACTGGAGAGATATGGGTTTGATGGATAGACTGTTAAATGGATAAGGAATTGTCTGGATGGTCAGGTCCAAAGTCTTACAGCTGATGACTCAATGTCCAGGTGGAAAGCAATAACAAGTAGTGTCCCTCAGGGGTCCATACTGGGACTGAATCTATTTAATATCTTCATCAATGACACAGTGGGATTTGAGTGCACCCTCAGCAAGTTTGTAGCTGACACCAAGCTGAGCGATGCAGTATGCTTGAGGGAAGAAATGCAATCCAGATGGACCATGGTATCTTTGAGGAGTGGGTCCATGTGAATCTCATTAAGTTAACAGGGCCAATTGCAAGGTCCTGCACCTGGATAGGGGAAATCCCCAGCATCAATACAGACTAGGGTATGAACGAATTGAGAGCAGCCCTGCAGAGAAACACTTAGGGATATATGTGGATGAAAAATTGGACATGAGCCAGCAGTATGTGCTCGGAGCTCAGAAAACCAGTCTTTTCCTGGGCTGCATAAAAAGAAGTGTGGTCAACAGGTCAAGAGAGGTCATTCTCTACCACCTTATTCTCATGAGACCCCATCTGGAGTACTGCATCCAACTCGGGCTCCCAGTACAAGAAAGACATGGACCTGTTTGAGTGGATTGAGAGTAGGACCAAGAAAATGATCACAGGGCTGGAACACCTCTCCTCTGAAGAAAGGCTGAGAGAGTTGGAGTTGTTCATCCTGGAGAAGAGAAGGCTCCAGGGAGACCTTATTGCAGCCTTTCAATATATAAAGGAGACATAAGCAAGATGGAGAGAGACTTTGTAACAAGGCCTGTAGTGATAGGACAAGGGGCAGCAGTTTTAAACTGAAACAGGGTAAATTTAGAATTAGACACATGGAAGAAATTTTTTATGATGAGGGTGGTGAGACAGTGGAACAGGTTTCCCAGAGAAGTTGTCCACCACTTCCATCATTGGAAGTGTTCAAGGTCAGGTTGGACATGACTTTGAGCAACCTGATTTTGTGAAACATGTCCATGCCCACAGAAGGGATGTTGCCCTACATGTCTAAAGGTCCCTTCCAACCCAAACCATTCTATGATTCTGTGATTCTGTGAAATGCTCAGGGGATATTAAGCAGGAGGCCACAGTAAGCAAGAGGGAATGGAAGATGACAGGATAAGCTAAGTGGGTAGAATTGATGAACACACGCTTGAAAAAATCTTTGCTTACTTCATCTGGTAAATGCATTTACTTTTGAAGAACATAGTCCACCACTTTCAGTCTAGGGTATAGACTACTGTAGTCTCGTGAAGCTTTATTAAGAAAAGTTAAAGAACTAAACCTTAAACTAAAAATGACGAAAAATACGTTATAAAGAAAAAAAAGAAAGACAGGTTTCTTGAAATAACATTACATATATATCAAAAGGTCAATGGGACTTACTTTGTTTTACACATAATGTGTTCCCTTCTTCTCATCCCCAAATGAATAATGGCCATCCAGAAAAAATATTTCATTATGTGTTCCAAATGATTTCCTTCAACTAAGAAAAACACTTCATTGGTATTTACTTTATGCCTGATGACAGTGCATACATAAAGTGAAACCTTGATCTTGTTGCAGTCAAGCATTTGACCACAGGTTTGAAACAAAGTTGAGGCCTCACATCTTCTCCTAGGAAGCCAGTGGCCTAGTGACGAACTGGCACTGGTGGTCCACTGGTTTTAATCTACTGAATCAGTGAAATTACTCTCATTCACAATGTCTGAAGCTATTCATGACAGGGAAAATCTGGCTTCAAACCATTCTGACATGCAAAAGGAGTTTGTAATAAATCTGTATGTTGAAATAGAACAGTCATGGTGGACTTCATTCAGCCATTGCATGCACCTACCCGTGTGAGCAGGTGGTTAGGTCAAAAAGGTGGGTGGTTGTAAAGGTGTGAGTAGAGATCTCAGATAGGTCACATGACTGTGAGGAAACGGTGAGACTTTTGGCTTATTTCCTCACCATATTTACAACTTGGATTATTATAAACGATTTTTTATTATTCTCCTGTTGTTTGCAACAGTACCTTATGCTGGCTTCACCATATTTTGGTTCATTTTATCAATAAGGTCAGCACTGATTTCCACAGCTGCATTGCCATTATTTGCTGTCACCTAAAATAATTCCTAAAATATTTGAAATATGACTTGTAAACATCACTGCACTTACCTCTTTGAACTGTTGTTTTGTTATAAATCCCTTTTGAGAATAACTAGTCCTTGTGTGAGGAGACAGTCAAATATCCAGTACCAATTATTAATTCAGATCCTCATTGTAACTACTGAATATCCCAAAGGTAATAAATTATTATGTATTTGTGTAGATGTCACAACTTTGAAGGTTGACATACACATGATCTAAAAATTCAATGCTTTTCTTCTGTGGGTTTTTTCATTTCTTATAATTTTATTCCCTTCATAGGAAATCTGAGAAGAACAGCTGTAGTGATGCTATGTTAGACAGTACAGTCTGGAAAGCCGGTTGAATATAAGGAAATTACCTCGATCTTTATGTTTTTGTCAGAGGCATTTTATGAAATAGGTAGCTGCAATCCGCGTCAGAACAATAGGTCTGGATTTTTTTTTTTTCCTTTTTCTTTTTCTGTTTGTTCATTTGTTTTTCTTCTGAGGAAAAAGGGAAGTTGTTAAGTTTAATCATTATTTAAAATCATTATCCCCCCCAACACCTTGGGTTTAATTTTATTCACAAATCCCTAGTACCCAAAAAGTCAGACTCACTTTTTGCATCTTTAAATTTATTCTTATTAGAGCATTATTTTTAGTATTTTTTCACAATCTTCAACAGTTTCTCCTGTCATTTTGAAAACAAGTTTTTCTGTGAGTCATTGTAATAAATTATTTCATCAAAGTTCTCTGTAAAAAATTAAAGATAGTATTAGTTGCTTAACTAAAGTTGCTATAATAATACAATATTTAATATATTATTACAATTTACAGCTTTTTTTTTTTTTTTTTTTTTTCCTGACAGGACCACGTAGCCCTCTTTTCAATGCTAAGAATCATAGGACATTCCATATAGTTAAAAAACACTGATGCCAGTTTAGCCCATTTCAAATAAAATCCAGTCCTTAACTCTGAAGAAAGAAAAAACAAAAAAAGAAGGAAAAGAAAAAGGAAACAAGATTAAACACAGTTAATTAAATTTGTTTTTAACATGAGTTTTCTGTTTATACAATTTGGGAATAACAGAAAAGTAGAATAATTTTAATTGCAAATCTGTTAAAATAAGCATGGAATTTGTAGCTGCATAGTTCAGTATGAATGTTCAAAAGGCCAAAAATCTAGTTTTTAACAAAACAAGGAAAACAAACAAATGAAACCAAGCAGATTCTGAAGAACTACATAAATAATCACTAAGGGTTAATAATAAAAAATGCAATTATTAGAATTCTTTAATTTATTTTTCACTTGTAAGAGTGAAAATATTGTCTTTTTTTTTTAATATTTCATCTTGTATTTATAATCCTGTGTAAGTTTTTGCATATTAAAACCCTGAATGAAGCTTGTTAGATTTCAGAAAAAGAAAGGTCTATCAAATCAAAGCTTAAAGCTTTGGCTCAGCATGACTTTTGCATAGAGCTGCAGCTAATTATTTGACCAACCACTTGGACAAACCTTTGGAACATTTCAATCTTTCAGGTGTTCACATGCTTATTTACCTTATCCATTTGAGTTTATATGTGCTCAAAGGAACCTCGGGCTTTCCAAATCCCCCCTGAAGTCAGTGGAAGGACTTGCACTGAAACTGGCAGGTTTAGATCCATGGTATTAGTTCTAGTTCCATCTAAATGAGAAGCATGAGTCCCATTGAATTCAGTGGACCTGTGGACTAGTGATGGGTAGAAAACTGATGGGAGAACATTTCTCTGTGAATGAAAAAATAAATCTTTTGTTTTGTTTTTGTTAATTGTTTGGGTTTGTGTTTTTTTTTTTTTTGGTTTTGTTTTTGATTTTTTTCTGCACGTGTAGCAAATATAAACCAGGAGAGCTTTACTTCTTACCAAATGCATTTAATTTTTCAGAGGGCTACTGAGGCAAATATATGTCCTAGGTCAGATTGTTGACTCTGTCAGAGAAAGGGAAAGTTGGAGAGAGGGAAGGAATGGGAGAAAAAAAAGACTTTTTTTTTTTCTTCAGTCTTTGTTTTTACTGGTCTTCTCCAAAACCCACAAAAAATATGTTTCCCATTGTTCACAGGCCTGACATCTTCAAATGAATGTAGCTGCTCCACTTTCTTTTCAGAGTTTTCTTAGAAAACTGATTAATAGCTGGCAATATTTAAATACCACTACAACGTAGGAAGTTGGTCCTGTAAAGTGCTAGGTGTTCTTTACCATCTAATGAAGTAACTAGAACTGAGCACACTTGGTTGAAATCCTATATTGCCTGTGTAAATTATAATAAATGCTGTCAAAATTAGATAATGCTACCAGGTTTTTGACTGCTTAGTATGTAATCTGTCAACATCCCTCAGAGGAGGAAAAATGCATCTATCTTGCAGGTGTGCAGTAACCAGACCTTGCATATTTTTATTAGGCCAATTAATACTTCATAAATTTGTGTCCACTGGAGCCATACTGAAAAATAAACAGATAAAAATACTCCTTTTTCTTTCTTGTTCAGTATAGAGTAGCTTGATGATTAGAGAGAAGACTGATGTGCATTCATAGGAAATTCGGTCACTTCATTCTAGCTGGTATAGAATTATCATTTCATCCTCCATCTATATTTCATGTGAAAAAGCTGTTATCGGAGGCTATGTCCAGTAAAAAACTTCAGAAATGTGAATCTCTGGTGGAGAGAGGTACTTCCTGGATGACTCGGAGAACGACTCTGAGAGGGCAGGGCTGAAATAAGACTACCTTTTTCAGTGTAGACCACTGGCTCAGGTAGCACCTTCCTCAGTAAATTCTCGTTTTATATTACCAACTCCTATTGTGTATTATACTTCATCCTTCTTAATTCAAAGGTGTATATTCACCACATATAAGGTACATAAAAGTTTGGTGCTGCTATGCTCAGTGTTGTCCTGAATAAAGATACATTCAAATAAATTTTGCAGCAGTGTATGAAGACATTATGTCGCTCTGCTACCTGTGTTATCACTCTGACAGAAAATACCCCTCTTCTTTCTTTGATTCCCCCCACTGCTGAAGACTCGACAGAAAGGTATGTGTGCCTGTGTTACAGTGTCCCAGTTGACAATCTAGTCTTCACCCAGGTGCCCCACATTTTGCACTGGAGTGGGACATCATGTCTTCTCTTCTGCTTATCCTATTCTGGGACAATAAATCCAGGCAAAATCACACAGAGGGTCGTCTGGGAAGGGTAATGTCTGAACTGCCACAGAGACATTTGACAGCAATTCGTTGTCAAAAACACCTTGTCCCTTCTGCTAAGATAGTCCTCAGTGTGAAACTAACAAAAGGGTTTGAAGACATACACAGCTAGTAAAATCTTCACCCTTATTCAAAGGACTAGTTACAAAGCATGCTTATAATTTTAATCCTACTTCAGTTGTTTGGGGAGTTCAGCATACATACTGCATTTAAAGCATGCTAGTGGTTCCTCTGACCTTTGTAATGGGGCCTGACTGAGACTGAAGGTGAAAGCAGGGTAAGCACAGTCCCCTCTGAAGAGGAAAGTGAGTCACTTTCTGTACGTCCAAGAGATGAACATAGCGTTTGGAGAATGAGAGAATCTGATCTGGAGATTGGACTGAAGTGCTTGAAGCCCTTTGAATGGAAGCTCTCCCTTAGGATGCATGACAGACCTCCTGTGCTACTGACACCCGCTGGAACTGCTGGGATGGGGTCTGTGCTGGGAACTTTCTGCAGAAGTCAAGGGCCTGCACAAGAAGTTTAGAAGAATAATAACTAAGCTTCTAGGAGACAGGATGGTAGAATGAATAGCCAAATATGCCCCCTCCCTTCAAATTTTTTACTTTTCTTATTATAAAATATATTTCTGCTGCTGAAATTCTACCTGGAAATTCACACTCCATAGTAAGGAATATAGATACAGTAATTTTGCCCTATTTGTTTTATAGGTCTTATCCTTTGGTGGTTTTATTCTACAGAATGCTGTATTAGTAATAATTATGGAGAACATGTATTTGTGTTTCTTTAAAAATAGAAATATTTCTATATAGATTTACAACTACATACACATACTTTTTTTTTTGTGTCTCTCTTATATTTTGAAGAAGTATAGCTTGTCTCTCAGATGGATTTTCCAAGTTGGCCCAGTTCTATTTTTTTTTTTTTTTTAGTTTCATCACTCACAGTAGTTCTCTCTCCCTTCTTCCCCCTCCAGGGACAGATCAAGCTTGTTAACATTTGAAAAAATGACAGAAAGTACTGGAAAACTTAGAGGTGTTCAGTAAATGTGATTGATTGGAGTTGTTGTATAACGTGTTGGCAAATTAAATCCCTCGACTGAGATGGTATGCACTTCATTCCTGTTTGCTGACCAAAAATCTAGTTTAAATGAGAACTATCATATTCAGAGCTGAACACATTTTTCTAAGCTTTTCTAAAATACTGTTGTTTCTTGACAGCTGCTGACAGATGACAGAGACTCTTTTTACCTCAGAAAGGCTATTTAATTTAATCTCTGCAATGACAAGGTTTCTGTTAGTTTGTCCTCTGTTTTACTAGCTAAATTTTGGAACAACTCCTGCACCAAATATAATAGAGACAATAATAATAAAACAGAACCATTCACCATTAATGTGCCATTGCCAGTCTCTTGTTAAGACTCAGTTGGCTAGGGCTGATCCCAGTGATCCTCTGTTGATGCACTATGCCCATGAGCAATTCCTGAGTAAAGACTATGGGACAACAAATCGAGACCTGTGTGCTACAGTGAATATTTTGTGGGTGCATGCCTGTACCTGTATTGAGGCCCACTGAAGTCAGCATGACTCTAAGCCCAGTTCAAAGCCTGCCTGTGCAGGGCTCATCATGGGGATGTGGCACTGATGAAATATACAGTGAAAGCTGCTGTAAGGACCAGGCGCCTTCACAGACCCCTTCCTTAGGTAACTGTACATGTATCTTGAAATTTACTAAGACAAATTTGTTTCACTTTCCTTAAAGCTACCTCTGCTCCACAAACGAGTTTTGCTTGTGCTTTGGATAGCTGCTTAAAACAGGTTTCACTGTGTAAGTATGTGTGCATGTACACAAGCTGTCTTCAGCTCTCATGAAAAGCAGGTATCTTCTGTGCAGAGAGGCAATGCTTACAAAAAGGACATTCATTATTATAACAAATACAGAGAGAGCAGAAGACAATGTCCTTGTCCCTCACTTTTTAATAGAAGAATATAACTATATAAGCTGAGAGCCACATCGCATACCAGATGAAACCTGCCATCTCTGCTGTTTGAAATACAGCTCTCATTCCTTCTTCTTTAATCACTTAGAACAACATTATTTTTAATCCTCAAGAAGAAATTTCTTGAAAGTCTATGTTTGGTTTGTATCTATTGTTCCACATATTCTTTGGCAGCTGATGGCTTGGTTTCATCATTTATAGAACTAAAACTCCATTCTAACATTTTGTTGGTTTTTGTTTTTAAATTATGGTGTGCAGAAGGACACCCTTCATCTGCTATATTTTCAAAAAAAAAGATACTGTCTCTTTAATGAAAGAAAAGCGTCAATATAATGTAATACCAAATGCAAATGCAATAAGGAATAACATATAGCTCTGGTTATGTTATATGACATTTGGCTTAGCAGTATTAACATATTGCACAAAATCTGGATTTTCCCTATTGTAGAAAATAAGACAATAAGAGACATGGGAAAATTCTCTCTTTCACATGATCATAAAATAAATATTATTCTATTTTTTCCTTTTTCTTCTCATCAGTCATTTGCAGAAATATTTTAGTGTTATTTCTTTGTTAAGCCAGGTCTTTATCATGTATGTACTAGTCATACAGTACAAGGAGAAATGGAACAAGATGGCAATTATAGCAGTGGCAAGATGCAAATTTATTCTGGCAAAAAAGTAATATGTGCACAATATCAAGCATGCTTAAGTTTGTGCCAGGAAAATTATTACGAATGAGGAATGGATGGAATGGAATTTTGCATCATACATGATTACGTGTTGCTTAACTTCATAGAAGAGTCTTTGTCTACTCCTGATATCCCAGGTGACACCAAGAGAAGCTGCATACCACACTGCTGGAGTGAAAATGGCAACAGATATCCCAGCAGTAGTCACCTCCGCAATGACTCTTTGTTTCAAAAATTAAAGAAATAAACCTCAAAAAGATGACAGAGAAAATTCACAGACCATTGAACTGCAGGCACTAACTCCATGTGGGGAGAGGGGGAGGAATTTATTACATCCTGTACTCGTGTAATAATTGAAAGTCTGAAATTGTTTTCTGCTTCATTTTGCCCAAGCTTAATTTGGCTACTTTATGCATGTGATGATGATGTCACTGATTTTCCTCACATCTCTCTCATAGTGACATGTGACTGAGTATAGTCAAGCAGTGGAGGAGTCATATTTTTCACTGACACCACTTGAAAACATTTTTATAGAAAAATAAGGGATGAAGGATGAAGAAGAGCAGGAGAGAAGAAAGAAAATGTCTTAAAGATAGCTCTCTACATTAATTCACCATGAGGCAAACCAGAAATAATAACTCTTCTTCGTGTGCTAATTCAATCGGGATGAACCAGACTTGTTACTGTATTGGTACAGTGTAAAAATAGATGACAGTGAGTAATGGTGTGAACAAAAAAAAACATGAGGAACACCACAGAAATGGATGTTGGATGGCCTTTGCACAGCAGAGGTAGATAAAGGTTATAACAAACTGTTTACTGACCACGTACACTTACTAGAATTAAGAGGTCAGTTGAACAAGAGCTCACCTAGTAAGAGCTTTCTCAGTAGCGTGACTCATCAGCTGTTGTACAGTACCAGAGCACTGCCCAGTTATTGCTCCATCACTTTTCAGTAACATCTCTGCTCCTTTAAAAGTCTACATTCTACCATTAGTTAAGGCTTTTTCATTTGCATTTCTACTTTTTTCCCCACTTTTTGCATCATTTCAATATAATTAATACATGTGCCTCTAACAGAAAATAAAATAACTAAAAAGCACCATGTTTTATTGAACAAAATATAGCATGTGCAAGGAAGGGAAGGGAGGAATTATAGAAACAAACCAGTGCTGAAGAATTTTGCATTAGCTGGTGCTTTTTGTTGTCATATTTGCACAGATCATTTTAGGTTCCTCAGTCCGGGTTGTAGTAAAACACTATCAAAACAAATACTCTTGCAAAATATTTGAGCTTTTCCAGCTTAACATGTGCACCTTGAACCGCATAAGCAGCATGGTTATCTTCTTTTTGTTTTTCTCCATAATTTAACAGACCATAAAGTGTATACAAAAACGCATTATGCACCAGTGATTAAATGTTCTTACAATATTAATATTTATCAAGGGGTATTTCATAGCTAGAAAGTAGGTAACTATATTTTATTTCCTAAGAGAACATTTCCTATAGATTTCCTTCATCTCCCAGCTACACAACAAACATCTCTAAAGTGCACTTCCCAAGTGTAGTTAGAGAATAGGAAGGAATGTAAAGTTTTTAAAAACAGCCCTTATTAACTTTTCCTTCCATTGATTCTACTGTAAACTCTAAAAAGCCTTTTTAAAAAGCAAATTCTCATACACTCAGCAGGTGAAATGTTCCCACAAAAATAAAAATAAACAAATTAAAAACCACCCCAAACAATGAAAAATCAGCAATCATATTACAATCTTTTCTCTTGACTAATCATATCCTAGTATATCTTTACTGGTTTTATTGCACATTTATGAAAACTGTTGTCCTATATATTTAAAAAAAAATAGTTTCTTTATCTGTGCTAACACATTCTTGTGCACCCTTAATAACTAGATTAACTTTCAACAACATGTAGATATTAGAAAAACAATGGAATCAAAACCAAATAGATACTTTGTATTGTAGATGCTCAAAGGCTTCTAGTGTAATTTTGTTGAGACAAAAAGACTTGGATTTTGGAAGCTCTTTGCTCCCATTCTTTATGGAAAACTGCTGGTTATGTGACAGCAGGAGAACTCAAAACGTAATTCACAATGAATGCCAATCCTTTCACCTCCAATATGAAGGCTTCCCACTACTTAACTTGCTGAGCATAACTGGTTTTACATAGCATATCTAGAAAAGGCTGCTCCTGTTCAACTGACCAGTGAGAAAGGACTGGACTTCTTCAAAACGGGTATTGGAGCAACAGTTTGTTATATATTTCTTTACATTTTTTAACTGTCCGATCCCACCTTGTAAGGAGAGCACTTGTTTGTTCAGCTAAAAGGAACCCCCTTCATGCTCCTTTTGGGTTTGCTCAGTCAACTGATTTGTGCAACAGTGGCAGAGGCACACTGGAATCGTGTACCCATTCATTGTGATTACACAGACAAAAGCAAATGTACGTTGTCTGTGATGGGAGATGGGAAGGGGAAAGGAGATGAATGGTTCCCATGGGTAAGAGGACAGTTAGATTTGTTTGGGTTTTTTTGTGGTTGCTTTTTTTTTACTTTTTTTTTTTTTTTTTTGTTAAATTTTGTTTTGTCACTCTTTTTTGTGATTTTTGTCATTTTTTTGTTATTTTTTTTGTGTTTTTTTGTGTTTTTTTTTTTTTTTTGTTTTGTTTTGTTTTTTTTTTTTGCTATGTCATGGAATCATAGCAGTCATTCCTCTAATAGAAACTGACAGGACATAAAAGACAGAACTATCAGATGAACACACACAATGACTAGAAATATATCGACAGAGAAAAGACTTAATTTAGCTTTGAGAAACTGTCCCAAAAATAAAATCCTGTATTAACAAGTGCAAAAAACAAACAAAAAAGAAACTCCAAACATTAAAACACAGTGTATAAAATGGTGTGAGAAATTTAAGTCACCATCCAGCCTTTTAGTCAATAAAAAGCTGTGTTCATGTGTCCTTGTTGTTTGGGTAGAGGCCCATTCTTTTCATTTTACCCAAAATGTCATTCAAGAAGAGATCTGAGGGTAAAGCACTCAGTCCTTGCTATTTTTGACTGTAGTCATTTGGGCCTGTTGTGTTTCTATCACATAAGATGAATCCTTTCTTTTATTCCTCATTGGTTGAATTATCTTCCAAAGTTGTTATGCCTCCAAAGCCCAGTCCTGTTGAGTTCTGTGCTGCTGAGACTGTAAGTACTGTATGTAAGAGAATTAATACAAGAACACACAGTTTAAGTCTGCTGTTACACAGTCTTGATGCTGATGAAACTGTGAGCGATGTCCTGTGACACATTGTTGAGCCACTTGATTTTATAGTCCCTTTGGATTGATGATCTGATAGTAGTCCCCATCTGACATCACAGCATTCTGGTTCTGCATTGGTTGGATAGTTTTCATAGAGCCCTGTAGGATAAACACAATAAAAAAATAAACATCAGACACAAAGAGATTGACAGAAGTTGGTAGCTCAAATGAACAGTCGATTGTTTAGTCCAAGCTATCAAATCCACATCTTTGGATGAGCCTGAAGCCCTCAAAACACTTGCCATTTTGTATAATTACAGATGTTGAAGGGATATGTATTATCTAACAGGAAGCAGAATCAAAAGATGATTCAACAGAAGTATGACACTGAGCATGGTTGTGTAAATAAACAGCATTAAAAAGTAATTATTGATGTTTGAATGACAAGGATATTTGAATTCTTCCTTTCTGGAGAGTAACAACTAATGGTGAAGTAACAACTAATCAAAATGTGTATTTCCACAAAATTTGAAAGGATCTTGAAATTCTTCCTCAGACTGTGAGCACATACCAATAACATCATTGTCCATGAAAAGATAAGCATTAAATGACAAATAATTGATATAATGAGAATATTGACTATATTGATTGTCAAATCAATACAGATCCAACAGCTTCACAGGAACAACTCCCAAACAGAGATGTTCAGAGTCTACTTGTTTACCCTATCTCAGCTGAGTTCTTTCAGCTGAGATGTTCTCTTCAATATATCCCAGAGGTGAGGGCAATCTTTTCTTGCCATGCAATAATTGGATCTCTTGATATTTCTGACTATACACCTAGTCCATTTCTGCCTTTGGAACTTTACTGAGTTACTCTGCCTAGTCTGATAATGAAATTTGGAACAGTTAGAGGAATTCTGTATTTTCCAAAAGACGTAACTATCTTTTGGGAAATTTTTTATGCTCTCTGCTTTATTATATAGGTGAGTAACATAACAAGAGAGTTCTGTTTGCTTCCCACATATCTTATTTTCTGATAAACTAAAAGAACCTAATTAGGATGCTTAACTAATGGTCAAATTCAAGAATATCTATTATAATGGACAAACATCTTTTCTCCATTTAAACTGATCTTAGAATAAATTTTGCAGTAAATAATTAATCTACAGTAATGCTAGGTTTTACTGAAAAAAAAAAAAAAACAAACCCTATCTGTGTTGAAATATTAGGGTAAAGATTTTGAAAGCATCTACATAATTGCTATAATTTATAAATTAACTTTACTTCTTGGGACAAGAATTACATTTTGTCTGAAGTATCACAGCAAGTTAGTATTTTCAAAAAGCAATGTCTTCAAGTTTAGGTATTACATTCTTAAGTCCAGGAACCAGACTGCTTCTATTTTGTGAATAAACTGTAAAGAAAAGCAGCACATCTTAAAATAAAATAAAACTGAACTCTTTCATTCCTACTTCTATCATATTGACCTGCAACTAAACAAAAAGCTCATTAGGTATGCCAAGCATGTTAAAATGCAGATTAAACCTAGACTGGCATTTTTTTACATAGTTGACACAACAGTCTACTGTGTTGTACATGAGTCCAGGTAAAGTTGCATCTATTTCTGGATTCAAGCAAGTTTTTAAAAATACAGGAATGAGAATATCTTGTTTGATTTTCTGTAGTCAGGTTTTACACTGTAGGAAATCAGGCCATTTCACACGTATGCAGTCAGATACTTAAGGTAGTGTACCAACACTTGAAAATTATTCTCTCTCAGATCATCACTGAATATACTTCATATTTTTAAAAGAGATTTTGTTGTGTTTTGGAACTCGTGGACAGTTGTTTATTGAAAGTATAATAGAGCAGTCTTATTGCTAACACTGTATTTTCTGAGACCCATCTTTTGGTGTTTGTGTGTGTAAGTGTGTTTTTAAACATAATAACATACAGAAAGGGCCTTCCAAAGCAGGTAACTAAATGGTTATATGGTCTATTCTGTGAATGCAGTACCTCAAACTATTAGTGGTATTTGAAGGGACACAGAGAATGGTTAATGCTTTGATGCCACTGAGGCTTGTTTACTATTCAAACTATATTTCCTGCCTTTTTTGTTATAGGAAAACCCAGACTTCCTTTGAAATGAAAGCATATATACACAAGTTGACAATCAAAAGATATTTAAATAGTTCATATACACTTACTGAACTATAAATAAATTGAAGGAAACTCCACATTTAAAGTTTCATTGAGCTTGTTCCTTAATACAAACTTACATTTCCTCTGTATTTCAATTCAGCAATTGAATTTAGGTTTTGAATTTGTAGTTACATATTTAGCAATCATTTAACTACAGAACCACTATTCATAGGACAGTTTCAGAACATTTAGATAAATTCAGTCAGAACTTTTGTGCTGAATAATAAAATAACTTAATTGTGCTCGACCACACACATTTTTGTAGACATAAGTATCAGGTTTGGCTCCTTGGATCTATTCAGTCAGTCTACACAGTCAGAGGCTTACAAACCTGTGACTTACCAGAAACCCTCTAAAGTTGGCTACATCAGCCTTGGAAAACCAAGGGAAAAAAAAGTAGTTTGTTCTTTTATCAAAACATTTTATATGGGATAAGAATTAAGAAGGATATCTTTACCCACCAAACCACCAAGGCTTCCTTCTTCCTATTCTGTCTTTATAGTTCAGTTTGTAGATATCTGTAGCACTTGGATGTGTGGTAATTGTATTTCTGAAACTGATTTACCAGCTCTAACTGGCTTGAAACCTACTTTGCTTTTCACTTTCCACTTAAAATTATCAGCTCTGGATCTCCATTTCCCAAATTTTGCCAACACTCGCCTATATTTCACCAGAAGAAATTTTAGTCCATATAGAGGTTCTTGAACTTTGATCTTAATCAAGGATTTAGAATTTGCCAGGATATTTTTTGGTTTCAAACCATTCTCCAGACAGACACGCTATCTCTCACAAAGGACATGTAAAAGTCATCTCTTTGCTTGGTAATCAGGTAGTTTTTTCACATGCAGATAGCATTTTGTTGGTCAGCACAGCAGTTATATCTGTAGGAAGTGTGTGTTACTAATGTTGATACAAGAATTAAGGCTACACATTTGACTGAGATTATGTTAATGGTGACATGACTGTATATAAATCCAGCGTATCCTGCTCAGCTGAATCATACTCGAAGAAAAAATAGTGACAGCATGAGTGTCACTTTGTGTGGAAACTGCTTTGAGGGAGTAGCAGCAAATCGCAAATAAGTTTGTATACAAGAATTAAAACCACAAAGACTGTCTATGCACGCATGGTCTGCTGATCAGCTAGACCACCAGCTAGCTCAGAGAATGCTGTGCTTTCTGCCTGAGCACTTGAATTTCTTTTGCATAGGAAGCAGCATGAAAAAGAGGTAGGTGAATTTCCACATCACATCCCAACTCTGTAGGGATGTGTCACGATTGTAGCTGGATCTGGATCTGTAGCAGTTGGTCTGGATTGGCCCACTTCTTAGTTTCTCTGCTATAGTAAGAGGTATGGAGCCATCATTTTCTGCATTAAAGGAAACTGGTTTGGTTGATATATTTGTTGTCATTGCTGAATAAGTATTTTGGAAAACCACAGAAATAAAACAGATCTTATGTTATGCTTTTTCCTCTTTTTCTTTCTGTAGAACTCTGAACTGTGGTTCTCTTAAACATAGATTTCTGATTATTTTTAGAGGCATACCGAGCTTCTTGTGCTTGAGGAAAAGCCCATGAACTAGAAGAAGAAACCAGATAAGTGGGTGTAGCAGAGCAGAAGTTTTGAATGCTCCATTTTATTGTGAAGCCCAAAGTAAATAATGCCTGCCAAGAGTGATCCATCCATCAGTGACATCACCGTATCAGTGAATGCCAATGTTCTGCATGACATTTTTCTTTCTGAGGAATTATTTCTGAGGTTTCAGTATTAACATTTCCAACTACAGAAAACAAGAGAACACATTAGATATTATATGACTAGATTTCACTGCTTGCTTATATCTGATCTGGAAGCCAGCATTCTTCAATCTTATCCAGATGGTCCTCTCAATTTTTAAATTGCTATGTATATGACACATTATGATGCTTCTGTTTAGACATGTATTTTATACTCTTTATATTTTAAAACGTAATAAAATTAAATGTTAGAAGAAGGCTTAAAGGAAATAAATTATTCTTTAGTCAGGCAGATTATTCTGAAACTGGTGAATAAAGCTGTTCAGCTGTTTTGAAAAGCCTAATTTCCATTTCAGACTCCATTCTAATTGGAGATCTGGGTTGATATGTTTTAAATTTGTTTTATCATTGTATGTTGGTGAATATTTCAGATAGTTGACTCTGTAACATTTTCCTGGGTGTATGTGTCCACATTCAAGGAAAAATCATTGTGTTTCTTCACTTTCTTCACAATGCATGTATTTTTTTTCCCCCTGAAATATGTACAGGACCAATTTCTTCCTGATGGTGTAAATCAGTGTTATCCCTATAAAACTGACTGACCTGTTGCAAGTCAGAAAAATAAGTAAATAGCTGACTCTTAAGGCTATACAATGAAACCTTTTAGTTCTCCTATGTTGAGATACAGGATAAGGGTGAGATAACTTGCTTCTATCAAACTTTGGCTTTCCCCACCCCTCCCTCTCCAGTTTTGCTTCTATTATGTACAATTTTTCATCAAAAGGATTTACCACTGTGATATGATATGAAAGAAAAAGATCATACTTATCCAAGTATTGTGTTACAAGTAGGTTAATTGCCTGGGTTGCTTTTATAGGGAAGAACATTTGCAGCTATTATGATAAGGGATCTCATTCATAGGAAAGCCCTGATATTCAAGACTAAAAGAAGAGTAGATTCAAAAAGATGAGCTATTTAGTTGACATATTCTTCTGCAAAACCATGTTAAATTTTCCTTGTAACCAGATCCATATCTAGTAGCGATGTAAAACATACTTGTGAAACATAAATGGGATTTGTCCTGCTATCTGTGTTAGCTTAATATTTTGATATTTTAGGACCTACTAAGAGGTGTAGGCAGGAGGCAAATGACACATTATTATGATTTATTTTTAGAGCAAAAATTTGGATCAAGTATATATATTTTTTTGAGTTTGCTAAGAACAACATAAAGTCGATTCAATTCAGAGATTTTTCTCTTTTTGAATTGTTCTACAAAGAAAAGATAGATTGCAATGCATTCTGTATATCACATTTTCTCAAGGAAATTTCTTTTCAAATTGCACTGAAATCAGGGCATCTGTTTTGAACCAGACACTCTAAAGCTAAACCTTCTGGTGAAACCCAGACACACATCTGCCCCTTGAAAGGAAGCTGTAGTTTAAAGAATTGTTCTCAATATCTTTGTTGAGCTTTATTAGTCAACAAAGTCCTTCTGCAGATTGGTTAGAATTCTCTGTAATAATTCTCACTATATCCTTAGAAACAGTGTGTGCTATGATGCATGACTACCAGTTTAATTTCTGAATACTCGTCTTTAAAGTAGGAGGAGTTTCTGAGGAAGTATTACTTTGAATGGATCACATATGCGTATGTTATTGATATTTGCCAAATATTGATATATGGGAGAATATTCACACTATGCAATTCCAAGCAACTGAGATGTTAATCGGAACGTGAAATTAGGAGCCTAAATTAACGTGAACAGAATGGAAAGATGTGAGTGATTAAAAACACCTGAATCACCTGCCTGCTCACTTGTCTCCCCTTATTTTCTCCTTCTACACTGCAAAGTATCAGAAGTCTTTTCAGCACTGGGGAGTAGACAAATCTGATTCTCCTCCTGGTGGCAGAAGACTCATTCTGAAGACACTGTTCTTATGAAGTAACAGATGGTGCCATGCTGGTTTTGGAGGAAGCTAATGCAACACATCTCTGCCTTATTGCTGCTACTACCTTCCTTTCCTTTCCTTTCCTTCACATAGAAACTTAAGTGCTCCATTAAATTATGACACCTATTGTACAAGTAAAGAGTGTGAGCATATGCCTGGAATTTCCTGGCTGATATTTGCTGCTGGGTGATGGCTCTGTTTTACCACAAGGCACAAAGAGACCATAAGTCTTGGTCAATACAAAGGCAGCCCTTAGCAACACATCTAGCCCTAATTCTGCACTCTAAAGTAGTTCAGACTTGGCACATAGATAGCAGTTTTGTGACTGTTCTCCCAGTAGGCAGAATAGGCTATGTCTGTATTAACAAGTAGTTTTGGGCAAGAGAAGATCTGTATCATGAAACAGCTGGTGCTGAGTATCTAGTGTCAACCCTGAATGAAGGGTTTTTACCTCATTCTAGCACTAGTCTAATTCTGTAGACAAAATGTGTATTAGTGGTTGGGACATGTTAGGTATGGTCCTGTAGAACATCTCCTAGTTTAGTTTAGTCCAAAGGAACCCAGTTTGTATCCTCCAAGATGTCTCCCCAGTGCAAATCAAATATCATTTACTTCAAAAGCACATTCTTGAACTAGATTGCTAATGCAGATGCAACTGCAGCATTGGTGTTGATGGCATAACCTGGCTGCTTGGGGAAGGGCCATGTGTGTGGAGGAGAGGTGATCTCTTCCCCCCTCTCTTTGGACATCTCTGCTGCTCATTTGGTGGAAAATAAGCTCCATGTTTTCTGGATTGAGCAAACTGCAGGCCTGAATATATACTTTTGACTGTGAAGAAAACATTTATGACCCCTGCATCTTCTCTCTGTCTCTGTTGGAAGATGGCAGGAAGCCAGACAGAAACAGTTCATGGGCTGGACCAGTCCCTAGGCCAGATGCTGGATCACATTACTTTGGAAGGCATGGGAAAACCAGGAGTTGTGCGTGATTAACAGTCTCTTACCAGTGCTCTGTACCTAGAGTAATTGTCCTGGGTTTGAGTAAGTGGTGGGTTTTTTGGGTAGCAGGGGAGGGGGATACAGCAGTGGCACCCTATGAGAAGCTTCTCAAAGCTCCCCTGTCTCCCAGTCTGACCCACCTCTGCACCAAGTCAGAGCCAATCAGCTGTGCTTCTGCAATAATATATTTAAGAAGGGACCTGGGAGAAAGAGTTGGACTTGTGAGGAGGAGTTGCTGCAGCTGCATGAACACCAAGGTCAGTGGAGGAGCGGAGGAAGAAAGGAGGGGGGAGGTGTGCCGGAGCAGAGAACCCCCTGTATCCTGTGGTGAGATGGCAGGGTGGCCCCCCCTGCCACCCATGGAGATCTACAGCAGAGCAGACACTGATTTATGGCCTGTGGGGGGCCCCACATGATCAATTAAGGTGGTTACACCCAAAGACAGCTGGGATCCTGTGGGAAGAAGCAGCCTCCACTGTTGGAGTTTGGTGTTGGGAGGATTGCAGCATGCGGGGGTGTCCCACACCGGAGCAGCTCAGGAAGGGCTGCAGCCTGTGGGAGGGACTCCAGTTGGATAAAGTTGGTGATCCATGCCAGAGCAGTGTAAGGAAACACTGTGGCCTGTGAGAGGGACTCAAGTTGGAGGACATTTGTAGAAGACTGTCTCCTGTGAGAGGACCACGCTGGATCAGGGGGAAAAAAGTTCCAGAAGTTCTCTTCCCAAGATGGAAAAAGTAGCAGCCCTGACTGCACCCCCCATTCCCTGCCTCTTGTGCTGCTGTGGTGAGCAAGTAGAGATATTGGGACTAAAGCTGATCCCTGGAAGAAGGGAGGGGTGGGGGGAAGGTGTTTTCAAGATGTGGTAATGCTTCTCACTGTCCTACTCTGTCTGTTCAGTGTTGTTGTTGTTAGTGCCTGTAATAAATCTATGTTATTTTTTTGATTCCTCTAACGAGTCTGCCTTTTGCACATGACCATAATAGGTGATTCTTTCCTCTCTGTCCTATCTCAAATCCCAAGCCTTGGCTTATTTTCTCCTCAGCACTGGGGGGAAAGGGGTGAGTGAGCAGCTGTGTGGTGTTTGGTTGCTCTCTGGACTCAAACCACAATAATCATCCATTCTTCAAATCTCTTTTCACACTCAAAGACCATGTGTGAAAAAAAATTTAAACATTTTACATTCACAGTGGGGAATAAAAGGAAAAAGTGACTGCATTTATTAAAGAAAACAATCCTACTGGTGTGCACACTGTTTTCATAGGAGTCACAATTAAAAACCTTGATCTGGAACTTCGCATGGGATTCATTAATTATAATTTGCTGTATGTGTGTATGTATTCTTAAACACTATTATTATCTCCCTTAAATAAGATTCTGTTTTGCATGGGCAATTCTAAACATCTAAGCTACAGAAAGAAACATTAGGTGAAGCCACTGGGAACTTTAATCATATGGATATAAACACCAAAAGTCTAAACTGAAAGCAACCATTCAGTTTTAATGAATATGAAAAACATTATGTTCCAGAACAACACCTGGTGCAAAGACCTACTTTTTTCCTTCTATTTCCTAGAAGAAAGCAGGGAGAGAGGAACACAAGTGTCTTTCTAGTTAACTGCATGTTTTCATAATTAGAACCACAGTGTGATTCTTATTGTTTTTATTAATGTCCCAGGTACTTTCTTTTGCACTGCAGTTGTCCCACGTTCTCACATGAATTTCTACAAAAGACAAGTTCTGGTGATACACAACTAGTGTAGCATCCCCCCTCCTTCTCCCACCATCTACTTTCACTGGAGATAATCAAGTAAGATATTCTCAGGCTAGAATACTTCTTAGTCATTATACCATACCAGCCCTTCAGGATTTTACAAGAAGTCACTATTAATCCATATTATATTTTTTTTTCTTTTTTAATTTAATGGTGTCAGAAATAACAGTGCCTGCACAATTTCTCAGGGAAAATAGCAAGCCTTATGCTGTTTTCTCATCATGTGGACCTTCCAAGGAAGGACAAAACCTTTGTTGTTATTTCTTTTTAAAACCCATAGTACTTTTTTTTTTTTTTTTTTTTATAGCCTCCAAGCTCAAGAAAATCCTGTCCCGAAAGAAAAAAAAAAAAAGTATATGTGTTCCCTGTCCACTGGTGCCACCATGCCCTCGATTGCAGAGGTGTCTCTGCACCCCTGCTCACTGATGCGATGGGACTGGGATGGCAAGGGAAGGCAGCAGCTCGATACTGCTACCTCAGATCCCAGCGCTGCTGGTGACATGAAGCTGCACCAGCCTTTTATCTAGTTGCAATTGGAAAATTATGTGTAATGTTTATATGCACATCCTGCACTCTGTGCTGTAGTCAACATCAAATAAAACCAGCTATCAGTGGTACATCTTTTCCTGTTACTTGCCTTTCATGGCACATTGAAATGTTTTATACAAATCAATCCTCTGTCATTCCATTAACCTAAATCTCTGCTGGACCTTGGAGGAAATGGTATGTTACCATGGAGAGGGGGAAAGGAAACCCTTATTATAAAGCTATTACTTATAAAACATTATTAAAGACAATCAGAAACCACAAATTATTGATGTTTTTCAGGGATAAACAATCCTATAAGTAGAGGGGCTCCTTTTTTTCTCCAGACAATATTTTATAATTATCAGTGTTCCTTAGTTAGCCAGCTAGTCTTTCATTAGTTTTATGGAGGAAAAAATAACATACTGACATAGCTCGATTCAATTCCTGCTGAATTTATCTGAAAATGTAAGTCAAAATTTCAAAAAGGGACCTGTAGCATTTCTCTCCATGGGATACCATCAGAGTCAGGAGCAGCAGAGATATTAAAGCCTAATTTGAATGAGTGACAGGCTGTGGCAAAATGTCACTCAAGAGGAATCCCTGAATATAAGGTTTGCTCCTGATGTGTTTCCCATAGCAGACCTCAATGGTGACCCTAAATATCAAATAGAAATACCTTTGACCTGACTCTTTTGGGTTTTGCCAATTAATTTCACCCACCCCAGGAAGAGGTTCACAGGTGAACAACTGATTCTTAAAATTCTTTACTAGTGAAAGGCCTTTCCTTAGACATTTACTTTCCAAGAGCTGCTGCACAGTTTTGAATGTTATGCCCCAGATTCTTAGTTTATCTGACATAAGAATTTAGGTAAGTAAAGGTGAATATACTGAAAACTGGACTTGCATCTCTCTTTTTTTTTCTGAATATTGCATGACAAAGAGCCTATTTTCTCTCAGTACTGCATGACACAGAGCAACAAAAATCATCCACCAAATTATTAAGCATAAAAAACAGCCAGAACAAATTTCTTCTAGTAATTTTGTTTTGTAAAGTTAATGACTGTGGCAAGATGTAGTGTAAATGTGCATTACTAAATCTGAGCTCAAATCCTAGCACCTCTGACAAATCTTTGTGATGAGCAATACCTTCAAGCCCTCATAGTTAGAACTAATGGAAGAAACATTATCCACACTCTCCTTCACATTGAGATGTATTAAAACAATTGAAATTATCTTTTCTATACTATACCTGTACAGATGAAACTTGATAGTCCTCCATAGATGACATCATCGTTGTCTGGTAATATAAAGGGACACCTCGTCTGAACCTCCAAACAGTATTGCTTGCAAGGAATTCTGTTGCTGCAGTGAAACTGTGTGACTTCAAAATACTGGGAACAGAGCCAGGCTTTGTAGACAGTCTGGAAAAAGAGAAGAACCAGAAGTATAGATGGATGACAATAGCACTGTCATTATTAGAAGAACATACTGTACTGCACACCTACATTAATGCTGCTTCCGAAAGCAAATTTTGAGAGAATATCACCTGGGTAAATCCTAGTCTTAACTTTTGACTATCCTCCCCCTTCAGAAATGAAAACTCCAGCCAAGGTATTTAAAAACAATGAATAAACAGGACTATTCTTATGCTATTATTTTATCTTAGTTTGTAAACAGGTATGTCTCCAACGCACCTTTTTATTAGACACATGCATACACACCACACACCCCTGTCTCTGTACCTTATCATATACAAACTGAGATCCTAACCTCATTTGAAGCTGGTCTAGGAAAAACTTATGAAAGTAACTGCAAGAAGGAGTTTAAAGCTGGGCTCAGGCCAGCTCTGTTCCTTATATCATCTAGAGCTAAGCTATCAGGTTGCAATAGATGGTGCTGCTTCCCTTCAAATAAAACCTTATCCAGTCCACAGTATTAAAACATGCATTAGGGTTCCTGAACACCAACAGCTGTAGACTAGGGGATAAATCTAAACCAGTGAGGACTAATGCCTACATTTGGAAGCTAAAAGGAACACATTAAAGGTGCTGTCATCTGATGCTGTGTAGCCATGGCTGCAGGACCTATGATTATTACAATGATTATAATAATTTAAACAGAAAAACAAGATAAACATATTGATTTTAGTTTCTTTTACTTATTCGCTTCTGAGCAATAGCCTTTGTCATAAGAATTAAATTAGCCTTTTGGACACAGAAAAGTTTCACATGTGATCATAGAAAAATAGATTGGAACACCAGTCTATGAAGGTGATGAAAAACCTGTATGACTGAGTACAGAGAGGTTTGCTTGTTTCCTATTTTATTTTCCACTTATCTGTTTTGAAGTACATTATTTACTGGATAGATACTTGTTATCTAAGTTGTTATATAATGAATATTTCCTTTTTGTATTCACTCAGAATATCTGAAAATCTTAGTAACTACCTTTCCTTTATCACAGGCTGAAAAGCAATATAGTCAGCTGATTATTTTCATTCTTTCTAGACCTGTTTTTAATAAAAAAGGAAACTTAGATTAAATTTTTAAGCACTGAAAATTCAAAAACTGACACCTGAAAAAAGCAATCTAGTTGAGAGTTTGGTTTGATTTCAGTATGTTTCATCTCATCTGTTATAATTTTATTAGTGTCAATAGCAGCCTAAACTGTATAATTAATTTCAATGTATTAGTCCCAGAATCACAAAACTTTTATCTTAGCTTGTTTGAAATGGTGGCAGATATGGGTAAGGTTGCTAGGTGATAAAGTGAAGCTTTTATCACAAATCCATGGTTTGTGATTATTTCTTTATGGTAGCTTTTGTCTACTGCATTCCATAGAACAAGATTTTTTCCATTACAAATTCAATTTTAATTGCTTACAAAGGTTTCTTATCCACAGTAAATGATTAATGAGAAGGAAGATTAGGCAATGTGTGTACTTTTTGTTCTTAAATAAACTTCTAAACAGCAAGTGGTTTTCCTAGCGTTAATTATATCCCCCACCATATTTTTAATGTTTCAGTTAATATATTGACACTTGCAACAATAAGAGAAATAAAGTAATTGTTTTTCTATTTTTAATTAGTCAGTGAGCATAGTCTATTGGTGGGACACAGGAACGCTGGGTCTGATAACAGATAAATATTCACAGATGATCCCTCCTGATCACTAACACTGTAAACCTGTTTAGTATGAACCCACATGTTCTCTTTGTAGCATAGATATAGGAGTAGTAAGTTGAATCATATTTGAAAATGTACATCAGTTTATAGGGAGTGTATGCAGCAGCACGCCAGGGTAACAAGAAAATGGGCAAACCCATGTGTCTACTTAAGCAAGACAGGAAATAAATGTTTATTCAGGAGCAGAAGTAAATAATGCAATCATAGGCTTCTGAGAGCATTTTCATGTATCCAGTATCTGTACACATAATGTTCCTGCTCTGATTCACAAGTCCTCAGTTTTGGCTCAAAATTGCACTTGAACTCTTGTCCATATTTTTAAAGGATGCGTGAGTATACCTGTTCCTGAGATCTATTTCTCAGATAAATGCCTCTCACTCTGTATCCTTTTTATTGCAGCCCCTTTCAACCTTGTCTGCAGTCTATATTGAGATTTTTAATACGCTGGTCCCATTCTGCTCTGTTTTGGTCAGTGAGGCTACATGGTTTGAGAGTTCTGTCTGGATATGAACTTATGTCATATCCCACTTTGGGATGAGATGCTGATGCTTATCAGCCTTCCTATCCCCATGCTCCAGTTTCTTCAAAAGTAACTTCAGGTTTGTGGGATAAGATACCTCTGCAGAACACTGTAAAATGTCCAAGAGGTAGTAGGTGAAACCCTCAGGGCATCCTGAAAACTAGCCTAGAAGATAGGAGATGCTGTTCTTCTGCCCTTCCCTCAAAGATCTTCTATTTTTCTAGGTCTTTTGCAGGTCTGAGAATTGACATGAAAGATTCTGAGTAGTTGGAGAAGTGACTGTCATGGAGAAGCACCAATTTAACACGTGACGACTTATAGTGCAGTTGAGGTGGAATTTAAAGTCACATCTGTGTAAGGAAAAAAAATAGGGACAAAGCCAGATTTGAGCACCAGAGAAGGTTCACCCATAAAACCTAGTTGTTATCCCACTGGCTCCACAGCTTTGGCCTGTGCTAACTCATACAGTTATAGACAGTGCCCAGCCATTGTCTGAGAAAAGGATTATTCCAACCACTGCACCCTGTAAGCAATTTTAATATGATCATGATGTTTTGGGGAGAGAAAAGAAAAAATGTAGATACTTGCAGATGAACTCTGATGGGCTAGCTGGTAGAGCAGAGAATAGTCCCTCTCCACTCTAATTACCAGTACATACATGATTTAAGTGCCTACTTTCCCAACAAAGACCCCAAATAAACTCTCCAGCTCTTCCTGGACATCTTAGACTTTCAAGGCACCAAAGACTTTACACAGAAATCTTCCTTTCACACCTAAAGATGTGCTACCCAAGAAGGAGTACAGAAGTGTAAGAACTGATCTCATATTTGCGCATACCACTCATTGCTCAGCAGCCTTTGCAAGAGTTCTACAGCAGACCCAAGTGAACAATTAGATCCAAAGCAGTCCAAAGCTTTTTCTTTGTTTCAGTGACAGTGATGGGTGACTTCTCTAGCTTAAATATTAGTAGCCTGTGATCTGGAACTGATACGTATTTAAATTTCTTGAAATTTTCCTAATAGAAAAGCAGATATTATGGCTTTTGATCAGCCAGTATTCCTTCTTATACCCTGGAAAATACAGGTTTTGTTTAGCTGGGAACTCTGCACTATTGCTTAGCAAATTCCAGATGCTGATTTCCATAGTCTTAAAACATGCACTGTATGACAAGGCCTGAAACAATCAATGAAAATACGTATTGGCTTGTATTTTGAGTATGGTGTGTGCTTTATAAACTACGCTTTGATAAGAGGGTATTCTTCCTTTTTTAAAGGACATGAGTGGCTAAAACCAAAGACTTATAATCACAATAAATGCTCCTCTTAAAAATATTGCATACAGAACACTAAAGTATTAGTTACAGTCTATTAGTATTTTCCTATGCCATTTTCAATGTGTCAGTGGAAAAGGTGAATGGTGGATGTGAGGAGAAGACCATGTGTCAAATAGTTAGATGCAGGGAAATCCTCTAGATTTCCCATTAAATAAAGTTTTCTAGAGCAAAATTTTTGTTCCTTCCAAACGTGTACTTTCTCAATATTCAAGTAAATAAAACAAACGTCTTGGATTACATTTCAAGGAAAGCAAAGAAGAGTTGTGACAGCAGTAGATGGGGCTTTCACTTTATTATATCAGTTAAAGAAAACAAAAATAAAACTAACTTTCAACATGAACTGAACTAAACTGAGTTATAAGATTGGGAAAGATATATAAATTATAGAGAAAATGTAAGAATACACAATTATCAACAGTATTTGAAGAAACAAGAGGAAATACAGTGATTTTTACAAAAAAATCAGGAGTTTGGAACACAAAAGCATCATTTTTATCAATAGATATTTTGTGAATTTACATCAAGCCACCAAAACCAAACACAAAACTGACACACAACATAGATTCTGTATTTCTTAAATTTACAATTTCTGCTACATATTATGATCTTTTATATAAATTGCATGCATATAATGCAGAAAAAATAATTAAAATGGACTTGTGTTTTCAGTTCGTTTGGGAGATGATGAGAAACTGAAAAATCATAGTTGCTAATAGAAATCTGGAAGACTGATCTCAAAGAATGGAAAAAAACCATGTTTTTCTGTTGGTTTTGTTTTCACTCTTTCTTTTAGTAAGGGAAAGAACTCAGATAAATTGGATTATTGATGCATCATGGCAACCACATCCATACAGCATATAAGTGTATATATCTAAATATTTCATCTTTTTACCATCAGCAGAACTTTAAGCACTCTATATTTGAAAGAGATACAGTCCCGTCTATTAAATAAGACACTGTTGGAAAAAGTAACACATAAGAATATGATCATCTTTTGTGTACGGAAGCATAATTACAAAATCTCAGAAGGGTTTAGTGTTAATTTTGCTCACCTAAATAAATTAAACCTGTAGGAAAAAATTAAAAATTACACATTTAAAAAACTGAACCAATCAATGCTGGCTTTTTTATACCTGTATTCATATGCGTGAGTGCCTACCCAGAACAATCATCATCAAAATATTGGTATTTGTAAATGATTAATATAATGATAAGAATATGTTATTAATTAGTCAGATTAATTCATCATCTGGCATTCATTTTATTTCTACTGTACAAGTTTCAAGCCAATGTCTGGAAACAGAAAAAAATATTTTATGACTTCAGTGACAAAGCATTCAACACAAATAACCAGCTTCAGCAATTCAAGGAATGAACGCTTAGCAAACAAACCAGACACTAAACTGCATTTGCTTGTCAAATTATTACAGATAATAAATGGATTCAGAGTTAAAAGGAAGAAAGAGAGGTTGTGTGTGGAGAATTTTGAGAAACTTAAAGAGCACAGCGTGTGCTTCTTCTCTCAGAATATCAGGAAGAACACTTATTTTTGTCTCATTGTGGGAAATGGCAGTCCAGATATCGTCTCTTCTTAGAATATTCTGTGTCTCATATCACATGTGAGGTTAGACTGTCTCAGAGTTGTTTTTTTCTGGTCTTGAAAGGCAATCAGACAGAACTATTAGGTAATACAGATGCATTATTTGCCTACACAGGGGCCAATATCTGCTGCCCACAATGTGTACAGTATCACCAGGTAGAGCAGTGCACTGGCCAATCACAGCCCTGGTCATTACACTAGCTGATTTGCAATTGGCTGTGTGATTAATTTTAATTGCATGACCAGTATTTACTAAGACTGGAAAAATGATGGGATGATAAAGTTGTATTTGCTATGCATATATGCCCACAGTCTCTCTCACTTCCCCTCTCATTCTCACTCACTCATACATGCACAATACATGTGATTCTACATAACCTAATTTCTGTCAAAACAGATTGAGTATGTAGCCTGAATCATCTGAGTCACACTGCATGAGATGTGTCAGTAGAGAAAAATAGAAAAGCTCAATCAGTTTCATTCTCTATGGCTGCCAATTCTTCATAGTTTTCAAAAGATTAATTCAGCTCTCTTCTGTCCCTTCCCCCATTGCTCCTGGCTGCCATTGCCACCACAGTTCTTAATGAACAGTGTGAAATTTCCAGGAAGTACTTACTCTAGCTATTTTCCATGAAAATTACTTTTTTTTTCCCTCATTGAATAAAACTTTGATGTTACTGGCTGGGTTGTCAAAATAATAATAAAAAGGGGAGCCTAGAAATCATCAAATAGCTCTTACTGTGTAAATGTGGAGGATGGTGGGAGGGAAAGAAAGTAGGAGGAGAGAAGTCACAACAGAAACTCTCTCTCAAAATGATAAATTTTCTGAATCAAAATAAATTTTAACTGCTTTACACTGATGCTTTGCAACCATATTCATTCCTCATTATGGACATGAAATCTTCGGAGACCAACTTATTAATTTCACCTACCAGCTGAAAAGGAAGAGGGCCCTCATGAGCTTCAGAGTTCTGTTCATTGACATTTTCAACCACATCAGGAAATTGTACCTTAGGAATTAGCAATATTGCCTTAAGACGGTGTCATGTGATATGATTCCAGCTCAACTTCTCCCAAAGCTTTTGAGTATTTTGAGCTAAATTCTGCAGTCTTTATGTATACTGAGGAGTACCTCAGGCTGTGACTAACCAATCAATTTTTCTAAGAATATTCATGGAAAAATTTATTACATAAGATGAGCTTTTTCAGCAGGACTGGATGCAGAAACAGAATTCATTTAAAAAAAAAAAAATAATCTGAGCTGCAGAATAGTAATGTGGCCTTCAAGTTTTGCTGTGTTCTATCTCAGTGGTCCCCAGGCCATGCTGACTCATTGACAATAGTGAAAAATCTGTATATGGAGAGCAAAATCCTTTTCCTGTCAGCCTCAGCTTTAGCATATGATTTTCTGTAGCCAAAAAGTAACCTTAAAGATTCTAGTATGCAACATACTGCATATATGGAGCAGGTGATGTCTACTTCGTATGTCTAATCTCTGCCTGATTCACAGAGTTATGAATGTATGAACTATTTGAAGGCATTATATGTGCAATTAAAGTTAGAGCATAGGTTTAAATCCCATGTTTTGCTTTTTTTTTTTTTTTTTTGTGGGTGAATTGTTGCCTCTGTGTGGTATTCTGTGACATTGCCACAATCAATAATGTCTCTTCTAGGGTTTCCATCTCAAACTTTCTATGAAACATTTTTAAAGTATCTACTTCAGCCTAACTTCCTTTACTTCGTTTAGTTTGTTTTAGTATCCCACAACCTTAAAGGGTAGGATCACCAGGTATATTAGAGAGTTAAAAATAGTAGTAGTTATCTTCATGAGCTGAGATGTTGTCAATAACAGAGTTGGAGAAAAACTACTGGTAAAGGCTGGAAAATTTTCTAAGCCTTCACTTATCAAATAAAGATATCCACTCATCCACTCAGAGCTGTGCCTGAATATTGGCCAGACAAAGATTATGAGTTTCATCCCAGCAACGGGGGACCTCAGAAGAGCATACTTATTTCTTCCTGTGATAAAGCTACTGCTATAAAATTCACTTTAAATCTTATGCATGCTGGACAGCAGAGAAGTAATAGCTGCTGTCACCTATCAACCAGCATACTGTATGTGCAGTGCAGTCTCTAAAAGGCTTTTTATATTTGGATCACCAGGGTATTATGCGTTGGTTTGAGTGACAGTGTATCTTCTTTAAGAAACACTTGGGTCAATCTCAGTGTCTGCTTTGTGCATCAGGACCTGAGATATCATGTTGTACAAGCAGAGATGTCTTTCAGATAGCTTACAAGTGTATTTAATATAGACTACACAACCAAAATATAGATGGCTAACTGGTACAAGATCTGATTAAGTCTGGCAAGGGTAGTGTTACAAATGTGAACTCCCCCAGGAACTTTGTCAGTTTTGAGCAGTAAGGGCTGTCTGACTTCAGGAAAACTGCATTTTGCTTGTGTACTACGGAATAAAAATCAGCTCTTACAGACAGCCTTCTGCCCATGAGAGCTGTGAGACTGCTGGTGGCATTTCTGTTCCACCAGCCTTTGTTCTTAGTCCTGTTCAGAGACGGTGGGCAGCCTCAGGATAGGGCTGACTAAGCACACAAATAGTGCAGTATTAGTGGCTGGATAGAAGGGATCAATCCTCCACAAGGTATCTTTCCCAATGAGAGTCAGTGGCACCATTAGGTGATAAAATGTTCTTGCATTACACGCAATAGAAAACATATAAGTGGCTTTCAAATAATGTGAGTGGCTGAAAATAAGATATTTCACAGGAACAGGCTTTCAATGGACAAAAGTTTCAAAAAGTTATCATTTTAATTTTGTTTCAAGATTATCAAATTCAAACAATTTTGACTGGAGAAATATGTTTCAATAAGGTTCAAACATTTATTTCCAAATAAACTATTGTCATTCTGTTTATATGACCTAACATTGCATACACATCACACTTTTGTATTTTATTACATTAATATTGACTCAAAGCTGTTCTGCTTTGTGGAGAAGTTGATATGTACAAACACACACATCCACACCCACACTCGCACCCACCTTTTTTGTTTTTCTGGGGAATTCTAATTTTGATTTTGATTTTTTTGAAAATCTGAGCCAGAATGAACACAAATTAAAAATCTGAGTTCCCTGTAGAACAGACGTTATATATTCTAGTTATTCCATTCTACATTCATTTTTAAAATGTCTTGTGTTAAAAGATTGCACAAGGAAACAAGAATATCTGTTTCATATTATGGAAAATGATGCCCCAAATTTACAATAATTTGGGAACAACCACATCTAGCTGCTGGTTATTTTAACCATTGATTTTATTTATATTTTATTATAATTAATACTTTCTGTAGCTGCATGGATGGAATATCATAAGATAGATATTTGAATATTTATTCATAAAATCTTGATGCCAGTGAATGTAAGTTATTGTATTAAGAGACAAAAACTTTTAATGTTTCCTAATTGACAGTAAATTAAACAGGTAAACTTGTTTCTTTCCCTATTTTACCTATTATATGAATAATTTCTTTTGTAAGACACACATGTTATTTTATTTTATTTGAAGACAGAGGGAAGGTAAACCAAGGTTGAAATTTATTTACCAGAACGTTATTGATCTTAGCTTCAGTTAACATACTACATAACAAGTTTTCTTTTAACCAAATACATATGACAGGAATGACAAGCTGTTCTGCTTACATCTTTGTTGTTTGTATTGGAAAAGACAAGCAGAAAGATGCAAATATGCCAGCTCCTAATACAAATATATTTCTTTGATTATGGAGAAATTACTGCAGGGGAGATGGCATCAGTGTCTCACTGTCAGTTTGGTAATCTTAGAGAGAAATTAGACACAGATATAGGAGATCTATAATGTTTGTATCTGCCAAAATAAATTAATCTTCTGCAAGGAAGGGATGTTGTGCAAAAAACAGATCCACCAGTCCTATCTTTCTGGTGATTAGCCATCCAATCAACTGGGGTCATCATAATGATTAACTTCACTGTTGTTTTATAATACCTTAAAACCTGAACTCATCATCTGTATCAGATTTCAGTCTTAGCTCTTACTTAATACAGCAAAGAAACTTTCTTTTGAAGATCATAAACATCCCTTTGGGTGAGCTTAAAGGAAATTGAAAATTAAACAACTCATCACAGAAATAAGTAGTCTGGTAAAAAATAAAAAGGAGGCACTTGCCTTTGATTTAGTGAGATTAATAGTACTCCATCTAATCAGATACTATATTAAAGTGCTCAAATGATTAAAATAAAACAAACGAATAATCTTTAAAGTGTCTGATCAGCTTCCCTGGAAGATCTTAGGACCAATGACTTTGAGTCATTTCACAGTGTGCAGGGGCCTGTTTTAAACTGTTTTAAAGTTTTACAATCTGTTCTAAAAATACATCTGAATTCATGATCCAAGCGACCTGTCAAGGCTGGAAAGTCTTTGTGTTCAACTCTGCTCTGTATGACTTTTAAAGTGATGTTAGTCTATATAAATCAGTTCAACATGACATTATTCAGAAGATTGATACTGCTGACTACCAGTGTATGCAGGAGGCCATGACCGTCTCTCTCTTTATATCCTCTGCTTTCTCAGATTAAGGACTTGGGGGTTTCTGTCTACAAAGTTCCAGTGTTGTTCAGAAGAGACAATGCCTTATGGGCCCAGAGAGTCTCCAGTCAAGTTGCAACAGCTGCTACAGATTCCTGGCAGATGAGGGGACTTGTCATGGGCTGATATAAATATACACAGAGAAATAGTTTTCTGTGCCTTGAATTTCTCTTTCTGTTTGGAATTATACTGTCTTTAAGCATACGACATACTCAACTTTGATGTTGAATTTTCATCTTGATCATGCAGGCTGAAAAGTTCTCTGTCTAAATCCAAAGAAGTATCTGAAAACTCAGTAAATAAGATGACAAGAACTAAAGACAAGAAGTCAATGAATCCAGAAGAAATAAGAAAATTAAGGCACCAGAGATAAGACAAATGCTTTAGAACCTGAAACCTTTTCAAAAATAAAAAAAAAACAAACCCCAGAACTTGTAACAATGGAAGGAGTCTGTCAGTCTGCCATAGTGTAGAGTCTGTTAATGATATCATTTGTATCACCGATAAAAGTTTATTTTAATCATGGTAATTTTAAATTGATTAGAAGAAATTTATTGTGTTGTAAACTATCTAGAGACAAAGCAGATTGGGGTTACTCTTTTCTCTAGACATTTTAGAATGTATGAATGGGGTTGGAGATGCCACTGAATTATTCTACATTACTACACTCAGTGTCCTCAAGTTGTGCTACGTCTCCCTCATACATTTAACATATAGATTGACATATAGACCTCAGAGTTGTGTGCTGTTATGACATTGAAGTGAGACATCCAGACATCTGAAGAGGTTGAGTGCCTGAGCTTAAAAAAAGCTCCCATGGAAAGAAGACAGGTCCCCCCCTTCTCACAGTTTTTTTCTCACACAGCTCTGGTTTGAGGCTACACATCTGCACCAAAGCTGGCTTGAGCCCAGGTAGACAAATTTTGCCTTGATGGGGATATATATATGGGGGAATATATATGGGGATATATATGACATTGCAGTCAGAGCCATGACAGCTTGTGATCATGCGTCTGATAAATCATATTTTCTGGGAGAGCACAATAAGCTCTCTGAAGAGTTCACCAATAAGCTCAATAATAAGCTCACCCAAAAGCAGGTGTCCCAAGCGAGGAGTTTCCCATCTGGTGTGGTTCTGAAAGCGACTAGACATTAGTCACAGCAGAATAAAGCTTGTTATCACAGGACATTACAGAACAACAAAACAACTTGCACATATTTTTTACCATTTTGCCTGCCAATCTGGTGATGACCAGCATAGAGACTGAAACACAATCTTCTCACCGTTGATTTTCCAGGAGAATTGGAAGCATCAAGTATCTGTCTACGGATCTGTGAAAACTGTGCAGTTTGGCCCACAGTGGCAGCTCAAGTCTGTAAGTTCAACATTCAGAGCTCTTACACCATATAATACAGTATTCAGGAGACAAACTGTTAACCAATTTAGGAAGCCCAAGTTACTTTTATTTTATTATTATTTTTCTGTATTCTCCGTATAATCTCACTGTAATACAGTTTGAGAAATCCCTTGAAAGTCAGTGTATATATGTTGTTTACCAGCATAGAAAACCCATGATGCCTCTGAAGTTTATACTTCAGCAGCAGGTTCACTGGCTGTCTTTTCTTTTTGTGTATTAACCCTCTCACTACTGGGTTTACCTTGGGGACAATTTGAGGTGTATTTTTGATCCTTTCTACTACATTTATTCATGTATAAAGATAAGTGAAACAAATTTAAGATATTTAAGGGCCTATTGAACTATTCAAACACTACAGTCATATATTGTAACATACATGTAGACAGAGATTGCTGATTCAGTTGAACACAAAATCTTTGTCAGGTAAATTCTCCACCATTAAGAACAATTTTGGAAGCAGAGATTATTGCCAGATATTCTTGTTGATATTCAGAGGTTAAAGTGGAATTTCTCAAGCACTATTAATATTAAAAATGCTTATTCAAATACCTAGATATATCAGGTTTTGTCACTTAAAATTTAATACATCTTTTATATCTCCTGAACCTGTAATGGCTCTTTACCACTTTTAGCCATTTAATCTTGATTATTGGTCAGCTAGACAGAAAAAATAAAGCTGAGATGTTGAATTGTGATTCCATTGAAAACAAGACATATAGGTGACTTCTACTTAATTTTGTGTGCCAGAAGTGGATATGTCTCATGCAGAGCAGAAGAGGAGCTCCATCAGACTCTCCCTGGAAAGTATGAGAGAGGTGTCACTTTGAGACAGCTTCAGCCAGATGGCATGAGACTTGATAGTAGAAAATAAACCTCAAGAGGTTTTTGATGATGGGTTTAGTGCAAAGTCATCAGCTACTGATAGTAATTGAGCTCATAGACTGCGCAGTTGTTCACTGTTCAACAGTGAGACCACAAACAAGTTGTGGGTGCAGGATTCATAGCTGTTATGCAAGCAGGCAAATAAAAACATTAACTTGCAGTATCTCTGAAAGAAAGAATCTCACTAGGCTTTCTCACAGAATTTGTAAAAGCTTCTATTTTGTTTATGTGGAACGTTTGTTTCACTCAGTTGTCAAGAAGCTGTGAATAATACAATTATTTTCACTTATCTATTTCCATTCTTGTCTTCTTTTTTATCTTGTATTTTGAAAATGCAAATGCTTCTTTACTTTTTTACTTTTGCTTTTTTACTTTTCTCAGTCTTTTTCTATGTTAACAGTAGTCTAATGTTCTCATGTCTATATGCCTGAGAGTTCTTGGAAGGAAAAAATAGGTCTAATTCCTCTAAACTTTGTGCTTCCAGAGTTTCTGGAGAAGAGTCAGGAATGTCTCAGGGATTCCAGCCCAAAAAAGTCAGCTTTCAGCATTACTATTCACTTCTGTAGAAGAAAAATCTGATTTTATTAATATATACAATGTATATGACACTTCTCATCTTCAGAGTGCCTAACACCGGGATCACTTCTACATGCCTAGGCCAGGGATAAACCCTTTGGTTTATGCTAGACTCCCGGAGCTGACTGAGGTGGAAATTATAATACATGAGGTACCATTTTCAGCTAACAAAAAAAAAAAAAAAGCCTTTTCTAGTTATATGATGAGTGTCATACTACTTTGTGAGTGGCTGTACTAGCAGTTATCTCCATAAAAAGAAATATCCCTTGTTTTTCCTTTGCCAGCTTTCCATCATCATCTTTAATAGTATCAAATCTAAGATATATGTTTTTATCTGAAGTATCAAAATGCTTTCACTGCTTGATGCAGTAACTTTGTGGGAAACAGAATAACACACTATTTCATAATGTGCAGTACTTGCTATAAAATTCTTTCTATTTGATCCTGTTGGATTATATGATGCTATCTCAATTTCAGGCATTTTGTTTAAACATCTATATTCTTGTTACACATTAGACATTAATACCAATTTACCTATAGCTAAAATGTGTCTTTAGAGGCATCCTGTTAAGTGTGGTGCCATCTTAGGGAGAACCAGAGGATTTTGGGCTCATTGTTTTTCATATTTCATTTGTATTCTTTCACTGATGGATATGTAGTAATGATAGCTGAAAAGGTACCGTGCCTTCCACAGTGATACTGCAGAAGACTTACACACAAATGAAAGAAGATGAGCTTGCAATTAATGCAGTAAATGACTACCACAATATTTTTATGGCATGTATTTAACTTTGCCTTTACAGTAGCATGTTTGTCTCCTCTTTCTTTTCATAAATGATTGACTGAGATATGCAAAAACAGTATTTCTGCAAGCTGCTATAAAGGGAATTTTTCTCTCTGAACAAAATTGTTGTTTGCTCTCAGTTTTTCAAATATTTACTTCATTGCGGATTTTCTTAGATGATTTCATGTGCTGCACAGGGTCAAGCCTGAATGCAACTATCTGCTGACACATCTAACAATTTGCATAGGTCAGTAACATCAGGGAAAATACTGAGATGCAGAGTTTTGCCCTTCAAATTTACTTTCATTTGTTGTTGCTATGGTTTGTTCAGCAAATAGAAGACAATGTTCAGCAAATGGAAGACTACCAAAAGAGCTTGAGAATAAAAGATCAGACTTGCTTTCAAAAACTGTACAGTCTGTCATTAAGAAAAGTTAATAGATGAGATGGGTTGAGAGTAGAAAATATTCTACTTTATATTTCAGAATGATTCCCTGAGTCATCCAGACACTCTCTGACAAGTAAACCACAGATATATTTGGAAGCTAATAAGTTGGTTAAAATATTACAAAGTGAAATAACAAAACAAAGTGTAAATGGTGATATGAGAAAGGCTAAAGAGCCTGATTCCTGCAAAGCTAAATTATCTCTCTAATGAATTAGAAATCTTCCAAAGCATAAAAGTGAAAATGTGATCCTGGTGACAATTTATTTAGCCATTCAAAAATCAATTAACAAGGTCTCTAAAAAAGGTAGTAAACAATTTAAATAATTATTGATTGAGATTAGTATACAGTCACATATACAAACTGGGTAAGGGGAAGCAAAGAAAGGAAAAAAATAACCAGTTTTTCATCAGTACGAAAGGTTAAAAGCAGGCTGTCTCAGGCTTTCATATATGCTATGTTTTGCTTAGTAATGTATTAATGCATTAGAAATAAGGCTAAACAACAAGAAAGCAAGTGTACAGAAAGAAAACAAGTTAATCAAGTCCTAAAGAAAGAATGAATGTTCAGCTGAACTGAAAACTTGCTGATTAGAGGGTGAAGTTCAGTGCTGAAGAATTGAAAGAAATGAAAATTTGTGAAGAAAATTTGAGCTATTTGTATATTATAATGGATTTTATATTTAGTGTGTGAGCCCAGGAAAATAATCTGTGTTTTGCTGTTCAATGTGTTCTGTGCAGTTACAGCCAGAAAAGACAAGTGGAAGCACAATCACTGGGAAATGAGGTAGAAACAGTCTCTTGCATAGCTAATGTCACACATTCACCTGGAATACCCAGAAACAAATAATCCCACCTCAAAAAGGAGGCACAAAATTAGAGAAAAGCAGACAGCATTTCCATCATTAGGACCTCTGAAGAAAGACCAAAAGTCTGAGTTATGAAACTTCAGAAAGGACATGTGGCAGCGAAAGGTCTATGAACTGATGAGTGTTGCAGAGAACAGGGACATTTTTCCGATCTCCTTGTTCATCTCTCAGAACCACGGGGCAAAGAAATAGTAAAACTGAAAAGTTTCACTTTTGAAATTATAGGAGGTAAATATTTTTTCCATATAATGCTTAGGTTTGGCAGTCATACACTAACACTTACTTGAGAACAAGAAAGAAACAAAGATTCAGAAAATGATCTTACTAAGGTAAGGCCATATGTTCCTTTTTTAAGTTAATAGAGGAAAGAAGATTTTTGAAGACCTTCAGGGAGTGAATCTGTGCCCGCCTTAGATATTCTGTACAGGGGTACTGTCTCTCTCTTTGAAGAACCTGTAGGCATTTCTCAATACTGCATATATAAAGGCATTTATACTTTAGGAGAGCTACTGCACTAGTACTTAAAATGCATGTGTACACAAGGTGATCTGGAAACCTTATGTGCTAACAGAAAGAGTATCAATGTAGATATAAACAAAGTCTATAGGAAAATCTCTCACTTTCAGATATAATGATTAGGAAATATCTGTGCTGTTGCTTATTCTGAAATTTCTGGCTGTTTCCTATACAAGGTCTATTGCTGACTATTGTGGAAACAAGACTGTGGATGAAATGGCTTATTGATAAAGTCTTGCAAGTGACAGTTGTCTTGTGGACAGTTGTTTTCAAGGGAATTACTTTTAATTTCAGTGGGAAACAACAGTAAATAAATCATGTGCCATTTTCATTGACATATGCCTGAAGCACATGACAGGTTCAGAAGGCTTCATGAGCTTCTAATCCTTGTTGACCAAGCACTGGACACTCATATTTGTCTCCAAAGCCAATGGGGACCTTATAAAAGCATCCAGTGGAAATGCATGGTCTGATTTGCCCACACTGTTTAATAAAATTATAAAAGGTAAAAAGATATGTTCTCACTATACTAAAAGGAGAATTTAAATGTTTAATAAAAAAAAAAATACTAAAGGAAAAATTACAAAAGAATACAGATCAGCTTTTTTATAATGCAAGTATTTAGTTTAGACCCAGGTTCTCTAATTCCTTGGTTGTTGCACATTGTTTCCATAATGATTGCAAGTCAACATAAATACAGACTGCTGTTAAAATTGCAGAGCCTCCTCACATCTTTATACTAGATGTATATACCTGCTACCACTCTTGTACTGGCAATAATATTAGTGAAGCCATATGTTAAGGCAGACCTGGTCTTCTTTACTGACTTAATTCTCAGCTGAATCAGACCTGTAATCCAGCTCTGTGAATTGCAAGCATGGGAGAAGAGACTAATTGGGAATGAGGAGTAAGAAAGCCCTATGTATTTTTGTGCAGTCCTGTTAATTTAAGACTTCAGCTGACTGTGGAGTTTAAACCTGCACCTTTAGATGGCTTGTAACCAGGTGGGCACTAGAAGTACAGACCGTGTTTCCTGTGTGACATTTCCCCAGCAATGACTGAACAAGAAAAGAATGCAGAAAAGCATAGAAAATATAATAAAAATGGATTAATAGCAACAAACTGTTTTGTTTTGTTTTTTAACCAGCAGATTTAACATCTCTTTAGTTAAAAATAGGGCACAGGAAATTTTCAATCTTTAAATTTCTGTTTGGAACTTTAGATGGTTTAAAACTTTTGAACTTATAGCTATTTTTAAGTTTTCACTGTCATTTTGTGATGATTTTTGTTCCTTAATCAAACCCTCTTTTGTCAGGAATCTCTGCTGTGACTTTTTGTCAAAATACCTCTTTCCTAAATGCACTCAATATAATAACTGCATATCTTTCTTTACTAGCCTGTGACCTAGTTAATTATCCTTTTATGAAGCTGTATTATTCTTTTTTTTTTTTTTTTTTTTTTTTTTTTTTTTTTTAAATGAAGATTCTGTTTTTATGAATATCAAAGACATCTTGGAAAGTTGGCACTGGCAGCATAGTCTGTCAACCTGTACTGTATACAATGGTATTTTGTGGAATATAGAATGGGAAAAGAACACAGAATGAAATCCATTTTTTCTGAGATCAGCTACTCTTCTTCATGCTTCTCACTCTTACTAATAACAATCTTTACAATGGCAAGCCTGCGTATCTTCTTAAAAAGTTCTCCTCTTTAGCAGAATGAGAAAATAATGTGTTAAGCTCCTGTGCTCCTTTGCCTTTAAAGTTCTAAATTCTTTCAAAGTTGGTTAATCTCAGAAACCAACCTCAGATAACTCTTTTTTTGGGGTGATTACAGTTCTACTGATTGACTTACAGAATCCTTCATCTAGGCTATGAACTAGCTGTGTGACATGATAATTCCTAAAGATCTACTCATGAATGCTAACAAGCTGCTTGGAAACTCAGAAAATCTCCCCTGTCTACCTTTTTCCTTCTTGATGACTTATTTATACTAAATTAGTTCCCATCCATGCTGTTAGATGAATTTTATTTTATTTTATTTTAGCATCATATTTTGCTTTTATTTCTTTTGCTTGCTCACTGGCAGTAAATGCAGTCATATTTAATTACAGATTGTTCACAATCTTGTCTAGGGACCACAATTCCTTGTCAAAATCAGCGCCCAGTCACTCTTCTTAGGAATTAGCTGTGATGGGCAAGGTCCAACACTGAAGCAGTCTACTGACAAGTCTAGAGCTGAAGTTTTAAAAATAAAAACTGTTTTCAGTCTTCTAATCTTCATGGCTGTTAACACACCACAGATCTCATTGACTGCAATTGAATTGACGATTCTTGCTTTCTTAGAAAGCAGCCATTATTAATTAAACTGATGTGGGAAAACTGGTCATAAAGATGGAAGTCCCAGAGATACTGAATTTCCACAAGTTTGTAAAAGTAGATAACTAAATACAGTAAAGAAATACAACTGAGATGTCAAAATACAAAGATAATCCTTACTAAACAACAAAGATGTTATCCAGAAGTTTAAGCCAAGACATGAAGCTAAGTTTCAGTGGTTCTGTTGTTTGAGAATATACTTGGTTTGTTGCTATTGATGTGATCTCGATATTGTAATAGAAAACTACCCTTGTGATACTAAATAAAAATGCTTTCCACTATACTTGTTTTCAGAACTGTTACTCTTCAAATAAACATGTCGTTCCAACACATGCAGTCACATTGTGCAATAATTAGGGGTATTACACTGTGTTGTAAAGCAGAGCTGATTGTGAGCAGAGCTGTGTGGTTCAGGCTCATTTTGGAGAATTGTGATAATAATTTTTGAGAAGATTTGCTCAGTAAACCATTGTCTTGGAGGTTACCAGAACAGGAACTACTCTTGTTCCTGCCACTCCTGTGTTATCTGGATTAAAGGCATCTATGCACTATTTTCTCATGCTTTTCATAGAGTAATTTTGTCCCTTGTTGTATTTTCATGATCTTTGGACCAGAAATAACAGGACCAATATTTAAGGAAATAGCTTCTGTATTAATCAACCTTTCATGAAAATCCTGTTTAAAGGAAATTTTGGTTTACAATATCAAAGCATCATATGGGGCCAGAAGATCCATGTGTTTTTGAGGGAGAGGACAAGCTCAGAACATGAGCAAAGTGGAGTGAAAGAGTTATGTTTCAACCCATCTTGAAGAGATGGGCATGTGTCTCTGCAGGAGACTCCAAGTCTGCAACAGAGAGGTGGGCTGTAGGACCTGGTCGGAGGATCAGTCAAAGTTAAAGACTCCATATGTCCTTCCATATGGCTTTCTGTCTGGTGTGAATACTGAAACACTACCTTTACCACTCAGGGTGGTATGAAATATGAGATGGAAAGTTCTGAAGCCTGCTGCCAGTACAACAGCTCAGCCGTCTAGGCATACGTTAAAGATCCCAGGATACACTTCAGAAAGAAAACTTGTTAATGCAACTATGCTGACCACTGTTTTCTATGTCAGCAAAACTGTTTCTGGTGCTAGGAGTTTGTACGAGCTATTGCAAACTGAGTAAGTAGGATTTGTAAATCCTGTAGAGGTTGGTTTGTGAAGGGCCTTGCATGAACTGAATCTGAACATGTTGTCAAGACCAGGACTTAATTTTTAATATTTTTTTTTAAAGGTATGTTCTGTTAACAGAATTAGACAGCAGGATACAAGATAGAAGGAGAAAGAAAGGGCTGAGGAGACCTAAGAAATATATCAGCATATGTGACAATCTCTCTCTCTCTTTCCCTGCAGCTATATTCAATTCCTTGCAGGCATAACTTCAAAACATAGATATACTTCCCTACCTCTATTCTACTCTGATGTCACCTCACTTCTGTTGTCTAAAATACTTCAACAAGAAATAAACTGCAACAAAACAGACTTTGTTCTTTTTGGTATGACAATTTAAAGCATGAGTTATTTAAGTATCTGCACAATTTTTTACTCTCTCATTTTGGATCTGTTTTGTCAAATATAATTAAATTATTTTTTTGTGATTCTCTCTTGATATGCTTTGTGAAAGGTCACTGTCTCAAACACCTATCAGCACCAAATATCCCAGGCTGTGGTTTAGCTGTGGGAAAGGGAAGTGTAGGAGGAATTCATGCCTTTGGTTTCTAAAAGGAAGTCTTACTCTTAGCTCAAGCAAGGTTGTACTTGTATTGCATGGATGAAGATTATATCTGTTTAAATGTTAATGAAGCATTACTAGCTGGGCATTTCAGTTGTCAGAGTTGTCTTTTTCTGTGGTTTCTGTATAATCAATGGAGATACACTGACTTCTACTATGACTCACTTGTTGAAAGAGCCTGCCTATCTACCCAAGGGATGCAGAGATTTAGAGAGATTATCCTACCCTAGTCTAAACTCCTATATTAGGGGATATAAGTAATTCACATTCTATTGATAAACTGCTACAAATTCTAGAGATAGGAAATAGACCCAAATAAGAAAAGGAAGTTTATTAACATTGATTTTACTGGAGAGCCTTGCGTTACATCCACAGATCACTGAGTGAATGAATCACAGAATGCAATGAGATGTCTGTATTTTGGAAATGTGGCATTCTTCCTACAAAAAGAATCTTATGATAGGAAAAATTAGCCATTGTGTTTTGGTGTTTTGTTTTTGTTTTTTTAATATAGTTATTCTGTTAAAGAGCATGCATCCATCCAAACAAGACTTTACATTCTGTGGATTTAGGTCTGGACACAGGGCAGAGATGTGAATACATACTTTTTCTCTGTAAATTTAACCTTCCACTAAATTGTTAAAAAAAAAAAAATGTCAAAAATTAGTACCAATATTGTTGGTAAACTCTAATTCAAAAAATTGCTGTAGCCACAAAGTCAGGAACAATTTTTTTGGCAGCCAATTCTACCAAACATGACCTATTAAAAGTCAGGCCAAGGATTTTGCAACAAATTGTGAAAAGTAATTTCTTGTCAGAATTTGCTGTATAATTTACTCCATCAGGAAGTCCTTTTTGTGAGACATAGAAATAATTCTACTGTCCATTTTACTCCTGTAAAATGTTATTATGGAACTAGACCAAAGACGCAGTTGTTTAAGATTAAAGATTAAATGATTACACTGGTTTATGCACAAAGAATACTGGGGATAATGTGTTCAGTCTCCATCAGCCAATGACACACAACACAGCATACAGTATCCTGTCACATTCTAGCGTTGTATATAAATGTCAACCCTGCTGTTTATTTTCAATTTGAAGTGCATTAATATTAGCTCTATCATGCTGACAAATCTTATAATGAAGACAGTTGATTAATTTTTTTTTTTTTTTTTTTTCCTGGAGGACAGGCAAAGACAAGCATGAATTTCAATGCAATGATGAACATCTCTCTTATTATTTTATTGGGAAATTCATTTATTCATCCTGTTCTTATTCATGGCAAAATAGTCTATAAGCAAAGACATGAGGATGGAGAGATGGGAACTAATCGCATGAGAAAAATTGCTAGGAAATGTTAAAGAAAAGCAAGGAAAAATGTTTTCATTTTCATATAATTTGGTAACTATGATTAATTTCTTTACCTGTAATCATCAACTTTTTCTAATTTTAAATTCTTTTACAATTTTCAAACATTCTACAGACGTTATTACTAAATCTCTTGGTTTACCGGATCACAGAACAAATTACTGACTTGACTGATTGTTTGATTGATTTGTATTTCCTTTGGCAGTGCTATCATGGAGTGGTGTGTTTTTAAGAATATACAAGGTCATGTTTTAACATCACCTATACCAAACACTTGAAAACTCAGGATTGAGACTGACAAAAGCACAGAGCTAGAATAATTATCATTTACTCTTATAAAACAGCATATTCAGGATTCATCTTCACAAAACAAAGAATCAAACTGAGGAGCTGGTTTCAACATCAACTTTTGTGAGCAAAAAGTGTAAGACAGTAACTGAGTAAAAAGATGCTTTAATTGAAGAAATGGCCATTAAATCTATATGGTATGGTGATATTGAAGTATATCCAGAGAATCATGGAATAGGATCACCAGATAATCCAGGTGGGAAAGGGCCGCAGGGGATCTCTAGAGCACCCTCTGCTCAAAGCAGGCCCACCTGTGAGATAAGAGCAGGTTGCTCAGGGCTTTGTCTTGAATCATCCCCAATGATGAAGCCTGCACAACCTCCCTCTCCCAGTGTCAAAGGTCCTCATGGGGGGAAAAGTATTTTCTGATAACCTTTGGGAACCTCTTTTGTTTTAAGTTATGTCTGTTTTCTTCTAGCTGTGAAGAGCCTGGATCTGTCTTCTCAATGTCCTCCTTGTAGATATTGTTAGATTGCCATTAGACCCTCTAAACTTCAGAAATGTTATCACTCCATGTTTACTCTTTCCCACATATCAATTGGCAGTTACACTTAGTGAAGGTGTTGGAGACTTGGTAAACATTTAGTCTGATCCATCAGTTTTCATCTTAGATTTTTCAGAAATTAAAAAAAAATATTATTTTTTCTTCTTTACATACTGATATGTAAAAAAGGCTGAATTAATATAAAGTAATTGCTGAAAAGGAGTTTGAGGTGATGGAAAGCAAATTTAAACAAACTCACTGAACTCTTCTGTAGCCTACAAATAGACTGTTTTTTTAACAAAAGAGGAGATTCTCATCTAGTCAAAGGATTTGATTAATCCTACACCAATATAATTTCAGATTTCAAATAAAGCATTATAGTTTGTGAATTTTGATAAAACCTGTAAGATATAGAAACTGTCACAAGATGTGTTAGATTTATATGGTCTTTTCCAAAAGTTGTTCCTCCTCTGTTTCTGTAGAACAGGTGAAGGAAAATTTTCAAGCTGGAAAAGTTTCTAAAGAGCAGAGAAACCAGCAGCAGCAATAAAGAAGCAAAGATAAAGAGTTTGTTAGTTTGTTACTGACAATCGTGAGTTGTATCATGCTGTTACTTTAAAGCATAATTTCATCAGAGAAATTAATGATAACTTTTTAAGGTCAATAATTTGCAGCACAGTACAGCTCAGTATAGATACTTTTTACTTATAAATTCACAGTTCTCAAAGACACTGTCAACACTAGTTAACTCTCACCACTCAGAGACATGAAAAATGTTTGACAAATACATAAACAGTAGTATAGAGTAAAAGGTCAACAAATGTAAATATGGGAGCCTAATATTAGTCCATTAAAGTAATACATATACACATAAAGAAGGGGCCTATTTCTACTTCATTCACAGTGACTGAACTGTTTCACATCCGGTCATAAAAGCTTTTCTATAAATACTCATATATGAGATAAGGATAGATTTTTAAGCAAAATCTTTCTCTACTGCATTCCAATTAAAAGCAAAAGTTTTGAGGGGACACAATGTAATTAATTAAAATGAGAACAAAGTGACTGAAAGCAAATTTAGAGAAATTCACCAAATCCTTTTGGAACTTAGATCACTAATATATGTTAAATTAATGCTTAATTGTAAATTATTCTTCTGGTAAAATATGGGTTTGTTTTAAATAAAGAATGAGACATGCCAGGAAATAAATAAAGTATTATTGTTCAGCTTTGAGGACTTCATTGTATTCTGGCAATTATCCAGTCATGGGATCGCAACACATCCCGGTGCTGATCCGTATTGAAGAGGCTTGAACAGAAGGGGCTGATTCTCATGTTCATAGAAGAGCTTTTACATTCCTACAAGGAATATGTAGTTTCATTATGCAATACATTAAAATAATTTTTCAGAGTGTTCAAAGGGACATTTGTGTAAGTGCATTCAGGAGACTTATGAAGTTACTAAATGTTTTGCTTTGTCCCTTGTGCTGTCTCCATTCTGAAGAAGGTCATGTTCACTTTTTCTCCTAAAATGGCCTGTACTTTGGCTTATCTCAGCCCTAAAGGATCAGTGAGAAAACTGAGAGTTAAATCTTCTTTTGTAGTACAGCTTCAAAGTATAGAACAGGAACTGGGGAAACCAAAGTTAATGTGTGTCATATATGCCATCTATACCAAATCTGTTTTCACATTGGTTTCTTAGTTTGACCACAACGGATTACTTTTAACTCCCAGTACTGTTAGGATGCTTCAGGATGTTTAACTTTTAAATATATATGATTATTTCTCTGCAGAGTTCCTCTGTTTGCACTGCAGCCCTTTTTTTTCTTTCAACTACATTTTCTGTGCAAGTGCATTTTATACCTGAATGTGACCTCTGCTCAGCCAGGGTCTTACATATTCTGTATTTATTAGCCATGCTTTCAAATAAAACTGAACAACTCACATAGTTTCAGAGTTAAAAAACAAACAAACAAACAAACAACAATGAACACTATAAAAATACCAGGAAGTGGAGGGAAGATGTGTTCAGGGCTATCACTATTCATCTAGGTTCAGCACCTGTTTATTTTCTAGATGGGCCAAGTGTTATAAAAGTTAGGACAGGTCATGTCAGCCCAACCAGCAGGAGTCCAGAGGTGTTCTTGGGTGAGTGGCTTCTGGAAGGGGAAGAAATTAGAGGAAGTAAAGCTTCATATCTCCCTGTCCATCTGACAATCACAGCCTTGCATGTTTGACTGGTTCCACACAGCCACGGGTGCTATCTGCTACTGGGGGGCTGCAAACCCCACTTCCCTGTTATCTGGTGGCACTGCTCCCCTTAACCCCCCGCTCTACTCCCAACCAGGGATAAATTGAATGCCCCCCAGTCAGCTCAGAGCACTAACCCTCTTCTTTTGGTAATCTGGCAGTTTTCCCTGAGTTGTATATCCCCTGAACCCTGTTTGGTCTAGCTTTTAATTAAACTGAAGGGTGATGAAGCAGCAACTGCAACTGGCCAACTAAATGTCCCCTCGCAGGCAGCATGTGGCCTATGCTCTGGCAGCTGCAAACCTCTGGATTTTCCTCTGTAAGTTCTAGCACTTCACAGGTTGAATGGGCCACCCATTTCTGTCAGAAACAGCTCTGTCCATTTTAAAGCATGTGTCTGTATTCCTGTCAGCTTCGCTAGGGCTTATGCTCTCTGATCTGCAAGACTAGCAGTGCTGCTTTCATCACTGTTTCACAAGAAGCCTATGCGTAAATGATGTTTTCCACTGATTAAAGAGGAAACTTGAAACTGTAGGATACCACAGTGTAACCCAGAACAATTCTTAAATCACTTGGCATTCATGTGTAAAGTAACGCTACTGTGACATTGGGAAAGTAAGTTTCTTGCCAACGCTTAGGCAGTTTCCTAAGTGACAATCATTCAGGCACAGATAGATTGCTTAAAGAAATCTTATAAATTCTGAGGAGAAGCTACTTGCTATTTATGCCATAAAGTGATTTTGCAGCTCTGAGGAGCTGAAATGTGACCTGTTTGTTTCACTGCAGTGCACAGCAGCATGCATGAGAAACCAGCCAAGAGAAACTTAAAAGGAAATATTGAGCTGCTCTCTGTCTTTTTAAGTGCTCTAATCTCTTAATAAGAGTTGGCAGGTGCTAACGGTTTTGTGCTGATTTCTTTCTCTTTTTTTGGTTATCTCAGTTCTGTGAAGGTAGATTCATTTTCTGGGTTCATTAAGTATTCCTTCACCTGCCTTGAAATGGAACTGCGGGCCCTTTGATAAATAGATTAAAAGGTTATCTAATTTCACTGTTGCTTCTACAAGTATCATTGTTTTCTCTGATGAAATGCTCTTTTGTAGCTTTCTAGAGCAGTAACCTCCATGGATCACAATAAATGTCCCTACTCATCCCACAGCAAAAACAAATCAGAGTGGGAAGGAAGGGGTTTGCTTCAATTTTTCAGCAAAGACATTCAAGGTAGTGTTAAACCACAGGGGTCTCCTCTGTACTGGTTTCAACAGGTCCCCAGTGAAAATTACAATGCCAAATTAACCCCTCACTAATGCCATTAACAGAGATACACCAGATATAATTTCCTCCTGATATTAATGAGTAGTTTATATATTGTAGCATGAAGGGATACAGAGTCACAGGAAGCTCCAGTGCCTTTACCACATTACTCACAGCCGTGTTTGAGACAAGCACCAGGCAAGTGGAAAGATGTGGTACAATTCAGGTCTCTAATTTGAACTTTAACAGGTTTAAGGTGATTTAAACATTGGATAGAAAAAATAAGCTATCAGAACCCCTAAAGTAAAACACTTTTGGAAAAATCTAGCTGTTGAAACAGGAATTTACTGAGGGGGACAGAGAGGCTGCAGCATGTCATGCCTGAAGAAGCATGAGCTCCATGAAGCACAGTGAGAAAGGAATGGTGCTGTTGCACCTTACATGACACCAAGCTCTGGAGCATGTGGTTTGGGATATGGTATTGACATGGCATGAATTGCTCCTGGGAGATACCACTCAGGCACACCCCACAGCCTCCGGGAGTGAACAGGGACATTAGCTCTCTAACCAATAAACCCTAGGAGACGACATGTGCCATCCGCAACTGCGTTCTGTGCTGTGCTGCTGTACTGTCTGAGACAGCCACGACTGGTAAAGTTTCTGTAGATACTGCTCTTTTTTAAACTAGCATACCTCCTTCAGACGCACTGAAAAAACACTTCGCCAAATAACAGTCATGGACATTGTGCACATGTAAATATACTGACTTCAGAGAGATTCAAGTTAAGCATGTACCTGAGGGTCTTTCTAAATTAAGGCTGAAGCATGTGTCGTGAATGGGAATAGTGTATCACACAACTTTCCTTGTGCTTTGTATATAATAGTAATTTTTTTGCAGTTTCATCTTTTTCCTTCCTTCATTCATTGTCTAAAAAGACTGTTAAGCGAGAGAGCAAGCCTGACGACAACAAGAACAATGTCAATATTGCAAAAGATAGCCTCTGTTTTGCTGAGTAAAAGATCAAGACCAAACAACCCCAACTGGATCTCATCCATGCCGATCAGAGCTTATTTAACTGTTGTGGTAGATTTGCAGTATTTGCAGCAGTTCAAAGGCAGAGATGAGGAAGCAACTAACCATTAAATAGTGTGGATAATTAGGATCTTGAAATTTGTCTCTTGCTCTTTTTCTTCTCTGGTTTTCTTTTAGAAGTATCAGATATTTTGTACATTTCTTATGACCTTAGGTAACATCTGTGACCTTTGTGGTTTTCAGGTGTCATATTCTAGGTCTGGACATGGTAGCATGTCATATAGTCAATATGTGAGATATTTCATATAACTTGCTGAAATGCAATTGCTTTCTAGATTCAGCTCCAGAATAAAACACGATAGTCCTTGGCTTCTGCAGTACTCATTGAGTTAAAACATGAGACACTCAGGGAAACAACAAAAAATCAAGGGTATTTTCATATAATCTTGCAGAAGCTCAAGACAATACAAACAGCAGAGCACTTGAAAACAGTGAAAGCAAGCACTCTAAATAAATGTATATATGTATTCATAAAGGTGCTTTAATAAACAGCCATTGAAAAAAAAGTGTTACAGTAGGAGAAGAGAAAAAAAGTTGTTACAAATTCAGGGACATTTATGGGACAGTCACTTCTTGAGGTCATGAATGTAATGAAAGCCTATTACCATGTCAGCAAAGAATTTGCACAAGTACTTTTTACCACATCATTGTTTTGTACAATGTGAAGGAAAAGCAATTCAAAACCATAAACTAAAAAATTAAACAAATACTCAAGTTCTACAAGGACAAAGACAATGACAATAGGGGACACAGTTTTGTGGTGAATGTTATGCTAGTATTTTTTTCTGACAATAGATTAATGATTTCTTGTTATTCTGTAGCTTTTACCTTTTTTTCTATTTTTACAAAAATATTTATTTTTCATATTAATTTTAAATAAATTATATAAAATGACCAGAGTCTAGAATAGATTTGTGGGGATTTAAGAAAGAGGTAAGGGAGGAGATCTTCCCTCCTCCATATTTGCATATTTGGTGACATCTTACATACACAGGCCTGAGGCACAGTGAAGGGGAAACTCCGCAAATTGTTTATTGCCTTCAAGCTCAAAAGTATCTCTAAAAATCTTAGGTCATGGAATTTGTTGATATTTTTCCTTCTGAAATTATCTTCACATTTGAGAAGGAAAAAATACAGCAAAACGGGAATTTCAGAACTAATAATGTCTATTCTGTAAGTAAGCATTTGAGTATATTTCTCTATTATGGTTTTGTGGAAAATATACCTGTAGGGGAAAATAAATATGGAGAAGACAACCACTCTCTTACTATGTCTGATATATTATCCAAATAAATTTTAAATGGAAAATATTATGATTTCTAGAGCTTTTTGGAAACTAGCAACTTTTGAAATCCTAGCAGAGCAATGTTCTCTTTTCAAATGTATGCTTTAAGAAAATTCTGTTGAATGCTCTGTGGAGAGGAGGAGAACCATGTGGAAATCTCTTTCTAGTTATTTCAACTGTTTCTGTGCACCCTGGGACAACAACTGACTTTCATTAATGTAAAACATCAGAAAGTATGGATTTGCTCATTAGCTGAAATATAGCAGTAGAACTATAAATCACCTAAGGCTCTGGTATTATAATTTATCTAGGCATCTTAAGAAAAACCTTGTTGATGCCCTGTCACTTTGGGACAGAAGTGAAACTAGAATTCAGATCAGGAAAGACATTATAGAATCAGAATATTAATATTTCCAAACGCACTGGTGTTTCCAAAAGAGCATCAGTGGTGTGGTCTAGCAGAAGATGACTCAGCTCCACACTTCTGACAAATAACGAAGCATCTAATTCACAGACCACTTAGCCCATGCTGGGGCTTCTAAGAAGTAGCAAGAAAATGACCTGTTCACATATTTCTTCACTTAAAATTTTTATTTCTTTCTTTGTTTCCACTGTTTTAGCACTGACATAATCAGCAGGCTACTTCATGTAACCTTGAGCAACCAGAAGATTTGGATACTGCTTTTAAAATAGTTAAAATATATATTTTCAGGAGATCTTCACCTGATGTAATAGCTTTCATCATGCCATCACACTTTGATATTATTTTTATGTCTTTTCTTAAGTCATTATTGTCTGTTTAAGGGTTGAGATATCTTTGCTCATCTTGGTTTGTGAGACCTACTTAACCGAAATTAATAATATAAAGGAACAGCAAACTTCACAGTACAGGATGTATTAAATTAATTTGCAGAAACTATAAAAAGGTTATGATGTCAATCTGCCAATAGGCAAATGCTCAGAATCAGGTGAGAATCAGTTTATTTCATTTCATATGCAATGTGTGAAAGAAGAAAAAGAGAAAGCAGCCATGAAATAATATTGTGCTTGGATAGATTATGGCATCCAAGAGATATTAAAGTACCCAGAAGAAAAGACCAAAGAAACCCAAGAATTTCACATTTGAGTCTACAAATGGACTTGCACAGAAATATCACTGAAGGAAAAAACGTCTCTAGAATTTCCAGTTCATATAATTATCTTGAAACATTATCCCTATGAAGTGTTATCCTAAATAAGTCAAATATAAGGCAAGTCCTCCAATGAAAATGAAAGCAAAAGAATATTTGATATGCTTTGAAACTTGAAAAATAAAGCAAGAGAAGCTCTGATCAGTATATAACATCATATAATTGAAGAAAAACAAAATAAATAATTTATTCTCTAAAAAAATCAGGAGACACTGATATGATGCTATAACAAAACTAAGAAGACAGAAATTAAATTTAACCAGGAAATCTCAGGAAATTGATATTGATCAAAATTATAGGGCTAGGCAAACAAATTATTTTCCTATTTAATAGGGGGAAAAGTAGCTTGAGCGAACACCAGCAAAAGTTTAATGACTCATGTTGCCAGACTACATCCTAAAGTAAAATTCTTCTGTCAGTGTAAACACCAATATATAAGCAGATCATTCTAGAGCTTCCTGTTACAGCCAATGAAAAGAAACACGTGTTTGCAAATTATGATTCATCTCCTATTATGTAAGAAGTATAAAAGAGGTAAGAAGAGGTAAGATGTAGATGTCCCTGGCCCAGAATCTTTTCTGGATGAGTTCCTCTAATTCACAGTTATTGTATCATCCAACTGGATGAGTACAGACTTGAATCTTAGACATATAAAAGTGGGCCTTCGGGTTGGTCAATCACATCTCTTTTTTGGGTTTTTTTTTTTTTTTTTTGCATTTCATGGATAAGATACAACACGATCTACAGCACCCAGAGATACATGCAATGAAAAAATGCTCCATTATGTTGAAGGTAAAGAATGTGTGATTCTGACCTTATTACTATTATATATATTAAGTTACATCTATGCACACAGATCTTCAGCTGTCTGCAGGGTTTGCTGGAAAAGGGGGTTTCCAGTGTAGTAATCGCCCTTCTAGGCTGTGTGAGACCTACTATTTCAAATACTGTATAGTTGAAGACTATATCTAAAAAAACAGACTCAGAAACTTTCTGGATTAATGTTCCCTACACACTGAAATTATGTCCTGACTCTGTATGCAGTAGGATGTGGACATGCTCAAGGAAAAATCTCCACTTTCTCTTCTAAGACATTCTGACTTCCCCCCCAAACAAACCCATGCACAGTGCGCTCCTTCTGGTCCCTAACCTCAGTGCAAATGTTGTATTCCTCAGGAGATAAACATGGAAAGCAATTTCTCTTTGCTCTTCTGAAATTTTTCAGAACCTTTGAACCTGTAAAGAAGAAAGCCGGAGGAAAGATGGGTTTTTTTGCTCACGAAGAGGTTTCAAGCAAACTATTTTGCCAACGAAAACTTTTTTCCCTACAACTTTTTTTCTTAGAAGTACCCTTAGAACTATGGTGATCTAAAAAGCATTTATTATTCTGGCTTATTAAACAACAAGAATTAAATTTAAAGTATGTCACCTTACCTAAAACCTCCTTCAAAAATCAAGAATTAGTTGTAAATACTAGTAGTACATTTTTATTCTGGGATGCACTGTCTAAAAGGAAACTATGTTTCCTGGAAGAGAAATTTTCATAATAACCACAACTTCCTATATTTATAACAAGTTGGACAATTTGGAATATTTTATACCAGAATATCTCTACTGCTAAAATGAATGTTAATGTAAAGAGTAATAACAAGAGATTACTGAACATCCCCAATGCTATTGTGGTTTTGAATTGTATTATTTTACAGTCATCTTCATTAGTTTCTACATTTCTCCAAGTCAAACATATAATTTCATCATTTTCACAAACAAATCTTAAGATAGGGTACTGTATTACATACATTATTGAAAATGACACAATAAAGCACTTAGCTGTGTTCAGCCTGTGAGACTACTTGTATCCATGAATTTAAAAACCTCTGCAGTTTTGCCTGTAGATGTCTTACACGGTTTTGCTTCATGTTTATGTTCAGCCAGCATGTGTTACCATTCAACTGTGGGAAAACAGATGTTCTCTATTAATTCTGAATTCAACAAAACTGATTCATTTTATGCTTTAGACTGAATTTATGTGCTGCCTTGGGGTTAACCTTTATGTAATACAGGGTATCTTGTTCACAGTTTGGGCAAGCTAGAATAATTCTGCTTTGTTTTATAGCTTTATCCTAGAACTAGCACAAAACCCCATAGAACATAAAAGATTTTCTTTATCAGCACGGTATACACTGTTAAGTTTATAATTCTCTGTAAACAGATAAGGTCAGTGCCATAGAGTGAGTACATTAAGACAACCGTTATCAAACTTCTCATGTTAAGCAATCCCTTAAGTCACCCCCAAATTTTGCACTCATAGTTTATGATTGCATATGACAAAACCTCAATTATAATATCTAACTCCAAAATTTTGGTTCCTAGTACAGACATCTGACCTAGGACCCTCTTATGATGAGCAGAGACAGGTACACCGCTCAGAAGGACAGTTCAGATACTTCACAGGCTAAAATTCCTGCTGGAGATATTTTAAGCACTTCAATTTGGTAGAAAAAAATTTGAAACTACAATCCTTTATAAGGTTTTCTTCCATAAATCCAGGCCCAAATTTAAATATGCTGCAAATATGGGGACATGATATGATTTAGTAAAAGAAACTGAAGCATAAAATGAAAACTTACATCTTTCAAAAAAAAAAAAAACAAAACAAAAAAACAACTTTGTAAAAGAGATAATTTCAAAAGTTCTAATAGAAAGTCTTATCTGTAAGAATTGGTTTCTTACTGCTTCAGAATTGCTTCAAAATTCTTCAATCCAGGTCCAGAACTGGAATTTTCACTCTCACTTATGAAAATAAAGGAGCTTAAAAAAACATTATCTAGTTGACACCTGTAGGAAGACATTCTTTTTAAAGTACAGCCTGCCAACAGAGTGCAGTATGTTCTTATACGTGTGGTCTCTCATATTTCTCTCAACCAAAACCAGCTGAAAATAAGTACTTCTACTGAAAACAAGTAGTTCCTGCTGCTCCCAGCAGAAGTTCTGTGGAGACATAAGTACAACAGACTATCCCAAATGAAAACTTTTACCAACTTTATTTATTGTTATATTTAAATACAGTTGATTTTTTTATTGATTTGTTTTGTTTTGTTTTGTTTTTTTAAGCAGATTTAACTATATAGACATTTTGAAGGGCTAGTAATGAACTATTTCTGTGATCTATAGGAATAGAAAGAAGTTTTAATGAAAGGTAGTATTTCAATAGGGTATGTTTTAAACATATAATCAGAAAAGGGAAAAAGAAAAACAAACATCCATGTTCTGGAAGAAAGTTCACCCTAGTGTTAACTTTTACAAAAGCTAAACCAATTTTAAGGTTGAACTAAACCCAAAAGGCCGAAACAGAGATTTGCAGAGAAGGATATTAGCAATTATGGATCCAGGGAGGTACATTCATTCTACAATATTATGAGGCAGTCTGCTCCCAGTAGAGCTTTGCTGAAGTCAATAAAATCTGTCTTTGACATGGAGTGGTTTAATTCATTGTTTTTATGTATTAAAATAAAAAAATGCAGCAATTCTGCTTTTCACAAGCCACTCTTTACACATGTAAAGCATTCAAATAAGTTAAATAGATTGTTTGTTAGTTAAAAAGATTACACCTTGCATACTTTTATTTTTCATGTTTCCAAATTCATTCCCAAACCCTCCTCAATATATACTTTGTGTCTATTCTTTGATTTAATTTCCCTTCATTTGCTTACCTAACTTTTTCTTTACTTTTTTGTAATAAGAGATGTCGGGTTTTATTATGACTAAAATTTTTAAATCACTGAAAAGCACTTTGTAAGGCATTTACATAGACTTTGATGTTTCATAGAATCACAGAATGGTTTGGGTTGGAAGGGTCCTTTAAAGACCACCTAGTCCCACCCCCCCCCTGCCCCGGGCAGGGCCCCCTTCCCCCAGCCCAGGGGGCTCCCAGCCCCGTCCAACCTGGCCTGGAACCCTTCCAGGGAGGGGGCAGCCACAGCTGCTCTGGGCACCCTGGGCCAGCGCCTCACCCCCTGCACAGGGAACAATTTCTTCCTTATATCATATATAAATCTACTCTTTCAGTTTAAAACCGTTATCCCTCATCCTACCGCTACACTTCCTGACAAAGAGTCCCTCCTCCTCTAGTCCTTGTAGGCCCTCTTTAAGTACTGGAAGGCCACTATGTCGTCTCCCTGGAGCCTTATCTTCTCCAGGATGAACAACCACAACTCTCAGCCTGTCCCCATAGAAGAGGTGCTCCAGCCCCCTGATCATCTTTGTGATGGACTTACTTGAGCAGGTCCATGTCTTTCTCATGTTGGGGTCCACAGAGCTGGACATAGTACTGCAGGTGGGGTCTCACAAGAGTGTAATAGAGGGGGAGAATCACCTCCCTTGACCTGCTGGTCACGCTTCTTTTGATGCAGCCCAGGGTACGGTTGGCTTTCTGGGCTGCAAATGCACATTTCTGTCTCACATGTCCAGAGGAAGGCCTAGGAAAATAAATGATCTCTTATGTGAATCAAGCATGTAATGCTATTTTGATCTTCAGTGTGATCTCTGCACCTGGTATCTCAAGATGTATAACTTTTTACTCTTTACTCATTCTGTATCAGCTTGTGCTTGAAACCTTATTCAAACACAATTAATTCAAGATTCTATCATGAAAAAACGGGCTGCAAATCAGGTTATGAATTTTCCTGGTTTGGGAGGGTTAGTAATGACAGGAATCAGAATAAATCATTACCTGCTTATGTTTCCTTCCTGAAGCAAATAAAGGGTGACCAAATGAAACTTTGTTTCCCACATCCACAATTCACTGTTAAACAGTGAGATGTGTTATCACCTGGCAGTGTGGACTAGCAGGAAAATACCACCATAGTGCAAACCAGAGTTATTATGGAGGGAATTAAATCTTTCCTGTGGTTACTTCAGTTGTATTTCAGCTTTTATAACCATGGTCACTCGAACTCTCAGTGTGAATTATTAAATATAATGCATGACTGTTAGGACAAAGCTAAAGATAATAATGAAAAATAAAATCAAAAGTGGGAAAGAGCCAGAGAGAATCAAGAGACAGAATTAAATAAATATTTGGGTGTTGTAATGTGCTAGATTTTATGATCTGTATCATTAGAAATTTATTCCTTAGAGTAGGTCTAATATCTTCTAAGACTACTAGTATTTAGCCTTCTTTAAGTCCCAGTTACTCCAATAGACCAAAATTTGCTTTTTCTGGATATAATCCCTAACTTCCCGTCTGTTTCTGTATGAGGTTAAAGAGATCACCTCCTTCAGTGAAAGAACTCCTGAAAGCAACAGCCATTTGGAAAGATGAGAAAATGCAAGACCAAGCAGTCTATACAGCTCTCATCTTTGTACATGATTGAACCATGTCGTGCTGTCACATCCTATTACTGTTTTAAATGTGTACATGTGGTTTCATTTGATTTTACTGCACAAAAGTAAACTTGGTCTTAAAAAATCAGAGTTTACACAGGTCATTTAATGGTGCTGAATCTAAAATTTTAAGGCAGAAGAACCAGAAAAGCAGTAGTTCTTAAAGGAACTTGCGTAGTCCTTTTGATGATGTAAAACTAACATACCCATTTAAGTTGGTGTTTTAAGACAGATTATTCAGTATAATAAAGATGTCACAGGAAGTCCAAATAGTTAATAATAAAAGCAGCCCTGTAAAATCGAAAGGAACCTTTCATGGGAATCTTGTTATATACAAGGAGCTATGCTCTTAGTCTAAAATTTAGTTTACTCTCTATTCACCGTTCCCTGCTCCTCCCACAAATCTCTCAAATAAATTAATCTTAATTTCTATTGATTATTTTTCTTTTCTATCTTCTTTTTAAAGAAATCTTTCTTAAATATTATCCTATGGTTCTTCTAAATTTCATATATGGTATCTACACATCAATGTAGAATATCTTCATGCTCCAGTGCCTACAAAGAAGTTTCTTATAATGTTTGTTTTGTTTCATTTACTTGTGAAAAAAATAATCTCTTTCCATTTAGAATTAGTGTGCTTGTTTAAAAAAGCTAAAATTCTAAGATGTTAAAATGAAATTTTTAAAAGAAAATAATAATTTGATGCTCATGTTTTTCATCCTCAAATTTTGACTTCTTTTCCTCCCCACATTTTTTGGTGCAGTCAATCAAAACAGCTGCTTTTTGCAGAGGTCTAGGTAAAATAGAAAATAAAACATTGTTTTGTATATACCATATCTACTTTGCACAAAATTATATAATTGTTTTGAATTTTAAACCTTTATTGTCAAATGTCTATGATTTCATTCCTTATCTCTAAATAATGTTACAATTTTGATGACCTATTAATTCTCAATTAACATTGTCTTCTTAAGTTGGTAGAGGAACATATAGGAGAGCGTATGTATGAGTAGCAATGAGTATGAGTGTGTGCATGTATACATATGCGTGTGTGAGTGAGAGAAAGTACTTCCATGCCTTGCTTGTGCCTTTTATTCCCCCCTTACCTATATGCAAACCTTTGCTTTCTACAAAGACATTGAATAAAGAAAGCATGAAGAAGGAAAACGTAGTGTAACTACAGCATGAATTGATCCATGTTTTTGGAAGGAAGTCCAAGTTTTCTTTGTGGGGGGTATAGTGGTTTTGGCTTTTTTGCTTTTGTGTCTCGGAATTAAAACTTTGCTGCTATCTATTGGATAATGTTAGATAACTCAGAGTATGGAAATATCACCATAAACATCTTTCAAAGTTTTTCCAGATGAAATCCCTTACTTTATAAGCTCGAACTGTAATACTTTTCCAGCCTGAGAGTCTTGAAATATGTGCATGGGAAAAAAAGAGAAAAAGTATTTCATAAGAATATCTATTGCTTCAAAAAGTAATCTAAAATTAGAGGGAAAAAACCTAGAACACTAGGGAAAGGTCTTAATAATTTAATAGTAGAACTTAATCAGGACTTAAAGGGATCACTGGAGTTAATTAACTAGAAAGAGTGCTTGTAATATGCAGTAAGGCTGAGAACATAAATAAAATGAAGCAATGATCTATGCCCTAAAGATATATTATGTATAATCACAGAGGCCATATACTGTACCAGCACTACAGCACAAAGATTAATTATCACTAGAAACCTATTTCCATATATTCCATCTGTTACAAAATAATTTAATACAATTTATTTCACTATATATCTGTATGTTCCTTCAGGGAGGAAGATAGAATAATCACTAGTGTATAGGTTGCTTGTACAAACCTAGAAGAAAAGGAGAATAAGATCTAGTGATTAACACCAAAGTTATCTCAGATATAAATTACAAGGAAGACTCATGCATGAGCTAAGCTTTCATGGCTTGTTCTGAGCAATGAAAGACTTGTTCTGAAAATAATCCTAGATATATGATAACCACTTTCAGCAGAACAGTATAATGGCTATGTTTTTTTCTCCCATTACATAGCTGTCATACAAATGCCCTGAAGCAAGAAGATAAGGTAACCAGAAGCATCCCCTGCCCACTCCTGCAAAAGCCACCTCAAGACAGGGAAAAACATTAGAGCTGAACAGTGAGAATGGATGGGTTATAACTCCTTGTTAGGACCCCTTTTTAAATTGGTTAGCCCTTTCTTCAAAATAATCTCTGTCTCCCTCTCTGTATCCTTCCTTATTCTCTGACTGTATAGCTGCATTTACATCAAGTGACTAGATGCATTAATGCATAGAAGAGTATAATGTAGAGTTGCATCCATACAGTTGCTATTAAAAAGGACATTTTCTGCCCTCTCCTCTTCTACTTCCTAATTATTGTCTGGTCTGACCCTTCAGTGAGCCCATTTAGGGAGTTAAGCTTGTATAAAATTTCTGTGGCCTAAAAAAGATAAAAAATCCCTTTCTGCCATTTAACTCCCTGAAACAGTTCACCAACTGTTCAGGCAACTTTTTTGTTCTGGTATAAAATATAAGGAAAAGGGAAAAATGTGTATAACATGAAGGGTGGACAGAGTACTGCCCTCTTCTGCAGCAGCTAACTTTTAGGTTGCAGAGCTCTACTATTGAATTGCATGCTAAGATTTTTTCTGATATCACAATTCAGGAAAAAGTCCAAAAGGTGAAAGTTTCCACCAATATGCTATTTCAGCTTAATCAAGTTGCAACAGTATATTCAATATCCTGTTAATAACACTGTTAATAACACTGATTAACAACACTGATTAAAAAAAAAAAAAAAAAAAAAAAAAAGAAAATATAGGAAAAATACCTAGCAATGACTGTTGAATCTCATAAAACTCTCATGTCATTGTTTTTCCTGAACTAATTCATTAACAACAAAAAAAAAAAAGTTAATAGAATGTGTTTGTAAAGATGATTTATATATTTTAGAGACAATCAAGAATTTCATTAATGACACATGGTGTCTTTATAGAAAATTAAAAGCAAAATTAACATAAAATCATGTAGGAGAAAGACAGAAATCTTTTTTGCCTTTTATTTATTTATTTATTTTTCTCCAAATGTTAATCCTCTTGCTTTTAATTGTTTCATTAACTAGCAGTATTCTGATTTAGTGCCAGGTACACTCTGACAGAAGGTCTGTTCAATTTGTTCAACATGGGAGAAGAATATAAGAAGACATTATCTCTGAAATGTGAACTAAGTTTAGGTATAATATGGATTTATTTAAATCTCTTTAATACGTAATAAGTATACTACCTGTCATGAAGTTAAGTTATATAAGGATTCTGTATCTATCTGGTATAAGAAAATGTAAAATTAAAAATTGCAAGTTGGCTAGTATTCTGTGACTTGGGTAGCAAAAAAATATTTTTAAAACTCTCTGCTATTGGATGTCCTTACTCTTATCACTTTGCTCTTGTTTTCAATAATTTCTATGACAGTTATAGCTTACCTGTTGTATGTCAGAGTTCATAGTTGATCCATATATTCACCCAGGTAATGTTTGGACATAAGACTGACAATTAAACTTTGGTCTTTAAGAAATAAATGATGTTCCTATAGAGTAACAATTTTCCAAGGCTATTACAGCTTTAAAACATGGAAGATTAGTTGTACAAAGTACATGATATTGTCTTATAGTGTAAAAGTCAGAGTACTTATTTGAAGTATAAATTTTATCCAAATTTGAGATGCACAATTTAATATATCAAAGACATGTTGAATCTAATAATCAGTAATTTAGTCCAATATTACTACCTAAAATATAGATAAATTATATATAAATAAAGTAAATCCTTAAGTTACCCGTAGAAGTGTTAATTCAAAAGTTAGCTACTTTCTTTTTTCCACAATACCAATACAAATTCAAATAAAGATTTTATTTCATGTGTAACTAATTATTTCTTGAACTATGGATTAAAATATCAACTTTGATCCCCTCTAAAAAAAAGAAAATAATATGGGTGAGTTGGATGCATTTGTTGAAAACAGTTGTTCTTCCATTATGATTGCTTATAACTAGTTTATATATCATTCATCAAACTTCATGCATCCAAGGTGAAATTAAGAAAAGATTTCTATCATTAGATAGAAATGTCTGTACAGTAGACATTATTTCAGTAATTGTTAATTATTTTTTCAATCTCCTATTAAATGAAAAAGCCTATTTCAGACTTTAGAAGTACTGGGTGCTTTCTTTATAAATAAAATAGTTATCATAACAGAGGGGAATACAACAGTAAGGAAACTGGGAAAACTAATTTGAGAAAGCAAATCCTTTCTGCAAACTCCCTGGTGTCTGACTTTCTTAATGCAATTTGCTAAAGGAGATAGTGCATTGGCTCAACACAGTTTCCTAGTTTTTCTCCTTTTCACAGTTATTTCAAAAAATCACAAGCAGAGCTCTCCTTGTAATTTCCAAGCTCTTGAGCAGTGAGATATAAAACACAGAAAAGACTCTATCCTTTCTTTCCTAAGCTTATGCAAGAGTTTGAAACAATCTAAAAGTAACAAAGTTATGAAATTTCTATATTGTGTGCCAGTGACTGGGGAGAAAGTATCAAACATCTTTGTGTGCTATTATTTTTTTTTCAAAAGAAAACTTTAAAAAATGTATATTGAAAGTCTGCTGACCCTGAAATTTCAGGATAATGTGATATGAGACATCATTTTATTTATTATTTAGAGAGTTACTAGGTAATTCGCAGGCTTACTTAAAGCATTCATATGTCATTGTCTACTTGGTCAAAACAGAGATATGAAAATACAAGTTTGCTACTCCGCTGTCAGGGACAAAACTGCTGCACAGGGAGGGCAACCACTGATTAACAGCAGGACCTACCCAGGAGCGTATAAACCCAATCTTCAACTTTTCCCTGAAGGAGAGCAGGAGTGCCAAATCCAACCAGTCCTCCAGTTTCTTTATTCCATATCAAATTTTAGTGTCCTCTCCTCACTTCAGGAAAAGTGGATAGGGTGGGAGGGTTGTGTTTGTAAAACAGTGCTGTATATTCTGCTGAGAAGCTCCAGTTGCCTGGTTATTTATAATAGCAGTCATGGTTTTGGAGGCTCTGCATGCTTGGAGACTCATTCTGCTAAGCATTGCAGAAAGATACAGAGAGCACAAAGCCCTGCCCCAAGGAGCTTGTCTATTAAAAGGCAAAAACCCAATTAGACAAGTAGCAAGATAAAAACCGATAACTAATAAAAAGTCTTAGTAAATCCTAAAGCATTGGTAGTAAATTAACCAACTCATAGCAGCAAGCACAACTCTTATCCTGCTTTCCTCATCTTACCAAATACAAGCATTCTGTATGCATTTTATAGAATTTGGAGTTTACCTTAATTCCATTTCTGTGTATGTCATTAATCCCCGGATGAGCTGCAGACTTCTCTGAAGAAAAACTTTACTAAGCAAATAAATGGGTCATTCTGTTGCTCTGCTAATAATATATTCTGATCAGCTTCTTTGATCATTGATACAAACTGTGGAAAGCTAAATAAAGCTGGGATGACATTTCCTGAGAAAAATGAATAGTTCAGATTAAAAGGAGGAAGATTGGATTGATTTCTTCCATAAGACATAAAATGCAATGGGAAAACACCTGGTTGTTTCTCACTCCATTGGTCTCATTTTGTTCATGAAAGTTTTCAGTGTGCTGAGGGAACTTCATTCATTGAATTCTAGATATGAAATATTCTCCTATCTCCTACAATCTAGTGCAGTCTGGAAAAGTAAGACCTATTGCCACAATGGTTGAGACTAATGGAAATGTTTAATCATTTTTAAATTAATTCTCCATTCTTTGATATCTAGTGAACTATTCTTCTGCCAACAAAATGCATAAAATGTTTTAAAATTACCTCAAGATGAAGAATTTTATTCCTGTACAAAAGTAAATGACTGTATATGTGCAGAACAAGATGGACAATGATGATGATTATATCAAAATCAGAATGTCTTGTGGAGGTCATTTGTATCAAAAGGCACTTATCTCTGGAATATGATGTCCTCAGGGCCTGATAAGCACTAATCCTACTGCTTTTTAGGGTATGACATGAAGCACATCTGTTTATAAATGCGCGTTCATAAAGACAATTCCTGTTTATTGTTATATTGATCACTGGTATTTTTATAAACTAAAAAGACAAGAAATAGAACCAGATATAAAAAATGATACAAAATTTTGCATATTTATATTTCAATGGTGATGGAGAAGGCTATTATTTTAACATATATATGGAGAACTGCAAAATAGTTTTGAGATACTGGAGTTCGTTACTTTATTATGTGAAATGCAGAATAGTATACCCAAGTAGAATCTCCTTCTTCATGATTCTATATATCCCCAAGCCCAGATTTCTCCACTGATATGAAAATTGAAGCTCTTTCAGAAAATCGGTGTTGATTCAAACTGAGTTTAAGGAGTTCAGTATAAGCTGCACAAGATCTGGTCTATTCAGGAAAGAAAATAGCTCAAGCATCTTAAAATGCCTGTGAGACAGTGCAGAGACATGAACATTTTGACCCAAACCAGAGAAGGCAGTTGTTGGATTCAATAGTATGTAAACCTTTGTCTGTGCCCAACAAGTTAAACAGTTCTCTCAAATCTGAAGGAAAGCAGAAGAAACTGAATTGGGGGAGGGGGCAAGGGGGAAAAAATTCCTTTTTCATTTAGAGTGCATTTAAGGATAGCTAGGTTTTGTTGTTGTTGTTGCTGTTTTTTTTTTTTTTTTTTCCTTAGCAGTAATTCACTCAGGTACTGTACAGAAAGACAAATAATTGAAACAGTTTTCCATTTTTTCCTTGCAAATGATAATAAGAGTGGGACAGAAACCAGGTCAAGAGTTTTATGTGCTGAGAACTGAGAAGCTTCAGCTGACCTCAGAGGAAGCTACTAGATACTCAGCATTTTAGCAAAGCGGTTACTTACTTAAGAGTTTAGTATAAGCTCTAATTTCATGTTTTAATTTGTTTAAAAAGTTAAAGAAGCAGTGATCAACTCCTTGAACTTCAGTAACATTAAGCAGCTATACATTAAATGTAAAATTTTACAAGTCCATTCCTGAATTATTTTTTCAATTTTAAGTATCAACCCCTCCAGAATTAAGAGGAAATTAGGTTTAAAAACATTTAATTGTCCCATACTACTTTTTGCCTATACTGACAAGTGCAGGAAAAAAACACTGATATTTTAGAGATAAAAAACAACCAGAAAAGAATAGTAAAAAGTCTTGAGTAGCCATATAACGTGAGATGCTCTGTTTTCATTTGTTTCCTTAGCTCCATGGTAATATCTACGCAATTGCATATCCACTAATACCATGTACAATGTTAAGAACCCAAACTTCATCTGCTGTAGCCTCGTGTCATTCATAAGAACATTTTAACTTTTCTGTTCTGTGAATATGCAGGCTACATTTTTCCTTGAATAGTCTGTTTCCATATGTCATTACAACCATGAATGTCTACACTGGTATTATAGAATTTTTACGTGTTTTATTCTGCATTTCTCTTTTTGAATGGAGCCAAGTGGAAAAGACATTATTATTTGTATTAATGAGAGTAAATCTTGCAAGATATAATCTTCTGTTCCCCAGAAGAATGAAAACAAGAGCCTTTCAATGTTGTTTTGCAGACAACTTTGAACTTCAAAGATTTATCCTCTTCCATACAATTTTAATTACCAAATTGATGAAATTAGAAGCGTAATATTTATATTCTTATTATATTCAATAGAAAAAGATAGAGTGAGATGCTGTGGCAGATGGCAATACAGAACTAAGTTAAAATTTTCCTCTGCAGTACTATGTCTCTTTATTTTGCTGTATGTAGCATGTGTGACTAGCTTCTTACTCTAGAACTTAGATCGTCACCTAAAATTAGGTGTTCTGAATACCAGCATAAATGTTTATTTTCATCTCTTTTCAACCTAGATATGGCACTGTGCCTAGATAAAGCACAGTGTTTCATATGTTTTCATTAAAATTAATGTTTTTTCCTAAAATTTTCAGTGTTAAAACACAAAAGATATGCTATTATGGTTCAAGCTGGCATCAGAATTTCTTCTTTCATCCAAACCCATTAATTTGTTTCCTGTCACATTCCCTTACATATGTTAAACCTCTCTTTTATATCAGCCTCTTATATTGGGCTATATTCTCACAGTGATTTGCAACACATCATTATTTATGTTCCATACTTGTAACTAAATATACTAGTTATTCCCCCTTTCAGATAATAAATAATCTAAATACTGTTGTTATATTTTTGTATTTATTCACAGACTCATATTATATTCTATAGTATTATATGGGGTAACACAGGCAAGCCTTTGATGTGATGTGTCCTTATTCAGCTTGTCTCTATGCAGTGTGCATAGAAGATTATTTGCAAACATTCAGACACATTAGAGTTAAATGTTGCACCATCTTCTCCTTTCTGTGTTCACTCTTCAGGAATATCAACTGCTCCTCTGACAGTCTGATGAATTTCATGTTCATCCAAGCCTGTTCTGTGACAAAATACAATTATTTTCAGATGGAAATGAAACTGCTTTTTCTTTTCGAATTGTTGCTCTGTTTTTGTGAAAGCTCAACATTATCTTATACCAGGAGCAGTGACAGATTGTGGTGATAAAGACACACTGACAGAGCTTTTATTGTGAGAGTCCTTCCTCATGTTTTTGTGGAACTTAAATGCATCTTTCGTCATTCCCTAACCTCTCTTCACTGCTAGCATTTTTATTCTCCTTAGGCTCACGATAACGCTAAACCGTAGAAGCAGCCCATCATAGAACAAAGGTTAATTAACACACCAGATGGAGAGAGATACCTGTTGAAATGCTCTAAAGATTATTGGCCAAAGCCTAGGCACAGAGGTTATTATAAGGTCTAGCCAGAGTCCCAGCTGACACTGGTCTCATGACACCTACAGCAAGAGTGAATATCCATACAGTCAGTACCTGCACTAGGATACATGACACATTATACCAGAACATGTTATTGTGCAACAGTTGGAGCAGGCAGGTGGACTAGAGGTTGTCTTGATGCCCCTTCCAAGGATCTTTCATCTCATTTGCATGATTAAATGAAAATGCCCTCTGCTGTCATTTTCTTTTGATATACATAGATGAAATTAATACTGAGCTCATCCCTTCTAAAGTTATTAAAATAGTGACTGGCCAAGGCTTCTAGGCTAGCCTAGTCATTTAGACTCCCTCTGAAGTCAACAGAGACAGAAAGATACCTTCCAAGAAAAACTCATCCCTCTTATTTCAGACACCTATTAATTATGTGGGATCAGATCCTAGCTGTTCTTCCAGGCCCTCTCACTGAGCTGTAGAAGAACCGCAGGCATAAACATTTGCCTGGAAGAAAGGTTCATTAACTGCCAATAAATTTAGATAGTTTATCTTTTTTTTTTTAACTGGTATTGAAGTTACTGATACAGGCTTCTAGTATGAAAAATATTAATAGGAATTAATGGCTTTGCTTGGCCAGTTTAGTGCTTCCAGTATTAAAAAGATTAGAAGGAATTAAACGGTGCTGTTTAGCTGCTGAAAACACCTATGTAACATAAAGCAATAAGGGCACCATTAAATAAAATATATCTGAGAAAGGAAAATACTTAGACTCTTGTTAAAATTTGAAGTTATTTAAAATTATTAATGATTCATTCTGATTTTAAATAGAATTGTCTTATAGCTTCATTATTCTGATTTGTGTCTGACTACTACAAGGGATTTTTCCGTATGTTTTCTGTGCTAATTAGAAAACAAACCCACACCTAGAGGTCCAGTTTGTTGCCCCAGTGGAAGTAAATAAACTGAGGAAATAATAGAAAAACAGAAAAGGAAACAATACTTTTAACAAAAACCTCAGAATTCAGAGAGTCTGTCATTTGAAAATCTTGTTCCAGATAACTTCAAATAAAATAATATTATGTATAACAAGTTCAAGTATTGTAGCAATTTCAAATGTTTTTAGCAGTGATATAATGTATACTTTCCTCCCTCTTTTTTTTTTTTTGCAAACTGTGCATGAGATTTTTCCTTAAATCTCTTTCTATTCACCTCAAAGTTAACTGAAGTATACCTTTTAAAACATAAATGTGCTTTCAGTGCATTGAATATTGCACTGACTGCGAGCAGAAAAGCCAAGAGTCTTTATAGCTGTAAGTCTGATCTGTGTCATTCCTTCTTTCCTTCCTTCCTTAAACCTTTTCCCAAGGGGTATCTGAGGGACTGTCCACTAAACCTCTGCTTTCCCTTTATAATCAATTCAGTAAAAAGACAATTAGTATTATATATATTTCCAGAACTGAGTGAATTAGAGCCATACAGGATATTCAAAACAAATACCAAACAGTTAAAAAAGGCCTTTGGAGTGATATATTATGCAGTTATTTTAAAATCTATTGAAGATAAAAATAAAGCAAACTCAGTTAATTGTTTCTTTAATCTGTGCATTATTTTGAAGGAAGATCCCCACAATTTTTACTATTTACACAATAAAAAGTGATATTTAGCAGTTCAGTACAGGGCCCCCTGCTTTTTGAATTCCGTTATGCAACTATGGACAGATGTCACCACTAATAGCCATAAAGCTTTGCAGCACTTGGTCATCTTGCTTTTTTTCCCCCCTATGATGTTTCCATCATATTAGACATACTAAAATGATTTCACCAGAAATACCAATAAATGAAGTTCAAATTAAATTAAATTTGGTTAACTTCTGGTTATTCCCCACCTTGTGAAGAAACAGAAGTTTGAGCAGTGTTGTAACAAACTTCTGACCCGACCCTTTCCTTTTCTATTTATATATATATGGTTGTTTATATTTTAAAAAGACACCTTAAATATCCTTCTGGCTACTTTCTCTGGCACCTACTGGTGAAAGAGGAAGGTGTGGGAGAAATCTTATTTTATAAGGTACAGAGCTTTTGGGACCCTGTCCCTTTGAATAGTTATAACCCTTTTACACTTCTCCCTAATAGACTTTTATCTTATTGTTTCCACAATTTTACTATGTTAAAAATAAGAAGAATAGTTTGTTTTAAAGAGGTATCAGTAATTACAAATCATTCCCAACAGAAGGCAAAACACATTTCATTTTACAACAGCTTGGGTTTTCCTTTTCTGTTTGAAAGTATGATCAAACTTCAAGTTATTTATGGTCATTGATTATCGCTTGCAAAGACTCCTACAAAGGCATTTGGATTTATACATAGTTTGGGTAAAAATTATCTGAATTACTGAAAGTAATGTTTGACAGAAAAAAAAAAAGAATTTATTTCACAATTGAGAGAAATAACTGTGTTTGAAATTTATTTTTCTTTTTTTTAATGTTATTTAAACATCACAATCTGACAAACTCAAAATACTTTTTAGTTTTTAATGTAATGGTTTTTCATTGCCTTTTAAAGGAGCTTTGAGGTGGACTCTGAATAAAAACATTTTCCATCTGAATAAATTCAAAATTTTTTGTTCATCTCTTAATTTCATAGCAAAGTCATATTTTATTTAACTCGCTTATCTTTATTTATCTCATTTTATTATCTTGCTGTCTTTCATTCCAGTTATTTCACACAACAGGCAGGATCTGGATTTATGCATAGTTTTAAGAAAAAAACATATTTTTCAACCATTAAATAACACTGATGTTCTTATTATCTCCCACTGCTATCATCAGATGCCTTTCCTATGTAATCTAGAATGAAAAGAACTGAAAACCACAAGAATTGTGATTATTGACTCTCTCCCAGGCTTGCCGTCCATGTTCCAGGAAGTTCCTGAACTAAAAATAGTGGGAAAGGTATAGTATTAGCAAGAATTGTTGCTTATTCTTGTCCTTTTCTGATTTTTCCCACACGTGCTAATGGCCACTTCTGAATACTTAACTAAACAGATATTTGATCTTACCTGGCCATTCTTTACTTTCCTAAACACTACTAAGACATGTCCATTACCTTTCTCTTTCAACAGCAAATTAAGTATTTAGGTCAGAAAAGAGAATCAGGGTGGCACTATACAACATGGAATGGGTCACTAGTGAATTCATCAGATTTGAAATGCCCAAAGCACATCGTGTTGGCTACCAGAGGTTTAAGAAAACTTTGAACAGGCTTCTCTAAGTGTGGATGGAGATAATTTTTTAAGTAGTTCCCAGCTTTCTTTTCTGCATGCTAAATAGTCTTCTGAAGACAAAAGCTTAACAATACTTGCTCCACATAGCTGGAGGGTAAATTAACTGATCTGTTTACTTTTTTGCTGACATACTTCCTTTTCTCTGTCATTGGTTAGACTTCAGTCTTGTTTTCCTGAACCACTGAGCTCAGGAATGAAGTGTAGGAGGTTGACTGGTATAAATGAGGCAGTCTAGGCTCATTTCAACTGTGAATTAAAATATAACAAGATTGAGAAGATGACAGTTCATTTTTTATTATTTCATAACTTTATGTAACTTACTAAAATTATCATCTTTTCTTTCACCCCTTACATTTTACAGGCAGAAAATCCTTAAATAGCTTTATCTATACTACCTGTCTGACAACTTTGCCTGGGAAAGTGTATGAAATTCCAATTAAGTCAGACTAGATTAATTTGCTTCTGTCATCATTAAAATGTGAAAATCAAATCAAGTATTCGACATATTGCAGCCTAGTGACACAATATACGAGCAAGCTGGTATGTAGCAGAGTATTTTTTATCTAATAGGCACCTAGAGAAGATTATGGCTAATAATACAGGTTACCAGGCAGGAACTGTATTTTCTATTCCTCCCTGATTCTTTGGTCTGGAATGGCAGAATAATATACCTTTGAAGTTGCTCTGTAAAACACCTTTTGAAAATGATATAGCTAAATGAGCTGCCTGCTTTATGCTAGGGCACAGGACCTGTTATTTTTATGGCTCTCAGGGTCTTGAGAATCTATTGTCATCATCTAAACCTGGTTTTCTACTGCTGAATTCCTATCAGAATTCCATTGGTAATGTCTTCAAAAAGTCAGACACCTACCATCAAAATAGGTAGCCCAGTTAGCATCAGAAAATTTGAAACACTTTAGGGCTAACAGAGGCCCTTTCCCTGCCTCTGTAGTTTTGATGCACAGGAAATGAGAAACAATCTGGATTTTAGAAGTGGAATTACAGGGCATTATTACCCTCCATGAACTACCATGCAGAGACATAATCTTTATTTGATATCTTTGCTTGAGAGGCTGACATATAGAAACCAGCTTCCTTTGAACCACTGGCTAGGCTACTTGTATATTCTGTTTCTACTCTCTTTTAGTCAAAGTTAGTCAGATTTACCAATAAATATGGATTACATTCTCTCCGTAACTGAATCTATTTTGACTTGAAATCATCACCAAAGCAGCATGCTTGTGTGCATAGCTAAGAGGGTGGAAAATACCGACACTTCAGCTAGTGTTTGGGGATAACAGGTAAGATACAAGAGAGGATGTGCCTTGTGATCTTACCCTAAACAAGATATGTATAAAGATAACTGCATGTTCAGGACTGCTTGCAATATCTATCATAAGATGTCAAGGGAGTCTCTCCATAACCTCAAATTAATTAGTTCTCCAAAGATCTTCTGGAGTTCATCAGGAAGCAATGATTAAAGTTCTAATTTAGATGCTGGCTTTGAAGGAGCACCTCCACTTCAGAGGTACTCAGACAACAGTTTTGGCTATGGCAGAAAATGAGTGTGAATATAAGGGTGTGAAGTTATAGCACTAGAGGCAATCCATACACACTTCCAGAAATAAAAATATCTGGGTTCTAGCTCAATCTTTCCCAACTGCATAAAAGGAGAATCTATTTTCTGTGCTTTCACTAGCTGTGCCTTTACTCAGAAGTTCTCATTACAAATAATAATTACTAGATCTACGTCAGTGAAAATCGTCCAGAGAAAACTAACTGATGGTATGGCTGGATGAACAAATTCATCATTGAAAACCCATCAATGGATCAAACAACCGAAGAAAATATAAGTATTTTGTAACAGCAGATAAGAAAAAATGGAGGAAAGATCTGGAAATTCAAAAAAGTTTGGGTAATATGACAACAGTTTCAGTACATATATTACATGATCATGTTGGCACCTGTGATTTATGGGTACACGCTGTCTGAGCCAATGATGAACTTAAAGTACAGCAGAGAAAGTGTTTCCTTTGACTGTCATTTAGAGATGAAAGCAGTCTTAAGCTAAGAGCATTTCAGATAATCTCTTAGACTAGAGGGTATCCAGACAACAGTTTGGAATTTTCAAAGACAGTAGTAAAAGGCATTTGTTAAAAACTGTCAAGAAAGGGAAAGAATCAGAGTAAAGATAAGCCAGGCAAAAGGTACTAAGTGTCATTGGAGACGAGTTTTCATTGAGTAAAAATTTTCTTCTAAGCAAATGTATAGTGGGCCACCGTGGAAGACATTGCATCAGGAGATAGTGATTTCAAGCAGAAACTAGTCAGAGTTTATCCATAGACCTTGGATGCAGAGACCCATATGTTAGCATGAGTGACTGCTAGATAACCTGAGCACATACTGCAACATGAGCCTATGTTGCCTTTAACAATACCACCCGTATATACATCTTGTAAGAGCTGTTCCTATGGAGCTGTGTAAGAGCATAATGCTCTTCATGAACCTTGATGTGCTATATCTAGAAGGTTCAGCATTGTACAGGTAAAAGACTGATAGCTCCATTCACTTGTCAGGATGTTACAAATATGTGAAGAACATTGAAGCTGGAGAACCTCACCACAGATGGGACCTGAAAAACATGATGCAATCTACAAGGAAGGGCTTTTCTGATGTTACAACAGCCAAGGTTCCCAGCATCAGAAGAAACATAAGATTGATAACATCTTTTCTATAATTTTTACCCTTTAATAAATCAGTTAACCAATCTTGAGTGTCAGTGCCTTTCTGAGATCATAAAAGAATTTTCACCTCCCCTGTGCAAAACAAAACGTCAGCACTCCAAGACTAGGATCACAACAAAACTGAAAATAGACAGTGCTGATCTGGAAAAGAAAAGTCATTAAATTAAAAGTAACTGAAGTTGGTAACAAACTCACTAAGCAAACTGCTAATCATTACTTGTAATATTCAAGCTCAGACTTGCTGTAAAATAACTGAATTAAATTGGTGTCTTATTCTGTTATGTTAGTCAAATGATTATGTATAGACAAATACCTGAGGCTAGACCTCAGGCCCTAATTTTTGTTAACTTTATCACTTCTTTATACTAACTGGCTATGTAATGGAATACTGGAATAAATGAAAAGTGTCAGGTCCATCTATTTCTTTAGCTAATGCATATTTTACAGCGAAAACTATAACAAATGTTGGAGGAAAAAATCTTATCTGGTTTTTATATGAATGTGGAAGTATGTTCCCTTTCCTCAGTTGAAAACATAATAGAACTAAAATATTTTTTCAGGAAGATTATATTATATTATTGGGCCCAAGATAGTTGGTTTTCTATGTTCTGTTCCCTTGCTCAAAAAATTTTATCTTCCAGTCTGAATCCAATTTATTTGTGTTCTTTTGATTTTTTTCATATTTTCTTCTAAAAAATGGATTTTTAACAATATATCATTCTGTACAGGATAATCCAGAGCATGGTTTCCTTAAGAAATAAGTGACCAAAAATTTACTCAGAAAATAATTCATATTCTGTAAATCAGATTATTCCTGTGAATAATTAAAAGTTCACAGTTTTAGTAAGAAACTGGGTTGGCATTAAGAATATAAATATTATAAACTAATAGTTATTAGACATTAATATTTGTAGATCTGTAGATTTTCAGACATGAAGAGGTGGAAAATCAAACATTTTCCCTATCTACAAACAAGCAAACATGCAAATCATCTTTTTCTCTCCTGTAGCTATGGAATGAGCAGCAACAATATTATTTGATTCTTCTTTCTGTGTGCCTTCAGTCAATTCTTCAGGGCCAGGTCAACGTTCTGCACAGTCACTGCTAATTTAACCTGCCATAATTACTGGAAAAGAGAGCTTTGAATCTCAGTGTTCTGAAGGTAGGTAAGTGAAGGACATGTACCACAGTTTCTTTTGACAAACAGTGTATTGGGGAAAAAAAAATAATCTAAACCAAAAGATTCTGCCAAAAAATATTTGAAATTATTTATTAATTTTCAAGACTACATTAAAATATATTTAAAACTTTAATCATCTTCTTTCATCTACTGAAAAGAGAGTAGTTTTGAAATTAAAAAATAAAACCTCTAAGAATTTGTAAAATATTTTTGGTATAATAATTTATGTTCTCTAGTTTGAGTCTGGTGAAATAATAAATAAATAAATAAACAAACCAAATTCTTGACATAAGTACTGTTTCTGTTAATCATACAAATTGCATAACAGTATTTAGCTATAAGAACTGGTCAGCTTTGGTCCAGAGATCTTACAATGTCCTTCTAAACAGTCTTCATCCATTAGTGTGAATTTATAAAACAATTACAAATATTAGGGTTTTTCAATTATTTGCAAATTTGCATGCAAAATTCTAATGTCTGTTGGGTTTCCAAATTAAATGTGCTTGTCTAATTTTGTAAATTTTATTACTAATATACCTATTTTTGTAAAATTCAAATCACAGTATCAAAACATCATGTAACCTACAATCCTTTTTTATTTTAAAAGTTACTATATGAAGTAGAGAAGTATCAAAAGTTCTGTTTTCCAGTGGAGAATGAAACCCTTTTTCAAAGTAAAAGAAAGACTTTGTAATTCACAGAAATACAATGAACTCCTTTGAAACTTTAATCCTTATAGTTAATGACACACTCTTTACTTACACTTTTTAATATGTTTTGTGTAGTCATCCAAGCAATTAATTTAATACATAAGAATGACCAGTCTGTCTCTCAAAGGTCTTTGGCAATTAAGGGAAAAAGTATACCATCTGAATGTGACATAGGGAAAACATCATGATCAAATGATTCCTATACACATAAATACTGTGGAAATCAGATTTCATGCCTGTGGATGTCCATCTGAAAAGCTCCTCTACGTTTCTCCAGATGGCTTTTTATTATAAAATCATTGACACAAGGCTAGAATGTATTATGGATATAGAAGTACTGTCCAGCAGATTTTAGCATTTTAGAAGGCAGAGGTTTCTTAAAGCCCTGAGTGAAGTCTATTCATAATTACACACATCTGCAATTCAAAATATAAAAATAAACCCACAAAACCCCAAAGTTCTGCAACTGAGCTATTGCATGTACAGAGGACAATTACATCTGTTCACACATATATGGTTCACCTACATGTGCTCCCCAATGCTCACAGCTCAGGTATGCCAGATTCATTGTGACTATTTGTTAGAAGATACATACGCATTGTATGAACAAACAAGTTTACAGGCCCTAAATCTTCACAATAATCCAATTTATTAATGCAAATGACAGTGAATTTTTATGCACATGCTTCAAGCTGAGCTTTTGATGCAACACATCTATTGTTAGGTTGTATTTTGTCTAAAATCAATTTCACAATCAAGATTTAAAATCAGCTGGATTTCGGAGGAGTATTTGTAGATCCCATACTGTCCTGGTTGGGGCTGGCCTAGCGCTCCCGTGGGTCTCTCAGCGGGAGGAGCTGCAGCACCCTGAGACCCCAGGGGCTCCCCAGGTCCCAGTGCCCTCACCTGTGTGCGGGGGCGGGGGGAGCACAGCTGGAGGGCTGGGCCCCGATTGGCCGATATCCCCTGTCACGTGACATTGCACTCACCATATAAAGGCAGGAGTGGGCCAGGAGGGGCTCTCACTTCCGGGGGTGTGGCTGTGGGGCCTTTGTGTTGGGGATTGCTGGCTGGGAGGTGAGCAGCTGCATTGTACATTACCCGCTGATCCTGCTGTCAGCGTGTTGTTCTGTCACTGTTATTAAACTGTTTTTATCTCAACCTGCGAGTCTCCCTTTGCCCCTCTGATTCCCTCCCCGTTCCCGAGTGGAGGCAGGGTGCATGAGCGGCTGCGGGGCATTTAGCTGCTGAGTAGGCTCAAAAGACAACACATACTTAACCAAAAAAATGAGGCTGAGTGATTGCTATCTTTGGTAGTGTCATATGAAATAACGCTCTAGCTCTTTTCATTTTGCTACATAAAATAGTTTAATAATTTTTCAGTTGCTGAAAAACCTTATGTTTTTATCTTGTTTTTTTGACATTTTTGAACCAAGTCATTTTAAGAAATAGGCCAACCTACCATAGACATAGACACGCAGCATATTGAGACAGTTGATACACTTAACTAACAGCTATTTTGATTTTTTTATATTAAGCATTCCTCTATGTGGCTTGTGATAGTACTTATGGACATATTAAAAAAAGAAAAAAGTAAAAAGGTGAAGAAAGTCAAGAGATACAGTGAAAACTTAGGAAAAGGATTCTAATTTTTCAGTTAACCAACAAAACCGTGATAGCACTGGTTGAGGCTCATTGCCAAGATGCCTCCTGCTTCCTTTACACCTGAGAACAAGGTTTTCACTTTCACAGGTCACCTTCCTGGGGAGAACAGTGGAGACAGGATCTATCTGCTCTATAGCTCTTACAGGCTGCTGTGGCTCAGTTGCCAAATCAAAATGTTGGTCTTGAGACCGGTTCTTTTTTGATTGTAGGATGCTGTGGGTGTTTTTTGTGAAAACTCAGGCCAACTGGGCTCCAGAACCTCATACAGTATTCATAAAAATACAACAAAATGTAAACTAGAAAATTTGAACCAAGTGTATTTGACAACAATATTTAATCCTTTCCACTTTCCATATCTGAAATGCTTTGCAAAGCACAGAAAAAATGTGAAGAAATTAACCTGCAGTTTTTCTAAGTGATATCAAAAAACCACTTGAGAATGAAATGTTTTTATGAATTACAGAGAAAAAATGCACAACAGTTGAACATACGTTAATTTAATGAATGTCATCATCTATGACTGGAAATAATCAGTGTTAATCTTGATGAAATATAAGACAGTATTAAATAAGATCATATTTGTGAGAGCATGTTCAACAATAAAGTGAAAGGAAGCAGAATATTTTAACTGTTTTTCCACTGGCTTTTTGCTTAATTTATTTCCCCAGAAAAGTTTTATTATCACACTACATAACAGACTTAAATCCAGCTGTACATCCCTGAAAATGCATCTGTATTTTATTTTATCTAGGAGATTTTCATTAAAATACCAGTTCAAGAAAGTAGAATGTACAATTACTCTTTCAATAAAATTAAGAAAATTCTGCTAATTTTCTTACACTGTTAAATTAATAATTTTATTGCTTAGAGTGTTTTAAATCACTTATTCCCCATATCATTCAAAAAAGACTGTGTTTTACCACCAGGGCAAAGTTCTCCTGGAGCAAAAGAAACAATATGTGTATCTGGATCCCTCACCTATTACTTTAAAGTACACAAAAACATCACTTTTCCAAATACATAGGCAATTATGAAAACATTTCAACAGAAAACATAGATAATTTTATCTCTACAAATTTGATGAAAAAATAATTACTTCAACAGAGTGTATCAGTAGGGATGTGCAGAAATAATGTCACTGTGAATAACACTGTTGGAAATAAATTAACTCATGAAGCAATATGTTGCTGTATTGGGTTTGCATGGCAAGGTTTTGGTAGCAGGTGGGCTACAGAGGTGGCTTCTGTGAGAAGCTGCCAGAAGCTTCTCCCATGTCTGACAGAGCCAGTGCCAGCTGGCTCCAAGATTGACCCACTGCTGGCCAAGGCTGAGCCCATCAGCGGTGGTGACAGGGCTTCTGTGATAACATATTTAAGAAGGAAAAAAAAACCCTGTGCAACAGCAACTGCAGTCAGAAAGAGGCGTGAAAATATGTGAGAGCAACAGCCCTGCAGACACCAGGGTCAGTGAAGCAGGAGGGGGAGGAGGTGCTCCAGGAGCTGGAGCAGAGACTCCCCTGCAGCCCGTGATGAAGACCATGGTGAGGCAGGCTGTGCCCCTGCAGCCCGTGGAGGTTATTAGTAGAGCAGATCCCCACTTGCAGACCATGGAAGACCCCACACTGGAGAAGGTGGGTGCCCAAAGGAGTCTGTGACCCCATGGGAAGCCCACACTGGAGCAGGTTTTCTAGAAGGATCTGTGGGCCTCTAGGGGACCCACACTGGAGCACTCTGTTTTTGAAGGACTGCACCCTGTGGAAGTGACCCACACTGGAGCAGTTCATGAAGAAGCATAGCCTCTGGAAAGGACTGACAGTAGAGAAATTTGTGGAGAACTGTCTCCTATGGGAGGGACCCCACACTGCAGCAGGAGAAGAGTGCAAAGGGTCCTCCCCTGAGAAGGAAGGAGCGGCAGACACAGCGTGTGATGAACTGACCACAACCCCCATTCCCCAACCCCCTGTGCACTGGAGGGGAGGAGGTAGAGAAAATTGGGAGTGAAGTTAAGCCCAGGAATAAGGGAGGGTTGGGAGGAAGGTGTTTTAAGATTTAGTTTTATTTCTCGTTATCTTACTCTGGTTTGATTGGTAATAAATTAAACTAATTCCCCCATGTTAAGTCTGTTTTGCCCATGATGGTAACAGCTGAGAGGTCTTCCTGTCCTTATCTCAACCCACGAGCCTTTAGTTATATTTTCTCTCCCCAGTCCAGATGAGGAGGAGAATGATAGAGCAGCTTTGGTGGACACCTGGCATCCAACCAGGGTCAACCCACCACATTTGCAAAGTGTTTTGCCCAAGCACTTGAAGTTCTGATGCAAATCTTAGTAGAAAAAAAATTCTGATTATTCAGTGTTGACTAATACATTATCACTGTTTAACGTAACATACCTTTATTTTTCATGCAGACTAACACAAATTATCTAGCTTTCTAAAGCCTATATTTTGATCTTATATTGAGCTTGTTATTAACTACAATCAAATATGCAAAGTCATATTCTAAATTTGTACCTTTTTTCCTCAATGACTGTTATTTTCCCATTAGTCATATTGGTATAATCAAGAATTTGTCAAATTATGTTTTGATTAATGAATTTTTTTTTTTTCTGCTATACTTAATAACCACACAATGGCAATCATCACTGAGAGAAACCTTCTCCCATCTGGATTTTCATGTTATAAAGAATGAATGTGTTATTAACTGGCTACAATTTTCCTCAGAATCCAAACGATATTATGAACCACAGTCAGAAAGTATGTGTAATGACTGCATGTTTAAACACAAGTGGGTACTTTGCAGCATCATTTTATGATTGTTAGCATAACTCCAGAGACAGTCTTCCGGTAGTCTCTGAACATATGTTTGAGGAACTGGCAGCGATAATGGCATTTCTTGAAATAGTTCCCTTAAAAAAGAGCAAGATCAATTTTAAAGATATGGATTCCTTTCATGTTCCTATCTAGCGTGTTTACAGGAAATAAAGTGGGAGTGGAAAATGCAATTAGAAAGTTCTTTCACACCCTTCTTAAATTCTTTTGCTTAACAAAGAAGAAAAAATGATTAATGAACCACTGCAGTAAATAATAGATATGAAGTAAGCAGGAAGTGTCAGACTATTTACAACAGAATAGCTGAATTTCTAGGATGGATATTGCAAGTGGAAGGAAGAGTGTAGCAGGAGAATTTTTATATAAAATTTGAAGTAAAAATTAAATCTAAATACAGAGCTAGACATAAAATTAGAGAAAATGAGTGTGTCTATTTTTCTGGGTGATATCCAAAACACTGTAGGAGATGCTAATAAGGTTTTAATGAGAACTGTGTTCAAGATAAATTGAGAATATACAGACATTTTGGTTTTGCTACCCAGAAATTCAATTCAGTTCATTCACAACAGAAGGGGAACATTTTGCTGTTGTGGCCACAGTCTATTGAGATATTTGAGCATTAGACTCTTGTCTAATCAAGGTGCATTTTTTTTTAATATTTTTTTTTTTTTTTTACCAGCCAGCCTTTCTCTTCCCAACACAGTTCTCTATATTCTGAGTCTTTGCTTCTGTCTGATGAACAGTTTTTCAGTCTAATTGCAGTGTATATTGTTTCTTCGTTCCCATTTCCTTCACCAGGATCCTTATCTGGATCCAATCTATCCTAGAGATTTGAGACTTACTAAAGATTCCCGTGGGTGTCAGCTATGCCCATACAGCTACTTCATTCCTTTATAGATCTGTACTGTCACTGAGACAAATGGTCCATCATTCCCACTTTCTATTTTCATGCCACCTCTGCCTGTGCACATAAACAAGAGACTCAGACCAGGAAACTGATGTGTTACCTAGCAAAAATGAATGGAGTTTCGTCTGTTTGTTTATTTTTTCCCATCTGTATTTTGATATCTTGATGAGGAAATGAACATACCAGTGCAAGGGAAGAGGAGGCTCAAACAGCTAATGGTACAGGAGAGGAAGAAAAAGACATCTCCTTCTGGAATATACTGGATTTAGAAGGACACTGCCTTAAAATTGCTGTGTGAACATAATTTAGCTGTTTGGAATTGTTTTTTCTCTTCTCTTTAAAAAATCTCATCATCAGAAGTAACTGATAAGTAACATAGCAAGAGGGACCTTGAATCAAAGCAATAATAATAGTATTACAATACTCAAAAGCTACATATTACAAGATCTGAACTTGGTTGGACAACCTTCTGATGAGGTTACATGTGATATCATGTCCTCCTTTCCCAAGGAATGGGTCTCATTCAGTTCATGGGTTTGGCAGTACAAGATTTGCTCAGCTGATGAAATACCCCAAGGACACAGTATACTATGACAAAGTAATATGAGAATATTTTAAATTGGGAAAATGAAGAAGAAGAATTAAATTCAGATCTTATCTGCAATATCTTCACACATTGTACTGCATCAAATTTCTAGAAAAATGGAAAATGCCAAATAAAATACATTAAAAACCAAATTTGACATCATAGAGGAACAAGTGACTTGTAATACAGATATTCTTAGACATTAGGCATATTCAGGATTGAAAGGCCATCTGTTGTCAAGCAATGAGCCTCTATATCATCATTTTCAACTACTGCAACTTCCATGTTTAATCAATTACAGGGTGTTTTTATAGAACTATAATACTAATTGACCTGATAACATACTATTAACATTAACAAGTAACAAACCATTTTAGAGGAAGTGAGTAAAATAAATAAGGTCTATGTTACAGAAAATAGGTCTTGTTGGGAAGGGCAACTCTGAAATAACTGTGTGGATATAGAGAGTAAATTCATAGTGCTGCTGTTCTCAGTAAAAGAATTCTCCCTTCCTCAGCAAAACATAATCGTACACATAAAAAATATTTGATTGCTCAGTGGATTATATCATGCTGATGCTTTTTCATGTCAGATGACAGTATTTAAAATGGAAGAACTGAGACCTATGCACCAAAATATTGTGACTTACTAAACTTTTGCAACTGCATTGACACTAACTAACCATTTCCTTTCTAATAGTTCAGTGAAAAAATTATTGTGTTTCTAAGAAGCCCTGCTATAATGAATGACAATCTTCTCGGTCACAAGGCTCTCAGACCATATCTTGGTTACCATTCACCTGTTGCCTGCTAACTTCATATTCCTTTTATTATCAATTGCACAAATATATCAACAACCTTGTCATTCAAAGTCAAAATATAGAAAGTTTTTCTGGCAGAATGAAATAGAATTTCTAATGCAATCACTTATTACAACTACTATACACAAAATAAAATGTTTCAGAAAAGTTAAATTCAAACCATGGAAAACTGTATTTTTTCTTGTCATTACTAGATATACCCACTATATCTGTTTTGAAAATTTTTGTTTCTGAACTCAACCTAAGTAGAACAAAGATAATAGCATCTGGAAGAATAAATATTACCCAATTAAATTAAGACATTCCTCCCTGAAACTGGGGAACAGGGGTGAATTATAGAAGGATATGATCTTGAGTTCCTATTTTCAGAGAAGTGATCTATTTAAATATGAAATTCAAACATCTGCTTAAGTGTATTTTACTGTCAGTCTGTCTACCTGAATGCATCCTTCATGAGCAGCTTTACGAGAACTTAAAATATTGGCACAGTCTGTTCTGCACACTCAGTCCTTCTGGATGAGAAAAAGAAAAGAAGAAATCAGATAAAGTTAGGCTGAAAGATTTTGAGAGTTTAATCAACTTTTTTTTTTTCCCCAAGACACGGTCAGCTCTTCCTAACACATTCTTGACAGATGTTTGTTTTATCATTTTTAAATCCCTAAGGATTCCAGGATTCTGGCTAGGCAAGCCATTCAAATTCTTAATCATCCTTAAAATTAGCAAGTTTTCCCCTGTGTCTAATTTAAACATTCTTCACTGCAGTTTAAACTCATTACTTCTCTTATACCAGGAGTTATAGAAAAGGTTTTCACTTTATTTGTTCAGCAAGTTTGCCTCTTGAAAACCCTTCTTATGCTACCAACAGTCTTATTTTTTCTAAATCTTTGAGTCTTTCTGAACTTGTAAACTTATGACCCTTCCTTCCCTGTCCTTTTCAGCCTCAGGACAGACCCAGCTGCCTCTGAGCTGCATCTTTACTTGGTGTTTCACCTGTCTCTTGCAAGATGCACCACAATCCTGCTCATGGTATAAAAAAAAAAAATACTATCTCAACCTTTGGTCGTTGATGAAAAACAGTATTATGAAAAAAGTTGAGCAGTTTGTTTCAACTGCTTAAAATTAATTTACAACTGAACAGAAAAGATTTAGTTCACTGAGGGACGGAAAAGGGACTAGGGACCTGGTTTTAATTTAAGTTATATTCTGAATATCTGAATACCTGAATGGTTTTTGAGATCATCGAGTGTTAGTCAGTGGGAGTCTTTCCATTAACTCCAATAAGGATTTGAATCAGATTCTTAGAATTATGAAACACCGAAGTACATAATTCTTATTATGTCAATGGGTGTTAGGTGCCTAGCATCTGTATGTGTTCTTGCAAAACCTATCTTTAGTGCTTATCAATTCAAAGAACACTGATGAAAAACATCAGCTTGTCCTATCAAAAATAGGATTAATGTTTCATTTCCGCAACTTTTGAAAAGCACAGCATATAATATATATAACATTAACGTGATTTTTACGGCAGAAGCAGCAAAAGTAACAATCTGTACACACCAGCTGCTGGAAGCTTAACAGAGCACACATTGATTTCAAATGTTTGATGTCTCATGTCATTTAGAAAGCATGACATTTGGACGAACAGCCTTCTGCGAACTCTTGACATACTCTAGTAACCAATCTGTTCACTTGGAGTTAGCTGGTGTGCACAGGACAGATGTACCAACTGCCTTAATGAAGTACTGTAAATTTTAATTTAGTGTCTGCAGAATAAATGAGGTTCAGAAGAAATCTAACTTACTTATTGGTCACCATATTAATAGTTGAAGGGTGCTGTCTAATAATACACAGCCTATGTTTGTCAAGCAATCTATCTACAGTTCCATTATTCCTCCTAGGTTTTTCACAAAATTTACATCATCATTCTGGCTATTACTATATGCCTGACCTTCTACATTTATTTTCAGGGACTAGTCCAAGCAAGATGGAGGTTCTAAACTGATGACACATACCCAGGCTCAAGCAACAGCAGAGCACTTTTCTATTACTTCCATTACTGTCTGGTTCTCTAAGATCCTACACAACCTCAGTTGTCCTTGTAAGATTTCCTCAAATTCTCTTCTGTGAAAGATGTATTTTTTTACCACATTGAGTTTGAATTCAGAGGTTTGTCTTCTGTAATATAGCTTTATTGTCAAGTACAGTTGTATTTTGTTGCCCTCCTTTTTTTGTGACATCTGCACTTATCTCATATTCTTATGAAACAATGTTTTTCTGTAGCATAAAGTAACAAGGAATGTCCATTTCTACCTATTTCATGTGTTGTTTTCCTGATAAAATTTCGCACCCCCCCCGCCCCGAAAAGGACATACCTGATTTATTGACACTGCTTTATTCTAGTGGTCCAAGGAAATGTCAACATGATATTGAAGAATTTTATAAGACACTGTGAAATATGCCTATGAATGTTATAATTGCTGAAAAACACCCTGATTTGGAGAGGACATAGACTAGGAAACAGTATTATTGCCCTCCCTAAGATTAAGTAGCAGTTTTCGTGTCATTAAGTGATTGTCAATTTCCAACATTCTGGTTTGTCAATGTGCTCAGGGATGATGGAAAAAAAAGTTATAGAAGTGCTATATCTTTTAGGTGATGATTTTAATGTGGTCCAGAATTATAAATTTTAATAGGTTAGCAACCTTTTTACAAGTGTGCCTAATTCCATTTTACTGGTTATGACGTTGAGATATATGAAGGATAAATTATTTTTTCATATTCTTCTCTCCTCTTTTATGTATATATACCTGATATACAATATGGTTGAAAAATTAATATAATACTTTAATTATCAAGTCAGGAGGGGCGACATACTTTCTGGTCCATGGCATGCTTCAGACGTTACTACTATTAATTATAAAGAATAAGAGCAGCAACAACTTTGGTATTTTTCCAGAGATGATCTTTTTTTCTGAAATCAGTTTTTATACCAGATAAGGATCTATAATTTTATGTGAGTTTTTTAAAGTAGCAAAAATTACAAAGTAGTTATATATTTAGAAAACAAACACATGTTGAAGTTTATTTGTTTTAGAAAGAACAAACAATATTATACAATTTCTTACCATGTAAATGATTCAGGAGTTCCAAATTAAGTATTTCTCTCTCAAAGTTTTGTCTGACTTGTCATTTACAAACAGAATATGGCAAGTTGTGTTTTATCTAAATATTTGACATCAAAGGGAAATGCTGTCTTTAGTGTAGGTAGCTGATTTCTTGTTGGTTTTGGAAATCAGATGCTTCATTACATATGTGAAAGAAAAATATGTTAAGATTTTAAAAACATGTAAAGAATATCAAAACTGTAACAAAATGTTTTTATTCAATATGGGAGAATTATTTTTCTTGTTGCCATTTTAAAGTTAACTGACACTCAGTTGTGGAAGCAAAAATAATGAAAATATTTTCTTAGTGACTTTTTCTTATTTACTGACAAGTCAGACACTGTCAAAAAACTGCCAGACTGGTCAGAAGTTTGATGTGCTATTGACTATTTAGCACGAAGATATTTCAAATTACTTCGGCTTATTTAACAGCCTTGTCCACCTGAGTTTATGGCAATGATTTTGAACTCTCTTAGAGAGCAGAATCAGGTCAATTAGGTAACTCAGTGATTTCAATTGGATTATGTACAAGCCATAAAGAAGAAGTAGTAAATATATTTCAGGTTTATCAACATCAAAGCACATATGCATACATTTTTGAATACCAAAACACATATGAAGATATGGGTTCTGTAGTACTTGCATGAATTTTCTGTCTATCAAAAATACCAATAGGCTTCCACAACTTATTTTCTGTCTGACTAATGATAGAGCTTCCGTAAGACTTCTTTTTTTCCATGTCTATTTTTATATAGAAATATTGAAAGATGTATTTAGTTGTTGAATGACAATAATCAAAAGTGACTAACAACTTCCCTAAGAATTCTGTAGAACTGTCTATCCTAATAAATAAAGAAAACTTTCCATATGAATGTATATAACTCAGTTTTACTTTTTTTTTTTTTTTTCATTTACCATTCTTCAATTTATAGTAATTTTTAATAATTTTTGTAATCATCTTGATGAAATTACTGGTACAGAATTGTCTGAATGCACAAATTTGAACAAAGATTTTCTTCCTTGTACTCTTGCAGTTTAAAGAAGCTGCCTTGAAAAGTTTCTGCCACCTTACTAAGAGAAAATATTAAATTATTGAAGAATATTATTAATTTTATTGCTTTTTTAAAGTGGTATCATGTTTCTGAAATTTCAGTGCCATGTTATTACATCAAAAAAATTGATAAAATGACTAAGCCATTACCTTGATGCAATACTTATATGCACAGTGATTATAAGAGCCTGTTCAGCTGTCACCTAGAAGGTACATTAATCAGAATTGGATATTGTCATTAATAAGAATTATATTTTCCTTCAGTTTTCATAGTATCAAGTCAATACTCTTAAAACTAATCCTTTCAGAACTAGAGAAAGCTGAACTATTCAGATCAATAAATATAAAATATTCCATGTATAAATTTATATTATTATATGTATGCACATTATCATATGGAAAAACTTGCAAAAGATTAAATAATGGCTGGGATAGCTTCTTCTGAAAGCTGAGTTTCAAATTACCTTCCAGAAAACTGTATATGTTCATTCAAAGTCATATTGTGGGCCTTGTGTCCCTGTTGTCTGATGCTCCATTTTTTTTCTTTCAAAAGATACAGATAAATGGTTTAGACTGGGTGCTTTGTGATCCTGGTGTGTTTTGTTTTTTGTTTTTTGTTTTTTTTTTCTTTTTTTTTCTTTTTTTTCTTTTTGTTTGTTTGTTTGTTTTTTGTTTTGTTTTGTTTTCAGAGGTGAAACTGAAGAAATTGTAGTGACAAATGCAAATAACTGTGGATCAAAAGCAAAGCCATTTTTTTTATCCAAACCCCTAAAGACTAAGATTGCTGAATTTTATAGTGCTCTGTTCATTTTCTCCTAATAAAATTAATCCTGTAATGAGTCCATAAGTGTGAGTGTATGAGTCACTGAACAGGCTTTTTCCAAACTGCTACTGTTTGTGTGCCGTTATTAGACTTTACTGACACTTACATTGTCTCTACAACTGCTGTTCAGAGTACTACTAAACAACTACTATAACTGAATATGTGCAGTCACTGGGGATGGGATACGTTTCCAGTTCATGACTGTATATTTATGACTATATTGTAGACGATACCACTACTTAGAACAGAGATTTCTATTACTGTCTTTCAAGCTGGTCTGTCATATAATATGGTTGTTCAAATGTAAAAGATTGCTTGGATGATAATATAATTCTGTTCACATTGAAATCAAAAACAAAATGAGCTTTCATGAAAATAATATTTGGCTTTATCACACCATATTGAGAATGACTAATAGGAAAATCTAACCCAATTCCTTATTTCTTTTTATTTGGTTGATAAAGTAAGATATAACGCATCTTATTTTCAAATCAAGAGTATCTGATAAAAAGAACAGAGAGACTATGGCTGATGGCTTTTATCCTGATCAACAGATGAATGACATCAGGGATATAAATAGAAATCACATATCCATACTGTGGTTTATCATTCTGTGTTAAAAAGAGGCAGTTCACATTTGAGTAAGTGAAGGAACTCAATGTTCCATCAGAGAAGGGCAAAAAATTATTCTTAGATGAATCTTAATAGACATACATCTGAAGCGGATTATGAATTTAGCAAGCAGCTTTCATTCCCTCTTTTCAACATGTTATAATTGTAATTAATATGGCTCTGACTGAGTGGTGGTCTGAACTTTTTTTTCTCTCTTCTTCTCTGTGAAAGACAGATGGGGATAGAAAGCTTTGTTAGACCGAAATCAGTAATGATTGCTCTCAAAGGAAGGAGTGGCAATTTGGGCAGGGCGAAACCTGTCAGTGTCAGAAAAGCAAAATGAGCAGATAATTGCAATCTTCAACTTTCAAGGTTCACTTGAACCTTTAAATGAGACAAGTAGATTCATATAATTTCCTCCTCTTCTTTTACAAGAGGTCTAAGTTGCCCCCTTTATTTTTCTGATGTAAAGGCACTGACAGGAAGATGGAGACCAGGAATGTTCCTCCTGGTTATTTTTGTTTTGTTTTGGTTTGTTTGTTTGTTTTGTTTTGTTTTGTTTTGTTTCTTTCCCACTTTAATAGATCATCTAAAAACTATGTAATGATGATATAATGGTGGATTCCATTTTACATGCTTTTCATTTCTAGGACCTTGGTACTGTGGGCCTCTATCAGATGGTACCCAAAACAATTACCTTCATCTAGAACAAAGCTTATTGGCTCATGAGCTATTGAAGCAAAACAGTATGCTGATCTCCACATCAACCTAGACTGTGGTTGTAATACCCTTTTAAAGTCACACTGTCAGATCTTACAAGCTATTGATTACTTAAAAGTTACAGTCTGAACATTTTGAATACAGAAGGTACAATGAAGACCCTCCTTGCTTATTGACGCACATTAATTAATTAATCACCAAATAATGGAACAAAGACACCTCTCATAATAGGTAACACCAAAAATACTGGGTGAGGCTTTCTTGTTTCTGTTGATATAGGAAGGAGGTATTTACAGAATAAAACAGAACCCATGAATACTACCTAGAGGAGCCAGAGATCTCTACTGGTAGGCTAAATAAAACTATGCCGGGGCAAGATCATCTGTGTCCAATAGTTGTCAGCACAGTCCCTAATACATATCTGACTTATGCCAACATGAACTCTTTCAGACAATGACTAGGAATGATTTGGGGTGTTGAGTGATGAAGGACTTATCCTAGTTTGCAGTATGCACGAGGTCACTCTGGGTAGTGGGTGGGAAGTCATCTATATGAATACTACACAAGTTGAGCCATTTGTCTTCAGAACAAGAAAATTATATTTGAACTATTTTAATTACTGGTTTAGAAGTAGCTTCCAGGACTATAGTGAATAGCTTTAAAAGTTTAGGTAAAATAAACGAGAATATAAATGCTTAATTTGTAAGTCTTTGTCCCCTCTGAAGGTTTTCTGTTACTGATGAAATAAACCTGTGATTTAGAGGGATTTCAAATCATCATTCCTTATATTTTCCAGACAGAAACATGTGCATCCAAAATGAAGGATATGTACTGTCAATGATAGACACCTGGATTAATTCCACATATTTACAAAATTGCTTGACTCCAAAGGCTTACTCAAGCCTTAGGTGAGCTGAGGCACCTTTTGTGTGTCACACTCTACTTCCATGCTTTTAGTTGTTGAGTCAAGTAAGCCCTAAACATTTCTTCTTTGTATTGCATTTGATCTGGGAACCAACTCAGAGGAGTACAATATCTCTTTTATGTCATGGTAAAAGTCAAGCATCATGGTTTAAAAATCACCTTCTCCACAATGGGTGCTAGATTATGTAGGAACAAGCAGAGAAATAAATGTATGTATTCCTAAATTAAAACTACTTTGGGTAGCAACAGTAGCATTGACAGGGTGTGATGTTTCCTGGTACACTATTCAGAACACAGTGATCATCGTTTATTTCATAAACGCTATGGACTTCAACTGATTATCTAATAGCCACTCAGTAAAATATACTATAACGAACTACCATTCTGGGGTTTTTTAATGTAGGAGGAGGTTCTGAACAAACTCAACACTCCAGTTAAAAAGAGGAGACGCCAGAAGGCTGTGCTGGAATTCAATTACCTGAGACTATTCAAAATTCTGACTCCAAAGTGAGGGCGTAATCATGTATGTGGACGCAATCAGAAAAGTTAAAAAATTTCTACTGCAACCTCTCTACCTTGACTTTTTGTATTCTTGCCCTATATAGTTTCTTCTTTCTTTTTTTTTCACTACATATACCCAATTTTTAATTTACACATAATAATAATTTCTCTTTAAAAACAGCTTTTTAAAAAAATCTATTGAAGTAATGCTACTACTGGAGAAAATATAGGGAAATATCATTTCACTCTGAAATAGTGAAAAACTGTAATTTTTCATTTGGTTGTGTAAGCTCCCTGTTCATAATGTAACTGGGAGCTTGATGTATGATGAATTTTTATACATGCCCACCAAACTCATCAACTTTTTTGTTTTTACTCAAGATGACTGTACACCTTTAGATATAGACAATGACAGCCCAACACAGATTCCACAAACTGTAATAAATGTGAGCATTCTTCCAACCTCTGTTACTACATTTAAGTGAATCAGCATTAGAAAATAAATATTTAAAAGACAGTCATTACATGGAAAAGTTATAGAGAAAATTGGAGTTAACCTTTTTCAGTGCTGTTTACTCAGCAGATTCTTAAATGGGAAAATTTGTCTTAAATATTTTTCAATTGTACATGAAAAAAAAAAAAAAGAGATGTTACAGTAAGACTATTCTAATTTTCCTCTAACACCTTCCTTTAGAGAGAGCATATTTACAAGCCAAACTTCTATTGTAATTGAAACCATTACTTTTTTTTTTTTTTTAATGTGTCCAAATTAAAAGAGAATTAAAACTTTTCTAAAAGGGAATTATGATCTTTTTAAATTGTCATTGTGTTATAAATTTTAAGACTTCTACATAATAAAGTTATTAGAGAGCTGAAATTAATTTAATCATTTAGACAGAGGAAGAAAGCAGATCATGTCAAGCAAGAAGGAATGCAAAATAGAAATTAATTAACTGAAATGTTGGTTAACTGTAGAGATTAGTGACAATAAGATTAGTCATGGACAGAAATTAATAAGAAATTGCTGAAGTACTAGCCTACAAAACACTAACAGAAGAATTAAAATTATTAAACAGATATTTAAGATATTTTGATATATTAATAGGGGAGTTGGCTTTTCCTTGTTTAAAATTTACTTTTTAAGGTTAACATCTAGGAAAAATGGCCAAGCAAAAACACAAAAGGTGGTTAAAAGTTACATGAAAATTATAATAATAATTTGGCAATAGATAACTCTCTCTGTGTGTATTCATATTTCTTTTTATACAGAAAGGAACATATACTTTCCGGCAAATAATTTAAAAAATCCAAATGCTCATGCAATCAAGAATTGAAGACTTGTATTGGTCAAAGAAGATAAATTGTATTCCTGTGATTTTTAAGGTATGGTTAATGCTTCTTGACTTCAGAACTGAAAGTAAAATTCTTAGTCTTATTTTATGATCAGTCAGAAAGATTAAAAGATCAGCTGTTTAGACCAATGTAATTTCCATTACTTGTGTAATTTCATATATTTGGATTTCTTTTATGAAGATTGGTTCTAATATCAAGTTTTATACCTCAATGCTTTTTTATTCATGGGGAAATTTCTGATGATGTTTTTATTCATCCCCAATTGACATTAAAGCACTTATTTCACTGAGGTGTATGTGAGCTGGGATCACCTGTCTTTGTTGCTCTTACAGAGTAGGCAAAGGTTCTTGGGAGTGAAGATTTTCTTCTTAGATTACTCAGGTAACAGGACTGCAGTTTATCTGCTCATGTTTTCATGATGGTATTGTCAAATTGCAAGTTTTGTGTAAATATCTATGTGTATTTTGTCTATAAATCTCGAAAGATATAACTTGTTAAAAATGCAGAAATCCTAAAATAACAGAATCTGCAACAGTCTGTTGTCTTTAACCATACCAGGTGTGTTTTCATGTCAAATGTGAAGTCAGAGGAGGAATTTCTCTCTCATGTGTGCTCCAATCTTCCAATCAAGATCTTTCGCTGTCAGTTAATCCACCCCAACAGCTAACATTTATACCTCAGAGCTATCATTAATACTGAATCTGAAACTGTTTAAGAGCAAGCAAAAACCTGAAGTTTCTTGAAATGCATGAAGAACCTCACAAAAACCATCTTGCTTTCCTAGTGGAAACCCACTGTAATGGTTCTGTTTGAAAACTGTAAACTAGATAAACTTCTTTGAAATCACTCTGAAGGCAAAGAAAAACTCAGGATGATACCATAATATTTGTGAGCTATCTTGCCTTTTTCTTGGGCTATTGATATACTTGAATTAATGATAAAAGGGCATATATACTTGTTTATTGTTTAGATAGAAGTAACATAAAATGTTCAGAGAGAATCATCCTGTTTCCTACATTAACAGTCTATATTTCAGGTTTTAGCCACATATAATCAGCTTCCAAAAGCAAATAACACTGTGTCATTTATTACTGCACAAGTTTATTTTTAAAATATCTAAACAAAAGCAAGGAAGACTGCATTTGCAGATATACACTTTTTCAGTTTTAGTCAAATTCTCTACAACCTCTTCCATGCTGGAGATTTTGGATATTACAGTTGGGATGCCATAACTGTTAGTGTGAGCGCAGTATGTAAACTCATATCATAAAAAAGTTCAGCCTAATCACTACAGGAGTGTGATTTAAGTTAATTTGTTTTATGAACAAGGAGAACTTCCTTAATAACACAGTGTTCATGATGCAGAAATAGTAATTGAACATATGGAGACAGTAATGTTTTATATCACTCTGGCCAGTTTGACAAAAATATGTTTGTCCATAACCTGTGTAAACTATATATTTTAATCTCTGCTTGATATGATAAAGGAGGAATTGTTAAGAATATGCTGCTCTGTAGAATTTGTTCTTAGCTGACCAATAGATAATTTAAAAGTTATTACTGTGAAAAAGTCATGTTTGTATAATCATTATTCTTATATAGAAAGGCAATAACTGAAGTTTTATAAGGGCAAATTTATGCAGAAAAAATATCACCAAAGGTTGTAAAATAGAGATATGCTTTCTAGCTCCAGAAACCAATAGCTACAAATTTCTGGAAGCTATGAGTGTGTTCTGGAGAAGTACTCCTATATACTTGACCTGTCCTTAGACTCCTGTGGACATTCAGTGTTGACTGGTGGAAAAAAGATATTGGGCTACACGTTCTTAATTTGTCTGACACTAGAGCAACTTCTTGAAGGTCAGCTTTTCCCAGAGTGCTGACAAAATCTGCTCATAACTTCTCACTGTTAATGGTTCATGTAACCATTATCACTTTACAGACAGAATAATGACAATCACAGCCCTTTAAATAACTGGATGAAGATAAAATATAGATGTTAATTATCTATGTAAATATAACCATAAAACACCACTACTTTCATTCACATTAACAGCATTCTCTTCCAGATAGTATTAATATTAATCCGACACTCTAAACTGCAGTATGAAAGTCTGAGCATGTGACTAGAGTAAAATAAAACCCAAATTTTATTGCATTATTTGAGTTGACAATTCCCTTTGTGGAGTTCAACAAGTTGATTAACTTGTCTGTTTTACACATTTTTCTATTCTGTAATGAGCATAATGATAAGTAGATTTTAGGGGAGACTATATAAAACAAGAAATTTTCCACTATATAGATCTTATTTACAGTATTACAAGTGTGTACAAAAAAGACTTATTCAGGTATAAAACCAGTTGGAAAATGCAATGCATTCAAGGACCATTTGAGCAGGTCCATAGAATTAAGAATACTACCTAGACTTTATTACAGTTCTGCTAGAGATTATTTCTAGTTCAGATCAGTTATTAAATCAGCTCACACACAGAAAAATCTCATAAGTACCCCACAAGTTGCTCAGGCGTGCAGTTGTCCAATGGCACACTCCTGATTCACTTAGCAGGAGTTCACATAAAGTGCAACACTGCTTCACAGAGATTCAACATCTAAAAGAAGTGATAATCTGTAAAGTGTCAGACATATTTAGATGAATATTAGATAAATTTGTTACATGGGAGGTTGAGAGAAATGTTGCTCATAAGAAAATACTACAAAGTTTTTAGTGTGTACTCAAAAATATTAGCTATGGTCTCAGATTTATTTTCTTTAAACATTTATTTGGCTGTCTGAAATTGCTTAGTCCTTCTTACAGGCAATTATGTAGTTTGCAACATTCATGTCTCCTTTGGAAGTAAGCTTACTCAAGATAGGCCAAAATGTAAAATCACTTGTCACTGTATACGGGATAGAAATAAATCCTATTACACCACAGCTTTTTTGATTGGTAGTATCTTCATACTGTATGCTTAAATTTAAAAATACATGCACAGCTTACACTTTTTAAGCTTTAAAGCCTGGGTTTGCTCTTCTCATGTCCTATTGTTCACAACAGTTATCATGCATTCATTCTGCTTCTTCTATCAGAGAAACAGCTCCACTATAAGAAAATTTCACTTAAACCACTTTGTTTCTAATCATAAGATTTCTCAGTTTGAGTCCAATTGGCCCTTGGTAGTCCAAAATTATAGACCAGAGTTCATGGACAGTTTATTCCCTGGTCAGGTGAAGTCAACCAGTAGTATTGCTGCAGTCAGCTGGAAAGACTAAGTTACACAGATGAAAATGCAAGTCCTATAAAGGACAGCATTCCTTGTAAGGACTATTGCATTTTGCTTATGAGTTCATTCTAATAAATGCTTATTCATTACATTTTTCCCTGAGTTCCAAAATGTTTCTGTTTAAATAAAAGCAATGATATAAAAAATGGTATGATATTAAAAAATTGTCTTTTTAAAATAACTTTATGAAAGACCTATCTGCCATATTTGTAATATTTCTGCTCTCCATCAGAGAAATTTGCTATTTCAAGGAGTCACATTGCACCAATTTGGTATTTCATCAGCTGGCAACATAACAAAGCTTTTTAATTTTTTATAAATTTTAAAAGTATTTTTTATTTTCGTTTGTGTTATGAGTAATTAAAATTCCTTTTAAAAATTAGTAACAGCGATCTCATTTTTTCATGAATACTCTTCTAAAAGTAACCTTATTATTCTTCTAAACTTTTTTTTTGGGGGGGGGGAGGAATTTATCTAGAACAAGTAATTATTAATTTTTTGAAGCCAAACAACTTCTTCCCAAACATCTTTTACAGTGACATGTAGATATTGGAGAGTTTGCAGGAAGGTCTGCACCCACCAACCAGTGTTGAGAATCAGACAGGCATATACCTCTCATCACTAAGTCTTCTGAGAGTTATCATTTGTCTACATTTGTGTTAATGAAATCTCAAAACTACTTTTTTCTCTCTCATTCCTCACATGTACAAAACAGCTCAGCATTAAATTATGTCTATATTGAGCTTCTTTTTCACTCAGAATATTAAGAAAGACTTCTAATCTCTGAAAAAAAGGTCAGCCAAAAATAGAGCTCCATGACTAGGACTCACATATACGTTGTTAAGAGAGCCTTTGTTGAGGATATTCATCTGTGTATAGAAATATTTCCATATCAAGATCTTGAAATACACCTACTGAAGTCATGAAAAGTAGTTTGCTTTTAAGCTTTTCCTCAGATCAATTTGCCATGAAAAGTATAAGTAGCCTAAAGTTTTTCCTAGATAAAATTTTCTACAAGAATAACCATTAAGGTTGAGTGTCTCCTAAGATAAAGGATAGCTCTTCATTGAACCCATGTAAGTGTCCTCTGCTTTCCAGTTCAGATTCTGTTATGTCACGAACTGATCAATACAGCAACATTGATGTTTATGTACTTTGAAGAACTCAACAATAATTTTTCTTTGTTGGCTGAGTTATTTTTCTCACAAAATTGTCCTTACTAATAAATTCTCTTGAATTATAAAGGCAGTTATCTGAAAGCTCTGTAACTTACCTAATTGTTTCACTACATAGAACAACAAAAATCCCTACAAACTGATTAAAGAAAAACAGATTTTGAAAGAGGAACCAATACATACAATGAATATTGTTTATGAAAAAAATATGGTTTTATAATAATCTGTTTAAGGAAATTAAAGGAAACAGCTCCATTTTGCTGTTTATGATATATCCTCGTTCTGCTTCTCCCCATATGCAGGAAAGACTTCTGGTATTCCCAAAGATGAAGAAAACACAAAATAACAGCTACTGCACTGCATAGCTTCCTATGATCTCATCAGTCCAATCTCTTCTTTGGTTAAAAGGTAATGTTTCTGATAAAACTAGAGGAATCTTCAATTTTTTTTTTGCTGTGAATTCTGCTTTAAAGTAACTGAATAATTGTTTATGCAAAATAACCCTATGCCACAGGAGAAGTAGAAAATAGAATATAAAATAATTCTTTTATTAACTTTCATTTGACTCTTTCTTTAGGGAAAAGAAAAAAAGCAAAAACCTAAAACCCTAAAGAAATATTTATGGATGGCAAGTAGTGTCATGACACAATTGTGTTAGATCAAATCAATATCAAACGGCTTATGTTAGCAACAAGGCACTTCAATTTCTCCTTCACAACTCTTCATGTTCTCCAAGGAATGTTCATTAGGTCTCTACCCTGTGGAATACATCAACAAGCAACAGATCTTTAGGACATTGGAGCCTCTGACTTCAGAATTATTGATAAAATCCTGTTGTTTTCAGAAGAAACAAGATTCAACTTTAAAACATTTTATGATATATAGTTCTAGTTGGAACACCTGTTATCAAACTAATCAATTATTTGAAATACTGTATTGAAGTATTTTTAGTACTTGCTATGGACAGAATACAAAAAATTCATGCTTGACAACTTTGGATTTCTGATCAGACAATTTATATGGTACTATTTCTATTCTCTGAAGGAATAAATACATAATTACATCACATTTCTCTGTTTTAAGCTTTGTATATTATGCCTTATGAAAATTTGTGGCAATAAAACTATTGTAGAAATGTTGATGGATAAATAGTCCAAAAAGGCAGCAGGCACAAAGAAAGAATAGACTAATGATAGGTCACATTCATATGTGACATGTCATATGGTCATATGACTGTGACATATGGTCACAGCCAGTATGTAGAGTTTTATTTGCTTTTGAGCATATTTTAAGTGTGCTCTATCTAAACAGTAACACAGCATAAGCATTTTCTGAATATTGTAATGGAATGTTGCTGAATGGAGTGTTATAACAGCCATTTGGCTGTACTTTGTCCTGTGAATCTCAGAATTTGTACTCCCTTTTTCCTACCTCTGGGGAAAACTCTTTATCTATGGAGTGGATAACACCACAGAGAAATCTACAAGATCAATCTGACTGCTATATAATCTACAAAATTAATTTATCAGGTATACATTTTTTCGTTTTTTCTTCCTGTGACAAAGTGCTGTTTGTGTTAACCTTAACATGACCTGAATGGCCATTACTGTCATTGTGAGAATAGGAATAATACAAAAAAAGACTTCATGGGTGGATTCTCAAAATCTGAAAATCTAGATTCATTTGAACTAAGACTTTAAATGAGACATCTAAGTGACATTCCTTAGATGAAGAGAAATAAATTGAGTGAGAAATTGGCTCAGCCCACTTAAGATATGGATGGCTCTGAAAATGGATTAGATAGATTTATGTTTAAGTGTCTTGTGGTAAAAATAATCCATAAAGCTCAATACACTTGTTATTACACAGAATCCATTAACACTTATGTCACATAGTCCTGCTGGATAAAATCCTGAAATTTTGCCCTATTTACAGTCAATGTTTCCTCAAATACATCCTTTGAATTTAATGTTAGGTTGCCCAAGTGAAAGTGAGAGTCAAAAGAAAAGTATCTTCAGGACTTGCATCAGTGATAGCAGCAAAAGAAAATTTCTGAGAAGAACTCTTCAGCTGATTTGCTCTTAATTAGATTATGTTAAAATTATTATTCATTTGCTTTCACTGTTTCACAGACACAAAAAACAGCATTGACCAGGTGTGTCTAGAAAAAGGAAGAGCATGTTTTTTCCTCAGTTACGCTCACTGTGCTACTGTCTTCAAGAGCATCAAATAAAAATGACACAGTACATTATTAATATTACCATGAACTGAAGATAATTATGGTACCTATTCAAACAGGTTCCATCTCCACCAAGAAGATAGTTTGCAGAGGCAAAAATTGAGAGTTGAATACAGAAGTATGGTGGTTTTAGGCTTCCTGAAAGACATTCACTGTTCCTCAAGGGAGTTCTTTAGTAAATGAGGATTTCAAGGTGTGCCGAAGTTTTTTGACACTGAAAGTAGGAAATTTTCATTCTTTTTCATCACTTACATGAAAAGGTGGTAAGGAAAATTATTTTCATCTATATTATGAACTCAGGAATGATTCAAAACTGAAAGATTTATTTCCGTGTAATAAACGTGGAGATTTAAAGCTGAATAAATATGAAACATTATAAAATTTAGAGAGATGGTAAATTTTTAAAGAATAACTTCCCAGTAAGGTCTGTTTTGATAATCTCTTCCCATTTCTAAATTAATCAGATATTTTTTCAAATTTTTTATTGCTAGAATTTATTGATTTATGGATTAGGAACATAACAAAACCCATATAGATGGTTTATATAGATGGAATATAGATGGACTTCCACATTAGAAGCTGTGCAGGATTGGATATGTCAGCAGGTTTAAATCAAATACACCTACCATGGAAGTTGATTAACTTCTCTGAACTAATACAAAGCTACTTTCATCCACAGTATTATTGAAGTAAGCAGTAAACGTATGAAACTTAGAATCAACGTTGCAACACCTCCCTTGGCCTCCTAGGAGACTCAGTTCTGACTTTTATACCTCCATTACAGTACAGGTAATAAATGTTCAAGTTACTGAAATTAAATCAATCTGGAGAAATTAAGATTTTGGTAAAAGCAGTAGTCAAGTGTTCATTTTATGTAGATTTTTCAGAAGTGGTACATCTCAGAAATATGGTGTGTTCTTAAAACACATGCTAGAAAATATTTGCATGCATTATAGTATATACTCAGATACATTTCTGTTACCTTACTGAACAAATGTACATTAATATGATATTCAACACTGGCTCAATTGCCTAAGTGTAAAATTAGAATATTTCTCTATTCATGTCTTCAGAACTGGAAGTGAGAAAAGGAAAGACATTTGTGAATGTCCAAAATTAAAATTTCTTATCCTGCAATTCTCTTTTTATTTGCATAAATTGTGGTTCCAGTTTTTCTACCACTTTACATCTTACTTTTACTATACATGTGTGGATAGTACTTTTACATTAAAGCAGAAAGTTTTCTGCTAGTTAAGAGGACTTAGTGCTGCAATGATACTATAGTTAAAAAAGAATGATATTGTTTTTCTTATAGCTGAGACAAGATAGAGGTTGTATTTGCTATACTCATGTTTGTGCTGGTTTTGGCTGAGACAGAGTTTATTTTCTTCACAGTAGCTAGTGTGGGGCTATGTTTTGGATTTGTGCTGGAAACAGTGTTGATAACACAGGGCTGTCCCAGCTGTTGCTGAGCAGTGCTTGCACAGCGCCAAGGCCCCTTCTGCCACTCACCCCAGCAGCGAGCAGGCTGGGGGTGCACAAGGGGTTGGGAGGGGACACAGCCAGGACAGCTGATCCCCCACTGACATCCCAGACCATATGACATCATGCTCATCAATAAAAATATGGGGAAGAAGAAAGAGGGAGACATTCAGAGTCATGGCATTTGTCTTCCCAAGTTACCGTTACGCGTGACGGAGCCCAGCTGTCCTGGGGATGGTTGAACCTGATTGCTCATGGGAAGTGGTGAATGAATTCCTTGTTTTGTTTTTCTTGTGTGCATGGCTCTTGCTTTACATATTAAACTGTCTTTATCTCAACCTACGAGTTTTCTCACTTTTACCCTTCCTATTCAGTCCCCCATCTCACCGGGGCAGGGAGTCAGCAAGTAGCTCGGTGGGGTTTAGCTGATGTCTGGGGTTAACCCACAACAGTGTTCTAGAGCATGAGATCTTCAGAGTTTTAGAAAACTAGAACTGAGCACCTTTAATTTTCTGTTCACATGAACTGTACCAAAAAGGAACTTTATATTAGAGAAGTGCTGCAGATAGAGGCTTGTGAAGATAAAAAATACCTGGATAATCTGGAGATCATCAGAAATATGAAAATAAACCTCAATTCAATTAATAAACATAAAATAAGTATTGATGCTTTTGAAATCTATTAGGACTTCATCATCCACTCAAAGTTATATAACAGTCTATGGGATAATCATAAATACTCAAGGAGAACTCTCCTTACTGTCTGGATGATTCTTCATATTTTCACTTAAGTGTAGGGATTATCAGTAACTGCAGTAACACTATCATTTGAGAATGCATTTGCTTTCCAAATAATTTCTGGATATTTGTTTAAAACCTGCTGAAATGTATCTTTCAAACTGAATATGAGGCTGTTCTGAAATAAATTCCTATGACAAGGAACAAAATATAATGCTTAAAATAAGAGAAAAAAAAAATGCTAACATAATTCTCCCAAATACACAAAAAGGCTTCTACCAAGAGCTTGTTCTTTTGTGACAACTGTTCATCATTCTGCCTCTCCTTGAATGAGGTTGCAACTGTAATTTTTATTTCAATAAGTATTCTGATTCCATAGGAAACAAATAAAAACTTATACTGTTTATGAAGAGAGAAAAGACTAAGTAAAATAAGCACTTTGATAATTTAGGAAGAAAGATGATGCTTAATACAATCTCTGTGTCACAATTTCTTACTCTATTGAGCAATGGTATTGTGAAATGCACTTTATTAAATACGTAACTTTTGTTAGAAACTCTAAAAGAAATCAATGACAGAAATGAACAACTAGCTGATAAAATCAAATTGTTTGCAATCTATCTTTCCAGCAAATTTGGCTAATACTGGGAAAACATAATGGAGTTTTAAGTTAAATTCTTTGCTAACCTTTGCTAGAAGATGATAGAAAACTTCCATAGCTGTTTGTTTAATTCTGTTTGTATTTTAAAGTACAATCTTTGAAACGATTACAGAGATATTTACTAAAGCACTGTAATCTTTTCTAGATTTCAGATATAGGTAATTCAATGTGTCTATGTCTAAGATATCTCAAGTTAAGCAAGCTTTCTTAAGCCACTGATCTACAACAAAATCCACACAAAATAATTATTTCATGCTCACTGCTTCTATGATATTGGTGGGCTGAGAGTACTGTAATCCATGAACTAATCTGTAGAACAACAACACTACTTTATTATAAAGACTAAATAGTGTGGTGCTGTGTCTTGAGGTTCCACTCATCCAACTTTTCCAAAGTTGCTGAACACAAAATAAATTATAAAATGGAACTATAATCATTTCATATATCAAGTAAATGGGAGTTCTCAGTCAACAAAACACTTAGCCATGATGAATCTAAAGTGAGGAGCCTCTTTTCCAGGTATTTTTGAGGAGTCTGTGAGGGGATTTATAAAATAAGGTTATCTGTAGAATGGAAAATGATACATCGATTGTCTCAAAAATAAAAATTACTTTTATTATCAAAGAGTTTATTTTCTGAAAGCACAGATGGTGTCAACATGCTTCAGTAGTTGTCTTTCAGTAGCTGAGAACCGAATGAGATTGTAAAGTAGTGGAATAGACCAGGTATAGGGAGCAGATCTGCATAGTTTTGATGAACAAAATGGAGTTTTATTTCATTAAGATAAAGTAGAAAAAAGCTCAGGTTCTTTCTTTTTTTTTTTTGTTTTAATTTAAGAAAGTTTTAAAACAAAACTGTTCTTACATGTCAAAAGGTAAAAATAGCTTCACATTTTTCCAACTGTTCTTGGGCTGTAATAGTTGCTCAAAGCCTGAGTTTAAAAATAATCTTGCTACGCCTAAAACTATTCTCAGCTTTCAGGTTATTTTCTTTAGTCATGTATCCTATTGATTCCTGCTCTCCCCAAAACGAGATGGTTAAATCCTTTCTATTGAAGCCTATAAGTCAGAGAGGAGCAGATATTGCAGCTTTATATAATCAGGCATGACTCTTACCTGAAGACAGTGGAGTTCAGTCTCAATAGAGCTTTATAGACCTCAATAAATTATTTCTTTGAGGTTATGTCTTAACAGTGACACATAGCCATGCACATGTGCCATGGAAGTCTAAGAGAACAAATCATACAAAACAAGAATGGTGTAGTTTATTAATTTCCAAGGTAATATTAATAGGGTCAAGATGTTTGTTATAAGGTGGTAAAAGAAAAAAATTGACATTATATTACAAAGGACACTGTCACTTTGCCCTATATGCTCCTTTTCATGACATTGCTACTGAAGGTTAATGATCATGCTTATTTTCATTTATCTCCTGTGTACTGTCATGTCAAAACTGGTGCAAAAATGAGCTGAAAAGCACATTTCTTGGGTGTAGGTCTTGGTCAGCCCCTCCACTTGCAATCTTATGTTTTCAAAGTACACAAAAATGTCCCACTACAGTAGCCCTGAGTGGTGATTTCTCTGTCTACTCAGGCTTGCCGAGATGAACATGTAGCAGCTGGGGCTGAGCAGGAACAGAGGCACAGGGCAAAGTTACAAGGTCTTTTACAAAGTGTCATGGTTTGAGCCTGGTCGACAGCCAACCACCATGCAGCCACTCTCTCCCTTCTCTTCCAGCAGTAAGAAGGGACAGAGAGACTGTCTTGGGGTTCAAGATAGGACTGGGATGGGGAAAAAAGTCACTCTTTATGGGTACAAGCAAAAGACAGACTTGTTAGGGGAAGAAAAAAAAAGAACATACATTTATTACAGACACTAACAACATGTAACAGAGTAGGGCAGTGAGAAGCATTGCCACATCTTGAGAACACCTTCCCCCCACCCCTCTCTAGTTCCCGGGCTCAGCTCTGCTCCCGATATCTCTACCTCCTCCCCCAGTGGCGCAGGGGCAGGGAATGGGGGGTGCAGTCAGTGCTGCCACTTCTCTCCATCTTCGGTGGGGGGAGTTTCTGGAACTTGTTCCCCCTGCTCCATCGTGGTCCCCCTCTCACAGGAGACAGTCCTCCACAAAATTTCTCTGACATGAGTTCCTCCCATGGGCCGCAGCGTTCCCCACACTGCTCCATTGTGGTTCACTAACTTCCTCTGACTGGATTCCCTCCCACGGCTGCAGCCCTTCCCGAGCTGCTCCAGCGTGGGACACCCCCACATGCTGCAATCCTCCCAGCGCTGAATTACAGCAACGGGGCTACCTTTTCCCATGAGACCCCAGCCTTCTTCAGGCACAGCACCTTGATCACCCATGCGAAACACCTCACAGGCCATAAATCAGTGTCTGCTCCACTTTAGATCTCCATGGGTGGCAGGGGGGGCCACCCTGCTGTCTCACCACAGGATACAGGGGGGTCTCTGCTCTGGCACACCTCCCCCCTCCTTTCTTCCTCCGTTCCTCCACTGACCTTGGTGTTCACACAGCTGCCCCAACTCCTCCTCACAAGTCCCACTGCTCGTCACCACGTCCCTTCTTAAATACATTATCGCAGAGGCGCAGCTGATTGGCTCAGTTTTGGTGCAGAGGTGGAGCTGACTTGGAGCTGGGGGAGCTTCGAGAAGCTTCTCAGAGGGGGCCACCCCTATAGCCCCCTCCCCTGCCACCCAAAATGCCCCACCACTCACTCAACCCAGGACACCCATCATTAGCATTTTTTTCTCTTTTCTAGTGTATAACAGCTACAGATATTTATGTTGGTAGTATTAGCTCATTACCTATTACCTTAAAAATAACAACTCTATATAATTATTGCTCTCTGTGATACTGTACTCTTATTTTTTTTTTCCCCACTGCACATGCATGCATATAAGTGTGCAGGCACACACACAAAATGCAAACATATCTACTAAAAAATTATTCTTAATGTCCCCACCAGATAAAACCACTAGAGCCACCACTGAACAAACTATTCCACAAACTTCTCTCCACCACATCTACTATGATATGTAACACCACACCCACCCTTGCAGCCCAAATCCAATTAAGCCATGAGCTCCTGTACCTGCACCAAAAGACTTTTTTCTTTTTCAAAATCTACAGGTGCATTCACTTTACTTGAATGACTCCCTTTTCAGAATTGTATCTATAATCAGCACCTCCTCTCCTTGGGAGTGTGCCAAAAACTCTCACAAATAATAAAATCACAAAACTTCTGCTCAAGGTAAGAAAAATATATAATCACTAGTTTTATGCCCAACATTTGTGCCTGACCCTAAGATGCTTGTTTATGTAGGACTTTCAAAGACCTCCCTGAGAAGACTGACTGACTGACTTCTGACTACTAGGATCCTAAATTAAGCCAGGACATAAAAGGACTTGGAAGCAGAAATGCTCATTGTCCTCAACTCATCCAATCTGAAAGGCCATAAAAAGTCACCACCAGCCTCAGAGAAAATTATTCTTATCAGTGTTTAAAAACCATACAAACATTATGGAGAAATAAGTTAAAATTGTTTGGATACAAAATCAACAGAAGAGGAACAACATGGGGAAAAAAAAATAGCTGACATTCCCCTCCATTTATCTCCTATTACCACCTTCCACCTGCTATGGCAGATTGCATCCCTCACATCACCAGAGTTACAGAAAAAAAAGGCCTTTTCCACTGCTGAAGGGTATTTGGTCTGTCTCTCTGGAATACAAATGTTGATGCTGTCATTCATGGCAATCACACCAGTGACAAGACTAAAGGGTGAATGATAATGTCTCCAGAAAGTTTGCAAGTTAAATATAAGTTAGAAATACTTCCTGTGGAGCATTTTTATCTCTTTTGCTATTGTAAGGTGGTTTTAAAAAGCTGAGCACTGTGGTGAGCAGTATGTCAAGAAATACACTGATGTACAGCTGGACAACAACATCAGAAGAATTAGGGATATTCAGGTCTCTTCACAAGGACAGACATTTCATTTGATAGAACTGGTGGCCTCAGTGTCTTTACCACATGCAGTTGTTATAACTTTTCTCAAAAAAACTTTCTGAAGTAAATTCTTTTGCCTTTATGTTGCACCTCCAAGTGCCGTTTCAGAGACACAGAGCCTTTAAAAGTATTAAAACGTTATATTTCTGCTTATTTTTTTCTGTTGGTAAAAGCAAGGTGTTTCTTCTTTTAACTCAGAGGAAATAAAATGTGCATACCTATAAGGCAAATTAAATGGCTGTAGAGGAAACAGCTGGTGTCATATTGGAATATAACAGAAAATAATAAGCATAAATTGCAATATAAGAGGTTTTGACTAGACAGTAAGGGGAAAACATTATAACTCTGTAACTTTAGTTTGCTTACTTAGGTTCATGTTTAGTTCAATTCTGATAGTCCCAACATATTACAAAAATAGTAAGAAAAAAAAAGAAAAAAAAAAAAGTGAGATTGTATTCTTGGTACAGGGTTACAGAGAGAAAAGCTTGCAAACAGCAGTATGTGGGCTTCATACAAACCTAATTTTCCTCACTGGGACTATTTTTACGGTTAATATTATGTTAACATTAGGTGGTACATAATACGTCAATTAGTACTGAAATACTAAGACTTTAATGTTATTGCATTACTATTCACTAAACTAAGGAAAGCACCTGCATGGTTACAAATAGTTATAAATAGTTTGTGTAAGTAAATTTTTTTAAAATTTGAGGCAATAAAATAATATTTATTTTTATTTTATTCATCAGTAGTTGTATTGCTGCTTTTTTGACAAGAGAAACCAAGAACAAAAGACAAGGCAGTTGTGAGAACCACTGCCTGTCTCCTTTGTGCCATCTCTTATGAACCTAAAGTCAAATTTTACCAAGAGCAGAAGCAGACACGTATATGTATTTGATGTGTTGCTAGCCTCTAGTTTGCTAGGACAGTGCAGGTCCCTCCCCTGGCTAAAGACAGGATGTGAAGACATTTCATTGCTAAATGTGTGCAGGGGAACCCTTGTGAAGATTGTTGTTTAACCTCTCAAAGTCTTAAAGATATCCTTAGCAAAAAAAAAAATGTCACCAAAAACACACTATAGGAGTGTTCTAGACTAAAATACATGAACAAAATATGTATAATCAAACACGCATATCAGTACAGGGTTTTCCGTCACCATTGTTTATTGCTTAGTAAGATAAACACTTAGCAGGATAAGAAATAAGAATAAAATTCTGTATTCATCTTTCTGTCTCAATTTCCTGCCCTTCTGAGCAGTCATAAGCCTGCATCAGGAGCCATCTCGAGTTGTTTAAATGCCTTTTGGAATTTGTGGTTTCTTTCCTTATTTGTGGAACTTTTATATCACATCTAATTGTTTTCTGACTTCACCTGTCTGGTTAGGTCAGGCTATTTCTGACCTTAATCTAAGCTCCCCGTGCTCTGAACAGTGTCTGTCTCTTAAAGATTCTTATTTGGTTTTCCTCCCTATGTGCCTTTATTTGATGAAGCTTCCAACAGTGTACAACACCTAGCAGACCACAGACTTCTCTGTTCTGCTTTGGGTAACTTTCCATTGTTTCAAAATAAACTCTTCCCTACAGACAGGGAAGAAAACACTGGCTCTCCTGGGTTTCTGCTAACCCATCATCCCAGCTTGCTTTTAACCACTGTCTCTGGTCTGGAGGGACACAGTGTAGTCCTTGCCAGCAACACCACATGCACTTTAATATGGAGGAATTTAAAAAAAAAAAAAAAAAAAAAAAAAAAAAAAGCAGAGGATTTTGTAATAACTGTACCTTATGAAACAGAATCTGTAAATTGTGTACAGACAATTATTCAGATCATCACAGCCAATGAACTTACTTGGGCTTGATACATTTCCTTCTCCCTGTGGAACTATTGAGTTCACTGGCAAAGGGATTCCTCCTGGGACAGAAAATTATATGAGATACAGATAATCTCTTTGCAAAAATCTCTAGGCACTTTCATCTCTCTAAGCTACTTTTATACAATGAGATAAAATGACTGTGGCACATCATGCTAGCAAAACACTTATGGATTTTCATCCTCCACTCGTCTTCTGTCCCAGATAGTGAAAGGGAGAATGAAAATTATGCTGTGCATTTTCTTTCTTTATGGAAAGGACTGTGCAAAGTTAGTATTTGTAATCTACAGTACTAGTGAGATTTAGCAGTTTGTAGATCTGTATTTTGTTAGCATTTGTCATCATTACTGTAAAAGATGTACTGGTCAGAATTTGGATGGACCATATCACTTTTCTACTGCCATGTAATGAGATAAACTATGTTTATATATATTTATATAAATGTATTTATATGTTAATGCAAACCACAACATATAAAACCAGAAAATGGATGAAGCATGACTGGGTTTTCAATCTAATTTTAATAAAGCAAGATATAAATGACTGAAGGTTAGCTTTCACAGCAGCCATTAATAGGAGTTAATAAGTTACTCTGTTTGAGATCAAACCTTGCTTGAATCATAATGACTTCAAGTTTCATATGTTACCATACTATTTTGCCCTTGAAACCCACCAGTGTTTTATAGACTGCAGAATGAATTTTAGTTGGAAAATTACATGTCATTGAACTAGAACTAGACGTCTAGTTCCATTTTACACAGAGGTTGAGTAAAAAAAAAAAAAAAGGAATCATAATATTCCCTCCTTCTCTGTGACTTTTTTCTTGTGAATAGAAAACAAATAATACCTTGGTCTTACTTTTCAAAAAGTAAACAAGGTGATAATAGTAACAGCCATTCTGTTAAACTTTTCCTCATACAGAAGGAACTTTCAGTTCCTGTAGATTTCTGCCAAATAGCTTTGCCTGAGTGCAACTGTAAGTCCGAACGAATGCACCGTAGTTAGTCCCTAACTCAGCAGGAGGGAAAACAGAGTGAGGACACTGACTGGCAAGAGATGACAAATCTTGCGACAGACCCCAGCTGGTGACTCTGCCCTTCTGACAGAGGTCAACAGCAGAGCCAACAGAGATAATGCAGGCCCACTTGTCAGCTGCTTCATCACGGAGTCCTTCGCTGGCAGACAAAACCGAGACTTCCAGCTTTACATTTACACCTCTGAGGGTGAGAGTTTGTGATAAAGCTGAACCAATCTAATGGCTCACTTCCAGTAAAATTAGCTGTCCCTTTCTCCTATGTTCTCTCATCCTAGATGCCTACTCCCACCTCCTCCCTGCTGCTGACTTTGGCACTCATCTGACCTCAAAATGAGACAGTTCAACTTGCTTAGCCAACTGAAGGCTAACAAAATTAAAACAGGAGTGGATGCCTAGTAGTGTAGGTGGTTCAAAGGAGGAAAGAAAACTGCATGTAAGTGAGCAAAGGAGGACTGCTCCCTTTGGTGCAAAGAGTTATTACATTGGCTTATTCACATTGTAGAGCCTCATCCTGTGGAGTGGAGTAGAAACGGAGAACTTGCCTTATACATCAGCTGCAGTGGGTAGTTACTGTCACCAAACAGAGCCACAGCACAATCTGCTAGAGTTAGTGTGCTGCCTGGGGTTATCCAGTATTCAGATTACATTGGTGTTAGCCATTAAATCACCAAATTCCGGGGGTTTTCCACCACTTTGATCTAATTTGCTGCATCACTATTGTGCTACTATCTAAAGCCATCAACACTTGAATTCCAACTGCTCCACAAACAAGCCAGGTAGGATGAAACTAAAGCATCCCTTAGGTTTGTGTATGCTATAATTATGAAATGCAATTAGAACATGTACAGGATACTTGAATTAGCTATCACATTGGCTATCACATCTGTTTGAGAGCAGTAAAACTGAAGTAGTATGGTTTCTGCAGGAGCCATGTAAGACTGCCTAGGACCCTAACCAGCTGTTTGGTTGTGTTGTGAATGCTTGCTGAACTCGAAGCACCTGAAGACTCCTTTGTGTTTACCAACGCTTAATATTAGCCTAGGAACACTGAAATAAGCCTCAAAATGAAATGGAGATATCACCTTCATTTCAACTTTTCCAGAATCAGTTGCTGTTGTCTCTGATGAACTACCAAGAAATCCAGCAGCCCCATTTTCAGGTTCTTAGACTTGAATCTGGCAAGGAAAACTTTGGAAGGCTTGCCTGCTTTCTACCAATTTTCTTCAGCAAATTAAAATCATCCTAAAGAAATGTGCCGATTTAAACCAGTTGACATCATTGGACAAACAATTTCTGACTGATTTCACATCTCACATTATTTCTGTTGGTAAACTGTCATTTGGCCCTTGATTACAAGAATAACAGAATTATCCTCTTAAGTACAACTTCCTGGAATTGCTTTGCAATGTGTTTGTTTTGGATGACGCAGATGTGGTTCTGGAGCTCAGAACACAACAGAGTCTGAGTCCTGGGATGCAAAAACATTGACATGGAAAAACATAACAAAAACCAGGAAACATCACTAAAGCTGAGTAACTTTTACTTTCATTTAACTGGCAACAAACCCAAGTATTTAACAAATTTACAATTTTCTGATTTGGATCGTAACCAGGCAATTGAAGCAATATTTGCAGGAAGGAGGAGAAAAAAAGAAGGCAGGCAAGTTTGCTCTAAACATTCTGTTCAGCTGCTTGATCTTAAAACATTTCCGTTCTGTTAATTTCATGTCATTCAGATGCTCACTGTGAATGTAAAATACTGCCACAAGCCAGAGCAGATAATTTTCTGTTCATACACCTCAGACTAAACCAAATGAAGGACCAAATCCATGTCAAAGCGCCGTGTCAATTTTGATCAGACCCTGTAAAGAAGTTGCATGCATTTCTAGTTGAGTATCTTCGTCTAACCCCAGTATTAATTGGGTATAGTGTTGGCACACAGGGCCTGGGTGGAGCTGGAAGCTACTTCTGGGGGAAGGACCTCATTTAAAATGGTGAGAGTTCCCTGGTAATAAATAGAAAACATTAGAGGAAACAGACTGGCCTAGGCTAACGTGCTTCAGTTAGCTGTCTGCGCTTACATCTCAGTGAATTATGAAGAAATAAAAGGCCTGCACAATATCAGCCTCTTCATTTTTCTACTAAATTACTCTAGCTAAAGGAAAAAGACTGCAGGCTTCCTGAACACTTTTGTCTCAGGCGTTTTCATAACCATTTTATAGAAGGGCATGATTCATGTGTCCTTCCTATAATGTCTGTGTTATATATGACAACAAGAAACTGTGGCAGAAGCATATTTTATTTAAAAACAAAACAAATTCAGATGATTTTAAGAAAATCCTTCTATAAAATTGGTTCCTTTCTTCAAGAAATCAGAATATTTAGAACTGTCTACACAGGAATATATTTACTTCCTTCCATTTTAATATAATGAAAAATGTAATTATTCCTGTTACTTGTGCAAGGTGAGTAGCTGAGTGAGTATCTTGCTTTATCTCTCCAAAGAACAAGGGACAAACATCACATGGGTACTGTACAAATGTTGCTTGGTAATTACAACTTTAACAGTCAAGAATAAACAATAAATAGCCAAGCTATTTATATATATATAAACATCTCTGCTCTTGAGATGTACAATTTAAAGTACTAATCAATATCTCTGTTGAAGATCCTATGAAACAAAACCTGCTGCAGTAAGTATCCAGCTCTTCTTTCTGTTCCTAGGTAGCCTTGGGAAATTTTATTCTCTGTACTTTAGTCCCTTTGTTCCTCCTTTATCATGGGAATAACAGTACTGGTAAATGAAGAGATGTTTTTAACAATGCTTGCGTAAGTATTTGTATCTATCAGTTCTTTCATTCTGTACATAAATATGCTTTGCCTCTTCTGATATGCTACCTCTGTGAACATTTCTGTCAGTACATTATTTCAGGAGAATGTATGAGGAGCTAGATAAAACAGGAAATAGTAGCAAGTTTAAGCTAAACTATATTAAAAGTATGAAGCTAAAAGTCACTGATAGTAGTTTATATGACCCCTATATGCCAGTAATAATTATCCTCTCAGCAAGAAATCTCCAAAACTCCAATCTTTTTTCCTTTGGCTTTCACAATGTAAATAGAAAGGTCTATGAAATAGAATACAAATCCAGGCATGTTTTTAATAGCAGCAATAGATCTTAATTTAGGCCTTCATTAATGACAATTTTTTTCTTGCTTTGTTGCTGCTTCTCATCATCTTCTTTATTTGAGACCTTTTTTGGTCATTACTTGCCTCCTGCATACTTCCTTTAACTAGTCATCAAATGTTCCTTAGAAACATCTGGGGTTTTTATCTGCCATTATACTTTCTTTTATACTTTATAATTTACACATTTGTTTTATGTTTCTCATCTGCCACATTTTCACTTCCAGATCTCCATCAAAAATGCATTTGCTATAATAGCTGACTCACCTAGAGATGTAAAGAGATAGTTTAATTATTTCATTTCAGTTTTTGGCAAGATGACAATATAAGTTAAAAGTGGTAATCCCAGGCTTTCCGAGCCCTTGCAAAATTAAATATTAACCATGGACAATAAAACAGATCAAAGAATAATGTGCATGAAAGCTCAGAATCCTCTTAATACTAACCTGCAACAGTCAAAATAATAACAGAAAATGCAGTTGTAATGAGTGTAATATTTTAGATGAGGGAATAATTTATCACTGAAACAATTCACCAAAGAATATGGTAGATTCTGCACTGCTTGAAGTCTTTATTATTGAGCTACTAATGTATTTGAAAGGATATTTTAGTCAGAAACCTTTTAATGAGTGGTTTAGATTCATGAATCACAGGAAAAACTCAAATGTTCTTAAAACCTATGCAAGAAAGAAGTTAGAAGAGGAAGGCTTGCAGGCAAAGCATTTACTTTCCTTACATTGCTATCTTTAAGACAGTTTGACTACTTACAAAATCTAGGAAAAAGATCTAGTGAATGTAGAGAAGAGTGAATGGGCCTAAGCAGGACTCAGGAATTTTCCAGACCCCCAGAAAAGGTGGAATAGGTTTTGTAACTCCAAAGGCCATGCAGAGAACTCTTCAGAGTATAGAATAGTCTTCTTCCTTCTCATGGTCCCTTGCTGGCAAGAGGGAGAATAAACAAGTTGCTTTAGGGGAGATACAGTGAACAGGATTTGGAGAAGGGGTTAGTAGAAACAGGCAGATGCTACAATGCCAGCACAGGTGTTTCTTGGAATATCATTCTGTGCCTGCCAACCTCCAGATAGTTTTACTAATGATCTGTATTAAAGCAGCAGACTGACAGCAGCATAGATTACACCTGTCAGAGATGGCCCTGTTTTTCTTGTTGCTGCAAGGCCTGTAGGAGGGTGATACTACATTAAATCTCTACTGGGAGGTTGTGTCATTAAACAATATATATACTACTAAAGAGAAAAAAAAAATTAAATATATTGGTAAAAGGGCTATGTATTTGCCTTTGTATAATATAATTTTCAACATTTATACACATAGATTCATTCACACATAAAATTATGCAGCATATTTTTTGAGGCTATTGTCTTTTCATTGCTTTTATTAAAAAGTTGGGATTATCTTTAAATCTTGGCACAGTGATTTCTCCAGGGGAATAACAAGTACTTTCTTCTTGCTCAGCGACTCACCCACCACAACAGCATAATTGCTAATAAAGTTCAGTGAGAGTTTCTGTTAAATACTAATAAGTAATATGAATTTATCCTTCACTAAAAGTTATAACAGCAGAGGCTTTGCCTTCTTCTGATATTCAATAAAACAGCAGATATGTCACCTAAGTATGCTTACTGAAAGAATGAGCTATTTTACTGAAACCCTCATGAAAAAAGTTAGTTAGCAGATTTTTAAGAGAATTTAAGGACATGGAGATACAAACAAGCCTCTAGGGAGGTTTTTTTTTCAAATCATCTCAATCTCTATCAGATCAGTAGATGTCAGATTCTTTATGGCAGGAGCCTTCGGCTGGTGAGTTTTTAAGCAGCTCACAAGTAGCTTGCTTACGTGTTCCTTGGGTTGCTCCTCTGCTGAGGTGGTGACACACAATCAACAGCAGAGCTGAGCTGACCCACAGACTTTTCTGTAGTTTGAATATTTGGCTCTTTATATCCCACTAATCAAGTGCTCTCACACCTCATAGACACATTCCTCAGCTGAGGTATGTGTCTTCACTTGGGGTTTTAATATATAACACCTCAATCAGGAAGATTGGCATCTTTTGCATTTTAATGGTTTTCAGAATGCAACTAGGGTCCCAGAATATCCATGTTTTCCTTGTTGGAAATATCCTATATTTTACATACAGCATCCTGCAAGATTGGTATAGTCTCCTGAAACTATGTCAATTTAGCAGTGAGCAGGGCAGGCTACAACACATGCCTTTCCCCCTCAGCGGCCCTCCCCCCTCACAGCTGGCATGCTTAGAATACATTTGGCTTTAGTCAGAAAACTATGAGGAAAAAATAATAGGTTGTCTATATGTCTGAACTTCATCTGGTTTCGTAATGGAAGCTGTATTGGAAGTGAACTGAAGTACTTTTGTGGATGAATTGATCTTTTACAGGAACAACTTTCTCTGAGAGGTTCTTGAGAAGTGGTTCAGGGACCCTGCTACACCTCCAGAAATAAATTCTGGTGAATTTATGACAAGACTGGTCATGGCTGCCCCACCCAATATTTCAGTCTGGTGAGTACAATATGACTTCATTAGAAAGTACCTATGTCACTCTTACATAAAACGTTGATAATAGGCACTCTTATGTCAGACTGAAGTACTAGTCCCCCTGTCTTTAAAAGGATATTTTACTCCTGCAGAGGTTCACAGGAGAACAACACTCTCTGGAGGAGGATGCCTTACCACTGTGTTGAGGGTGTGTTTGCTAGTACTCAAGTATATCCCAAGTGCAGTCTTTGGTTTTCGTGTGGAATCATCCGCTCATGGCACAAATGCTGCTTCCCTGGGACAGCCTCAGAAATTAGGTTGAAATACTTTTAAAAGGCCATTTATAAAAGAGAATTTATCAGGAAATATGGTACTGCTGTAGGCAACATGCTCATTCCTTCTGAACTTGACTGCGTGCCTCTGAAATGGGAGAGATATACTTTCCATCCAGAAAGATCCTAAAGATAACACATATCCTCTGCAGAAGTATAGGGACATGCCATTGTCATAACAGACACTGTAATCCTTTTATTTACATTGTTAGAAAGTTTCTTGACCACAAAATACTCCAAAATTCAGTCTGAAGTCCATAGATCTATATTTAGCTGCTGTTTCTCTTATTTAAAAAAAAAAAAAAATAAAGTTTCTAAAAAAGTCTGTCATCAGGTTCAAGACTATGTTTCACAGACTCCAATGACTTCTGTAATACAGAGGGCTGTGTATTACTGTGGCTAAAGCAAAATGCCCCCTTAGAAAAATCATCTGCTTTTACTGAGAGCAGATGTTTCAAATTGACTTTCAGATTGAAACATAAACCGCTCTAAATTTTGGTCATGTTTGACTGTAGGGCAGCTGAACTGCTTTTCTACTATGTATAAAGGGAGTATCTAGAGCTAATCTTCTTCCGAAGCAATGATGTTTTGTTTTCCAGAACTATATTCAGTCTGTGGGGAAATTTTTAAAATAATTCTAATCATTTGGATGAAGTGTTGTCCATTTATCTGAGTAAATATGGATTAAATACAGAAGTTGAATGTTGTTGGAAATGTATATTAATTTCATTCTTTTTTTTTTTCCTTATGAAGCAATGCAAGGTTCTATCATTTAGTTTAAATGTTAGATGCTGTGTTAATTTAAAACTAAAGCTTTTGTTAGACTGATCAGAATATTATGGCTCCAATGTCAAACGTTAATGGCCAAAATGAAGAGCATATGTAAGGGAAATACTGTAAGAGGCTTACAATAATTTGGAGTTTGTGTAACAGACCCTATAATTTTTGTTTCATGAATCACTAAGTCAAAACTACAAAATGCATAGTAATGAAAGCAGTACTTTTTGTTGAGACATCAGTAAAAAGAGATACTGTTTTAAGGATATTGTGCCTCTCTATATACTTAAATACTGTTGTCTTATTGAAATATCTCAGCTAAAATATCTCAGTATCCAAAATAGTTAGACACAGCTGCAATACCCTGTTGTAATCACATTAGTTAAGAAGGTAATACTAGCTTTGTCCTGGGGGAAAAAGGATGTGCATGTGGTTTATATTGGAGACAGCAGTGCGCTTTGATCAAAAACTATATTTTGATCTGCTTCTGTAAAAGAAAAGTTATATAAGTGAAACTTGTTCAAAGTAAGCTGTTGACTCCTTCCTATGAACATACTTTTGATATATTTTTGCAAAATGTTAATGAGCTATAACTGATGCATTCATTTGGAGTAAGAATACCCCAACTCCTTTTTGAAATGATGCCTTGTGGTCCATAGAGAAGAGTATACACTTGAAACAGTGGTATCATTTCAACAATCAAACTGAAGAAATTCCCTGAGACTGGACTTCCATTTAGCTAAGGTCTTTCCACTACACAGTGGGACATAAATTTTAGCAGAAAAGGATGAGTTATTACTCATCCTGATCTCAGTCCCAATCAATGTGCATCCAAATACCTCAAATTGATTTTCAATTGCTTGTTTTCCAACAATCCACTAACCTTGCACAATCCCTACAGTGGTACTTTACTGAAAAGCAGCAAAAGTGGTTTGAGTTGGTTTTGTCATACCATGTTTGCATGAGCTTACCCCTAAAGCAGAAAAGACCCCAGCATCAAACAAATAATCTTGACAGAAACATACCACAGTGGCCAGGTTTTCTTTCTTTTTTTACTTATTTCTAGCTATCTAATCTGTCTAGTTATTTATTTATCATGGTTTTCCCCAGAAAGAGGAAGCACTTTATAAAGATGCTGAGCTGCATATTTCTTCTGTCTCATACCTCACAGATCAAGTCAGCATAGGACATAAGGTGACAGTGTTAATACACTTTCTTCATAGAGCACTGATTTGGGTTAGGGGAGCATTCTACTGCTTTAGACTAAGGCAAACTGTTGAGATCTCCTGCAAGACCTATTCCAGGAGAGAGGCGTTAGCAATTCTGTAGCTTCTACAGAAGCTGTATGAGGGGACAGGAATGACACCTGTAGCACCAGCAAAGTCACAGAGATGTGTTTAGGGATTATTTCATGAAATTCAACACTACTTTATTTTTTTAAAAACAAGTCACAGTTGAATAATTATTTTAATTATGCTACAGTAGATCCAGAAAGTGAAAATAATACAGAAGAAATTCTGCAATCTTAATCTGGAAACATTTCCAGATGCACAATTACTTTAGTTTTCTGACATGGAGATTTTTTGTATGATTTTTCAATAATTGTTAAGAGTAATTTCTCATATCAGAGAAACAATGCATCCTCTTAGAAATCCTGATCTCAGTATACTGCTTTCATTTAAAGTTCAACTCATCTTTATATAGATCCAGAGACTTTGGATGTTACCAAGAAGTAATGAAATTTCTTTCTATCCAACTCTCAGCTTCAAGCAAGGATCATGTTTAATACAGTGATATAACATGATATATTTAGGACTAGTGACATTCACAACAACTCTCCAGATGGTTTTAGACCAAAATAAATAGGCCATTAAGAGGTTTGATCTAGAGCCTTATTGTTATGAGACAGTGTACTTCACAATCCTATTCATAAATGCAGCAAAATGTGTTAGCCCTTATTTGAGTCAGAAGGTTGTTGTCCCCGCCTCCCCTCTGTCCTCCCAGCTTTGATATTCTGGTGGTCAGAAACCTGTTTCTAGCCTAGATTTATTCATGACCTGTGTGTACTTACTTCTTTTTGTACCTATACTACCTGTTGTGTAAGTGTTTCTTCTTCCTCACAAGTCTTTATGTCCCCAAAAGATTTATAAAGAACAATTGTATCCATTCTTAGATATGAGATTCCTGAAGTATAAAATTTAGGATTGGATCCTCTAAGGTATTTGTGTGCCTAAATCCTATTTGTGCCTCACATTCGCACTGAAACCAATTACTTCAGTGGACATTAGTCTCCTCAGTAGGAGTTCAGTTTCTACAGAACTTGGAGAGGCTGAACTGAAGCACCTCTGTTTTTCTTTCATTATCTTTCTTGGACATTGACAGCACCACACCAAAGATAGCATCTTCTCAGTGCCTTATAAAAAGCTATTAATATTCTTCCAAGTTTTTAGGTTAACATTGCCTTTACCTTAAGTTAACTTTGTCTTTTTACAGACTGAATTGTGCCCGAGGTACTATCTGTGTCCAACTAGAGTAATCAAGCCTTTCTACCCAGAGACATTACCAATAAATGACCTAATTGTAAAATTATTTGTCCTAGTTTATAATGGCATACCCATAATTATAAAATTTCATCATAGTTTAGCTATGCCACTTCAGGACGCTCAGTTCCTCCTACATAGTATTTGGTTCATTTCTGACTATCCACACCCTCAAGCTTAACATTTCCACATTTTGATGTCATCAACAAAATTAATATACCTCTCAACTCTGGTCTTTGAGTAATTCCACTAGTAGCATCTGTCTTTCCAGTCTTCTGATTTATGTCTCCACAAAATTCATCAGTGTTTGCTGCAAGGTGGGCAGTTGTGGTTTTTAGCAAGATTTGGAAAACTGGAAAATAGAGCTGCATAGCTGAGACTTTGTTTGACTGTGCTCTGATCATTACTTTGTAGTTCTTGTGTTATTGCTCTGCTTTCCCAGCACAATTAGTGGTTCCCCATGTATATCAGTGTATATCACTATATTAGTGCTTTGCTGAAGTCTCTCTAGATTAGACTAACCACTAAGATTATTTGGAAGATCAGTTATCAAAGATAAATGCAAGCTTAGTCTGACATGATCTACCTTTGGTTTAACTTCATTTTCCATTTATTGAAATGAGCTTAAATGTTTTTTTTCATTTGTTCTGCTTGATCTAAGATGTAAGTAATCTCCTGAATTGTTGATTTATCTGCATCTTCTCCCCCAATAGGTTGACTCCAAATTTAGAATGATTTCTGTATCAGAAAATGTCACCCTGGGCCATCGGCTTTCCCGGCTGTTCCATGCCTGCAGACCACCTCAAACATGCACAACTCTGCTTCTGTCTGAAGCCAGCAGAGTCAAAGTCAAGCTTGTAGCTTCTCTGTTTTAATATGGTAATGGGCTGTTAAAGATTTATCTACATCAGTCAAGCAAAAGCATTTAAGTGTCACTGTTGTCTTTATAAAAGGTTAGAAAAATTGTCATTCCATTAAAAGCAGAAATGTAAAGTGCACTTAAACACTGACCAAGTTGTTATGCTGATGAAACTTAATTACCTGTTGTCCATGAAATGTAACACGCTGCAGAAAAAGCTCAATCACTGAGGCACAGTCAACATTGTTCATGCATTAACTAAATGCATAAACTAGCATGTTAAAGGACTTTCATTCTGTCCTTGCTTATATGATTATCACACCAAAACTAAAGCATTTGTGTACTGGTCCAAAGAACATTTCAAAAAGCAGCTTGAATTCCTACTTGAATACACATTGCAGATTTTGACTTTATGTTTAATATTATAAACCCATGGTGCTTCCCTCCTAACATTTGCCAGTGAAAAATCTCTGGTACTTACAATCTCTTCACACCACTCCAACAGTTAAGTCCAAGCATCAAATGCAAGAAACTGGATGTTTTTCCTGTATTAACAATAGCCTTTCTTAGATAAATGTAAACAATATTTTAGTTGTAATATACAAACACCCAAAGAAAGCAGGTTTCCTTTGCTTCCATCATCACTTTGCTATCATGATCAGAACCAAGAATCAGAGAATGATTGATGTTGGAAGGGACCTCTGGAGGTCATCTGGTCCCACTCTCCTGCTGAAGCAGGGCCACCTAGCGCTGCTTGGCCAGGACCACGTTTAGTGGCTTTTGACTAGCTCCAAGGATGGAGACTGCACAGACTCTCTGGGCAACCTGCATCAAGTGCCTGCTCACCATCACAGTGAAAAAGTGTTTCCTGATGATCAGATGAAACCTCCTGTGTTTCAGGTTGTTCCTATTGCCTCTTGAAGGATTATGAAGTATTAATCGATCTAGGGGTCTTGGGGTTATTTATGTTTGGGGGTTTTGTTATTTTATTGATTTTTGTTGTTGTTGTTTTGTTTGTTGTTGTTGTTGTTTTACCCCTGCTACTGAGACACAAAAAACATTGTGAAATTATTTTGTCCTTCAGGAAAATAAATGGGGTTGCTCTTGAAGTACAGTGATAAATGCTGGGTTTCGCAGTGTGTGATCATACCTATAATTTCATACAGGTTTACAGGGCTCCTTTTGGAGGTAACTTCTTATATCAGCACTGGGTAATCTAGGAGAATTTCAAACTATGGCATAAGAACCAGGAAACAAATAACTCCCCTTGTTCAGTCTGCTACTCTCACCCACCAAACATGGGTAGGGACATTGGTGAAATGTCAACAGAGACTCTGTAACATTTTTGACAAATGGAAACAGCGCCTGTCTTTGTCAACTGTTTTTCTTTGTTATTAGTGATATATCTCATGAGTAATTAATTTTATTTTTTGCTAATTAAAGCCCTAGAACTTGGCCTAATAATCCTGAAGCTAGTATCCATTGAATAGATTTTAGATGCTTATATAATAAGGACAAAACACAGTAGAAACTTATTTGCAAGTAAGTATATGACTGTTGTCATAACAAAAAAAAAATATTAAATATCTTAAAGCTTAACCCAAAAGAAAATACTGATGTATACGCTACTTTTTATGTTTACACAGTTTCTATAATTAATTTTTAAAAAGTTTTGTTTTTGTAATAGTGTTTTAAGCTGGCTACTAATAAATATTGTGGATAATTAAAGTATATTGCAATCACTGAGTCCCACATGAATTTTAGCATAAGTAATCCAGTAGATCTGCAGTTTTATTCTCCCCCCTCCCTTTTGCCTGCCCCCAGTTCCTTTCTCACTCAGATAGCCTTTAATGAGCTCTCATCATCTGATGACTTCAGGAGACTGATATCTCTTTAATGAAATATTGTAACCACTGTTGTAAGGAAGGCAGAACAGATTAAACTGAAAAGATTTGCAAAGATTTTTTGGGGGCAGCCATCAGTTTTGAATACACACATTTAGATTTACAAGAAGAGTAGCAGGAGCAAACTATGCAACTACCTCTTATTATAATTTGCTCATTTACACTTTAATGAATAAATTATTATGCTGTATCAGTTCTGTCATGGTAAAACTTGCATTTATATAACCTGTAATCAGTTTCACTATGGGCACAAGGGAAAAATTGGTTTTGAGATGACAACAACAAATACTTCTTTTTACATACCACTTGGTTTTGAGAATTTACAAGTGGTTTGTTGCAACAAGCAAAAGGGAAGGTGTTATTAGAGGTGTGTCTACAGCAATTATTACTGTGTTCAGAACTAGAATGGATGGAATGAATAGGCTATGCCATCCATATTTCACTTGCCTGAGCTACAGCACATCTTTTGCTTCTTGCAATTTACGTTGCTGCTACTTTTAACTGTTTTGTCAGAAGGAAGGAAAAAAAAAAAAAAAAACAATTTTTGTTATATCTATGCAAGATTAAAAAGTGGATTTCAACATGAGATCAGTTAATCCCAGCAAGACTGAGATAAATGGTTCATATACATTTTTACTATATAGATATACTCCCTCCATTGAGATTCTTTTCAATGTCTATGAATAAGGGCATTAAATATCATTTGTCCCCATCCTTGGGAATCTTCTAAGTCTTAATATTTCAAGCCTTCAGTGAAAGCAGAAAAATTATATTAAATCTCACTTTGTTTTCCCCTTCATAGAACACTTGCTGGTTTCCTTTTTCTATTGTCAATTGACTTCTTCAAAGCAGTTAACAAATTTGAAGGCTAACCAGACTATGAGGGGGAAGGCATATAACTTCCTAGACATCACACATAAGTCTTTCTCAAAGTTCCCACACTTTGTTGCCTCACCAGGAAGAATTAAAACTTATCTGCAGAACCTAAATCTGTAGCTTTGCCTTCATAAATTCATCATCATGATGACTGAGTGATACATCTCTTCTAGCGGCATAGCCAGCATCCTCAGCATCCCACTGTAGCCGTACCTATGATGGAAAGAAGTTGAGCAGAAAAAATGCAAATACATGGTTTTGCCAGCTTCTTTTAAGGCAGGATAATGTGGTATCCTTTTGTATCCAACTTTTTTTTCATACCTATCTAACCTGAACATCATTATATTTACAACTTATCATGACCACTAGGTTCAGAAAAGAGCTTCAGTGCCACAGCTAAGCAAGAGGTAGGGCAACAATGGGAAGCATAAGTCCTTTCACAAATGCAGCCCTCAGTGTTTTCCAAATATCCCAAGAAGTAGGAAAACTCATAGTCCTTACACAGATCCCAGAAACCTGGGACTTTGCACACCTACAGCTAGGGATGATTTGGAAGAATTAAAAAGGTGGAAGTTGACTACATGCACATACTCCTCATTCAGTCAGAAAAACTTAGTTGACCCCTAAATACAATTTCTGAAGGATGCTTTACCAAACTCTGACTGTAAGTAGCCTGAAACATTTCCTACATTCAGTTTTTTAATAAGAACTCAAGCAACTCTAGCTTCTTATTTGTCCTTATCGTATCAATAGATTTTCTGAACATCCTGTTGATTATGAAAACAGGTAAATTTCCATAAATAGCAGTTCTGCACCTGCCCACCCCCCCCCAATTCAGTAGTATCTCAGTAAAATATGTATGTTAAATTCTGGTCATACTATTATAATCCCATTCTCTTGTTTCTTTTCTAGCTCGACTTCTATTAAAGTTGTTAGGCCTAAAGCTATAAAAAGGCAGACAAATAGCAAAATATTTGCTGTTTTTTTTAAACTTTGATTTGCTTTGTTTACTTATGCATAGTACAGTGTCAGAATCTGAATGTATGTATAATACTCATATCTAAATGGCATTTTTTTATTATTAGATTTGCTTAAATTTTCTGTCCTTCTATTTAGTTTCAGAGTGCTTCCTGGAAATCTAAGATATAGTAACTAATAAGAATTGCCACAGGATAACTCTGCTGTTGATCAGCTTTTTTGGAATGTAAATGTCCAATTCTGAAACATTTTTTAAATTATTCTTACTTTTTTTTTTTTTTAATTCAGAAAATGTTGACTCACTCAGTTTTAAATACAAATTATCAAACACAGTGTCAATTCATGGGAACAGAGAGAAACAGCAAGGATTTAGAATTCGTAGTTCCACATCACGCAGCAAACACTCTTTACTTAAATTCTGCTTTCACAGCTAGTAACTTTTCCGTGATTCAAACCATGTCAACTGCTGCCACATTGGCCCTCTTGAGAGTAGAGGGGTATAATAAAGGTTTTCAATTTATCTGCATTGGTTTAGCTGAGTGGAAACATCAAGTGGAGCTTTCATATTTATAATGAATATGATTAAAGAATGTATTCATAAAAATGCATACTTGAAATATGAAAACAATATTAGTAACAATGTTATGAGAATTGAGCCAGATTTGGGAAGAGGGCTGTACATTTTATTAAGATCTGAAGGGTACTACTTACGTTCAAGTCTCTCAAGTATTTTAATCATTTATGTTTCTGTTTTACATTGATTAACAGCTGGCAGACACATTCACATTTGTTTCCAGACAAGACATGTGTTGTCCAGCAGTGAGTAATATCTGCTTTTGTGGTTCAATTCTTTCAAAGAATAGACCCTGAGGACCAGAAAAAGCAGAACTGGTATGCCAGGAATAATTAAATTGGTTTGCATACCTGCTAGCTTGGCTGATCTTGGAAATTCAAAACAGCAAATATGCAAAGAAGTTGTTTTCTCCTGAAATTTATAACTGAAAGGCGATATGAGACATATCTAAGTACACAGAATCAGTGTCTGAGGCACAAAAACTACTGTTGACAGTACTTCATTAACCATACCCAGTGTATGTCAAAGTGTAGTGTCAAAGCATAGAAAATGATTCATCATTTGAATTAATCATTTATACTAATGAGGTATTTGGGCCAAATGGACAAAATTCTGGTTTTAGCCAGTCTTTCATTAGGGGTGCAGGAACTTTTCCCCACCTGCTTGGAACATTTCTGTGAGGCTTTCTTCTCACCTTAGCTTTTCAGCACCAACACAGCCCTGTGCTTTGGAAGCTGAAAATTGAAGCAAAGTGTCATCAGAAGTCTAAGAGCATAATGCAAGGAGTAATAAGGCGGCTGGACAATGATGATCAGAAAGGAACATAAAAAGCATGTAGAGAACCAATGGATTTGACTGACTTTATTATCTCTTTAATAACACTAACAAAAGATATGTGGGAATGCAAAGTATAGCTTGTACTTATGCTTCTTGTTCTAGAAATTACTCTAAGTGCTTACTTTAGAATATCACATTTACAAGAATCCAGAAAAGGAGTAATGACAAACTGGTGATCAGGTGCAACAGCCTTCTTTCCTTCTGCTTCCAAGCCAGGCAGAGGATATGTTTAAATTTGATGAGGTGATGAAATACTGACATATTTAAATGCTGTAGAATTTCCTTAGTTATATTTATTTACATATTTCTGGACAGGTTAACACTTTCAAATAATTTAAACCATTAACTATTATACTTTTTGCTTCTTTTCCCCCATTACTTTAAGACCTTGAATGTGAAATTCCACTTAAAACAAGAAAGTAACCTTAATTAAGCTACAGAGTCATTGCTTGATAACTCACAGCAACCTTAAGATACTTACCCCCAAGTTCATTCAAATAACCAATCCTCTATTATTTGGAGATTGCTACCACAACCCACACCCAAACATCATACAATCGATTTCAACTAAATTCTTACTTCTCTTCTTTGTCTAATTTGTCTTCTTTGTCTAATTCTCCCTATTTTCCTGTCAAAAAAATGTTATTTATATTTAACAATAATATTTAATTACATCAGACAACTTTCAAGCGTATATATTTTTATCTTGTACCCCAATCTGTCTACAAATACAGAAGTTAATTCACAAATTTAAAGTCTGCAAAATTACAATATTCAGTCAGAGAATATCCATTTACAATGTATATGCATTTATAAAAACACACATATACTTCAGAGTCCATGAAATATGTATATATAAATAAAGAGTATGTACTTCTCTGTGTATACCTAGATAAAGATGTGAGTGGCTTTACACATATATTCATGTACACTCCTCCAAAATTCTGTAACAGGTTATCATTATGAGCATCAGTAGTTAGGGATACTGAAATCATTGTTATAATTTCTAATTATTTTCCATTTTCTACTAAATAAATAAATGTGAAAAGCAGATGAGATTTCCTCTTTTTCAAAACAAAGCACTGAAACCACTGTAATAACTGTTATTGCTACCTTACTTGTATTCCAGTCTAACTTTCTCTCAATTAAAATAAAGACATATAAATCATGTTTTTCACTCAAAGAAAAAACCTTTGACCATTTCTCTCCCTATCAATTTCCCTTCCTGTCTTTGTTCTCCTTGTAGGGTTTTTTAGACACAAATAAGTTTTAATAATATAAATAGACATTATCTTCATGAACCACTATGGTATACAACAGAAGCCAAGCCAAGCCATGGCCTGAATTTTTCTTTCAAGCTTAACTTCTATGCAAAGGATAGAAAGACAAATAAAAATAGTCTGTATTCACTAAACATCCTTCTCCATACAGCATAAGCATAGGTTGACTACAGGGCCATATTTTTTTCCACAACTGGGACCACACAAAATTTTGATCCTCAACATCTACATGCTACCTTATAATTTTCATCTTCTCTTCCTGAAGGCATTCACTACCACTACCTTCTGAGGTTCTTTCAGCCTCCAGACAAGTGTCCCAGGAAGTCTGGAAAAACCTCCCCCTGTCCCTCTCCCTCAGAAGGATCTTTACGGTGGGTCCTCTCCCACTCACCCTCTCCCTTCTAGGGTCACTCCTATGGCAAAGCTAAATTCTACTCATGAAGCATATGTATTCATGGACAAAACTAGACTCTGAGACAGATACAATTTAAGGAAACCTCTGCTTTTAGGGATTTAACTTCTTCCTACCACACTTTCAGCCACATATCACTGTTTTCACTTTACTACTATCTATTAAGAAGGGAATAATCACTTTGGATATATATCAATCATTAAATAAAACTTTGAATCTTTATTCTCTCCAAAGATACCCTTTACCAGGGAAGATAATATTCCATGTAGTATTTATCTTCAAAAAACGTTTTCAACTACTACAAGAGATTGAAGTCTTTTTAAGTTAGGGTTAGGTTTTACATACATTACATTAGGATATAAATAAATTAAAAGCGAGTTTATGAACAAAAAGGTTTTGGTGATACTTAATAACATACAATTTCAATTGTTTCATAATGTAGATAAGCTAGAAGACAAAAAAGTACATTTTATCATGATAGAATTCCCCTTTTTATGTGATAGGAAATCTTCTGAAGATTTCTAAAACATACCACTGGTAGGTGATAACTCTTAAAATATTTCAGTTTCTTTGTCACTTTTGGATTGCGTGGATCTCATTGCAGTCAATGTGGAAGACAGGAAATCTAACAGGCTCGCCTGCTTTGAAGGTACTTTATTTTCTTACTTTAGCTTTTTTACTACATTGTTTTAACTTTTAAATAACATCAGAAGGCAAACTGATATCTTTATTCTTGTTTTGTGGATTTTCAAAATTTGCATTCATATAGCAGCATTTATGCAATGTAAATATATTAGTATTAGAAAAGCTTCTAGGTGAAGTTTTTTATAAGAACAGATGGATTGTGATACATGTCAAAGGCAAGTGATTTCTGGATGCTGTAAATAAGTAGAACACAAGTACATTTGCAGTCTGATCTAGGGTTGTTCAAACTGATTCTTCTGTTGTCAGGTAAAAAAAGAAAAATCTAATACATAATAACCATTTCAGGTTGAACACTGAAATGTTATCTTTTTTTTTTTTTTTTCCTGAAACACAAAAATTTGAAAATGCTTCCTTTGTATCTAACATAACATTCAGTCAAGCTGGAAATAAATATTTGGATATTTGTAACAGAAGAAATACTCATCTAAAAATTAATATTGTTTCATATTACTAAACCCAGACGTTATGGGATGTGGAAACCCCAGGTTCAGTTCCTTCTGTGTGAAACTTGTATCTCCCATCTTCTACAAGAATATTCTAGACACAAAGCTTCAAATTATTTTTGAGAGGGCAATGCTTTTGGTTTTGGCTCTCTTTCAAAACTGATCTGGGCCAACTGAGCTGTCCTCTTCTGCATTCTCACTGCACAGATACCTGAGAGTCTTATAGAAGTGAAAGAGCTCCAGTGGGAACAAAACAAGAAGACCTATACCAGACTACTTCATAAATGCAAGCTAGAACTTTCAGATGAAAACTGTAACGATTTCTTCAAATGTCTGGGCCAAATTAAACAGTTGATAGTTTTAAATACATTTCTCTGACATTCCTAAAATGTTTCCTCACTTGTGGACTAAGGCTCACTCTTAAATTTCAGACTTGGAATGAGGAACGCCAGGCTTCTTCAGTCATTATACTGAAAGTGTTTCACATTATCAATTATTAAAATAAAGTAAGAGTGAGAACCAACTCACTCTTTCAACTCCAATCTTTTTCCCAGATAAGATTTTCTGGTAAATTTACTACTAATTTGAACACATTTTTGGCATAATTAAAACTACCTGTCAGTAATTAACTTATTTAATTGCTAAAATAAAAGTCATGCTTACTTCAATTTTTTGTAAAGCAAGTCTTCACATACAGTACTACTTTACGTTGTCTTTGTGACAAACGTTCTATTAAGAAAATTTAAGTGTGTAGCTGGAAGATGTGTGATCATTTTCATTTAATGCCTACAGGATTGAGGTAATATAGAAATTCTCTGTTTCAGAATAAAATCACTGCTTTCAGAAATTGAAAAATTCCAACAGAATAGAATGAATAAGCACTAGAATGAAAAATAAATAAAAATAATATTCCTTTTCATATATGATTGTTCTAATTTATCAAATATTAACAAATAAAAAATTTAAAAGCTGTGGGATAAAGAAAAAACACCTGAATATGTACTGGCTCACCTAAATGTGTACGAAATGTAGCACATGACTACGGGTGTTATGATTTCTATATAAACAATGGCATCTCTTAGTCAACTCTGAATTCCTCATCTACATGAGCAAGCTGCACCCTTTGTGTCTTCAAGTATCCCCCAAGTGTCTATGCTAGATAGCTCACTGTGCATTAAACATCAGAGATATTTTTACCTTACTGACAGGAGCAACATTGCACAAGTCCTAACTAAATACTTTCAGAGAGGCAGAAGGAAAAAAAAAATAAAAAAAGAAACAAAAAAAAGGTGCAGGTCCAACAACACAGCTAATCCCAACATTTTCAATTTCTTTCACTTCAGTCACAGATTTTATGATAAAGTTATCTCTATTAGTTCCTTCCTGTACTTTATTATCTTAGATAATTTGACATAGAGTGTACAAATTTTTCTAATAACATACCACAGTTGGAAAGTGTCATGCCTCCATCTGATACTCAAAAAACATATGTAAACAGAAAGCTCTCTGTGTGCTCAGTCACCCTGGAGCTTACATGAATTCACAAGTTAAGTAAATACTAACCTACTTATTCACTGACAGGGATCTTATGGATCTGTCCACACTGAGTAAAGATAACCTTTGCATTACTCTGCTTTGAAGATCAGGTTAGAAAACATTTGTTCATGTATATAAAACTACATGAAATCAACAGATAGGAAGAAACAGAGGGTCTGGAAGTAAGGTTGGGAACTGAGGCAAAGCAGGTGCAGAAGGACAGACAGCTGCTAGAGTATTTTTACAACACCTGATCTTCCAAGATTTTGGGTTGAGTTGCATTTTTTTATAAATACTGTATAAGTAGGAGATTGTTGTGGTCAGAATTAGAATCCTGGTACTTTTATGTTTACAAGGCACCAGACTAGTTACCACTGCTGACACAGTAATCACAGTGGGCCAAGACTTAAAATCTGGTTCATATTTTCATCAAACTGGAGTTTGAAAGCGATCACCTATTCATGAATAATGTAAATATTCCCAACAGATGGTTGTGACACTTAAGCAGCTGGCTATAAAAGCTTCAATGTACTCTAGAAGATCTTTTATTATTTTAGACCTCAGCACTAGAAATTAATTCCTCCATAACTTTATGAAAATGGATAAACCTATAGAAGTCAACAAGGCCACTTATGATTGAAAGTACTGCCCCAGTGGCATCAAGCCAATATATGATAGTCTGTATTATATGCTTTAGCCATTCTTTTTGTGATGTGTGCATGAGTGAAGAGGTTTATACACAATTTGTTTGAAAGCCATGACAAAAAGACAGTTTACTGAATGCCATAAAGTAAATCTGCTGAGTGATAACAAGAAAATAACCATGATGATAACCTCCTTGGAAATGGCAGTATCTGTTATATTGAAGGAAATTGAATTAAAACAAATAACACCTTCAAATATCCTAAGATAAAATCTGCAATGCAGTAGTAAATCCCAGTGGCTGTTTCCTCAAAGTTTCTAAGTAGAGTGCAGTGAAAAATCAGAAAAGGAAGAGAATGCATTTTTGTGCCTACTATTATACTTCTTTTCCGTTGCATTAGCCAATGTAAAGTTCCAAACCTTTGCTGGTTTCCTCCTTCTGGTTCAGCCTTTGCTTTATTATATCCTCTCTGCAGAGTCAGGGAAAACACTGTATTTGGGATGACTAACAGAAATTTCAGGAGAAGAAATAGAGACTCTTGGAGATATGGGAGAGTGAGGGCAAATAATTCTTTAAACTTGAAAAATAATGCCATGGGGAACCTTAGTTTTCTTGGGATGACGTATCTGTTAATTCATAAAAAGTAAGTATATATATAATTACACAGGAGTCTGAACAACCTTATAGATGCTAGAAAGTTAAATCTCTATTTTTGCCATAGCATTTACATACTATTTACATACTATGCTCTCAAATTTTAGAAAAATAGGAAAAAGTGGGAAATTGTTGGAATTAGTTTTTTTGAGAAGTTGCTCAGCATCTTTCAAATTTTTCTCATGTGAACATGCTTGAAAAAGAACTAAGATTTTTGCTTTTTATGAACTGGGTAAGTAGGGAATGTGAGAGATGACTTTACAGTCTCTATTCTGAATAACATTCTGTATAGCTTCAGCAATATAGTTTCTAAGCCTACCTAAGTCTCAACTCCCTTTCCATAAAAATATAGCTAGTAATGCTTCCTTTACATCTTCTTTCTTCTTCTTGCCTACTTAGAACCTAAGATTTTCAGACCAGGGAACATCTCTTACTGCAATCTCTCTGGGATCTTTTCAAAGGTTTCTAGAGTACCCGATATGTAGCAAATGTTCTGGTAAATGGGAACCAAAAGGATGAATGTAAGCACAAGGAACATAGATTCTTTGATAATATAATTTGAGAAAACATTTCTGAAGAAGAGACATGAGTAAGAAAATATAAAAGAAGGAATAAAGAAAGAAAAATATTCTGAGGAAGCCCAGAAAGGATTGATGTTCAGTTAATATGAATGATTTAGAGCACCTTTTTAACCCTCATTTCAGGATCTATATAAAACTGATGAGCACAAAATTAAGAGGAAAAAGAAGCTGAGATGTGATTAACATTTCTCAAAATCAGCCTTTGTATTCTGACTGCCACACCATATGAGGATAAAATTGTTATATGACCTCTTTATTATGCTGCAGGCAGATGATACACGCAGCATGCTGAAGAGGCATAGTTCTTTCTAAATGTGCTTATCCATGTACTTATTCAACTTGTTTTGAAGAGACACACAGAAGCTAAGGTAAAATAATCTGCAACAGTCTCAATAAAAAAAAAAAAAAAAACAAAAAAACAAACAAACAAACAAACAAAAACAAAAACAAAAAAACCAACAACCCCCACAAAAATGCAAATGGTTCAATTTCTGCTGTCCAAACACAGCAATATAATGAATGAATTCAAGTATAGTGAAGTAAGAGAAATACAGAGGACTTTGCAAATGCTCTTTTGATAGAGAACTTGTTCTGTATCTATGCAGTTTCAGACCTGTCCTGTAAGGTTTGTTTGTGCCCAATAAAACACTCAAGTAAACCTTGCAGTGAAGACCATTACCTAGACCCCTCTTCTTTTTCCTATCGTGCCCTAACTACTAAATTACAGAAGCATTTCCCTTTTGCCTGAATCTGGGTTATTACTGTTACTATCAATAGCATTTATTACTGAAAGTGGCATAAAGAGTAGTGAACATTCAACACACATGTATATATCCCAGCCCATCTGAAGGCAACAGGTTGGGGTGCTGTTTTCAGAAATTTGTATGAGAATCACCTCACGTGTAGGAAGACATAGAACTCAGTTCTGCCAAATACTGCATCAGTGCAGTAATTGCAGAGTTATTGGACAAAGTCCAATAGTAGTGCTCCATCTAAAAGCACAGGTGAAATGAATATGGTCATTACTATTGCACCTTGTACAATATTCAGTCATGAAAATGTTTATTAAGGAAAATCTGAGCACACCAATTATGTTATAACCCTCTGGATATGTATGAAATGAGAAAGCACATCTAGTTGGAGGATTTTAAAGCAAGAGAGGTACCGAGCTGCTCAATGATTTCAGGACAGTTATTTCTATACAAGAACTGATGATCCTTAAGCGTACGGTGAATTTACCAGTAGAATCTCAAGCAGCTAGAAGTTAGGTATGTGTTTTTAAGATTATAGCCTTGGATTTAGACAGATAAATTTGACCTACTATCAGTTTAAGTGCCTTTATAAACCTGCATCTGTGGCAATGCAGGAGCACTTCTTTTAACAAGCGGTTTCTCTGTGATTCCCTCTGGTGACTAACCCATTTACTTTACATGCCAAACCTCCACGGCAGCCTTGGTTCACTCCACCGTTTAATCCAGGTATTTTCTCCAAAACCAAGATCTGCATGTGCTGCTGCACAATTTCACAGGTATCTTGTTCTTTGGTGAAGAAAATCTTAGCTTTTTTGTTTTGAAGAAGATTTTTTCCTAAAGAAAATTCTGAAGCGACACTATATTTTATGACAAAACAAAAAATTTATCATTAACAGGACTGTATTATCAGACCAAAATGTGTAAGGAATAAGATTATCACCTTATTTTCTATAACCAGCCCTAGTAAAGATTACATCTTCCCTCCTAAACATCTGCAACATGAAATTAGTCTCCATTTAAGCTGACTTTCAGCAACTTATGGAAACAACCCTACTGCAGACAGGTAACAAACTTATAAGCGTCTGCTATCTGAACTTCTAAATTATCCTCAAGTGCCACTTAAAAGGTTTTCAGAATGGATTATTTATATTTTCCCTGAATGTAGAACCATATAAGCTCTACTTCTACAACATTTCCATCAAGGGCAGATTTTGTATGTAAGAAACAAAACCATCTCCACACTATTTGCAAAGGATAAACAGATACAGAAGTTAAAGAACTGGGACTAGTCCAAACATTTAATTGCTTTTTAAAAATACATAAATAATATATTTTTTTCCTAAAACATAAGAATATTTAGGAAAATGTACCTGGATCTGTGCAAAAACCTTGAAATAAAAATATTCTCTCATGTCGTTAAATGACAGAAGGATATTCTGGCACCATGGAACTGATTTGCTTCCCCTTTCCTCCTGAGTGCTAAGATTTCAAAGGAGAAAGATGTCCTCTCTTCCTACTTGATCAGAAGTCACCACTGTTAGTAATGTGGCTTAAGGATATTGACTTCCATAGGATGCCTTCTTACACTCTCTTGTAAGCAGGACTGAACTCTGATGATATAAATGAGCTCTACTTAGTTGGTTGTTAAGAAGTTTTACTCCATTACAAAGCAGAGAGTTTGCAGATTAGTATGGAAGAGTGAGTTCAAGAAAAAAATACAGTCTGCATAATTTATTTTTATTCCTTCTCTTCTTAAGTAGCATGAGAATCTCAGGTAGTGGTGCAAGTCGTGGAGGACCATCACCAAGAAAAGATATTTAAACAATCTGAGAATGAAGAAACTGGATTGAACAGGCAAACTGCAATACAATATTTGTTCCAGTTTTGTGGATACAGCATTTTTTAAAAAAAGAAGGAAGTTAGTGTGAAAAAGCATTAGCTTACTCCCTTTTTGCTGGTCTATTTGCATACAGAATATCATGTTTAGATATAGGTTTGACATTACAGGTGGTTCCTTTCTTGTTTTATATTTTGCAAATCAAATAAGAAATCTATCAGTAATGATCTTAAATTTATCTAGTATACCCAGCTACACTGGGATTATGAGTAGCTGAAGTGTATTGTGCTTTCTTCTCACTTTGATCACTGCAAAAAATGTTAAAACTATATTTTTTAAAGAAAGAAAAAGGGTCAACTGTATCATTATTGTATTTCATGCTTGCTTGTAGGCAATTTTGTAATGGACCTTTTCATAATACTTTGAAGTACTTCAAAGTTACTTAAAACTTGGAAAACTTTGACTGTAACATACCATCAAAGCAGAGACGTGGAGTGTAATAAGATAAGAGAGGTAATGTGTCATATCTACCAGGTCACATAAAAGCTAATACTTAGATATTGATGTAATATATCCTAATGGTATCTTTTGTGCTAAAATGGTAACTAACTGATGCTGCAAAATACACGTATTTTCTGATAAAGTCAGGAAGAAAAGCAAATCAATACTTTAAGGAAACAATAATTTTAGAAATGTTGAATTGTGTAAAAATATAGGTATATATTATGTAAATATATGTCTGCATATCTAGCTATATATGAAGAACTGTTGTCATTTGTAAATTGTAACCCAGGAAAATAAAAGAAAATCTGTGCATGTAACTTTTCAATAAGATATTTGTGATACTTTTATGGATTACAGCTGTACCTTGCATGCCTCCAAGTAGTCTCAATTTCAAAATTACTTTAAAATGAAAACTGGCTAATGAATTCTCTAATTTATTAAAAGTGGCTATTAATTTATGATGATATTTCTGTTATTATATTTCAGTTCATTTAATGTTTTTCTATGCAATTGAAGAATCTTCTAGTACTCAATAACTTCCCCCTGCATAAATAAATATATTTTCAATTCCCATTCTTTGAACTCTTTTTTCTTTTTTTCATAATAAAACATATGATGAAAGGAACATGAACTTTAATCTCCAGCCTGGAATTGTGGTTTTCCTTCCCATTAACAGAAATATAATAGTTAGTGGCCATAAAGATTCGGCAACATATTTATTGCCGACACACTATTCACCTTGTGTACGAAGTTTTGGCTAACTGCAATGCAGAACATTTTTTTAAATTTAATTCCACCTGATGGAAGATTGCAGGATACTTCTCAGAGTGAGGTGACAATACCGGTACGTTGTAGGACGGATTCACTTGTATTTTGTGTATCCTGGAGCAAGTTAAGTCTCACCTGAGGCTCAATTTTTGCAAGCAGTTCCAAAATTATTTTAAATTTTATCTGTTGTAACAGAGAGAGTATGAGGCCCTGATGGAATTGAAGTATTGCAAATGCACCTTGAATTTTATTCATGGCCTCAACAATAAAAATAGACTGGATACAAAACCCTTTGAAATCTTTAAAAAATTGAAGTTTTTCTATTAACTTGAAAGAACATGTCCCAGGTCTTAGATCTTTCCTGTCAAGAGCTAGTATCTGGATACTGAAAAAAGATCTGAGAAGTGATTTTTTGAGAACCTATCCTGCAATAAGGTTCCAGCTTCCACTTGCATCTGCTTCACAAACACAATACAAAACACAAGAGTACCTATTGCCTGCTGGAGATGTCTAAAACTCTCTTTTATTGTAAGAAAACTGCCACAAACACGTTATGCTATAATGAGTATACAAAAATGTGATACATGTGATACTCTTACAACAATAAAAGAAGTAAGTATTAAATACAGGTTTCATTTTGTTTTTTACAAATACACCCCCATGACAGTTGCCAAGGTACTTCATAGCTGGCAGGTTGAAGGAATGAAGGGGAGGTTTTGAGCATGTGTACAACTTCTTCAAGCAAAGCTGGGTGCTCATGTTTTTCATTACTCAGCAGTGCCAAAATCTTCAGAATTGCATTTAATTTGATACTTTAACAGGCCATTTTCAACTTAATCTGATTGTGTTTCACTGCCGGGCTGTCTGCTGCTGTTTTCTTCAACTGACATGCATGCTTCAAGATCAAAAGCAGCATATGGGTCTGTGAAGTTTCATTAATATGCAATCCTGAAATAGGGTGGTATAGTAAAATTTACCATAATTCAAGATGAAGAACAAAACAGTGCAAGCACAAAGGTGTTAATCAGTGGGATTTGACATTGAGAAATCAGCCTTTAAGCCAGCAAAATATGTATGCATCTGATAAACTATTTGCTCATATAGTTGTCATTTCAAGGACTGCTGTGCGTTTGTGTATGCAATTATGTGAATTATGTGTGCAATCTCATAAAATTTACTCACATACCTACATGTACACTATCTTGATTTTTAATTCTGAAATTTTGTTCTTAAAAAAAGGTCTTTGCTTTCTTTGTGGCCTTAATTCTAGTTTGTGGGTCAATGTTTTCATTTCTTTGCTTTGTGATGTAATTTACTATTGAGTTCAGAGGAGTCTCACATGAACATATTCAGAATAGATTAAAAACAAAGTTACATTATAAAATTTGCAGGAAAACAGAAAGTTTATATACCTTTACAAGTATGAATAAGTATAGTTAAATTAATATTGCTATTTATAAAATGCAGTAATATTTGCTGCCATCACAATGAAATGAAAATAAAGGAAAGTCTGATTTCACTGAGCTACTTGCAAATAGTTTATATTTTCTCAGATGTTTATTGAAATTTTTTACAAAATAGTAGGTAGGAGATGAAAATCCAAATAGACACGGCAGTGGATAGTTCCTATTGAACATAAGCATCAGAATGAAATTCACATGCACAACAGGGAAACTATCTACGCTTTGAAAAATAACCATTGCTTTCCTATAACGATCTCTGGTCTATGACTGATAGTTTCTGGAGCTAAACTAATTTGCTAGAATATTTACAGGAGCTGAACATGTAACAAATCCAATCACAATAAAAGGTAATACTTTTTATAAAACATCCAGAATATAGTCATTAATTTTTATCTCAGTTTAATGGTATATCCTATTTAATTTGTCACATCTGCCTCTTAACTGCCAGGAATCCATTGTGTCATGGGAGCACAGGGGGACACTAAAGCCTGATCAAACATATGCATGCTAAAAGAAGAGTTTCACATGATCTAACTTTAAGAAGTTAGGTTATGTGTGTAAGTCAGAAAGCTTGTTTGTTGATACTCCCAACAGAGTTCTTCAGAAGAGACTTTCCCTCCAGAACTTTATGCAGTGAACTAAGATAAAGGATCCCTCTCAGAATCACCTTTTAAAGAACTGTCAATTTCTCACCATGTATGAATGAAGAGTAGCAAGACAAATGTCTTAACTGGGACACATAAGCAATTTCTTTCAAGTTATTCAGCATGGACAACTCCTAACCTATGCAATCATTCCTAGCACAGATGAAGGAAGGACACTGGGAGGACATCAGCAATTTTCTAAGTCCGAGACTGTTAAATTCATTATTATACCACAGATATGAAATCATGGCTCAGTCTAGCAAGAAGTACGGTATCTCTAATTTGCTCCATCCAGAATCCCCAAGATTCATCAGACCCAGGGAAATACCATACAGAAATGTGGACTGAGGATATGATGTACAGAAAAGGCAAGGACATCTGTCTGAATTTTGGCAAGATCAAAAACCTGAGAATGTGAATGACTGATATTGGACATATACCTTGGACAGCAAATAAACAGACAATTTAGATGGACCTAATAAGAAAATATTTTGGATTTAAAAAAGCAAATCAGTGGTACTGTTATCAAAGGGGGTAGGTATTAAAGTCTACTACAGCTGTTTCCCACAAAGTTTAGTACCTTTATTGGAAAACACTAGATCCTTAGTTGGAAAACACAAAATTGCTTTCAAACAATAAATGAAACCTCTGGTCTCAAAATATTGCTAAATTACAATGAAACAGAGTGCAGTGAATTGAAATGAGAAGTTACATATTCTGTCTGTAGACTACTCATGGACAGAGTAAGTAATGCCATTTTTTTATCAGATGTATATTTTGACTAAACTAGTTTCTGTGCAGAAAATAAGATTTGCAACCCAAGATTTTATTACTCTATAGCTAACTCTAATAAACTATAAGTTTTGTCAAGTTGTTGATTGCTCATAATATTCACTGGTAAAATTCTGGTAACCTCCATTTAAATCCTACAGAAATAAATTAATTTTGAGGCAAAATTTCTGAAGAAAAAACAAAAAACAGTCTCCTTGTAGCTTTAAATCCAATTCCAGAGATATATTAATCTCCTATCCCCACAAATTATTTTTACAATATAAAAATTATGAAGCACTTAGCTTTTCTAGTCAAACTGATTTTGAAGAGAGAAATTGTAGATAACAAAAATTTTATCAGAAATATGGGTTAGGTGATCAAGCAGAGCTTTTACATTTCTACTTCTTACAATTTCACATCTTCCTATAAGGTAGGCTGACACTTTCTTATACTGCAAAGGCCCAAATAATAGTTTTACAGTTCAAGTGGTGACCACTGTGATAATAGTGGCAGTTTGTATCACAGGTTATTGCCCTCTGCTCATCTGTTCTGTAAACAAGAAGAAGAATCAGACAAATGTTAGGAGTGCTTCAGTAAATTTGAACAGTGTAGTAAATGTCTTGTTTCAGTAATAATATGTGTAAACCTAGATATATCAGCAGTTAAAATGAATAACACAAGGAAATACCAAAACCTAAGTAAATAATGATGCTCTCAGTGAAGGAAAATAACTTCTTGAAGAAAATACATAGGATGGCATGTTTTAGTGATAAAACAGTATTTTATACTAAACTCAGAAGCAGATATGTCTGTCAAAATTTGAATGATTTACTTGTGCTTTTCTGTTCAAGGTGCCCTTTGTGGTAAGTACAAAAGTGAACATATGTGAGACATAGACATCTGCCAGCTATCAAACAGCTTCAGAAAAGAAAAAGTGTCTGGATCTGGAGAGCAAGGAGGAATTCCTTTGCAATTTCAAAGAACTCTGAGAGAGAGTCCAGAGGAAGCTGGCATCATCAATAATGCCTAAAAGAAATAAAGGAATAAATAAAAATAAACAGTTAGGTCATTTGTAAAGATATATTTAAAGAGAATTTCTGAAAGTAAATAAATAAAAAATAAAGAATTGAAATCCTAGACTGCTCTCAACACGTTTTCTCTTTAAAGAAAAAATAATTTTATCAGCCTTTGGCAGGAAAGAGGCTATTTTTTCTCAATGACACTGTCTCCTTGTGTTATTAAGAATATGAGAGAGATTTATTACAGTTAAGAAGACACTGTGTGTAAATTTGGGAAAAATGTAATGGTTTGTTCCTACCTTAACTGAAGCCAGTGGGATTTTTCCCACTGATTTTGATGTAATAGGATTAAGACTTCAGTTTTATCAAATAAGTTATTAAAATTTAGGAAATTGATTCTGAATCTTGCTGTTGTGCAAGTAATGACCACATCTCTGTAGGATTATTCAGAAGATGATCACCTAATGCAGATTTAAGGCCAATAAACTTTTTTTTATTGTTGTTGTTTTCACTCATTTTTTATCAGGTGAGAAATTGTGCAAACTGGAGGGAAGAAAAAAAAAAAAAAAAAAAAACAAAACACAAAACAGAACGTATTTTTTCCCTTGGGTGCTTGCAGTCAAAATTTTGTGGTACTATGTGTTTCAAATACAGACTTGAAAAGCACTGGATAGTGATTCCAAGTAAAAATCAAGCTAACATTTTTAATTTTAATTTCCCTGACTGAAAGAAGTGTAAATGCAATGAAGAACGTCTGAAATGCACTAACAAATACGATGTTACTGTCTATTTAAAACATTTTTTAAATGCTGTGTTATTATTTAAACAAAGAATAAGAAACCAACAATTTTTTTTTTTCTAACTGTTCTGACCAAGGCTTACTATTTAAGTTGCTAAAGATGCATGTTATGGCTTATACTATACGTGAAAAAAGCATGTTATTGATCTTTTTCAACAACACATCCATTTGATTGCTGACTGCAGATTCCGGGGCTTAGGCTCAGTCACCCAGGTTCTTCCTGCTCTTTCTATGCCTCCAGATGTTATTTAAAGTTCCCTTAAAAACTGTCATCTTTTTTTCCCCCTCCTTTTAACTAAATTAAACTTCCATAGCTCAGGCTAGAATACTCTTTGTCAGCTATAACAGATATCTTTATTCTGATTCTAGTGAGATTCTCCATTTCTCAAAATGGCATCTAGGATTACTGAGTTCACCAAGGACATCTAGGATCACACTGCTTCAGAGATAGGACCTGCTCTATTGCAATAACAAAATGGTGTCTTTTGTATTACCATTATGCCTCTTGTTTTGCCTTGAAATATATCCAAATTTGTTGACGTCACTAATCTCTGAAACAAAAATCTTAAATTACATAGAGTTAGATGAATTAAAGTATCCCAACAACCAGTCTGCAATAAACTTTCCTTCAGTAAGCCAAGAGGTGGCACCTCCTCTAGCCTCCACAGACACTTTAAGACTGTTTCATCCCCAGGATGTGAGAATTTAAGGGACCTTCCTTAAAATTGCTTACTCCAGTTTCCCCATAACCATCCGGGAATTCATCTCTCCAGTATGAGATCTGAGGTCCCCCTCTCATGCTCTCACTGCCAGTCTTCTGGATGCTTTGGCAGTGAAGAGGAAGAAAATGTAAAAAGTTAAAGTCATATAGGCAAAAGAAAAAGAATAGTGGCCCCAGTCTAGAAACATGTTAGTATTGTGCAGCCCTATATTATTGCAGGCCTTGGAAAATGTATTGTGTATGGGGCAATGATTTCAGGAAGAAAAAGGAAAATAATTTTGTGTGTAGCTGATTTCATGTATGTGATAGATTAATACTGTGGCTGAATCTTTTTCATTATGGTATTGTCCTAGTGATGAGCAAGTCACCTAAACCAAAGATTTTTAGAAATGCTTATTAATAGCTTTTCTTATTTTCTGGATTAGCAATTTTGGTTTTAGCAATGAGCATTACCAACTGAAATGTGAACTGAAATCGTATTATTGTTACTTACTCAAAAAAAGAAAAAAAAAAAACAACACCAGAAATGGTGGATTTGTTCCATCTGATATTTGATGTTTAAAGAATAGCTTTTTAACCTGTGATAGTTACCTATTTCATTCATCGCTAATGGAATCAATTAGCACCCTTAGATAGCAATTTGTCACAATCTAAGAAAGATGTGCTGCCCCTCTCCATTGGCAACAGACAGCAGTGAGATCACATGCTTAAGCTAAATACACAAGTGATAAGTAGGTATTATAGAACAGGTTAACTCAACAGTGATTCATAATTTTGGAAAATCATTACTCTAAACCCGTTATTTCTAATAGTGATGTCTGATTTTCTGTATAAAAAGTATCATTTACTCTAACAAAGTCCCTGAAAAGATAAATACTGTAGTGTTTAAATAAGTAAGATACTGGGCTAAAATTACCACCACCTCCTGAAAAAACATCCCAATGGAAATTTTATATTTGCCCATAAATTCTGGGAATAAATGAGAACACTGATCACACAAAATGTGAATCCTATAGTGGTCAGTAGGCAAAAATTATTATCTAACTGTAAATAAGGAGTTTCCTGTAGTGTTTAGGTATATATAAATATTGTTTTCTGAATATTTGGAAAAACAAGGTCAAAAATGTTACCAGAATTCCTGTATACTTTTTAGTTTAGAATAAAAGGCTCAACCAGGGAATATAGCAAAAACAAGTGCTGAAATTATGTATTTGAAAATGTGTTTCTGGCCCTGTGACTTCCCGTGCAGCATAGCTGACCTTTGTCTTTGAAGGTCCAGTGGCTTCACACATAAAATACAGTGTAAATTTGTGAGAAAATAAAAAATCTGCCGCCCAGCTAGTGTCAGAACAAAGCAAAGAATATTTTTCCAATACACACTACTGAGCAGGTACACTATGCACCTTCTGCAAATAAACATTTAAAATTATCTTTTAAAAGACACAAGTACTGTCCCTAATTAAGAACTACCACAAATGCTGTAGTAAATCAAGGTTTGGAATCAGCTTAGATATTCAAAGACATGAAAACATGACAGGATTCCTATATAGAGAGATCTGGGTGAGCTAATCAGTGGTTTCTCCTTTCCTTACCCTACTGAGATTGATGTCAGATGTTTCATTTGAACTCTTCTCTGACATATGCCTTTAGCTGGTTACCAGGCAACCAGCATCATCAAGAAAGCTAAATATGTGTACCAACTATTATTCACATCAATGCTTTATTTCAGAGTATCTCAAAACATTTTTGCCAATTCACAAGTTTTGTTTCCCAGCCTGCAGTCCATGAGGAATAGCTTCTCATCACCAAGTTGAGTAGGAAATGTGGATGCAGTTTCTTTGAGCAAATAAAATCCTCTGAAAGCGTTACTGAAAGAAAATACAAACATAGGTCTATAATTCTGAGGTCTTGATTATAATTTTTTACTTAAAAAGCCCCCAACAAACAAAACCTTAAATATTCATTATTAGTTTAGAAGTCTTCAGGAAATCTTTAAAGAAGTAGCATAACTGAAGTCTATATAAAGATTTACACTCTCACACAAGTAGAAGTCATTTTCTAATGGTCCTGCAGAGGCTGTGAGAAGAAAAATCTAAAGAGTAGCATCAATATTGAGTTATTAAGAAATAGAAAAATAAAGACAGTTCAAAGTATTGAGCTGAATCTATCATGGCAGTCACAGACAGTTTTTCAGGTGAAAGAATGAAAGCATAAATTAAATCACCATACATTTTAATAACTCTTTAATATTCTTTTCGGTAAATCCAGTGGCATATACTGAACACAGTTGTGGTGTCTGGTGGCTGGTTTAGAAATATCTGTATATAGGTCAGATGGCTCCCACTATAAAGTCTAGTAATTTTATTTATTGTTTATTTCTGATAGGAACTGGCTATTATTATGATAATTAACACAAAAATTGACACGATATCAGCTTACGAAAGATTACACAGTAAAAACCCCAAAGCATATGCAGATAGGCATAGAAACATGTTAAGAAGAGGTGCATAAAAAAATGAGAGTAATAGGCACGGTACCCTGCCAAAATACATTTTTTATGATCCAATGGATTTACAAAAATAAGAAATAGAGCTTTAGACAAACCATAGCCCTTTGAAACAGAACTGCTGACAAATATGTTGACACTTAGTTTTGATATATGTGCCGTCCTTTCTAATCTGAAGCTACAAGGTTAAAATTGCAACTTCATTCTAGCTGTGTAAGTGGGATCTGTTAATCTGTTATATTAGGAGAAAAGTAATTCCATGGAATATTTACAATAAGAACTAAAATCTTTCTTAACTGGAAATGTTATTTCTACTATAACACTTATGTCTTGGTTGTATTTTCTTTCTGGGTTTTTGTTTTGTTTTGTTTATTTGTTTCTTTGTTGTTTTTTTTTTTTATTATTATTAATTTTAATTTATTATTTTTATATATAAGGACCGTAATAAAGCTTTCTCTTTCCTTTGTATGTCGTATGACACGATATGATCAGGAAAATTACATAACTGTTTAAATTTTTCTGAAGTAACAATAAAGTAAAATGGAAGTGTAGAAGTCTTTTTATTTTCAGAGTTCATTAGTAGAAACTATACAGTCTAACACTAGCTCAGTTCATATCATACTGGAACAAAAGACAAAAGAATTTGGACATTTATTTACCAGTTGTACTTTACACAAGTGAGGATTTCACCTTCATACAACTCTGGTCATATCAAATGGTGATTTCAGTTTGTATAACCTGAATCCTTTTATGAAGATGGGTTTTTACACACACACACACACGGAGTCCTAGGTATGTATGTTAATATACATTCTCCTCTCAATAGAATAATACTGAATGGGAATGCCATTAACTAATAACGGGCAGCATCTTTTGTCCTTTATTTGTGGCCTTTGTTCATTTCATGTGAACACAAGCTCACCATTTCTTTCAGAGAAGTTTAAAGATCACAGGAATGGAAGACAAGCCCCAGGAGTTATGAATACAGATAAATGTTTCACATCAAATCTGTATGACTGTCAAAATCTTATTTTAAATGTCCACATTTCATTAAAATATTGTACCAATTAAGGGCAGTGCTGTTCTGCAAAGGTTACCAGAGTTAATTTGTGTAAAGATAAACCCTGGCTCAGAACTGACATTGGAGGACCTGGATGGGTTTTCTGAACCTCAGTTTTAATTTTGTGTATTTTTGTTTGATGTTAAAATGAATATTTAATTCAGGGGTTAAAAAACATACAGTGCCCACACAGCTTGTGATAGCTCACAGTGAGGAAAATTCTACAATCTTCTGAGTTTGGCAACCACCTAATTTACAAAAAATGTAATAGACCTCCTGCCTTCAAAAATCAATTAGTAACTAAATATCCACAAAAAGATTACCAAAATAGGAAAATGCATCTGTTTTAATAACTATTCTAAAGTTTTTGTAAATCTGTAATAACTAGCATCTAGTCTTCAGTTATAATATCACCAATAAGGGAATAGTTTCCTATGCCATGCTTTGTAATGCATCAGACAGGAGCTGGTAAATCTGCCAATTCTACCTTCACACCATTCTTGAAATCTGTGAGCAGAACTGGCTGGGAATTGAAAGCTGAACAGTTAATATATCGCTCTTCAACTTAATCCACAGTGGTTACAAGGGTACGCCTGAACTCTAGCCCTATTAGTCTCAGCCCTATTCTTCTAAGATGGATCCTTTGGCTTCCAGGAGACAAGAACAATAGAGCTACGTCAGAGGGTTTTTTCCTAAAACTCAATACCCTGGTGCCAAGCCCAGCACTGCACTGATTTCCCATTCCTCAGTATGCTGTCCTGGAGAATAATAATTTTCCACTGTGTGAAGGAGTGCAAGGAGGTTGAACTCTTCACTTACTCACTATGTCCCACAATCCTGTGTGACACCTAGGAGCTGGACTTCTGTGACTTGCTTCATAGACAGGATAGTATATATCAAAACAGTGATTAAACAGCCTGAAGATAAGGCACAATATCCGAGTATTAATTTTTCTCCAGGATAGTTCCCACAGCTCAGAGTTAGGGTCAAAAGTTCCTTTAAACATAAACATAAAACAAAAACGAAAAGTTTATGAAACTAATAATCTGTTATATCAGAAGTCCTTAAAAGGTCTATGTATACAACAGTTCCTTCTCAATTTAATTATCACAGTATAACTAGAGGTGACCCAGTTACATCTTTTACTTTGCCTGAACATGTTTCCTGTGATGTTTTTGAAGATGAGCTTGATAATGGGACTTCTTATTTTTGTTATTACAGCCATTTCAAGTGCTATTAGCACTTCTATTGGCTGAGATGAAGAAGTGAAAAGCAGTATGCACGTATGGACAAGCATTGGTATCAGTAACACAGAGAGATTCAGGTATTATAAAATCATAGAATCATTTAGGTTGGAGAAAACCTTTAAGATCATTAAGTCCAACCATTAACCTAACACTGCTAAATCCACCACTAAACCATGTTCCTTGTTGAGCTTCATACAATTGGCCTTGGCCCATAAATCCAGTCTGTCCAGATCCCTCTGTAGACCCTTCCTACCCTCAAGCAGATCAACACTCCCACCCAACTTGGTGTCATCTGCAAACTTACTGGGGGTGCATTCATTTCTCCTGTCCAGATCATTGATAAAAATATTAAACAGAACTGGCCCCAATACTGAGCCCTGGGAAATACCACTTGTGACCAGCTGCCAACTGGATTTAACTCCACTCACCACAGCTCTTTGGACCTGGCCATTCAGCCAGTTTTTAACCCAGTGAAGAGTACGCCCGTCCAAGCTATGAGCAGTTAGTTTCTCCAGGAGAATGCTGTGGGAAACGATGTCAAAGGCTTTACTGAAGTCTAGGTGGACAACATTCACAGTCTTTCCTCATCCGTTAAACAGGTCACCTTGTCATGGAGATCAGGTTAGTAAAGCAGGACTTGCCTTTCATAAACCCATTCTGATGGAGCCTGAAAGCCTGCTTGTTCTGTACATGCTCCGTGATGGCACTAAAGATGATCTGCCCCATAACCTTCCTTGGCACTGAGCTCAAACTAACAGGCCTGTATTTCCTCCCAGCCTTTCTTGTAGATGGGTGTCACATTTGCTAACTTCCAGTCAAGTGGGACCTCCCTGGTTAGCCAGGACTGTTGATAAATTATTGAAAGTGGTTTTCTGTGAGCACTTCTGTCAACTCCCTCAGTACCCTTGGGTGGATTCCACCCAGCTTCATAGACTTGTGTGTGTCTAAGTGGTGTAGTAGGTTGCTAACCATTTTCCCTTGGATTATAGAGACTTCATTCTGTTGCCTGTTGATGCAGGCAATTCTTTGTCAAAAGTGGCCCTGAGACCATCTAAGACTCTCTTTCACATCCTTTTACACTTCTTAATCTTATTCCCCCAAATTAGCAAAAATAGCCATCTAAGTTAATTTTCATCTATCTTGCAATCCCTCTCACAACTGGTATGGGTCCACCTGAAGTTGTGACTCCTAATTTAATCATTATTTCCTTAAAGAAAGGGATATGCCTCCAGTAAAGTCATGTTTGACATCAGAACGTATGGAGTGCCCCGTTTCCTCTGCTTTAAAACACAGTCATAGGGGATGTAAAGGAGTATCATGTCACTGGTGTAAGCAGTATTTTGCACTGTAAACCACATTGCTGCATTTTTACTGGAAGTCTGGAAATTACGGCCCAGATGTAAACATAGTGTAGCAACAGTTGTCAAGCCATGCGTGCAAACCACAGGTATAGATTGTACAAGATACATAAATTGTTCCAGAATCATAACAATGTTCTGTAAATGACAACTAATGAACACAGACAATAATATATCAATGAAGTCAAGATTTTAAATACTACTAGATACATAAGGATACCAGTACATTTATGCTTCCTTTCTTGAAAATGCTTAGGAACAGAAACTAACCAGACACAATATCTGCTACAAATTCAGAAACCAACATGTTTTGCTTTGTTTTTCAAATCCCCACTGAGTGCTCTTCTATATTCTCACACAAAGAGCCTCTGCTGAATATTTGTTCCATAGCAAAATTCAGACTGGTTTTGTGACAAGATCCTGGTGGATTTGGAGGCTGGATGACACCCTGCAAGTTAGGAGTTTGTGCTGGCCACCATCCTCCAGTACCCAGCACTTCCCAGCAGCGGGTTAAGCCAGTCCTGGTAAAGGGCCCCTTTCACAGAGTATAAATGGTTCGGAGCCTTTTGCAGACCTCCACTACATACATTACCTCTCCTTATCAGGAAAGCTTGAGAAATGAAGCTCCAGCACATCTGTACTTTCTCATTTGTTTCTTTCAGGCATGTGCCAGTTCTGGTGCAAGTAGCACGAGAGGAAATAAGTGGATTTGGAGATTGTTCAAAAAAGAAATGGTATTTTTTTCTCAGCTAATTATTTTCAGACTATAAGGAAATGGGTAATATTCCTCTTCTTTCACTAAAAAAAAAAATGCACAATTTATACTGTATTCCAGGGAAAAAGAAGTGTTTAAAAAGTAGTTTTCACTGACCTTTCGGAGCCGGAAGGTGGTCTAACATGTTACTGATGAATTTTCAATGCTAATGATACCAGAAATTTTATGTAAGAAATAAAATTCTATTGTTGTACAATTATAAAAACACTTTGAATATTTTAATAACAAAAATAATACAGTATCTTAGGAGTGGGGAAATTTGATTAACCTTAAATTTCTCTTTGAACCTGAATGGATCTTTTATTTATTATTATAGTAGTAGTGAACAGAAGGTGCTGGTTTAGAATGAAATGGAACAGATACATACTGGGGCTTCTCTTTCCTTCTTTCATTACAGTATAAATAACATTTCTGCACTCTGAATTAGAGATTTCTAGTATATATCTCCTGTTCCTTAGTGTTGGTAAGTGACAGCACTAAGCACTGCATCACCATTTTGCTAAAAGTGAAGATGCATACAAAGATACATATATGCTCCACACAATAAGGCCCACATAGGCTGTATGGTTTGCTTTGTTTAATGCTTTGTAAGCATGAATAATCACAGCTAAGAAGGACTGTAGAAAGTTCACAATTAAAACTACTTTTCAAATTATTTGTAACAATGTTTTGTGGGTTTTTTAAGGAATAAATATTCTCCATGCAGAATGACTACTGTTAAATAAAATAATTGATTGTCATATTTTTTGAGTAATTTTTTATTAAAAGGTTTAATTTTTATTCATAAAAAATATTTCGTTGTCCAAATAGAGCTAATAGTCTGATTAATAAACTGTTTCAGTAATATTTAGTATTGAGTTTAGCAATGTAAAATTAGCAAAGACTTAAGGAAAGCGTATAAAGCATGCCATACCAGGATTATGCCAGCACAACTCAATTTTACATCTGTAAGTTAGTCTCAGTACTGCAAGCAGCTGCAAATAAAGACCTTTCCTTTAATAATCATCCTTTGCATGATGCAATCAATTAGCAATATTCTATTGCTATATTAGTCAATTTATGAAAGGGAAAAATAAAAGGGCTCTCAGGAAATTTTAAGGATCCTATGACTTTCAAATTAGGGACAAAAGAGTTTCACTAGGTGAAACATAGAAAAGCATAAAAAGATACTCTTTACTACGACTTTGGAAATATTACCTCTGATCAGTTGTGTGGACTAACAATTGTTTATTAGTTTGAAGAAATACATTAGAAATACAATGTGTAAAGAATTTAAGGAAAAAAACAAAAGATTCAGACATGCTAGGTAGAGTGTATGAAATATTTTTTTATTTTTGCAGCTTACCTGTGAAGTTTCTGTATGCCTCACAGGAAGTTGATATGTGCCTTAATTAAATTAAGAATCTTTCCATATCCCAATACTTATTACCTTAAACAGTTCTTTGTCAAAATTCAAGCATTCAGGCTGTAGAGTTTTTATTATATGGTTTTCTAAAATTATCTAGAACATTTTTTATTTTATTACATTTTACAAGCCTTGAATATATTTCAAAATAATTTTCTATTTTCTCTCAGAATCAAGTGTCTATTAAATTAATTCCAGACTAGCTAGCTTTATCAGTGCTGTATATGCAGAGTTTATGCTGAATTTTGTTTAAAATTGAGGAAAATTTTTCTCTGCTAAACGCTGTAAAACTAAGCCTTTAACTACCGCAGGTTAGTTTTAATATGAGACCTCACAATCTTTTAGAATTTCATAATAGATTTGAGGAAACAAATGTGCCCATACCTATTTCCTGTCTGTTGAGGGAGCTTGAGTTCACAATAAACAGAAATTATCTAGCTCTAAATTTATATTATATTGCAAAGCTGGAAATAATATAATTTCTTTCAACAACTGAACATACTGTACAATTGAGTGTGAAAAATATTTAGGAACAGTCATGACCCAACTTGCCATATTTTGTTTCAAATTATTTATTGTAAAAGAATTTAAAAAGCTCCAATTCTGTCAGTTCTGAAAGAGATGCCCATAATAGTTAGGAAAAAATAAGAAAAAAAAATACAGTAACTAACTTTCCAGGCCCAAGCCCATGATTATAATTTAAAGGCAATAAATGACAAATATCTCCAAATATATCTTAGTAATTTAACTGTTTAGTCATTGGAATGGCAATCCAGTGATAGTGACAGAAATTGTATTTAACTAACCCAGTCCAGTTTAGCCCACACCAAACAACAATTAGCTCAGTGAAAGAGCTGCTTTAAAAACACATATATTTTTATCGTGCCAAAGAAAATGAAGAGTGGATATCAAAATACTGATTTTCAAAGAATGGGAGAGCTAAAGTCTGTCTTCACTAGAGCTTTTTATTCAAGTTGACTTCCTATTCCCTGCCATTAGTATATACAGTAATATTACATACGTTGGAAACCTCTCTAGTTTTCTCAGGAGGTGAACATGTTGTCCAGAACTTCTCACATGCAGATTAGAGTATTCAAATTCATGTTGACAGACCATTACTTAATCTGAATTAAAGTCAACTATTTTCTTTGAGTTTGGTGATAACCAAAGACCAGAACACATCAGAGAGAAACTGCTGATGCACTTGCATCCCTGTGAGTTGGCTAGCCATTATTCTAAGTGAGCAAATGTCTTTCAGATGAGATGAACTACACACAAATTGCCTGTGGTCAGAAATTTAAATGAATCTGGGTAACTAAAAAAGGGAGTTACCTGTTAAAATACACTTGGAAACCTAAACCTTCTTCCAGACCTTTTCTTTGAAGGATTTCACAGAGATTCAGAACATATAATGTATTCAGCTAACTCTCCTGAACTAGGAAGTGACTCAGCCTATACAAATGCCCCAAAATCTGTGAACTGACAATGTAATATATTGTAGACTAGGTGTACAAAACATATATATAGGGATGGTCTCTTTAATTTATGACATGCTTTTTGAAATATACCTTCATGCACCCAATTTACTAAAATTTTTATTTTCCTCTTTCAAAGAAGTAGTGCTTAAATGTTTACAATTTTATGACCTTCAATGTTCTTCCAGGGAAAACACCCAATGCAGCAACTTAAAAAAGGCAGAGTACAGATTTCCTTTTCTTAAAAAGCTTTCATATATCCTAAAGGATTCTAAGAGTAGTAGTTGAAAATAGACTTCAAGATATTTTTAAAGGAATGCAACCAATGTCCTATTTCTTCCTGAATCCTCAGACTATTATATTCAGTCAAGATGAATGAATATTCCTTTTTCCTGCAGGCCACAGTCATCTTCATAAGGTTCCTTTTTGTCGCCAGCAACACTTATCTTCATCACATTAATGATGAATGCACTCTCTACTGCACCATATGAATTACAAGTTCTTTCATTCTTGATATAAATTGGGCAGTTCAGATCTTTTCTGTTGGTTTTGGGGAATAAAATAGGAGAGGAAAGAGAAAACAGAGGACAGAGATAACTCACAACATTTTCAAATGTGTAATTTGTGAATTTGCCATTTGCACTAGCATTCAAGTGGGAAAGAGTTGACAGGGTATTACTATCAGAGTTAATTGCTCCTAGAGGAAAAAAAAGTAAAAAATCACCAGTCTATCTAGAAAACCTTTGCCTTTGAAGTAGACAGGATTTTTTTTATGAAAGTACTTGTATTTATGGAAATAAATAATAAGTATTATTGCTCTAGTCTGTGTTTGTGATTAAAAAAAAATACAGAGAACATCTTTAAAACAATTTCTTAATAATGTTTATCACAGAAGTATAAAATTAGAGGTGTTTCAATATCATCCATAAGTGAGTCCAAAATATTTCTAGTGCAATAAGGAATCAAGATTTGTGGGAAGGAAGTACTGCAAAAAATGAAAAGATATGTCTATTTTCTATTATTGCGTTGTTTGCCTTTAATAGGAAAACGTACATTGAAAATGCTACTAGAACACAAAAGATTTTATTCTGACTTTGGCAGCTAGCAGAGCATTGAAGGTGAATAACATTCTGCTGAAAGCCTCAGGTGGAACTTTCACAGTCCTAGATACACCCTGTAAGTGAAATAATAAGCTTTCACATGGCTCAGTTTTCTGAGTTTACAGAACTCCCTCTTTAGTCTAAACAAGATATTTCTTCAAAACAGATGACCTGTTCTATGACTACATGTCTGTTCTATAATCCCATTGAATTTAAGAGGCATTAGGTCAGTCCTGGAATTTCTACTTTTCTGTTTAATTTCTCACATTCTGCCATCATCTTGAGAATCTCTCAATCTGGTGTCTGCCACCTAGCATCCAAACAGGTCTCAGTCTCCAGTAGACATTGAACTCAGCTTTACCAGACTAACCTAACGAAATCTACAGTTTCAAGGTCAGGAATACATGCAATCTTAATGACGCTTTAAGAAAGGTCAAACACCAAAAATTAGATTTACAGAAGCCAGCAAGCTGTGAGTGAACTCAACAATGAGTACTGGAAAAGAGTATGATCAACACTCTCCCTGTCAGGGAGAAGGTAATAATGGTCTGGAAGAGAATGTCTACTTCAATTCAAGATTCTCAACTATGGACACTTTGTGTTCAGGCACACAAATTGATAAACTCACCCAGAATGAGGGAAAAAAAAGATGTCTTCACTGCTTTCTATGCAATAATAGAGCACTCAGATAATTCATCTCTTATATGGGAAAAACGTGGTTCAAAGCTGCCCTCCTCTGATATTTGCAGCAGGTAGTTACATCTAGGTATTTTAACCCAGATCTCTAACTTGGCATATTCAAGGTTTAGGGAGTTAGGTCTCTTTCAGTCTTATACTACAGTTTATGTGAACATCATTCAGAACAGGGACTGGGATCAATGTCTTCTTTATATAAGGTATTTAATGATTCCTAGCTCAATATTTAACTATTTTTTTTTCCATAAAAGAAGCAATATTAAAGCAAATGTTGCTGTATACAAGCTCTGGAAACATCCAGCAGGTAGTCAAGAGGACCTATGATGAAAGTAATGTGATGGGAGAGGGGTGTTAAATTGGTCAACTTCATCCAGATGTGGCTGTTCACATATCTATCAATAAAACTTTAAGTTCCTTAAAGAAGTTGAGCATTTCTAGAAATTGAGAGTTACTCTTGGACTTTGATTTTTAAAGCAGAATGTAGGTACCCAATCCATTTGTGGATCTTGCCCTTTGCCATTCATTCCGGCTTCCAGTGGTTGAACTCAAAACAAAATAAGTATAAATTAGTTTATAAAATCATTGGAAACCTCTGTTTTTACAAGTTTAGAAAGAAAATAAACAGTAATAGATTGGTTTCTCTTTATTTTTATGTGTGATCATAAATGACATATGACATATTCTTTTAGAAGAAAAAAAAAACTTACAGAAACTTTACAAAGAAAGCAATTTTTCAAAACCTGTGAGGATGCAGTAGCCATCCTCAGCTAGGTAAACCTTTATACACTTATGTTTTGTAGCATACAATGCAATTTGCATTCAAAATACATATAAAGCATGGCCACATCAGTATGGCTATACCTTATAAGTAACGTCCTCAGTTACTTCAGTCCAGAAAACCTAGTTTTCTCTTTGGTTTCAAGCCAGAGAATCAATGAGACATCTTTGTTCTGGAGCAAAGTGTCAACCTGTTGTTCTCTAAGTCAGTAATTGCTTCTCAGAAAGACCTTAATCTAGATCTGGGATCTGGACACTGAGATTAATTACTCTTCACATATTAGCTGCATCCTTTCTTGATATTGATGCAACTGTCAGCCTTCAAGATGGAGGACCCCTATGCCTTCTACTAAAACCAGCATATGGTTTTACTGTACCGTTAAAACTGTGGTCCTGTTGCAATTCCTATGCAATATTCTTACCTAAAACCCAATTATAGCTTTTTCTCTGGTACCGTGACAGACAGACCCAGTCATGAGTTACCTCATGAGACTCAAGTAATTTTTTTGTTCTTGAAAAAAGTTGTTGAATAGAAAAAATTCCTACTCACAGTGCCTTTCGAACAGCATGACAGTTTTCCATGTTCAAAATTGAAGATACAATGCCATGTTTTTATGGAGAGATGTTTTGTTTTCATAAACTTCAGTAAACACTAACTGCATAAATCCCTCATAAGCAAATATAAAATAAGCTTATCTTCCAGCTTATAGGAGAGAAGCTTAATAACTACTTCTTTCAGATAAGTAGTTTTGGAACTGCACTGCGTAAACATTTCAAAAGCAATTAAAAAAGTAATCCTTGATGTTCGATAAAGAAGAATTTGAACATCTAGTAACCTGTGAGCATATTAAAATATTGTTACATGTTCAAAATGGGTTTTTAATTGAAGAGTATTTTATTGTGTATAACTGCACGCAACCTATCTGAAAAATAAGTAAACTATTATTAAATAGTGAGAGCAGAATTTGCTTTACACCTGCTTTAAGGACTTATTTGCATGGAGGTGTGTCGTGGTTTGAGCCTGGTCAGCAGCTAAACGCCCCGCAGCTGCTCACCCCCCACACACACTCGGGAACGGGGAGGGAATAGGAGGGGCAAAAGGAGACTCGCGGGTTGAGATAAAAACAGTTTAATAACAGTGACAGAACAACACGCTGACAGCAGGATCAGCGGGTAATGTGCAATACAGCTGCTCACCTCCCAGCCAGCAATCCCCAACACAGAGGCCCCACAGCCACACTCCCAGAAGTGAGAGCCCCTCCTGGCCCACTCCTGCCTTTATATAGTGAGCACAATGTCACGTGACATGGGATATCGGCCAATCCGGGCCCAGCCCTCCAGCTGTGCTCCCCCCGCCCCCGCACACAGGTGAGGGCACTGGGACCTGGGGAGCTCAGCTGGGCACTGGGTCTCAGGGGGCTGCAGCTCCTCCCGCTGCCAGACCAGCGGGAGCTCTAGGCCAGCCCCAACCAGGACAAGGTGAAACTTGTCATTTTTGTCAGCTACAGCACAAGCCACATAACTTTATTTTCTAAACAAAAATCAACGCTGAAGGAGGTCAACACGGAGATGGGAACTGAGAACTCAACATTAAATTAAAATCTGGATTCAGACAACATTTTCTTTTACAGTGCTTTCTCTTACTTTGCTACCTCCACAAGATTTTAAGGTTTAACAGTGAAGCATCTGTATAGAGTCTTTGTAATGAGGAAAAGCAAGCAAGCTGAAGCTGTTTCCACAAGATTTTAAGGTTTAACAGTGAAGCATCTGTATAGAGTCTTTGTAATGAGGAAAAGCAAGCAAGCTGAAGCTGTTAACAGGGCATTTTTTTGTCTCAATCATTTTTGCAATCTCTGAACTTGCATTATATCTCTTATCTGAACTTTCATTATGTTTTTTATCAGGTGTACTATACTCAGAGCAATTACCATGAAAATCTGTATTAAAAGAATACATGACTTTTGATACCTTCAAACATTCAAACCAACAGTTATGGCCACCCAAAGTGTGTGGTGTACTTGAATAAAAGGCAGATCAGATAAAAGAAAAGAGAAACCCATTAAACTCCTCAACTGAATAAGGGCACTGAGAAGCTTTATATTCAAGTATGAAAAAAAAATATAATTAGGTAAGTTGTTTAATTATATTTCAGTTGTGATTTAACAATAAAAGCAAGCATAGAGTACAACCACACTGCTTAACCCATCTTAGAGTCTCGATTTTTCAAGTTTTAAATATAAGTACACAGTTTTAAATACAAACTCAAGCTTTAAATACAAGACCCTTGTATATTGCTGGATCAAATTATAAAAGCCACTGTAGTATATGGAAAAAGAAAGACTAAATCTGTTTCATTTTTCTATTCAGTGGCAAAAGTAGTTACGGTATTCTGAACAGGAGGGAATATGAAGGTTATATGTAGGATGAACCATCAGTAGATTATCAATATTAAAAGCAGGAATGGAGAAGAAAATAAATTAATGTTCACAGCTGAATCTAAGTCATTGTATTTTATACATTTGCACATGCCTAAATGAAAAATTCTGACTTCAGAAGTTTTTCATTCACATATGATATAATATGGATTTAGATATCATGAGATTAGAGCAATAAATTCTTGTAGTACTAGGTAATATCTGAAAAGAAGAAATTACAGAGTTTAAACAAGGGACAAAAGTTCTGTCACAACTGCCTTTTTGCTCTTCCTAAATGAATCCCAATATGTGTGGTGGGTTTTTTTATTATTTCAGTGAAAAAGTCCCATAACACTAATGTTTCATGCAGAGACCTTGATACAGATATTAAGTATCTAATCCATGTTTATACATACAGGGAAGGAAAGAACTATAGAACCACTCATTTGGTGTAAGTATTTTCCCTCCTTTCCAGTCTCAACAAAGGAAAAGTTAACATGAAGACAATACCTTTTTTTCCTAATTAAGCCAAAAAATCAAGCATTAATTTACACACACTGGGGAAGATGATGCTCCTTTTTAGAGGCAAAAAGACTTTTTCCTGAGCAGTTTATAAAGAGACTTTGGATTCAGTAAAACAGGGGGAGTAACAACATATTAGAACGCGGAAGGACACAGATGAAACCAACATCAACAAAAGTACCTGGTTATTCAGCAGGATTAGTCCAAGGCATGACACAGGAAGAACATTAGATTCTGCCCTCCATTAGAAATAAAAGCATTAGCTAGCTATTTTCTTTAAGGTTTTAAGGAAAAAAAGGATTCTAAGGAGAAAACTGAGCAAAGAAATAGTAGTCTTTTATGTGATTTATGTTAAAAAAGGAAGACAAATAAAAATGTTTTCTTATACCAACAAATGCCAGTGTAAAATTTTTTTCTGCTTAACAAAGGATTTTGCTGTATAGAAATGAAAAGTGAAAACTTCTAACCTGTTTTTCTAGATAAATGCAAAGAAATAATGATGGTTTCCACTCAAATAATTAGTTTCCACCTAACACTTATCTTATTTGAGAAATTTCTCTCAAACCATAAGGAATTTAGATTTCAGTATTATCTTGGAGCAGAAATTAAGGCTGAAAGATGATCAACTATTTTCATCACAAAAACAAAAATAAAATATTGTCTGGTTACATTGTCAGTACAGTTCATTGTCTCTCACACCTGCCCAGCCCAGCTTCCTTTCTCTCCTTCAAAAGAAATCAAACAAAGCTCATAGGCAGGCATGAATTAAGATAAACAAAATTGATGATTTATTTGGTATAATAGAAAACCTTATTAATTTTTTCTCCGCCGGCACTATTGTACACCCATGACAAGAGGGAAGAAAACACCTAAGGAGTGAATGGCGAGAGGAAAAGTAACACAATATTGATCAATGTCTTGGGTTCTCATATGTGGGAAGGTATTTGAAAAAATGGTTCACACTCTTATATTGAAAACCCTTAAATATATATTCCAACACTACTATGTCTGAAAACAGCAGAAGAGGCTGTAACAATAGTTTTCCAAGATTATCAGACTTTATCCATCCCATCCAAAGAGGAAAAGGAAATTATGTGAGGGAAAGAGCAATCTCAAAATTCTTTTTCGAGGATTGCATGATAGTGATGCCTAAATGAATATAAAACAGTGAGATTCCTTATTTAGACTGTGAAAAGTGAAATTTGCTCTGATTGGCAAGATCTTTAAAACTGAACGGCATACTGACCATCACTATCATGGAGGACACCAAGAGGCATCTGTAAGGAAAGGAGGCAGAAAACAGTGCAGGATAAGCCACCATTAAGGCATGAAATGCCTTTTCTTTGCTTTGTTTGCTGCCGGCAGAGGCCTTGGCCTGAGAGCTGGCTCAGCATCCAGTGTAAACTTTTCTCGACAGTTTATTTTGGCTAAAGACCACTGTGTTCACAGTCATGTTTTTTTCCAAGAGAATCTTTTCAGTTTTGCCAAAATTTTCTTCCTTACCACAACTACTCTTGCATTTGAATGGACTTCAAGTATTCATTTCTGTCTGCTTACTGATTATGTTGCCAGACAAGACTGTATATTTTTCGCAAAATAGCATTTCCATAGACCAACACAGCTTTACATTTTGCATGATGACTACTCAAAATTCGGGGATGACCTACCTGTTTCAATATATTGAATATGCATCTAACATCAGAATTATAGATGACTGCTAGATGGTGAAGGAATTATCAACAACATGGAAATATAGCTTTGAAGAAAACTGAAACAGTGATGATGTATATTTTCTTAAAGGGTGGAATTGTACTTCAATTGATAAAGCAGTGATGTACTTGTACTTGATAAATTTGGTATGACACATGAAGATAAAATAAAACACAGATGTTTTGTGTTCTGGTATATGATCATACACATTAAAAACAGTAAAACCAAACACTACCATTCCATGTATGAGTTTTCATCAGAAATGTCTGTAGCTGACAAACGGGTAAACTTTCTTAACACTGTGTACACTAAGTAAGAGAAAAGTTGTGGCTCCACCATAGATATTGAATATAAGATATTTCAAAACAAACAATATGATTAAAATAACCTAAATTATTTTTTATTAAAAATTTGCTTGTTTCTAAACTTATTAAAATCTTATTAAAAGGTGAAATTTATGTCGTGTTTTATGATGTGAGTTGTTAAATACCTTGCTCATGTGAAACTGTGCCACATTACCTGAGAACTCACCACAAAATCCCTTTTGAGTTGGCATAAAAATAATGAAGCTTTTTTGTACAAAAGAATTAAATCTATAGAACAGACAAATAGATCCATTAATGTTTGCAAATTTCCTTCTGATTACCTCAAGAGCTTGATGATATTCAGAGAATGTTTCTGACAAGATATGAATGTGTATCTGCAATTAAAACCTTGCAATATGCAGAGGTTGGGAATATAAACCTTATATACAAGACACAGCTGTCACACAGAACTTAATTCCTTGTAACCCATCAGCATTGCTAGTCAGCACCAATGTTCACACTGAGAGATTTGGTAAACTGATAGTGAATTGGAGGAACAGGAGTGATTAAAAAAGAAAAAAAATACAAAACAAATAGCAAGAAGAATGTCACAGAGCTCTCAGTAAACAGACCAAGAACATAGCATACCACATACTTTGTAGAAAGATGTGTTACAATAGTTCCTTGGTGTTATTTCAGATTTCCCTTTAATGCACAGAATCAAAATGAGGAAGAACTAACTTGGCTTTTAGCTTTGTTAAATACTCAGGAACTACTTTTTGCATATAGATTGCAAAGAGAGAATTTCTTTCAGCATTTAACAAGGAATAATGTATGAATTACAAATTAACAAAGTATTGCTGTGTTCTTAAGACTAACTCCCATTTGCGACACCATAGCCTTTCTAGAACCTAGTCTTTCCCAATTACTTAGCTGTTTCAAATAATGTCTGGAAAAAGTCATCATAACATTATAATTTTACTTTCTTAACACTTTTAAAATGTTGACCTGTCAAAATAATATTTCTCAAAATAGAAAGAGAGAGGAGGCCCTCCCATTATCAAGAAGGATACATTACAAATAAGCATCCATGGAACAGAAGGCAACAGAAGAGAATGGGTAAAAAATTAGACATAATTTTCCTACTATTTTGTTGTTGGTCTTTTTTTTTTTTTTTTTTTTTTTTTTTTAATAGAGGAGAGTTTATTATTTTACACCAAACGGGAGAACAAACGAAGAAGTTTGAGAAACCGTGATTGAAACCATTTTCCAATAATCCGTGAAATATAAGTCACGTCCTTCCTTTGGCCTCATCACTGAACTTAGGTAAGCAAATACAACTTTAACTTCTGTTCTCCGGCACTCTGATTTCTTGAGTTAGAAAATAACTTTTTTCCAGCTAAGCTATTAAGTATCATTGTCTTATTTTAATGAAATTCTGGTTCCAACGTGTCTTCATTTTTTTTTCATCACAAATGTTGTCAAGCACTGACATTTGAGTTCATCAAGTTTTAAATGGAGACATCTTCTTTAAGTGCCTGTGCTGAGAGTAGGAATTCTCATCATACCTGTTGAAAAGAGGTAGACTGTTTGAGACACTAACTAGCAGGCTATCTCTTTTCCATTAGACAATGCTAGATTCCTAGTTTACACACTCAGTTAAGTGTCTAAGGTTAGATGAAAAAGGCCTGGGCCTTAACACTTAGAAAAACAAGAAACAGAAAGTTCCCCTGACTACACTAAATAACCCTATCATTCAGCAGTCAGGGTTTTGGAAATTAGAGCTTGGCACTCCTATTACTGATAAACAGTGAAGAATTCAATAACTTAAAATAATGTGTCAGGGAATGTTACTTTTATTGCTGCTTTACAGAGCCTTGTCCTACGCAGTCACAGTTCACACAGCTCAACAGATACATTTCAATTTGAATATATCCTTGATCTGAGAAGCTATATGCAGTAGAAAGTGACACTAGACAGGACTCAAAGGGAAAAATGTTTGAGTACTGTTGTGTACTGTATTTGTAGCCCTTGTAATTATAGGAGACAAAGAATAACATTATTTACTCATTCACTGTACAGGTTTATTATGGTCTCCAGCATCAACACTAGTAAGAGGAAAAGTAAGAAAGAATACACTTCACACTTGCTGGACAGAGAACAGTTAGCACATTGCTGATTACATGATCTTCCAAAAGCACTGGGTTAAACTATAGCAGTTCTAATAAGGCCATTTGACTTTGAAATCATCAGTCACAAAGTGCAACCCATAAAGTTCAGTCCTATCATGACCAGCCATTGTTTTGAAATTAGCATCCATGATCAACAACATTGCTAGTGTCAGGTAAATGGGAATAAAAGAGAAAACATCTATTTTCTTTCTTTTTATAAAATAGCATTTCAGAATAGGATTGGTACAAAATTCTGCATAGATTGTAAAATCTGTGCTGTGTGAACTTCCAGGGTGGATGAAAAATCTTAGCTTTGTCAGTCCAGTACCTTTTAATGAGATTATATAGCTGTTCTCTTTTCAGTATCGATTATGTTACTGTGGAACAATCAACCTGAGATACATAATAACTTAGCTAATAGGTTATGTTATTGTGAAATGATCAGCTCAGGATAGATAATAACTCAAAGGTGGTTGCACAGTAACATACCTATTGCACCTTTTCCTCTCACTACACACAGACCACCTGAGGAGGTTCAGTAATAGGAATAGAGAAAATTCTACATATGCTCCATGTGGTTTATGTGAAGTGTGTTTGTTCAAGGTAAACAATAAGCAGAGAAGCAGAACATACTCTTGAAATATAAATGAACGTTTCTCTGTGATGAAAACAACTATGGTATAAGGTATTCCTGAAAAAATTACTAGTTTGGAAATACTGTGAGATATGCACTAGGGATGGATTGCAAGGCTGGATTGCTCGGGCTGCTCAGGATGGTTGTACAGGCTCCATCTTTGCAGGTTTTCAAAGCCCAACTGAACGAAGACCTGGTCTAATCTCACAGTTGGTCCTGCTTTGAGCAGAGGTGCACTTGAGACCTCCTGAGGTCCCTTCCAGCCTGAATGGTCATACGGCACCACCTCTGTCTCCAGCTTGCCTAGTCACTTTTTTCCTAACCTTGTGCATAAAATAAGGCTCGTTACAACTCCTTGTCATGTATTATACTATTGCCTACTATGTAGGATATAATAATGGAAATGTTGCTGAAATTGAAAGGAATGTTAAGGGAAGAGTAAATATAAATAAAATCTATGGAAACTTTGATTTTTTTTTTTTCCTAGAAAAGTGTGTATTTTTTTTGTTTCAACTTCTTATGGATATTCGTGCAGTGGATACTTGTGGAACATGAGTTTCAAAATTTTGAGTTCACATGTGTTAATGCAAAACTAATTCTGCTCGTGTAAGCAAAGATTATTTAATCCTGTTCCTATTGTTGTTGTTTAACCACTAATACCCTTCCAACAGGTAAAAAAATCTGTATCATAGGGCTTGCCTCCTGAGAACTACTTGTTTCCATTACCTAACTCAAAACTCTCTGGGTGCTGAAAGATAAATAGATGAAAATACCATATCCAGGGAAATATTATTCGCTTGAAGATATTCCAGGAACATAAAGAGTGGCTAAATTTATCAGATTAATTATTCATTGTGAGTGTATTATTATTATTATTATTATTATTATTATTATTATTATTATTATTAGTAGTAGTAGTAGTAGTAGTAGTAGTAGTAGTAGTAGTAGCTGTAGTAGCTGTAGTAGTAGTAGTAGTAGTAGTAGTAGTAGTAGTAGTAGTAGTAGTAGCAGTACAGCTACTACTACTACTGCTACTTCAATTGTTCCTATTCCACAATTTTCACTGCTGGATGTCAGGTCCATATATTTTGTGGTGCATTAATTAAGAAGATCATTATGTTCCTTTTCCTGAAAAAATCTTCCTATTCTCTAAAAATATTTACTTTCATCAAGTCACGTTAGAAGCACTGTGTCTGCTGATAATATACTATCAAAGACGACAGAAAGGAAATGAATAGTTTGCTTGAAGATCCTTCTTCACGGAGTAGTATAAGATATTAAATAAATTCCTGTATGCTGGATTCAGGAAGGACCAAATAATTTCAGGAAATACAAAAAAGCAGGCAGTTTTCAAGGTAATAGTCAAAGAACACTACAGTTTATCAGTTTTTAAAAGTCATTGGAAAAACAAAAAAAAAAACAACAACCCCACCCCACCCCTGCCCCAAATCCTCAGGATTCTTCGAAGTTTAACTGTAATGTTTGGACCTCTCTTCATGTGAATTATTTGTGTTTGAAAATATAAAGTCATATTAGCAGCTCTGTCCCAGTAAAAAAAAGAAAAAAGTTAGATTAGTTGGAGGTATTTCAATAACCTTACAGTATTGATTATACAGGATATAAAGCTGAATAGAGACTTATTCAGGTGAAAATGTCATAATCTTGTTTTTGCTGGGAAAGGAGAATAATGCAGATGAACAGCATAGTAATTTCTTAGTGAGAGATATATGTAACTTCTGATAGTCAAAGAAGAGGGATTTTTCTTCATTTAAGAGTTTTATTTTTTTTTTAATTGACTTAATCTTTTCTATGAAACATATAAGTCCTCTTGTTCCTGTCCTCTTTGCTGAAGCTAACTCAAAACTGCTCTCCATTACTCTAATGTAGCTACCTCCAGTATGCTAATGTTCAATCACTTGTGTGATTGATCATTTTCTTAATGTGTATTTCTACTGTGTTGCAACCTCAGTCACCCAAGGTTTATTTAGTATATCTGTATTCCTTCAAAACACATTCTGATTAATCCCACGGCATTTCTGTGGAAGGTGTAGGGCTCCTCTGCACATATGAAGAAGCATTGAGGCATGACAGCAGATGGGCGACCCAATAACTGAGCCAGAGACATGAGCCTGCCAGTCAGGTGTCCCAGGGGAGCCTCCAGCTCCATGGGGTGGTGTGACACCCAGCATGGGAGATGCTTTCTTTGATCACCTTTTGGACTGAAAGAGCTCACTGTCTAGGGGTGTGAGATCCATTATGGGGTACAGGGAAAGAGCATTTCAGGATGTCACAAGAAGTTATGGGATATTTGGAAGGAACCAAAAATGATGGATTGAGGTCAAGGTGGAACAAACATGTGAAAGGGAAAGATAAAGGTTAAAAAGCATTGGTCACATGCAAACTATGCAAACAAGAGGCTGTTCAGGCCATGCCCTGCACCCAGTCAGTGCAGTTTGTCCTGTCTTCTCATTGAACTACATTTCCAGTTCCTTTCCTGCATGAGATGATTCTGTTCAGTGTGTATGTGTGTATGAAGGTCTGCATGCCAGCAACTGGAGTCAGACCAGGAGGTCTGTCTGTCTGTTTGTCTGTCTGTGGTACAAGCAACTAGAGAGGCCAATGAGCTTGCATGCTGAGTTGGTGTGTGTGTGCCAGAGTGTGACTGTTGGTGAAAATCAAGCTGTACTAGCTTGCAAGTAGGAGAAGAGGTTTGGGAGCCAAATATTGGAGAGACCGTAAGTCTGGGCCAGACATTGGAGAGACAAAAGAATCAGCAAGCTGGCTACTGGAGAGGCCAGGAGTTCCGAGTCAGCTAATGGTGAGACTGTAGAGATAGAGGGCCAACTGGTAAGGCCATAGGTCTGGTCCAGCTATTGGCAGGACTCTTGTAAATGTGTGTCCCTGTGTGTGAGGAGATGAGAGGATCCAGGTACAGACTGTGTGACTGTAGTGATCTATAGTGCGTGGGAGAGTGGACATGTGTGTGCGTGCACACACATGCGTGTGCAGGTCTGAGTTCTAGAAACAGGAGAGGAGCTGTGGACTTCTGTGGCTGGCATGCCCAGATGCCAGCAACTGGGGGGACAATGGGGACCCAGGGGCCACCTACTGAATGCAGCTACTGCAAATTGAGTAAGTTTTCTGACTGGGGAAAGACCATAGAGTGTTTTGGGGTCAGCAGAGGAAGCAGGAAGGGAATGGACCCTTCCATCCTTCATTAATAAAATACTTTATCTCATGACTGCGTCACAACAGCTGAAGCTTTCCTGCTTCACTCCACCAAAAAGAGGACAGTGAGATCACATCAAAGCATGGCGCTTGTGATAAAGTCAGAATTCCTCTTAATCCCCATGGTGGCTATTTTATGATATAAGACCTACAGTTTTATTTTCTTAGTTGAAAAGCTATTATTACTTAATAGTTCTATTATAAAAGCACCTGCAGGCCCTGCTTTAGGATTGGAGACTGGCTGCAAGGGGCATTGCCTTCGGAGAGAGACAGATTTAGTTTCTGCCTAAAGAGACTGTGGTCAATAGACAGGCTGGCAGCTGAAGAAAGCTATTACTGGTCCCAAAATTACTTAACCCCTTTTCAAACAATCCAGTTTTGCCTTTAAGCACACAGAAGCAAAAAGTTTGTCTCTATGTATGATGATACTGAAATCCTGGCTAGATCTTTAAGTACTGTAAATACTTATATTAATATATTTATATTTAATGTTTTTGATTCTGTATTTGTTATGTTATACAAGAATGTGAAAAAGGAAGACCTGATTATGATTCATTCTATGCTAGTCCATTTTCACTTAAGGATTCTAACATTTATTTTCTATAATATACCTCATGATTTGTAAATATAATAAATACCTATTACTCTCTAAAGTCAGTCAACATATTTGATGATGAAATATGTGCCATTATGTTTTTCAACTGTGTACACTAATATGCTATCATTTACTGTAAAAATTACATTTAAAATGAAATATTATAGTCATTGTATCACTGATAGTTAGAGACGTTAGACAAAAGGCCAAAAGAGCAGGGAAGAAAAAAGGCTTTGTGGTGAACAGTGTGAGCCAACAGCATGACGCACAGCTAAGTGGGAAGCCTGTGCAGATTCTGAGAAGTACTCTGAATTGAAGGCCATATGATGGGGGAAGTGACATATGTTTATGCAGGTGAACAGGCAGAGCTTGCAACATGTGAAAACATCTTGAGATAGCTAAGAAATCCCATTAACAATTTCTCAGCTGCAGGGCTGTGAAAAGATGAGGTACAATAACCACTGATGGGAAACCTCAGGAAAAAGAAATCAGAAGAAAGAATGAGTCTAGAGTGAGAAGTCAGATGACCCATTTAGTTGACAGTGTTTTTAGCCTGCTCTCTTAAATAAATGGAACAGAAGCAATAATTCATCATTGTTCTACCTCCTTGTCTTTCTTGTGAACCCTGAATGTATTAGAGCTCTCTGACTCTTTCCTGCATGACTACATTAGGACAAGAAGTCTGATTATTCATGCACGAAATGATTAATTTCTGTTTCAATTTATGGAATATACTTTGCTGTATCAATGATGTGATTAAAAATGCTCTTCACTGCATAAAGTAAACGGTTTAAATTTGATAATGCTATAATTAACACCTAAATGTATACAGGTATAAGTGTATCAAACAGAACTATGTGGCAATGAGGCCATTTGCACTAGTTGTCTGAAGTGTATGGAAACTTTCTACTTTTGTTCCTTTTTGGAAAATGCTTGTTCATGCAAACCAAATAATTTTATGGAAGCTCATAAGTTTTAAGAAAAAAATAATTGGAATAAGTTTCTTAGCTCCATAGAAAACATCTTGTATATACCAAGACATTCTCTTTCACCTTAAGGTAAAAACAAGCTGTGGTGGGTTGACCCTGGCTGGATGCCAGGTGCCCACCAAAGCCTCTCTATCACTCCCCTCCTCAGATGGACAGGGGAGAGAAAATATAATGAAAGGCTCGTGGGTCAAGATAAGGACAGAGAGAGATCATTCAGCAATTACTGTCACAGGCAAACCAAAGTCAACCCGGGGAAATTACCTTAATTTATTAACCATCAAATCAGAGTAGGATAATGAGAAATAAATACAAATCTTAGAACAGCTTCCCCCCACCTCTTCCTTCTTCTCAGGCTCAACTTCACTCCTGATTTTCTCTACCTCCTCCCTTTCAGTGGCACAGAGGGCAGGGGATGGGGGGTTGTGGTCAGTTCATCACACATTGTCTCTGCCGCCCCTTCCTCCTCAGGGGGAGGACTCCTCACACTCTTCCCCTACTCCAGCTTGGGGTCCCTCCCACAGGAGATAGTCCTCCACAAACTGCTTCAGTGTGGGTCCTTTCCACAGGGTGCAGTCTTTCAGGAACAGACTGCTCCAGCATGGGTCCCCTATGCCCCACAAGTTCTGCCAGAAACCCTGCTCCAGCATGGGCTTCTGTCTCCCCACAGGTCTTGACAGGATCCTACTCCAGTGTGGGTTTCCTATGGGGTCACAGCCTCCTTTGGGCATCCACCTGCTCCAGTGTGGGATCCTCCATGGGCTGTAGGTGGGGATCTGCTCCACCATTAACCTCCACGGGCTGCAGGGGCACAGCCTGCCTCACCATGGTCTTCACCACAGGCTGAAGGGGAGCCGCTGCTTGGGAGCCTGGGGCACATCCTCTCTCTCCTTCTTCACTGACCCTGGTGTCTGCAGGGCTGTTGTTCTCATATATTCTTACTCCTCTCTCCAGCACCTGTTGTGCAGCAGTGATTTTTTCCCCCTTTCTTAAATACATTATCACAGAGGTGCTACTACCATTGCTGATGGTCTTGGCCTTGGCCAGCGGTAGGTCCGTCTTGGAGCTAGCTGGCACTGGTTCTGGTGGACATAGGGGTAGTTTCTAGCAGCTTCTCACAGAAGCCACCTGTGTAGCACCTCTCGCTACCAAAACCTTGCCATGCAAATCCAATACAAGAGACAAACAGAAGACCCAGGCATAAGTCTTTCCTTTCAGTGTCTCTGAAGAAGGACCTGAAAAGGATACTTTGTATCCCAGTTAAGACCTATGTATTTTTCTTTCATACTTTGAAATTTTCTTTATCACCATGATGAACAACAACAATATTTTTTGAAATATGGAAGTTTTATAGGGGGGAAAATGATTCTTCATTCACTTCCAAATCAACAGGTTACTGAGATTTGTTACAGTGAAAGGTAGCCTGCTACAGAATGATTTCAGTCTTGAAACCATGTCCATCAACAGCACAGCAACCATTTATCCTTGCCATGGAAATATCTTGCAGAAATGACATGGAGAAGAAACAGATAAAAGGACATACATGATAAAACAGATAAAATTCATACATGATCCACATTCAGGTTTTAAACTGATGCAAATAATCAAAATTTGCTGTGATACAGAAGAGCAAGAACATTTAGCATAATTGATCAGGAAATTAAGCTTTCTAAAGATTTTCTTTGATCTTAATGAGTTGTTGCATGTAGAACAGTTCTTTACTAATATATAGCTACATCAGGAATAAAAAGATGTACACATTCGCTAACTCGTCAGTATTTTTGTGGTATAAAACAGATACCACTAGAACACACATACACACAAACCTAATCTCCCTCCCTCCCCCACTTCCTTCCTTCCTTCCTTCCTTCCTTCCTTCCTTCCTTCCTTCCTTCCTTCCTTCCTTCCTTCCTTCCTTCCTTCCTTCCTTCCTTCCTTCCTTCCTTCCTTCCTTCCTTCCTTCCTTCCTTCCTTCCTTCCTTCCTTCCTTCCTTCCTTCCTTCCTTCCTTCCTTCCTTCCTTCCTTCCTTCCTTCCTTCCTTCCTTCCTTCCTTCCTTCCTTCCTTCCTTCCTTCCTTCCTTCCTTCCTTCCTTCCTTCCTTCCTTCCTTCCTGCCTTCCTGCCTTCCTGCCTTCCTGCCTTCCTGCCTTCCTGCCTTCCTTCCTTCCTTCCTTCCTTCCTGCCTTCCTTCCTGCCTTCCTTCCTGCCTTCCTTCCTGCCTTCCTTCCTGCCTTCCTTCCTTCCTGCCTTCCTTCCTGCCTTCCTTCCTGCCTTCCTGCCTTCCTTCCTGCCTTCCTGCCTTCCTGCCTTCCTGCCTTCCTGCCTTCCTGCCTTCCTGCCTTCCTGCCTGCCTTCCTTCCTGCCTTCCTGCCTTCCTGCCTTCCTGCCTTCCTGCCTTCCTTCCTTCCTGCCTTCCTGCCTTCCTTCCTTCCTGCCTTCCTTCCTGCCTTCCTTCCTGCCTTCCTGCCTGCCTTCCTGCCTGCCTTCCTGCCTTCCTGCCTTCCTGCCTGCCTTCCTTCCTTCCTGCCTTCCTGCCTTCCTGCCTTCCTGCCTGCCTGCCTTCCTGCCTTCCTTCCTGCCTGCCTTCCTTCCTGCCTGCCTTCCTTCCTGCCTGCCTTCCTGCCTTCCTGCCTGCCTTCCTGCCTGCCTTCCTGCCTTCCTGCCTTCCTTCCTGCCTTCCTTCCTGCCTTCCTTCCTGCCTTCCTGCCTTCCTGCCTTCCTGCCTGCCTTCCTGCCTGCCTTCCTGCCTGCCTTCCTGCCTTCCTGCCTTCCTGCCTTCCTGCCTTCCTGCCTTCCTTCCTGCCTTCCTTCCTGCCTTCCTTCCTGCCTTCCTGCCTTCCTTCCTGCCTGCCTTCCTTCCTGCCTGCCTTCCTTCCTGCCTTCCTGCCTTCCTGCCTTCCTGCCTTCCTTCCTGCCTTTCTTCGAGTGTTAGGAGTGTGTCTCTTTCTAAGAAGCACAAACATGAGTTTACATTACATAGATGTCATTCTGAATAAGTAGAATTTGACCTGAAAGGATCTAGTAATGTAACTCTATGACGCCTATATATTTTTTGGAGATGGGGGTTGGTGGGAGTTGTCCACATATCTGCTTCATATCTATTTAGTGTGTTTTTTTTCAGAAATAAACATGAGCTAAATCCACATGATGTTCAATTAGATTTAGTAAAGAGAATTCACTTGCTTTTGATTCCAACAAAGAAAAAAATATTGAAAAACTAGTATTAGGGAAAAAAAAGTGGGTTAACTGGTCATTTTTGTTTATAAGGAGTGGATGAAAATCAAGTCAAAACCTAAAATATTTGATGAATATTGATTCTTTACTCAAAAAAAAAAGAAAAAAATTAATTTGTTTCCAAGTTACCCGCCCTTTTCCATTCTCTCCATTATAGAAATGGAACTTTTTATTTTACCACTATATGAATATAGCAAAAGATTTTATTTTTATTTTTATTTTGATATTTTAGCTGAATTATTTCAGTTATTTGGTTTACTGCAGTTTCACTAACAGTTGGCACAGCAGAGAAGACAAGATATTGTTACATGGATGAAGGAATGAGTGTCTAGCTGTTCTTAAAATGGCTTTTCCACCAGAGAATGGCATCTTTTGGTACCACATATGAACAAGGATAAAAAGAAGATGGAATACATTCCAATCTTGGTTGCCCAATGTACATTTCAAAACATGTTGGTATACTGACATAGATGGAATTATTTCACACATAACATGATGCAGCTGAAACCTGATTTTTGTTCAAACCAACAACTGACATGTAAAACAGAATTTGCAGGCTAACATTCAATTAAAAATTGATTGAATCTGTGAGCAGAAAAGAATGTTTTTATTTTAAACTTGGCAAAAAATCTAAGACTATTCATTTGTTCCACACAGTGACATGGAAAGAATAAAGATGATATATACAATGTCATGACTCAAATGAAGGAACGTGACAATAAATACTGGTTTTGAATAACACCTACAGAATATAGCAGCCATTGGCATATTCTCATAGTTCATTGCTGCAATGATCTAAATGTCAGTATTTTAAAGAGATTATCCTGATTATTTTTCACTTGAAACATCCAATGAGAGATATATCAGCCAACTGTACAGAAATATTTCAGTATATTCTTGACACTTTTTTGAATGACAGACTTTGTATAGGGAAAGTTTTAAAATATCAGGGCTGAAAGAGGAAAAATATTTTTCATGATTTAAGTCATTTTCTTGACTAAAAAGAATTCCCTAGAACAAGTTTAACTGTTCAGTGTTTAACAGAGCACTAGATGAGGCAGCCAAGAGAATCTTTGGGGGGGGAATAAGAGAACTTTTTTATGAATTCTGGTGGAGGTTATGAAATGGTCCTATTGTGGAACTTCTTAACATTATGGAGACTATGAATTGCCAGAGGTGTGTGATGTTTCTCCGAGATCTACAGCAAGAGACTGATGGCTTCCCTTCAAAAAGGGATAGACAAAATGCAAGGAAGCAGTACTACAGAAAAGAAGATGCCTTGATGAAATAGTACTTCATCAAAGTCAGAATAAGAGGCAGGAGAAAGGAGCAACAAAATAGACTTCCATGTTGCTGAACTATGGAACTAGCCAAGGGAAAGGAAGGAGTTTGGTTACTAAACTATTTTTTAAGTGTAAAGAATGCTAAGAAGAAAGAAGCAACACATTCTTCAACATGTCTTTTATTTGTATCCTATCTGGCGAATTCCTGACCTATCTACTGTAAAAATTTTCTTTCTTGAACCTATGCATACTTGTTTGCTTCTATTATCAGACATCCCTGAAGACCTCACTTGTAAACACAGAAGTCATACAAGATTGGATCACTAGACAAGTTCGTAATTAAGCTACAGTGAAGCCAAAGGATAAATTTATGAGAAAGTAGTAGGTTTAAGGCAGTTGTGAAAAGTTCCTGAAAAAACATAGAAGACAGCCTGCTGAGATCAGAGGGCCTAGTGCAGTAAGAAGCAAATAGTGCAAAAGAATTTCTCTTTTTATATACGTGGCTTGTTAAGACATTTTACTAATTCTGTTTGGGACAGTGCTCATGTGCTCCCAAAGTCCTGAATCAGTTAAGAAATGTTTGATTATGCTACATTCAATGAAGCTCCTCAAATTTGTTGACTGTTCACTAATGAGGGATGCCAGGTACTTAAAGGCTCTATACTAGGACTGGCCATAGATGGTTTATTGTTTGACTAAAAAGAGTATTAATCCTTTGCATAAAGTTAATATAAATAAAGTTACGATTGACATTTGAATGGATAAGCAATGTGATGGTCAGTAAATACTTTTAAGGATTCTTAGATACAAAAGCTAGTCAGTTATGGATTGTTTAAATATAGATTATAAGCTTATGAGGGGACAGTATATACCAAAAACAACAGCTATCTGTACTTCTGTTTTCAGGAAACATTGAATTCAGAAAAAACTAAGTGCTAGAGAAGAAAGCTGTTCTCATGATCTGCATTATATGATTTCCTTTCAGCTTATCATTACTTTAAAAATCTCTAACCCATAGCTCCAAATAAAACATTGCAGGCTACTTGTGAACATAACCATAAAACGATACTGGTTTGCTTCAATCCCATTTTAATATGGCAAAACCAGCTGAGCCTTTGGTGGTGTATTCTAAATCAGGAATTATGGTACCACCCAAGAACAAGTGTTTCATTTCAAAACTTTAAACATGTCATCCCTCTATAACATAACCTCCCCCTGGAAATAATGCTTTGAGAAACAGATTATGCTAAACCTGAGGAGATAAACAACCTGTAAGCTTTATTGAGATAGGCTGTAAACATCTTCAGTTTCTACTCATGTCCATGGGATCTGCCAGAACTTGATGATTTTGGTGATCAAGTTCTAAATACAACCATCATCAAAATAAACATCTTTCCATTTGGACAGAAAAAAAATAGAAACAATGTGTTTCTTCCCTGTTCAAGCTATGCTGGAGATACCAAATAATGTCCTAAAAGAATTATTAATTCAAATTACAATAATTTCTGAGTGTATAAACCAATTATGTGTCTTTGTTCCTTACAGATACGTACCTACAAGATCTCAGAGAAACTGTCACTAGCTCTAGCTGTAGCAGACTCAATGAAATCACAGGATAAAAAAAAGATTTAAATCTAGACAAATGAGAGTAGGATGACTATGCTAAACTATTTTATAGTAGTGGCAAAGTGAGAAATAGAAAGGATTTGGAAAACACACCAAGAAGCTAATTTATGTGGGGAAAATGCTTAAAATTATGCACTGTATAAAAAAAATAAGGCTGAAGTGATAACTGCTTTTATAAAACAAACAAAAAAATCCTATAAGACATGCTACCAGTGTGTTTATAACACCTTAAAAAGCCATTTCACTATTTGTTGTGTATGTTATATATGAAATAATTATACATGTGCATCCTTAAACAAATATTGGTTTTGTCTACATCATGTGCTCATGGTAGTTTTCATATAACGTTGGAATGAATATTGGTGGACGTTTTAGTCAATTGACTATAAATCTATGTAACAAGTAACTAAAAGGCCATAACTTCTGTAGAAATACTGCCAAAAGACTGCATGAAGGGAAGAAGTCCATAAGGTAGATTACCTCTCTTCTGCCACAGACATCTGCTCTTTAAAATGTATATTTTGTTCCTCCCAATTTGCACAGCTAATACTGCATTAACTGAAATCTGAGATAATGAGATTCTGTTATTTCTTGGACTGTTCTAAATTGCATATTATTATAATTCTTTATTTGAGTAGTCACAATGACACGAATATCCCTAATCATGTAGGAATAGAGTACTGTCCTTAAAACTATTGTCAAGGCAAATAATTTGGTTTTCATTTCTGAATATCAGAACACAAAATGGTTATAATTTCCAAGGTTGTAACTCTGAGTCTCTGTTTTCCATCTAGTGGAAAAAATACATTGAATGGGGAGTCAAGAAAGATCACAGATCTTTTTTTTTTTAGAATGCATGACATTTTTTCCTAATGATTGGATCAACAGAAATGTCCAAATATTTATTGTTTAATTACTTGCAGTTTAGGGGTAAATACACTGAGCTGTTTCAAAGTGATTTCTCCCTCTCTTAAACTGCATACAATCCTCTGTTAAATATGTTGATTTCCATTTTTATTTGCATGAAAGAAAAACAATTATTTGACATAATTACTGGCATGCTGTTGATAATCTGTCATTTGATTCATCTATGGTTAATGTTTTCAAGGACAACTGTTGTGATATTTTTAACATTCTTGTAAATGGAGATTTTTGTTTTCTTTTTTCTCTTTTTCATTTTTTTCATTTTCCTTTTCTTTTTCTTCTTTTTTTAATGAACAGTGTTTCAGAGTTCTGTGCAAGAAGTTTGTCTGTGCATATATTTACTGCTTTCATTCACCCTAGTAGTACTACAGAAATGTTACACACACCAAACCCAGAAAAAAAAGGAAGTGACTGACTATAAAACAAGGTACATTCAAATTTAATTTAGCAGTGGCAATTGTAATTGCTTTGAACAGTTGAAACACTTCCAAGCTTTTACACATAAAAGCTCAGATGAAAATGAAAGATCTGCAATTCAAGCTACTGAATCATCCGCTATGGCATAGTTTAGACTGCAAAAAAAGAAAGATCTGCTCTTATTCTCTGAATTCACTTTAAATATGGGAATTAAAATGTTTCCACAGCCTAAGTGGTAAATAGTATGTTTTCAATGTGCTTGTATGTCCTTTTTCTCAAAACTCTAACCTTAGGAAACACTACCACTGATTTAATGATTCACAGATTTTGTCTGAATTGGTAGCTAAGCTCTTCGGGAGCTAGTATACTCATTACTAAGAAAATAAACACTTCAAATAATAGTTTAGATATCTGTGGATTTCTGCTAGAATGTTGTTTTCAGTATAGGCAATGAAACGTTCTCAAAGCCAGCTATACTGTAGGTGATATTTTATCATTAACAACTGTTTAAGCATTATAAATTTCTATGAAAATACAAATTCTGATCCTGAAAGGTACTGGACAACCTTAAGTGCTATTATATTAAATGGGAGTTAAGAGTTTGAAGTACCTCACAGAAGATGCTTGGAATAGCCATTCAGGCCCACTGTAAGTTAAAACTTAGAACTCATTCAAAACTTAATGAGGGAGTATACCAACAGGTATCATTTCGTCTAAGTACAAGCCTTTTGAGCAAAACAGTCAGGGCTGTAATAAATGGTACCATGATGATTTTCAAGCACTAGACATTTCCATTAAGCACAACAAAAAGTCACACATTTGAAATTCTGAGAGAATCTACGAAAGCAGGTTAGCCATGTCCTGATTTTTCCTTTTTAGTGACTAAATTGTTATTCTGCATTTTTAACTCCTCCAGCATAGAGTATTAGATATGGTTATTGATGTATTAAAGATTACATAAACATATCATTAAGAGACACTATTTTTACACTACTACATGATGCAATAAAATTGGAAAAAATTAAAGCCCAACATTGCTTCTGAAGAAAACTTCTCTAACTTTCTGATTAACATGAACTAAAAGTACGATTTGTTAAATGATGTTAAAAGATCAATTTATTTTCTCATTCTTTTCAAGTGTAATTTTGAACTGTGTCCACATGAGGTTTAACCAAGTTAAATTATTGAACTATGAGACTCTGTATGTAAGCAATAAGCTTCATTTAAAAACAGCCTTGAATTTCTAGACTGAACTTGAGTCATTTGTCCTTATTAGTATTTCCTGCACAGAGTAGAAAACATCACTTAAGAAGAAATGATTGTTTTAGGAATTGTTTTAACTGCTACTCTTCGGCTGCACTGTAGAGAAAGATGTTCCAGCTTTTTCTCATGAACTGTATCTCCTGTACTCACCCTTTTCCTCAGACACAGACTATCCATTACGTGTTATTTCTAACATGTACTTGGGCATGACAGAGCAGACTAGAGAACAGTTTGCACTTCTTGTATCTATTCCTCCAAAGACAGTCATTGTCTTTGTACATCATCCTATATATGTGTCTCAGAAGTTGGAAGGGATTCTGAAAAGCCTGGATTTTAAGTTTTCAGCTAAATTGGGGTGATTTGCCTTCTTCTGATGTACCTCACCTTTTCACTCAGGAAATTGATAAATTATCATCTCTGTCATACAAAGTAGTACTTCTGAAGAGAAAATACTTACAATTCTTATAAACAAGATGGCATCAAATTAAACCATTCTCAGAAAAAGATGTCTAAAGAGCCTTACCAGATTTTCTTAACCATCTTATTCTTTAATCTTGACTTGTAAATACAAAGTATAGCTGTTCTTATATTTATTTTTTATGATTTTGTGGAAAAAATAATTTAAAAAATTATTTCTATTCCATATTGTGATGAAAGTGAGACAATTTCAGAATTAAAACATTTACAGAACTAGTTATTAGAGTATTCCAATGGGGTATAACAAATCTGTTTGTGTCTTTTTTTACATAGAAGGATGAACAAGAAGAAGAATTTGAGCCTACCATTTCTTGAATGTTTGTCTTGCTTGCTGTCCTGGCTGTTTTACAGGTGGGAGTGATCAGGAGAAAATCATTCTTTTATGACCAGAAATTTCATTCAGAACAAAGGAAAGAGTTAAATTTCCTTAAAAAGTTCTGCTTTCAGCAGAAGGCTATGTTCTAAACTAAAAGTGGTAGGTTAAAAAATTGCACACCAATATGCTAACTCAATATACTCAGTATAGTTCATACCAAAAAAAAGGAAACATCACCCAGAAAAATGTTTGTTGGTTCTGCTTTTTCCTGATAATTCTGGTTTCAAAATTTTATTTATCTTTGGTAAAAAACAAAACAAAACAAAACAAAACAACCAAACAAACAAAACCACAACCAAAACCAAAACCAAACCAAAACAAAACACAAAAAAGAGCCTCTGAAGTGTTTTTAACTCTACCTTGTCTTACCTGCAAATTTAAAACACAAAACTTCTATTCTTAGAAGAATACTTGGAGGTAGACAACTGATGAAAGCTTATACTGCATGTCTCCCACTGAAGAGCAAGCTCTGTGGGCGTCTCTTCAAACACCAACAACCAGTGCAGGTTCTTTTCCTCTACAAAAAAAAACATTATTTCTCAGCATGCTTTTTTCTGTGAATAGTCTTCTGATGTTCACTAACTCCTATATACCACAGCAATGGACATTTTATCCAGTTTCAAAATCCTGTGGCTTTGAATCTCTTTCCATCCTTATCTTCTACACCCTTTTCATCTACTCCTGCTGTGAACTCATTGATATGTGGGACAGTAGCTGCTGCATGAAGGTCACAGACAGAAGGCACACTTGAATAGACAGCACATTGTTGAATTCTGGAAGCAACTTTGCTCTAATACACTTAGGATAATGAATGTCATACCTTAAATAACAGAAAGAAATAATAGTTTACAAAGGACAAGGTTTTTAGAACAGAGAAAAGCAGGGAGATGGTGAGACCCTTAAAGGAAGAAGTCACTATTCCTGACATTCTTCTGTTAGAAAGAATCAGAGATTCAGGAATAAGATAATATCAGGAGAAAGAGTTTAATCTCAGAGCATCATGTGGAATGCTTGAATGCTGTAGCTGAGTGATAGAGATGTATTTCTGTAGCCAGACCACTTCATACTACATGTAAGCCTAGAAGTACTTCATTGTTGTTGTTTTAACATTTTAATGCTGTATTCTATGAGTGGTTTTTTGTTGTTGTTGTTGTATCTCTTCTATTTTTAGACTTGTTTGTGAATCTGAAGAATTTTATGATGCTACTAGCAACTCTTCAGATTATACCATGAAGGCAAAGATTCTTCAGTCTGCTCAACTTGAAAGTAACAATCTAAAAAAAAAAGCACTAAAAACTCCTTTATACAGATTATTTCTTCAAACTTCCAAGTGCATGGGAAATATATAATGACAATAGATGAGTAGTAAGTATGGTAGCCTAAAATGACAGTGGCATCCATTCACCCAGATGGAAGGAGTGAATAGAAGTCTGACACCCACCTGCTGTGAGTCATGACCATTTTAATGTTAGCTATATTTTGTGATGTCATCATCCTAATCCAGTTCAAGCAATTTAACTGTGGAATAATCTCAATTTCCACTAATTGATTACTTCAACAAAAACTTATGTGTTAATGACACAGACCCATCTACCTCTTTCTGAAGTCTTTCAAAAGCATTTGTCTGAAACCTCTCAAGAGGCTTTCTTATAAGAACAAAACTTATTATTCATTTACACTGACTGTAATTCCTTCTTACAAGTCCCTTTATTCTGTTTCTCTAGATATAGTTTTCCAGCTACCCTGTATGAGCTTCACCTCTTTCAGATCTGTCCCTATGAGAAGGCTAAAGTAGGAAGCTCTGAAACTTGCTTGAGGAAAGCTAAATCTTTGAGTAACCTTTTAGCTAAACATGTAACAGCAAAAATGGGAGAGGAGCATGAGGATGACAACCTTGGATTGAGCAAGTCAACTAGGAGGTTGTTAGTAGATACTGTGACTATTTGCAGCTGAGGAATAGAAGGAAGTTCTGTAACACCAAACAGAATGAATTGGAGTACTTACATTTTCCATATGGACCATGCATCAGACTCTTTCCACTAAGATGAGTTACTTGGTGATAATCAAGGAGTCAAACTTCTATTCCTCACAACATGTTTCCCTCTGCTAACAGGCAAAAAATTGGTTTTCTGAACCTGTCATCAGTTATTTGTACATTTGTGATATACAACTAACATACAATACCAGCAAACCATTGTTCATATTGAATATCCTGCTTTTTATGGACACAAATTCTCAATCTACTGAATAATCAAGTTATGAGATTAGTGTGTAAACCTCATCTCCAATTGCTGACAGTATTGGAATCTACAAGAAGCTCACAGCATTATAAATTAACATTTATTTTGTGGTATTTACTACATGACAACATAGAAGGAGAAATTTAAATATAATGCTTATAAGCAGATTTGTGGAAGTAGCTTTCTTCCTCTTCCTTTTCAGCCTTTGCCTTCTTTCTTTCCCATCTTTCTTACCAGACAACATCTATGTGTTCTCAGTAGGCTACTTTCTCTGTAGTACTACTACTGACATGTTTACAGGAGATAAACAGTTAAAACAGTCATATAATTCCTGATTAAAAAAACCCCTGTGTTTTTCAAATTCTACTTTACTAAATTTTTGTACCTATAAATCTGTTTCCTAGTAGATATTTCTTAAGAATGTACATTGGATTTGTGATGGGTAGTACATCTGCAATCTTTTCTGGTATTACCAAGAAGTGTTATAGATTAACAAAATTTTGTTTCATGTGCATAAATTAGAAACTTTCATCAGAGAAATTGGCCTAATGTAGAAACAGATACCAGATTGTCAACAAGTTAAAAAAACCTGATTCGATCTGCAGTGTTGACAGAGTATATTGGTAATGTCACCAGGTGAGACACCTGGCAATGAACTGTGAATGACAGCATAAAATAATTTAAAAATATCTGAAAGTGTGGTAAAACGCCATCTGCACATGTCGTCATTGCTATATTAGCTGCATTCAACCCAGAAAAAAAAAATTAGCATACCTGCTTATTTTGCAGCAAAGCTCTTGAATTTCTATCACCATAGAAAGCACATCAGTCATATTAACAGCTTAGTTCAAGGCTTTAGCTACATTAGTATAAAGCAATATTAGTAAAAGTGACTTGAGTTTTCCAGAGTATGAGTGCTCATTACTTTGAATGGGGATCAATGACTCTGCAGAATTTCTTGAAACTAGATTTTGTGTAAATACACAAAGTTTAGGGGCCTCTTTGAATAACTCAGGTTTGAACATATTGCACTGAAGAACTTGGTTCCACTCTGCCAGCCACTGAGTTCAGTTTTTAAGAGTATCTCAGAAGGTTAAACTGGATTGAGCACCACGGTCTGTGACAGTAAGGAAAAATACATCTCAGAGACTGTTGCACATAATGGTAATAAAATCTTCACAAGGGCATCACTCTAATATATATGGTTTTGAAGAAATTATGTTTATAACTTTGCCATATATTATATATTAATAAATGTTATACATTAATGTTAGATCCACAAATCTGGATGTGTATTTGTCATTCATGTCTATCCTGGGTTACTGCATTTGAACCAGTCCTTGTCAAGAAAAAAAAAAACAAAAACAAAACCAAACCAAACAAAACAAAACAAAAAAAAAAAAAAAAAAGAAAAACAGTCCTGTAAATATATTGGAAATTTATAGTCTTCAGTGTTAATTCTCCTTCTACATATACTTAAAATAAACTTCTGCTTCATCCTGTGCCAGGTTTGATTTATGGCATTCAAAGTAAATACAAGAATAAAAGACATGAATACTTATTATCTCCTAGTAAATTATAGGTTTTCACAAGCTTGTATTTTATAGCCTGATGTTAAGGAATATAAATATAAAGCACACTATATAAGCTTTGTCAGTGATCACCCAAAGGACTTACAAAGACTGTTCCTAACAACTGTCAGATCTTTAACTAAAGGTCAAGTAAAATAATACTGGAAGCCATAAGGAGACCTTCAAGTTGTCACATAACAGGCGACTACTTTTTGGAGATTTCTCTGTTCACAATAACAAAATAACACAAATGTCAATATATATTTTTTGCTATGTAAAATGACATCAGGAGGGATCTGGGAAATTCTGGTGAGCAGGATACAGAGAAGAATCTTAGGAAAATTTTTTAATATTCAAAATGTAAATTTATTTGTTTGTTTGTTTGTTTGTTTGTTGGTTGGTCTTCCTCAGTGAATTCCAGGAAGATGTGAAAAATATTTTCAGGGAGATATGAACCGAAGGTTTTGATAACTTTTGCTAGTCTCATAGGTCCATTCTTAATGAAAAGCAGGAATAGGACCCAGCAGTTTAAAAGGCAAAAACTATGTTCAGATGAGAAAAGAAGAGACAGTAGTTCATGATGACAAGGAGCTCTCTATATAGCACTTCAGAGGAAAGTTTGTTGCAATTCTTCTAATATTTTTTTTCCCAGAAAATCTAGGTTGGCTAGAAGTACATATGTGAGGCTTTTGAGAAATAAGGATTTTTTTGACCCATAGAAAAAAAAAATCACTCCTGAACAGCCAATAAATCAGACAATTGGAAACTTTATGGCTTTTAGGAGATTGTCCTAGGTTTGTTCATGTGGTGGGGTTTTTGGTGGTGGGGGAGGGAGATGCAGCGGTGGCCCCTGTGAGAGGCTTCTCAAAGCTCCCCCAGCTCCAAGTCAGACCCTCCTCTGGCCAAGGCCAAGACAATCAGCGACAGCAGCTGCACTTCTGTGGTGACATATTTAAGAAGGGAAACCTGGGAGGAGAAGTTGGAGTTGTAAGGAGGAGTTTCAACATCTATGTGAACACTGAGGTCAGTGGAAAAAGGGAGGAGAAAAGAGCGGAGAGGTGCGCTGGAGCAGAGATACTGCTGTATACTGTGGTGAGATAACAGAGTCTATGGAAGTCTGCAGTGGAGCAGAGTCCAACCCGTGGCCTGTGGGGGGCACCATGCTGGAGTATGTGTCTGCACCCAAAGGAGGCCAGGACTCTGTGGGAAGAAGCAGCCCCTACTGTTGTAGTTTGGCACTGGGAAGACAGAAACACGTTTGCGTGTCCCACACCAGAGCAGCTCAGGAAACACTACAATATGTGAGAGGGACTCCTATTGGAGAAAGCTTTTGGAGGACAGTCTCCTGTGAGAGGGGAACCATGCTGGAGCAGGAGGAAAATGCCAGAAGCTCCACCCCACCCCTGAGGTGGAAGAAGCACAAGACTGACCACATGCCCCATTCCCTGCCCTTGTGCTGCTGATGGGGAGGAGGTAGAGATATTGGGAACAAAGCTGAGCCTGAAAAGAAGGGAGGGGTAGGGGAAAGGTGTTTTCAAGATGTGGCAATGCTTCTCACTGTCCTACCCTGTCTATTGAGTGTTGTTGTTAGTATCTGTAATAAATGTATGTTCCTTTTTAATTCCCCTAACAGGTCTGTCTTTTGCCATGACCATAATGGCTGATTCATCTCTCTCTGTCCTTATCTAGATTCCAGAGCGATTTGCGTTATTTTCTCCTTCCGAGCACTGGGGGGAGAGGGAGGAGTGAACAGCTGTGTGGTGCTCAGTTGACCTCTGAGCTCAAACCACAACAGAGAACAAATTTCAAATTAATAAAAAAGCACACTAACAAGTTGAACCTCATTCACTTTTGTTTCAGGTAAATGCCCTGTTGGTTAATTGGTAGAAAATGTTTGACTTTTTAAAACTCTTTAATTGAGTATGAAACTGCTCAGAGGAGAGATCAGTTACAGCAGGTTGCTCTGTGTTTTGAATATGTCCAAGCATGGACACTCCATAACTTCTCTGGACAACTAATTTTCAACAACCTTCACAAGTAAGTAAGTGTTCTCTCATGTTTAAGCAGAATTTCTTGTATGTAAATTTGTGCCTGTTGCCTCTTGTTCCTTTCACTGGCATCAGTGAGAAGAATGGTCCATCTTCTTTACTCACCCCATCAGAAATTTGCACACATTGATGGGATCTCCCTGTGCCTTCCCTTCTCCAGGCTGACCAGTCCCAGCTCCCTCAGCCTCTTCTTGTGTGACAGATGCTCCAGCCTCTCACTTGTCTCATCTTTGAGGAGACCATGTGATGTACATAAATTTTGATTTTCAGGAAGTGTCCTAATTGTCACCTACTTGAATTTATGTCTTTGGAAGTGACTAAGCTAGCTGGAGCATACTCTTAGATCTTTCCTGAAATAACTAACAATTGTACTCATAAGTGCTATTGTTTCCCCTACACAGTTGGCCTATTGTGGGATTAATGCAAAACATAATCCATGTTTACCCACTTGGCAATGCTGGAGTCCAATCTTTGTCACTTAAGTAATGACCAGAATTATTTTCTCTAATTTTCTAAAGTAATAGGAGAACATTATAGTAGATTATCATGAGCTGTTATGTCTAAGGAGAAAAGTGCTTTTCCATTAACATGACCTGGGCTGAATAAGCAGGAAGTAAGTCATATGTTGACTATAACTATGAACATAATTCATAGTGTTACTGTATAGTCTAAATATGGATAGCTTCTTACATGGTAAAGTCAGTTACATCTTTACTAAGTGAGCAGATCTTGCCTATTTTAAGTGTAAAGAGGATTCCCCTTGCACTCTTATGACTATTTTCACCCATATGCAGTATGAGTGGGAATAGGCAGACTCCACAAAAGAGCTGCTCCTGTTGGCTTCACAACCTGTGGGCTGTTGGCTCATATGAGACTTGTAGGTGGTACAACAGATAACTAAACAGGAAGGGAATCAGCCTCCTCCAGGGTGCTCCTGGAACTGTTCAACCAGTGCTGAACAACCCCAGAGTTATGAAGTTATTTCTCCGTTTTCTAACAGAGCCAAGAGATACTAAAGGAGATTGGGAATCCTTTGTGCTAGGCATCGTGCAGCACATAATAAAAACAAACTCTTCCCATATTTCGAAAGACTGGAAAAGGCACTATGCTCATTTTAATGATGAAAAATTGAGGTTCAGACTTGCTGAAACCAATGAAGATCTTCATAGGAGATCTGGGAACTGAGCTTGGACATTTTGAATCCAGCACAGTTTAAGACTCAAGTCCCGTTAGGTTAGCCGGAATTACAGGACAATTCAAGTTATAGTCTGCAAAACTGAGTGAACTTTAAAACTTTTTAAGTCAGATAATGAGTGCCCTTGCAATATTCAAATTAACTGTTATACAAGCTCTTTTTTTATTTATTTAATTTTAGTTACTTGGACATTATCTTTAAAACTCTTTATTTTTTACAGCAGTCTTCAGTCCAGTTTTCTAATTTTAGGCTCTTCATCAACTCTTAACACAGTACAGAATTTTTGTATGAAATTAAGTTGCCTATTTTATTTGATTCTGTATCCAAAAAAAAGAATAAAAAATATTTTGCTACTTCTAGTTCTCTCTTAAGTTTAGCTGCAACGTTATACTGAAGTTATAACTGAACAGTTTAACATAAACAAATGAGAAACAGAGATAATTATATTCAGAGATGTACTTTGAACCCCTAAGCACCAGTTGGCACTTTTTATTTGATTTGAATGTTTAAACAGTTAATACAGTATTGTGACATAGTTCTGTTGTTTTTTCTTTCTTGTTTTTTTCCCCCCATAAATTTTGAAAACTAAGTTGTCATCACTTCACCAAACATACAAGATAACTGATCAGTTTGGGTTTGTGTTTAAGAAAGGATTATCTTGTGCAGAAGGGAGTCTGCAGAAGGGAGTCTGCACACTGATTTTTAGCTTAATGCTTTGTGAACAGTTTTTCTGAAGTCAGCTTCTACTTGAAGTGTAGAAAGATGAACATGCATGTAAGCGTTCATAAGATCAGATGCTAAAAAGATAAGAAATGCCTTATTTTCCAGGCTTCAAAATACAGAATTGCATAAGCTGAGCTTTCACCATTCAGGTAAATTATGGCAATTGGATATGTGACACTACTGCTGCTTCATTTCTTGACACTATTGCTTTTGTCACCACCTCTGTCTTCTTCACTGTTGCTCTGATTGCTAGCATTTATGTTGGTGACAGGAGCAGCGACAGCAGGTACAGCAGCAGGCAGCTTCAATCTGTGAGATACATCTTCATTTTCAATATCCTTTGAAAAGAGACTGTCTTCCATATAATAGAATATGAGGAGATACACAAGATGTGCAACGTGGATAAAAGACGATCCACATATACTCTACATAAATTCCTTAAAAGCAAAGGACCAAATCATAGCAGGAAATATAGGTTATGTCTGGCATTCATATTCTATACATTTTTAATAAGTTAGCTTGCATTATATAAAAACAGAGTCAGCCTTTGCTATCCTGAGGGTTTTTTTTTTTTGTGTGTGTGTGTTGGAACAACTCATTCTCAAGGAAGAAAATGCCAAAGGGAAGGATTTAGTTATTTTGACTAAAACTATTTATGAAGTCTCCAAGGGAAAGATAAAGGAAGAACTGACTGAGTTGTAAATGTGCAGAAATAGTTTCCTCTATTTTCCTGTTCACAGACTGCAAGGAAAACCAAACCAAACCAAACCAAAAAAATAAAAAGAGGCCCAAAAAAAAAAAAAAAAAAAAAAAAGATAAAAGAACCTAAAGCCACAGTCAACTTTATTTAAATTAAGGGAATATTTTCATTTTTTCTGATATTCTTCTTTCACCCAGACATAACACAAGGCAATGGTATTTGCTGAAAAGTTCTATTTTGAATAAGCTAAAAAGCTCCTAAGTTGGATCCATATGAGTCAAACAGGTGACGTTTTATGACTTAGTTCAGTGGTTTTCTTTGTCATCTTTATGTGTTCATGGGTGGCTGGCATTTATAGTCCCTTATTTCCTCATGCCCACTGTAACAAACTATTTGTCAGCTATAATTTGTTCAAAAGCAACCAACCAAAACTGCATACAGCAGCGCAAAGAAAAAAGAGCGAATGTTTGATGAGGTTTACAGAAAACTATAAACTTTTAAGGTTAAAGGGGTCTTTTAAAACCACCAGTAAAACCAGTGAATTTCACAAACTAATTCTAGCATTACATTGTTTCCTTTTGCAAATTCCTACGGAAAGGAGTGTTTTTCAGCACTCTACCCAAGTGTTAGAGGGGCATGAACTGCTTGCACAAACCAGGGGATGCTTAGCTCCCTTTATCCTTGGCATCCGCTCAGCTCATTTAGTCTGGCGAATGAGAGCTTATACTTCCAGCTAATAGTTACATAAAGTTCTTCCACTTTGAAGCAGCCACACTGCTGTTATTAATCAAAGGTAGTTAGTTGCTACCTAGCTTGCGTAAGTACTTGTGCTGGTAATTATAGCATGCACGTTCTCCTTTTCTTCCAGGAATTTACAGCTTCACTGTAGCCTGAGAAGGAGAAGAAAGGAGAAAATGATCTATGGAAAGGGGAGCAGGGAGGGAGCCACAGAGGGACAGGTGAACACAAAAGACACTTGTGATTTTTAAGAATTTGAGAGAACACAAGTGAACCAAAGCTATATATTTTTCTAAATGCTTAAGATAGAAAAGTTACCATTTTAACAGAATCTGCTACCCACTGCAGCTTCAGTCTTACATAATTAGGAAGCACAATTATCTAAAGTTTAACAGATGTAAATAAGATACAAGAGCATTCACTACAGGGTGATCCTTATATGAAAAAAGGAAAATGGAAACAAGCTTGGTAAAAAGTGATAATAACCTAGACTTCCCATGGCTTTATACTGCAATATGATAAGCCACACTATTACATGTGCCAGGCCACATACACAGTGCAAGCAAGCAAGATTTTCAGACCTGCTCATAACTTATTATTACTTCTACTTCAGTTCCTGGCATTCATGGATCCCAATCTGAAGCAATTTGCTTTTCCCTTGCATCACATAGAAAAACTATTTTCTTAGCTTAAGACTGAACTTCATGTACAGGAGCTAGGTTTAATAACATGCACAGTCTTTGTGGTTTCCCAGCTGGGACCTGTCTGGAGTATTGCATGAGAGTCCTGCAGTGTGTTAAATTGTTTTTCTCTGTAGGAACCAAAGCTTTAATTCCTCAGCTGTGGAGATGGGAGGTGGATATACACCCAGATTTAACCTGAACATAGCGCTGTGAGACAGAGACAAGAGTATATCCATGCCTGGAAGATAGAAAAGCCTTTCACAATCTTGCAGCTATGTTGACTGGAGGCAAGTAACTGAGAAATCATTTAAACCTCTGTATCACCTCTTCCAGTCAGTAAAATGAAGGTAGTAATATTTCCCCTCCTTTGACCCTCTTTTGTCCACTTATAATTCAAGACAAAACATTATATGTAATGGAAAACTATCACTAAGACTAGCCTAATGATGCACAACTGACCTACAAGTATCAGAGGCTTGTTTCTAAACAACACAGCTTCTCATTGATGTGCTTAGCTTCCCAACAGCTGATTCAGAAAGCAGATGCACTACCAGATAACTGAGACTTAAAGATGTTTATCCTTCATTTCAAGTGTGTTCTGTTGCAAGAAACTGAAACCATCAGGGGTTTTTGGTTAGGGCTTTTTGGGGGTGTGGGTTTTTTTTTTTCCTCACATTGTCAGAGAAGTATTTTTCTTATTCTCTCCTTGTGTCTCTTCTGTTGATACTATGCACACCAGTTTAGATGTGTTTCCTCACAATTTACTAGTGATTTCTACTCCCTAGCTGAATGTTTCAGTACTCCAAATAATTACTTTCTTGAAGGAATGTGTCTAAAACCTTGAAAGAAAAGTTGAGATCTCCCATAATAAAATCAATTCAGAAAAATAGATATTTTTAAAATCCTTAAATTCATACCAGTTCAAAATCCAATCTCAGATTAGATTCTTTCTGATACATTTTACTCTTCTGTAAAGTACTAGTGAAGATGCAGCATCGGTGATATTTACAGATTGCTTAAATTCAGTGGATTAATATGGCTTATAAAGAAATGCAAAATGTTAAGCATTTATTTTATGTATCTCTTTTTAAAACAAAATAGAAAGAATAGAAATACATACATCACTGCAGGTAAGAAATTAACCAGAAAGCTAGAGAAAAAAAATGTAAATTCTCACAAAAAGTTATATATAGCAGAAAATACACTGTCAAAATTCATTCTCCAAAATAAAATTTTCAACTGCCTGAGCAGTATATAAGAAAATCAAATTCAGGAATAATGATAAAATTCTGACCTTTCCATGTCCATTTTTGTAGCATTTTGTAAAAATTGAATCTCTTTGAAATTCAGTGCCATTGAGCCAGTCTAAACTAAACATTTTTTTCACAAATATAGAAAACATGGATACCGCAATAAAAAAAAAGTCATAATGAACCTCTTGTTAAGGATATCAACATTCAGGTAAAGAGATGCAAGGAATCAAGAGCTTATCTGCTGAGATGGGAAAAAAAAAAAGTCAGTATGACAATGCAATTATTACTGTCCCATGACTTTCAGAGTTCGGGGATGGACTGAGAATGAATGCCCAATGTATTATGTAAGCTTGCTTCCAAATAAAATGTCCAGTCTATCTGCTTCAGGGCTTTCAAAATCTATTGTGTTGCTGTACTGGATCATCACATTTGCTTCATATTGTTCTTACATATCATCATTACCAGTGTGAAGATATAACTATTTGGCAGTTAAATTACTTTTTATATATTTGAAAAACCTTCAAAGACTAGTAATCTAAATGCTTCTTTGAACAAGATGGCAAAAGATACCTCTTCATGAAGATAACAGGTGTCTATGTCTAACTTATTTATAGTTGCATATATTCAGCATGAGGTAACAATATAATTTAATTTTACTTAGCAGATTTTTATTGCTTGGAGACGCTTTTAAAAATAGTAAATTACTGGTAGAATCAATATACTAAACATTCCAGTATAATATCTTTTATAGCAACAATTTCTTTGTTCTTAAGGATATTAGTGGAAAAGCACTGTATGTGGAAATAATGTATTATTATATAGACCACTTGGTTGAGCAGTAAGGCTTAAGATCAGATGTTTCATATTGTACAAATAGAAAAAGGCCAGGCTTTAGGCTTGGCAATGACATAGGACGGAATGCTTTTCTTTCTCATCAGTGATTTGAGGTGAGCTATGTTATCAGTGACCAAAAAATGTGTGTGACCTGTTGTCATATGTATTTGGTGTCACATGTAAAAGAAGTGCATGATTGAAAATTTCTAAGCCATGTCTATTTTAATGTAGGAAGTCTTCAACAAAAATGACAGATACTGAACCAAGTTTTTGGCTGGCTGAGGAGAAAGAAGCCCCCAAAAACAACTATGAAACTTTCATGCAACCTTTATTATAAGAAAAGAAATATGAACATAGTAGTATGCAAAATTGGGTATACTGCCTCCCACAATTTATCACGTCTATAAATCATGAGGCTTACCTATATAATTGGAATCTCTAGATTTTGCCACAATTAAAAAAATAGATAACACTGCCTATGGTTTATTTCAAATCAAAGGCTACTAATCAATATTTCTCACTGTCTGGTTATTTCATACAGACAAATAGAAACACACATTGCAAGTGTAGTCTCTATTATTCACCTAAGTCCATGTCTAAGGCAGATATCCACAGCAGAGGAGGACATGGAGAATTCTCTTGAAATACAAGACAGAGTTTAAAAATCTTGCTTTCTCCAACAGGCAGTACTATGTAGGAACAAAAAAAGATCAACAGAAATAAAAACATAATGTCATGAAGAATATACTACACCCCATATCACATCCAATTCTGCCTTTTCTGGGTATGTGTTAGTCATTCACTCACATAATACACTACTGAAAGACTTTAAAATACTGTGGTCATTGTCAAGGCCTATATAATTTTGAATAAAATCTTTAATCTCTTTTGTCTTGCCTTTTTTTTTTTTTTTTTTTTTCCCCTAAGACATTATACCCAGTTTTGTAGGCTGTGGCAATTCAGCTACAGGCCGTTTCGGGGAATGAAGTTATCACATTATAGACAATTTCCAGACGGATCGAACAACACCAGCTGCTACATCTGGTTTTGGCCAGAAGCCTAGGGTGTGAATGCAACCCACTCAGTATTTTATGCACAGTCAATAGATATTTCTTATCTCCTGATTAAAATGGTGACTGGTTCTTTTAAGATATTGAAGCTGAAATATAAACTCCCCAAAATAATCTGACACAGATTGGTTATTAGAATGAGTGACTGATAGCAACTGACAGAATCAGACAATGCTCACAAACTCTTTCCTCTAATATTTGACTGCATATTAAAAAAAAAATAAATCAGTGTAGTTACAAAATCAATATGCATAATTACAGCAGAATATGATACTGGCCTCAGAGGTTCTACCATGAGTGCAGCAACAATTGGAATTGGGCATCAACTGAGCTTTTCAACAGCTATTCCTTTCAAATCAGTCCTTCAGAACTATATTTTTGCAAATCTGTAATTACATGCATTTACCAGTAATGGCATGAGCAAAATATTGCTAAAATCAATAAGAGACCTTCCTTTCATTCAGGGTACCATGGGATAAGGCCCTTCTAGGGTACACAGATTTCTGTCTTCCATAGAGAACATAGCCTACTGTGATCAATTTACAGCTCCCCTGTAGCAACCAGAAGTGGAAGGTAAAGCAAACATAGGATCAAAATGCAATATGACTAATTAATAATGATAACTATAATAAATTATTAGATATTACTAAATTCAATAGTGTTTCAATAGCATTATAATACAAAAAGATTATGTCTTCTAAATTTTTAGAGCAAATTAATGTCCATGAATAAAAGTGAATAGACTACATTCTGTTATTACTCACTACTGGGAATGCTGAAGGAAGGCCAGAATTAAAGCTACTCAAACCCACTAGATCTTTGTCAAGTTATCAGGAAAGTCAAAATGACAATATGTTTTCTTCCTCTTTTCTCATTGTGATATGGGATTGTTCTACATACAAGAATATGGGAGTGGGAGGAGATAAATAAAAGTTATGATAACCTCCACAAAAATGCTAGAGCAGTAGCTGGAAGATATGTGTGGGAAATGAGGATTACTGCTAGAAAATACTAGACATGAAACTAGAACCTTAACAGACTTGAGGAACAACTTGTACCTGAAGGTTCAACAGAATTTATCTTTGAACAATAAGAGTATTACAGCTTCTATTCTCTTCCAAAACAAACACTAGGTACACACACACAGAGAAACGTTAACATATTTGTTAATTGTTTCCTCTTCCTCTTGGGGAATTTTTAAATAAGTGAAACAGAAGATGGTATCAAGCAGAGTTTCACTCTGCAGAGGGAACTCTTGGACAAAATCGAAGGGCATGTTGCTAAGTTAGGCCTGAGATACTGATGGTAGTTTAGAAAAATATATTTGAATAGCTTAATTTGGGGATACTTAGAGTTAATTATGGATCTACACTGAAGAAAGTATTGGGAAATTGTTTCTGAATAAACTTTCAATTATGTGTTATATTTTTCTTAAATCATGAAGTTTCCCTCAGTTTTGGTCCAGACTATTATTTTCTACAACTAGTACTCTATCAAGATGTCTAGCTCAATGAATACAGCCAATTGCTGGAGCTTATACAGAATACACAGACATTCTATTGGAATTAATAGGAGGTTTCGCCAAAGTGATACTTTAGTAAAATTACTGTGCTATTTTGGGTGCTTGTGTGTACAAAGAGTTGGATAAATTACTTTTTGCTATTCAAAAGAATAGATTATTGAGACCAAAGATTCATTATTGTTTTTCTAAATTCATTTGACAGCTGTTGATTCAACAACTCAAAGCAATCTCTGAGCATTTACAGCCTAATATCATCTCAAATGGAACATCTTCTGGGGAAGTACATTGCTAACCACAGAAATCATTTGATAATTTATGAGAACATCCCTGAAATCTGTTTGAAGTGTGTAGGGAGACAGAGGCTATTGTTAAGAAATTCTTGGCATTCATTAAAATGAATGGTTCTACACAAACTAGTATTGTTTTTCACTGTAGCCTTCAATTAAATATTCTTAAACTGCATTATTCAAATCAGAAACTGATTAACATCTGCGTTCAAATGGCCCTGTTACATGCAAGTAATTTTGTAAATATCAATGACAATAAATAATAATAAATAATCATCAACAGAACAGCTTTCAGTACTCATGATTTCAGTTTGGAAATCCACTAAAATTGTACTTAGGTCCTGAGTTTCAGAGACTCTTAGACTAAATTGAAGATGCATTGAAAAGATACCAATGCTTATTATAATTCAACAGTTCATTTCTAAAAGATGCCAATGTACATGAAGTAATTTGATATGGAAAATTATACAAATTTTAAGGAGTATAAATTCATATTATTTAGTGCACTCACTAAGTGATGAGAATATGAAGAATTTTTTTAGATGCAGTAACTATTTCACAATTATAGACTATAACTTTTCCTCCTAATTAATATGAAGGTCTAGCACTGACTACTATTGATGGTAGATTATATGGTTCATTGAGTCCACCTAATACAGTTATTACTAATAAATTATATATGCAAAAATGTTGAAATAAGGATATCATCTTTTGAAATGAAATAATAAACATCTATAAACATAACAAATAAACTAAAATTACTCTTAGTAATTCATTAGCCCTGTGATAACATAGTGCCTGAGTTTAACTCTCTGGTTTTACATAAAATCTATGTATTATCACAAAATTCTGGTCCCTTATCTCATGAAAATAGATCTAGATTTTTTACTAAGATAGCTCAAAAGATTAGACAATCACAAATGAAAGCATAAACATTTCAGTTACATTAAGTACCCAAATATTTTAAGCAGTGTGCTTTATTTCATGTGTGCCACATGCTGGAAGCCACAACAGCCAGACATCAATATGTCATTGAAAAACTGTCTATTGCAATATGAAAATATCTTCATGTATCTTATGTCAAAAATGTTATGACTATCAGATAGAAGTCAGTATGAGACTGCTTCAGCACAAGTTATTATAACATAGTTAAAATTATAGCATAGCTAACTTTATAGCAGCTATCTCCCTGGTGGTTCATGTTTATGATTTATATGAGTTATATTTAAAAATAATCTATTGCAAGACTACTGAAGGCTGTTTTATCAAATAAGCAAGTCTATTATATAGGAATTGCAGCTATTTGTTTCAATCTATTTGAGATTGAAACAAGGTGTCATGAATTTTTAGAAATATCTGCTGTACCTTGGATGTAGTGCTAGTTATTTATTCAACAATGACTTTGGGTTTGGTGAGTTGTTCTTTTTATCTGTGTATCAGTGAACAGTTTAATTGACAGACCCACACTTCTCCAGCTCTCTAAGGTAGACTGTATAATATTTTTTCCTTTCTACTGCAGAGAAAAATTTGAAAAAAATATTCTGCTCAAGTATACTTTGCCCTAGAGGAAAATTTGCAAATATATTTAATGACTCTGGTTATCACAGCTCCTAATGTGCATGGAAAACAATAAGATTTCTCTCGTAAGGTTCTTTTCCATTTTCTTTCTTCTGCAAGTGGGAAAAATATTCTTAGCTGAGAAACAGAAACACTACTGAAGCTGAGAATGCAAAACTGAATGAACCAATGAGATCTGACACACAGTAGTGAAGATTAATGCTCAAAGGCAGACAAATTTTGCTCCTTTTGAGACAGTCATTGATAAAGACAATCGCTGTGTAAAAAACACAGTTACATTAGTATGTGAAATTACTGGTTGCAAGGCAATATATATTAGAAAGTAGTTAATTCATCCAAATTCTTATTTTCTCATGATCTGGTTATTGACTGCATCTTAAATGCACTTTGATGTTAAATGTGATAGTGAAAATGACAAACAAAGTTAAAGTTTTAATATTAAACAAAAACAGTATTGAAAACTTCATATAAAAATAATATTTTGTCTGATTTTAGCTGAAAATAATGGTGTGCTTTGCATGCTAAGTATATTCAGTATTTGCTCAACTACATTGCGACATTAGAGAAAAAAAAACCTGCTTTGATCATCTAAACAGAAACTAAATAAACACCAGGGATCGCCTAATAAAGACAGGCTTCCTATAAATTCCATAAGCACAGAATCATCTTAACTTCATTAGGCTAGGTCCTCAGTTCACATATACCGACATAGATTGTTACTAGCAACAGAGACTGCCCCTGGTGTAAGAAAAAATTGGAGGAATAAAGGAATCATACACTGGTCATAGGGCATGAAGACACAAGGCAGCTTAGTCTACAGATAACAGGGAAATAGCTGTTGTTTAAAGCAACAGCTGAAGCAGGCAAAAAAAAGAACATACATCTGCAGTAGAGCAAAATAAAATCTAAAACCAGCACTGGCTGGAATCAGATTGGAAAACAAGAAGGATGAGTGGTCAGCTGCCAAAAACATACAATAAAATTGTACAAAACCAGATTAATGATAAAGTCATTGGGAATCCAAAACATTAGATAATTCTACAGTAAACATAACTGATGATTACTAGAGATAGAATATCTGGATAGGAATATTCAATTTATTTGCAAATATGTTTACTGCATTTGTCCAGGATAAACCCTGAAGTTCTGCTTACATAAAATTAAATCTAAATATTCAGTTGCCATAACAACATTATACATTAGTTCTCTAGTTTTATTTTTGATCATTTGACTACAGAATTGTTTGCTAGGATCTTTGTGACTTAACTCTTCAATGTTTCTCAATGTTACTTAAATGAAGACTCTGCATATCTATTTAATCTAGATGACAATTCATAATTTCTTCTCCTTAAAGAAGCAAGACAGGCTAAAAGGATCTGATACTTAAATAACAATGTAAAAAAAACATTGCACTTTCATTGGTAGACATATTTAATCCTTTTATGTTTTTACTGGCACTATTAAATTACAGCATCAGTTTTCTACTAAAAAAAATACAGAATTAGGCTATCTACCGAAGAGCTGTACTCTTACATACAGCTCTTAAGTATACTATTGCCCATATAATTTTGCAAATAACCACACCTTCAGGGAGTTCTGTGTTCTGGAGACTGCATTTCAGTTCCAGCCTTTTCAAAGTGAAATCGAACGTGTGTTTAAAGAATACAAAACCAAAAAAACTCCACTGACAATCTTGATAACTTTTGCCAAGTGGAGGAGATATCCCTTCTGATGCGTCTGTCCCCAGGCGAAAACCCAAGGGGAGACAATTTCTGCCCATGCCTCCTTGTCTAATGAAAGCTGTATCGGGACTCCACAACAGTCACCAGGGAGAGTGAAAACTGCAGCAGTGGGGCTAAATTCGCATATGTTTGTAGCAATGGGAAATGGTACTGCATACAAAGGCTAGTGTTAAAGCTGATCAATTGCTAATGCTAGTAACAAGTATGCTAGCAGCTCACAGGGTATTCAGGAATATATTACTATATGTTTAATTGTAAAATTGTTCAGTTCAATCAGAAGGGGTCTTGACTTTCCCCTGATGCATCAAGTGTCTATCTACTGAAGGATCAGCAAACAATGTAAATAATTTACATAGTCATATGTTTACATTCAAACAGTAAAGTGTATTCTGTCTGTTGGCATACTCTAATTTATGTTCTCTCCCTTGCTCTTCGTTTCTCCCAAACACACTTGCCTACATACAAATTATGTTCAAATATGCCATCCATAATGATTACATGGCAATGTAAAACACATTCAAGTAGACATAGCCAAGAGAAGTAGGGAGGGCATGGAAAACATTTATAACCACCAAAGCTGCCAGTGGGACTAGACTAAGAGAAGTAGGTAAAGTCTTGCTTTTAGCAAAAAGAACTAGACTGTGTGAAAATACATTCAATGAACAAATAGAGGGAAAAAAACAAGAAAAAAAAAAAAAAAGAGCTCAGTCTTCGGGAAAGGGATTCTACATTAGTTATTGTAGTTTACCATCTTTTTTATGTTCAGTTTTACATTTTGACCTGCCACATTTCCTTGTTAGCTGTTTAGTACAATAAAGATCGATTTTTAACTTTTGTTCCAAAATTATAATAAAAACAGTAAAAATACCTGATCCCTTATCAGCAGAAATACCTGACCATCCCAATTTAACCTAAAAATGGTTCACCTGGTTCTTGAGATTGAAATGTCTGAGCTAACACCAATCTCAGTTTGTTCACATGGCTCAGTTCTGTGCCCCCCAGACAGGGCTCTTTCACATCTTGCAAGCAGTAAAACCTCATTAGTACAGCTAATGGACTTATTCATAATATATTGTTAACAGTTCTGCATACTGTTTTATTGTGTTCATTGTGTGAAACAGATGTGCCCTAAAAGGTGTGAAGATGAACATTAAATGCTAAAGTATAAAGGGGAATCTTTTGTATTTAATATCTGCATAGAAACTTCTCTCAAGCTAGTTTTAAAAAAGGCCCAAAAGTTACCAAGTTTATGCATTAAAAAGTTACACATTAAAACTTATGAGGGAAACAACTTATTCTGCCATTTTTCAATTTATCCATAAATACTTTCAATTCATATTCATACGTTATATAAATTGAATGTAAGAAGTTGCAAGACATAAGATAAAATTGTGTTATTATACAGGAAAAAGAAAAAAAAGCTTATAGAAAGTGGCTTTGTCAACAGCGTTTTGTGTCCCACATTTTTTAGCTGTGGTAGGGCAAAATGAAATCAGTTGTGAACCTATAAAATACAGTAAAAACTTCATATCAGGTTTGTGTGTGAAGAGCTTGGATAATTCTATTACTATGCTGTGTAAAACTCTACAAACATAAATCACAAGTTAGTAATTTTCAATTTAAATTATTTAAATAATAGAAAAATATGGACTTACTTGTTTTCTCCGAAAAGGGCTTTGTGGATGAGATAGGGTGAAAGGGGAGCCGTGAGTGAATTGCTAGTATGGACAAGTGGAAGACGGAAAGGCACAATGTACAGTGACATCAGTGACTAGGGAGGGGAGGGAAGTGGCAACTGAGCTCAGCTTAGAAGCAGAGGAGGGAGAAAAAAGATATTTTGCTCCTATCTTCAAAATTGCCATGAACCCCACAGAATTTTGGGATAGTGACTAAAGAATTAGCTTCCAATTACTCTTATTTAAAGTTAATAAATCTTTATTTAGCTGTCAGGGTCATCACAGATCTGAAATAACACTGCCTCTAAAAGAGAGGAAGCTGAACAAAATCATTTGTGAGAGACTAAGTTTTCAATACATGTTCTCATGCTAACGCCTCTGAAGTATTAATACAAATGTGTGAAATACCATCATGTCACTGTCTGAATTGTGCAATGCTTTCTATAATTTTCATCTAGTAGAACTAGAAGGAAACCCTGCACCAGAAAATTTCTGCATGCCAGGTTATATAGTAGAAAAGGATTCTCCACTCTTGGATGGTCTCTGGCAGTAGAGAAAAATTGGATGCTGCCTTATAAGAAATGGGAATTCAGCATGGTGCAGAACAACAAAAGCTACAATTGGGCATATTTTAACAAATCACTACCTTCAAGTTCACCATTAAATAAGAAAAGGCAAAAAAAGATTAAATTACTTTTCCTTGGATCTTTGTCTTCAAAGTTGCCTATTTTGTGCAATTAAAACACCTAGAGAGGGTTTTTCAGTAGTCACTGAATTAAAGATAAGAGCTGCAACTGGAAACCAAATGCTATTTCATCATTTCTATGTGCCCCTTCCCTCTCAGATGTAAATTGTGGACTCGCTTTTTTGATTTCACAATAGCATACTGAAAAGAGTAGTCACTAGACTCACGTTAGCCTTCTTTGATGAAATGTGGGTCTCCAAGTTGAGAAAAAAGATAGAACATGGATCCCCGATTTCTTAGACAAATATCTCACTAGTTTTATCAGAGGTTGATGGTTTCACCGCTCATCTCTATTTTATAATCAATGAGTAAATCTTATCCCTGTCTTTTAAACACAATTATGCACACCAACCCTTGGGAAAGAATGCCAGGAGCACTTCCTCTCCTAACAACATTAGTTCAGATAGCTTCAAGCATGAAGAAGACAGGAGTTCAGTTGCATCCCTCTTGTTAATGTTTTCAGTTGACTATTTTCATTAATCTCTCTGCTCACTAGAAGTAAATTATTAAATTACTATCAATTATTAACTGTTAAATTACTATCAGTTTTTACAGAATATCAGCCCCCATTTTGTAACTGTGTGTTGTGAGCAATAGTGAATTGAGAGAAGGACTTCTCTGCAGAGAAGGCCTTGGGGGCAACAGTGGATGGAAAACTGACTATGACCCAGCAATATGCGCTTGCAGCCCAGAAAGCCAACTGTGTCCTGGGCTGCATCAAAAGAAGTGTGGCCAGCTGGTCGAGGGGGGGGATTCTTCCCCTCTACTCCACTCTTGTGAGACCCCACCTGGAGTACTATGTTCAGCTCTGGTGCCTCCAACAGCAGAAAAACATAGACCTGCTTGAGCAGGTCCAGAGGAGGCCACAAAGATGATCAGCAGGCTGGAACACCCTCCTTATGAGGACAGGCTGAGCGAGTTGGGGTTGTTTGGCCTGGAGAAGAGAAGGCTTCGGGGAGACCTTATAGAGGCCTTCCAGTACTTAAAGGGGGCCTGCAGTAAGACTGGAGGGACTCTTTATCAGAGAGTGTAGTGATAGGACAAGGGGTAGTGGTTTTAAACTGGAAAAGGGTAGATTTATATTCTTTACTGTGAGGTTGGTGAGACACTGGAACATGTTGCTCAGAGAGGTTGTGTCTGTCCCCTTCCTGGTTCAAGGCCAGGTTGGATGAGGCTTTGAGCAACCTGGTCTAGTGGAAGGTGTCCCTGCCCATGGCAGGGGGGTTGGAACTAGATGATCTTTAACATCCCTTCCAACCCAAACCATTCAATGATTCTATGATTCTCTGATTCATTTACTCCTGTCAAGTGTACTACTGAACCAGGCCATAGACCATTCAAGATGTATCATACATGGGAAAGAAGTGACACATTTGATGTCTTCTATGTTACAATAACAAAGTAAATAAATTGAAATAATCTGAAATTCACCGAACCTAAACAAAAGCAGAAATAACATGACAACCATAGTGTAATGTTTAGGACACACCCCTGGAAGCTCTGGGTTCTAGCCTAATCAGGTCTCACAGTAAATACAGAAAAAAACTCATGAACCAAGGACAAAAAGCAGTCCCCTATCATTTTCTTGTGTTATTGCTGTGTACCAAGGAAAATACAGAACTGGGATGCAATGAACATCTTGGCTGTGTTTTGTAACTATGAGCCCATATTTCTGCTGTCTGTGGGCACTAGCCGTCATTTATTTATGCTCATTAAGCATTAATAAAATGATTGGTCCTGTCACCCTGGTAGTCATCATTAGTCATACTATATGTCCCAAAGAACCTCCCTGATGAGAACTGCTGTGTTATGCACCCCTCTGCTCATGCAACCCATAAGTCACCACCTCACCTTCAAAAAGTTAAGCATTGTTCTCATATTCATGCTCAAGTAAAACCTTTGTGATAAAAACTGCAAGACCTGAAATCCATTTTCCTCTGAAGAAGATCCTGCATGCTCTTATACAGTTCACTTTTCATTACAAAAGAATTGTTTCAAAAAACAGATGTTCATGGACCTGCACAGATAACCTCACAAGACACCAACAGCTTCCTTCACTGATTCCTTGCCTCTCTTCCTCCAGGGCCTCTTCTGACCATGTCTTCCCAAAGACACTCCATGTAAAAAGCAAAAATTTTTTGCAGCAGGGAACTTTTTAATGGCACAGCCTTAGCTTCTCCTCAATTTATTTAGCAACCGTAATGAAGGAAGGTGGTGCTCAGGTTAGAATAGTTCCTCCATCCCTAAGGCACTCTATGTTTTAATACACTGCTACTACTGATCTGCTATATATCTGCTTATTTGCACCCGTTTTATCTTATATCCTTGCTACTTTGCAATAGTTGTTCCTGTCATTATGCATCTGTATTTTTTAAGAGGTACTTTTTAACTAGAACTGTAAAGATAACTCTATACTATTTTTTCATACACTTAAAGTCTTAATTTTACAAAATTTAAACACATCAATCTCAACATTTGCAGTAGTTTTCTAGCAGTTTTATGTCAGCAGAAGAGCTTGTTTAACATTAGAAACATGATTTCCACATGCAGTAATTGGGTGGATCAGTCCCTTCACGTAACTTATTTAGCAAGTCATTATTTGATCCTGAGTCTAAATGACAGTCCATTCATTGTAAGTATTTGCCTCATGATTTTGGTTAAAGATTGTCAGTTATCTTTTCCCCAAAGCGTTCACTTGGAGTACTCAAGGGACACTGTATTGATATTTTGTAGTTATGAAAGGCAGAGGCAAGCAATTATCCAATTCAAAAAATTTAATGAGGTTCAGGTAGATTTAAAACCACAATCTGATTTGCCCATTATATCCAAGGTCTACATGCTGTAGGTTCCATGCTTTAGAAAACTATGCATTACGCTTGTTTTTCAAATTACTTGTTTTTTTTATAATTGCTTGTACCAAAAGTCTTAGACACTTTCTCAGTATACTTCCTCAATCTATAGAGTGCTGTGCTACCTTAAATTTGTAATACTTATTCCTCTGCTAGTTCCAGTGCACTCTGAGAGACTCAGAATGTGTTTTATTATTTAAAATATTAGCAATTTTCCAGCACTGCTTAGGGATGGTTTTATCTTAATACTGACAAAATGCTCATCAGTTGGCATCAGTGTTAAAACCAAAACACTTCAATTTCTCTCTGTGAAAATAAATAAATAAATAGATTTAGGATTCAGAAGTTAACAGCAATTAAGTTGAGCTTTCCTTAGATGAATGCTTCCTGATTGCAGCAAAGAGGTGATACCAACATTCAGATTTTTATGAAGGTTGGAAAGCCACTTCATTTTCTATTACAGAAAGTACACAGATGTGGACAATTCAGAGGACATTCATTTTGAGGAGAATCCTTGGTGTTTCAAGGCAGCCTGAAATTTGAGAAGAGTTCTTTTTTCAAATAAAAAGTCTTATTTTTGTAAAAGGACTCTAAGTATGTTTATTTAACCATATTGTTGAAAAGAAAATGAAACATACAGCTGTGAGTGAGAAAATAACAAGTAAAAAAGCACCAGGATGGAGGGCACCTAGGATTATCAGCCTTGATATCTACTCACAAACCATGCAACTATAGGTCCCTCAAGCATACTTCTGAATATTTGGTCACTTGGAGTTGAAGGCAAACCACTGAGAGTTATTTTGGCTGTCAGCTTTAAATAATAACCAACTCCCTACTCCCATTCTGTTTAGCATATGCTTCACAAACAAGGAAGATTACACTCTGCTACAAAATGTTAGGCTGTAGTGATGGGAGTAATGACCTTTATAATGTGTCACATCCTACAGAAAGTTATGTGTAGTGATGTATTAGATTATCTTTTCCTGTCTGACCGCACCACTCTATTGGAGTATTTTTTTTACAGTTGCTTAGATTGCCTGGGAAATTGGATTCTAGTTTACAAGCAGTCTTTTCATTATTTTTTTTTTAACTAGCAGCAATACATTAGAATTTATACTTCATGTGTGCACTGTACATTTCTGGAAGTGTCAAGTATTTTGATGCTTGCATAACTATTGACATCTGCTATGCAAGATATGCTACTGCTCTCTGGACTATTACATACACCATTATTATATAAAACCACATGCTTTTGTCTATGCATTTTGCAACTAGTTTTATGTGTTTTTTCCAGGAAGGCTTTAGACAGAGCAGTGAGTAAAACACTGCAACACCAATTTACTAGAAAATGTTATTTCAAAATATTCAAATACCTTTTGGAGTGCTTGATGAAGAAAGATACAGACACTGAACAGCTGTTGGAGAGTATGCATAGGCTGGGGTTTGGGATTGGAGGTTTTCTTGGTGTTTTGTTTTTCTTCTCTACACTAGAAAATAATTTTATTCTTACTGAACCACTATCAAGTTTACCATCTCAATTTTACTAAGCATTTTTTTCAGGTAGACCAGATGCTATGGTTAATATGATCACATTTATTTCAGTGAGCTTTTGAATGTAGAAATATTTCATGTTGCAGAAAACAGACTATGCTTAAATTACATGTTAATACATATCTTTTGACATTTCCAGAGTTGCCCAAGCTGACGAAAACCTTTACTCATCTTAAAATACCCATTGGAATAGACAACTCTTGGGCAGGAGTAAGCCATCTGTTTAAATATTTCAGAGATTCAGTAAGAACACAAATTAAAGCGAGAATTGGTTTATGTCATTTGATAGCATGTGAGAACTGTGGGGTTTGATAGCTCATAAAGTACCTTCACAGATTTTTTGCTATCAGCTCCTTTTACCAGTTAGTACTGGGGCATAGCCCTAAGCAACCTGACCTGTCATTAGCCCTGTTTGGAGCAGGGGATGGACTAGGAGACCTCAGAAGACTCCTTCTGTTCCTATATCTGTACTGCCACAGCAGAAATAAGATTCCTGCCAGTTTTTCTAGGACATTTTCTAGTCTCTTTAAAAATTACAAGCTGATAATCTATCACATCCTCAGTATAAACAGTGAGCTCTTAGGCGTATCGTATTTTAGCTGTACTGAATGCATTTCCTTTTCATATACTGATAGAATTTCTCCAGTTTTTTAAGAAGTCTAAGGGAAAGGGTTAGAAATTAGTGGCCAATGCCACCCCCCCAATAGCACTATTCCCTAAATAGAGGCTCTGTGTACTTCGCTGCCTTCCGCTCCCATCCTGACAAGACCCTGCTTCTAGGCTGGATTTTCTCCTTCTGCTCCTGTGTCTCTCCTTACTTTCCATGCTCCAGCTTCCTACTTACACTTCTATTTCTTTTTCCTCTTTTCAGGAAACAAATCTCTGAGTTTTAAATAGTAACACTTTCTTTTTCAATTGCTTTCTAAACTACCAGAAGGAAAAGAAAAAATACTTATCTTGGGAATTTCTGAAATGTTCCAGGAAAACTCATTCCCCATCCCTCTCCACCCCCTCCCCTTCCTGATTATACATTAATATATAATAATATAATAAGCAGGTACTATTGAGTTAAATATGGGGGATCCAGCTTTGCTGTAACTCAACATATTAGATTGAACTTGCTCCCCTGATTCCTACATTTTCACCAGGTCAAACATGCTGTCTGCATAGCCTGTTGATAACTATTTCAACAAGAAATTCTATCTCAACTATCAGAAATCTCTCCTATGATGTGCCCCTATAAAAAGTTTCATTTTCAAGTAGCTAATATTTTTATTTCTCCCTAGTTTCTAGCTATCTTCTAAATTTTTCTCTATGACCAGGCATTTGATTTTCTTATAATAAACTGATATTATCTTAAAGGAAATAAAACCCCCACATTTCTTTTTTTCTCTGTGAGATATCAAAACTAACTGAAGCAACTCGGACAGTATTTCTTCTAGTTTCTTCAGAGCTTACTGGGATTCATTTCATCCAAATCTATGTTCATATTGCCAATTTATTTAACTTTTCTTTCTCATTTCTGCTTCAAATGTCACCTTTTTTTTTTTTTTTTCTTTAGCTATTAGATTACATACCACTAAATTGAGAAATAGCCTTAATCAGGACATTTCCCAAGGAATGGAATTAAACCTAATGATACTTATCAACAAGAACTGCTGCTTAATTGGGGTAGTAATTCGCTTAACTGGGATGCCTGTAGGTTATTTACTGTAATCAGATAAGGACATCTGATCCTTATTTTCCTGAGAAGGTTATCAGAAGTGTTAGTTCTAGAAAGATCCTGTAATTATATCAATGCAGCATTTCAAGTGTGATACCCTCATCTGAGTTGTTGTTCACCTGTTCACAGCTGCACTGTCTCTATATCTATATTCACCATAGAGGCTACACCATAAGCATCCTCCTTTGAGGCACAGGGGTTGACATCCCAAGTATTCCCTAACCCTTAGGGCAGGATAAAAAATACAGCAGCTCATGCTATGAATGGACTGGGAACTCATTCATGAAAGCAGGTGATCACTTGGTCTGCCTGACAGCAAGATCACATAACCAGCGTTGGACTAATGGAATAGTCTAAGAATGGCTAATAATGACTACAGAGTAACTAATGTCAGCTAACGGATTGTTCTTGTAAGGTCCTTGAGGATGCACATATGCTACCAGAACTTGAGTGGTGTTTCAGTGAGCTGCAGCTGTTTTATAACTGCAAATGTAAACTGCTCTCTCTGAGCTATTTAGGAGATGATGCTCTCTGGGATAGCTGTATTAAAAGAGTGTTTAGGAAAGTGTTTCAATATGCTACTTTAATTCACTGTATTTTAGCTCACTTGGTCAAATATAACAAAAGTTGAACTGCTGACAGAAGACGTGATATCATTTTCAGTTCCTTAATGAGACAATAGTTTTGAGATGGGTAGGGCAACAGAAAGCTACTTCAGACTCAAAATAGCATTTTGCTAATTATACTCCATCACAGCATTATGCAGATGAAAGTATTCAGCCTCTCAGTACTAGACATAATGGAACCAATCATGCAAAGCATCACTGTCAAGATAGAGGTTGTTACAATTAGGACTAAAACCAACAAAAAACAACTTTTTTTTTTTTTCATTATTAACAATTTTATTGCAAGTTGGATACACCAGAGCTTTAAAAGTTATAGCTAATGGACAATCCAGTCTTGACTGTTCTCATCCTGAAATTCACTGTTATTCTTTTCACTCAGCTGAGTGTCTTGGTTTGCTTGGAGGTCAGGAGTTTATTCCATCTAAGCCTGCTACTCAGGGTCCTTGGGAATGCAAAGGATGAAGAATGACTGATTCCATTAGTACAGATCACTTATCCAGGCATTCACAAACCAGTAAGAATGACAGTGAGCATGAAAACCATGCTTTCTAACATGCAGAGTTAATGCCTGTCACCCTAATTTCAAAGATCTTAGAAAGCAATTACTTTTGCTTTTCATTCTCCAGTGGACATTTTTGCTTCATTACACAGCACTGTGCTGAGCACAAGAATCATTTGCAGACCTCGTCTGAAATTTTAACAAAAAAAGAGTGTAATAAAATCTAGATATTTCCATAAAGCAGAACTACATCTCTTTCTTTTCATTTTTTTGCAGAAAGTCATGTATGAAAGAAGCTTTGTAAATTCATTGATAGTTAATCTGGATTCACAACAATCTTCATGAACACTACAGTTTCTTGGATAGGGGAAAGGTAATATTAGTTTATAAGAGTGGCCCGATCCACTGTTCAGCTGCTCAGATTATGTTTTCCACTCAGCAATCTCATCCCAACAGTAACTCACAGATTCCATATGTCCTCATGGCAAGTCCTCACAAATAGACATGAAACAGGCAAGAGAATGCATAAAAGCACAGATAACTTTGAGGAAGCATTTATACAATGAATCATATATTCTTTTCAGTCCTAATGCTACTGATATCATCTGAATCATTTACCCAAACAAAACAAAGTATTTCTGTTTAACAGTTCCATTTCACCAAAACATTTTAGCATTGATTTCTAGGGCAGTTGAATAAAGAACAACCTCAAGCTATTTTTGTATGCTTTTAGAGATTGATCAAGCTTTTGAAATGATGGTGTATCGCAGGGGAAATATTGAGCTCCTCCTAGCAGACTCCAGATATGCTGTGCTATGTGCAGCAGTACTGTACACCTTCCACATAATATTCCTAGACATCAATCTTTTGAAGGATATTTGTAAAAATACAAGCTTTTTTAGGCAGCATGCAGCCCGTTCCAATACCCAGATCCATTAGTGTGTATGGACTGGTGATGATGACAAAGGCTGTAAAGCTCTGGCAGCTGTTTTCCAGGCATCTTGGGCTGCTGTTGATATAGTATACTTCACATTTGCTAGTAGACATGGTTAATAATTTTTCTAGTAGCTACAGTAACAACAAATATGGGGACAATTACGAGGTTTTGAAGCTTGGTTGAGTGAGACTTGAAGAAGATGGCATTGATTAGTGATAAGAAATTCATAAAGAATAGACTTTGATGTCCAAACCTTAGACAATAAGCAGAACAGCCTAGACCATAAAGAGAATAGTTGAGGATGAATTATTTGATGACCTGGCAAAGTGACTATTCAATTAAGTAACTTGGCAATGAAACTAACTTTTAAGTGTCTTGAAAGTGAACTACCTTTGTTGCAGTTACCCTAATAAAATATCTTGGATCCTAGAATATTATTTTGATTTTAGTTTAAAATATGATTTTGATTTTAAAATGGAGCTATAGCAGCTATGAGAATATAAAGCACACTAAGGCCCTTAGGAATAGGTAGCTAGTATGGTGTGTGCCTTGAACATTATAAGAATCGTTATGGACTCTGAATTAAATCAATAGGTACTGGTTATGTACCTTGAGTCAAAACAATAGGTACCAGAAGATACTGGGTTTGGTTGGGAAGATCAGCCAAAAATGAAATGAGCATGTGCAGGGATGGAGTTCAATCAGCGGACACAGTGAGGAAGACTATCGACGACCACCAGAGGACCCCTGTCCAACATAACCACGCATGCGTTAGAGACATTTGCATATGATAATGATTCCCAGGAAATAACATGAATATGCTAATCATCCCCCCCCCCCCCCCCCATTCTATTCAAATCAATCAGTAAAGATGACCAATGTTTTCTGTAGAATAGGAATATAGGTAAAGTGAGGTAACTGAAAGCCAATCACTATTAAGGTCAAACTAAACTTTGTGAATTTTGTTGATCTTATGTAACCATGACCCTGCTGAAAAAGTGTATAAATATGTTGTGCTTTGTACCTGTCTGTGAACACATTTTTTGGTGGAGCTATCCCCCATGTTCCCCAGCACTGGAATAAAGTGCCTGCTTATCTGCTTTGTGTAGATAAATTCTATTCTCGATTGCAACTGCTAACACCTTCATTATAATACTGAAAAACATACACACAGGTCAAAAAGACCCCTACCAAGCTTGAGACCCCTTCCCCTGAGCATGCATAGTAGTAGAAGCATTGTGTAAGTCGTATTATAATTGTATGTTAATCACTAACTAATCAGTATCTAACAGGAATGTTTGGAAAAGTATTAACCTGACTTTTGTGTATAAAAGAAGCACCAAAACCTGCTTTTGGGGTGCTTCAGTTGTGGAAAAGTCCACCAAGCACCCAGGCCTGAATAAATACAGTATCTCTCCTGAGTATGTTAAGATTGGTTTATTGCACGCTGGCCATGAATCTGCTTTTTGGGTAAGACTGTCACTACTAGAGCTCATTTGAATTCCATGTATCTGTAGCAGAGCTCTGCTCACACTCTTTACAAAGCAACCAATAATCATGGAGCAAAGGCTCCTTGGTCTTATTGTCAGATGTATGTTTCCACGGGCAGTCTTTAAAATCTACATTAAATGATATGGATAAATCAGTTAGTGGTATAGCCATAACATATGGATATAGCAGTGAGTTCTTTCCAAGCATGAACCTAACAATATGCTTGTCTCACCTCTGAATTCTCTGTGGGAACCATCTGAACCATATACACATGGTGGGACAGAGGTTGGATACTTCTTGCTCCATATTAGAATCTGTCATCCTTCTTACCTAGTAGCAACACGCTATTCACAGCAGCCCTATTTAGTATTTGTTTCAGATTGTCCCTCTTCTCTCAGAAGCACATGTGAACATTAAATATACTGCTCATTAAACTGCAGAGTCCTAATGTCCAGGAAAACTTTGCTGTTGTATTGGATATGTACCCCATGCCCTTGCAAAACAATATTGGATGTATATTTTTTTTTGTTAGTTTCAGTGTAAATACACAGAGTGAAATCCTCCCCTGCTGAAGATGATAGATTATTTTTTATCTGGTTTCATTTTGATCAAAGGTTCATTAGAATACAATAATACCAGGTAAAAATTAGATGTAATTTGGGGAAAGTATGTTCTGTCTCATTACAGAAGAAGAAATCAGTTTGGGTCAAGGGACATATTTAAATGTATAACTAGGAAAAGACAGTTCTAGCATGAATAACAGATATTGTGTTATCACAGTATGCAAGGGACAGTACTTGGATCATATGACCACGGTGATATTCCTGTAGAAAAATATCCCTTCTCCTTGAGATTCAGTTCCATTAACAGTCAAAAGCAACAGAGTAGTTTGCTGATGGAAGAGGTCTCCACTTCCAACCATCTCCTTTGTAATGCTGGCATTAGCTGTGGTATAACTTTGTGATGAGACAGATCAGAGAACTGATCTCATCAAGAACACTCAGATTGAAGGGAACGGAAGAAAATCGCCCTGTTTGATGACAGCTTACAGTCACATAGAAATTAAGTTATTCCAGATAACATCTGAAATACTGCAGATAAACAGACTTTTGACCAAGTTCCGTAATTATGGTTACCACACTGTACTGTCTGGACTAGCTTGTGTCAGTCTGTCTGGAGCTGGTATTACATCTCATTGCATAATGCAGAAGTGTGTGGGGAGAATTTTCAGGCAATATGGCAAAAATGTTCTTTTTATTTTTTAAAGCTAGTGGTTTATGGTATAATTACAATATCTACTCTATGTAATTAGTATACTGGGAATAATTATTGGTATTAAAAATATATATTAGTGTGGATCTCTGACAAGTTCAGGATTCCATTGAGCTGGTTTTCTTTTCTATGCAAAATACTTTGCTAATTTCTAAATGAAAAGAGTCTCTGTGAATTTGAAACAAACAAACAAACATAACAGATGGTTCCTCCATTACTAAAATCACAAATAAAAATAATTCTACATTTTCTACAGTGTTTGTCCCTAAGACAAAACCGACACTCAATATTACAGAAGTACTGTAGCACATCAGGTACAAATTTACACATTCAGGTAGTCATTACAATTAAGTCAACTCAGTTAACCATGTGTTAATAATTCCATTTCATAGGTATTTCCAAGGTTTCAGAACCTCTTTTTAAAAAATAATGGAATACTGACTGCAGAAAGGCAATATGTAAATATGCATGTGGGCATTGAAAATCAAGCTCTTCAACACAGGAAACAAGGTACATATTTTTTGGTTTGGACCTAATCTCAGTCCTCCTGAATGTTCATACGAAAATGTCCATATGCCATAATGCTTAATGACAAATGGAGACACGTGTTTAAAGGAAGGAGCTTGGCTCTCTGCTCTTGTAGTTAGGACACAGGGTGGCTGAGGATGTGAAAGACCTAAGGTCATGTGCTGCTGAAGTGTACAAAAGCACTGACCTTAAGACAAAGAAGATAAAAGTCAGAATTTATACGGTCAACTGTGTAATGCTGAATGAAGAGACAAATATTATTTCTTGATCTAAGCACTGATCTGTTTATTCCCTGAAGCATGAGATTATGAAGAATGAAATTCTCTTTGTTGTCGTTTTTCAACACAATATGCCACTTGCATTATTTGACATTCACAATGCAACAGCATTTTACATTTTAGAAAGTATATCAAGACCTTACTGCTCTTTTCTTAAAAAAATATGAGTTCAAATAGCTTTGTGGATTTTCCTTATGTGAAAGAAAAGACCAAATCTTTTCTTATTATGAGTTTAGACAGCCCATAGCCATTTAAATAAGAGGTATTTCTACAGCATACTTTAAAATACTTTTCCAGCTATAAAGATTTTATTTACCGTTGGCTTTGTACTTAAGTGATCTTGAGTTTTCACATAAATAAAATCAGTAACCAAGACTAAATTATTCAGACCATTAAATCTTTGTACATTTAAAGTACTAGGAGGCATAATCTTACTGTGACCTTGATGCAGAACTGCATTACTAGCTATATTAACTAGTGAAACTATAAGGACATCAAATTTAATTCCAAACTAAGACTATATGTCATTTCCAGTACAGAACTGTAGGATTTATCATTAGGGGTGAAGAGATATCTTGCCCTGAAATATAGTGTAAAAATGTGATGCTTTGGGACATTCAAAATGAGTCATAAATTTGTGCCAAATTTGCAAATACTTTTGGCTGAAAAAAAATCAATTATTTCATCCAAGCAAATATTTCATTTGGAAATAAAGATTAAATTAATTAAAATGAAAAACATTTACAAAATGCCAAAAAACAAATGGTTTAGATTGAATGTCATTTTAATCCAACAACCTAACCCTACGCTGCTTGAATGACAATTTTTTTTTTTATTTTTAAAAACTGTTCATACAGCTAGTGTAACAAGAAACTATATATGCATCTTGTTTGATGTTTTTTTTTTTTTTTATATATAATGTATCTACAATTAGGAGGGTAGCATTTTATTAAAGGAATTATATCCAAAACTCCCAAGCTGTTCTTAGTATTTAGCTTTATCAGAGATATTTTACTGTTTGCTTTTTAGCTTTGAACAAGCCAAAATAAAAAGGATATCAATAACTGTAATTGTCTCACAGAGATTTTGTCCATCATAAAGTATGAGTAACTGTGTGTTTTTTATAGCCTCTTTTAATAATTTGGTTCAAAAATTCCAAGAATGCCTAGTGCACGTAATTACATTCATGCAGTCCTACAGGGAAAATCTTAAAGATCTGTCTCACAGATAAGTAAAGCTTAGCTGTGGAAATTCCAACGGCTCCCACTTTCAGCTAGCTTTGTTCCCAGGTGCTTAGTGAAAGTCATGTCTTTCTTATAGGGATGGCTCAGTGGTTCACGAATCAATTTGCAGCCCTACTTTCTAAAGTAAACAAGTCCTTAATTTCAGTTTTTTCCTTAATTCACCCAAATGTAATTTGCAACAGTGTAGGAGCCGTCACACAAACATCCGAGCTGTGCTAGCAGTAGTTGCAGAGATATAACTAGAGGGGTTTCGGAAGCTGGAAAGCAATGTTGCAAGGGGCAACTCTTCCCAGCTAAGCCATTCCCAGAGCAAATCAGAGCCTTCAGATAGTAATTCAGTGCACACCGAGAAGACAAGCCTCACTTAAATCATTAGTAATGATCCAAACAAAAATACAGATGCAATTATTCATTTATTAATAATTAATAATTTAATAATGATAATATCTTAATTATCATTGAGGTAAAATATTTTTCATTGACTCACACAAGCTTGTGAAGTTCATGTACTTTTTTCTCTTTGAGCTATTATAATAGTATCTTTTGCGTAATGTATACTCCTTTGCTTAAACCTAAAAATGTTCTGAACAGTATATCTTCATTCAGATCAAAACCAACTATCACAAAATGCATTACTAATTAAAGAACATGCTTTTCTTTTCTGTAAACACCACACTGTAAGCTGGTGTTCATTGATTTGCTTGTGAATCTGTGTGTATTATTAATGTGTGGTGATATGCCCAACTGGATATCCGAGAATGGTAGAAACTCCCACCAGGGAAACTCAGTTGACTTTAAAAAAGAAAATCCATAATCATAAATTTTCTTTAGGTAGAATTCCTAACTACACGAAATAAGATTATTATTATTATTATTATTGTTATTATTATTATTATTGTTGTTGTTGTTGTTGTTGGTTGTTGTTGTTGTTGTTGTTAAAATGGCAATATAATAACTTATCTAAACTTTTCACCTAAAAAATCACTTTCCACACCTAAAGCCACTATCTCAGTAATACTTTCATTTATATATCTGTGTTTGCATCTTTTTGTAACTTCTAACTGGAGTGCCTTCAGTGATTGTAGTCCAGAGTAACACCTTGACACTACTAACAAAGATCAAGGTCAAAAAATGTTTTTCCTTTACTCCTCTAAATCAGCATTTGGAAAGCTGTCACTTATATCTTTTATTAGTTACTTCAAAGCTAGTATGGCACACCCATTACCATCTGATTATCTCCTAAAATCCTGATAAACATAATTAGTATTGTAATATCTTTACACTGCTCAATTGCATTTTAATATCTTTGTGATCAAGAGAACAATGTAAGCAAAGCATGTCCTTTCATTATATAAATTAATTAATTTAATGACTTAGCCACTTTTATAAGACTGAAATATTCCAAGCCTAGAATTCCTACTGAATAAAATCTTAACTTGAAGTGGTTTCCGAGTAGTAATTCCCTTTTCAACTGCCACTTTTGAAATCATGTAGCGGTGCAAACTCTTTTTGCTGTACTACTAAAAACAAACAAGCACAGACCAAGAAAAACAAAATATGTGATATTTATCCTTTCTACTCATTAAACAAATTTGTCCCGATAATGACACAAAATGAAAAATTAAAGGCATAGTTATTACCCTCTCTACTCCCTCTGAGCTTGAAAAACACCATATCACTTCTTTTACTTTCTGTTTTCTTTTGCAGAACACTTTTATGCTGATCATATAAGTAACTGAACTTCAGGACATAAAAAATTTAGGACATAAAATGAAAATAATCCATTATTGAAAATATGTGCATTAGAATCATAAAAACATAAAACACAGCAAGCATATGAAAACTTGCTTTGCATTAATTTGTGAGAATTTTCCATAAGCAGAGCCATGGAAAGGAACAGGACTGCTACTGTAGCTCTGGCTTTTCTGTGTTTTGGGTTTTTGTTTTTTGCTTCTGATAGATCAGGAGTCTCCTGGGGAAACAGAAACATTTTGTTAAATGTTCAAATTGTTAGTGACCTAAAATTCAGTTAAAAATTAATTAATTAAAGTAAAATGATCCTCTTACAAATTAAAGCTTATGTAATCAACATACTTTACTCGCCTATGAGAGAAAATTTAAAATGTGCTCCTGTTACATCTCAGTAGTTGATAAGTACAGCAGGTATTTTAAGAAAATGGTTTGTGTACTGGAATTGGGTTTGAGATATCCATTCCAGCTGTGGTCTCGAAACCTAAACCAAAGTGATACATGCCTGAGGGAGCATAGTCCCACAAATGCTCAGGCTATATCTGTACATATCAACAATGTCAATGCATGTGCTCAAGTCTGGACGTTGTTTCACAGGCTGCAGAAGAGGTAACATGGTCTCTGCTGTGAGGCTTTGACCCATGCACCTCCTGCTTTCCCTAATAATTCCTCAGCATGGTCCAGTAACCGGTCCAAACAGGCAATCTGAACGTGGCCACCCCTTTTAGAGAGTGAGTGATTTTAACCAGGTGGATGGGAGTGTTGTGATGACACATCACCACCTCTTTTTGCTCATAATTTCTCTACTGCTGTGGAGCTTTGAAGTCCTGCATAGCTAAAATTCAGAATATTTATGTGCAATGGGAAGGAAATTAATCACCTGGATCCTAGGGAGAAGAACTAAACTTAGACTTATAAAAGTATAATGACAGGGTAGTTACTGTCATGTATATACAGCTGGACTGGTCTCAAACGAACTAGTTAAGGTAGCACAGGCTGTGGTGTTGAATGTTTTTGTCTATATTCTCACTGTCTTTTAGTGGTATAAAACATGCATGAAAGTCAAGAGAAGGGGGAGGAGAGCACCATGCAAACGAAGATTAGTTAGACTGTTATATTAAAGTAGACCTAGTCAATCACCTCTATACTCAAGTAATAAAGAAGAATGTAAAATACATTTACCGATACATATATTTTTGTTCTAGATGCTGAGTTGAGCAACAAGTTTAACATTTACCATACTTGATTTAATTTTGTAGCCAACTGATATGATGTATATATGTATATGCATACATATATAGAAGAATACCAATTTTTCTGAAAAAAATGGCTTGTAGCTAAATGAAACTATACACTTAAACCTGAGGGAATATTTTTACCAAGTTCTTTTTCTATTAGGATTCTCCCCAGTATCTAGAAAACAATTTATGAGAATGCATTTTTCTGAGAGACAAGAATGTAGACTGATGAAAAAAATTTTAAATGACACTTCACTTGTGACATTAGATTAAACTCCCTTCCCACACACTTACATATTTCTGTATCTCTCATAGGCAAATAGATCATTAGCCTTCAGAAGAAATGTTTTCCAATAAAATGATGAGCAAACAAAAGAAGTCAAAAGCATACCCAGTTTTCTGACTGAAGCTAGACCACAGCTTTGAGTTCAGGACACTGATATCTTTTAAAACCTAGATATGCAATAAAGCTCTGGCAAGAAAAGCTCTAAATAACAAAATAAATGGAGGATAGATCCTTCAAAATGTGAGCAGATCAATTCCAAAGTAATACATTCCTAGGATATATTATTACTGTGTTATTACTTCAGAGTTATAGAAGAACAGTCACTGCCTTTTTTTTTTTTTTTTTTTTTTTTTTTTTCCGACTAACTAGGACAGAACCACCAGGCAATAACTTTTTCCTGAGAGACATAAATTCAGACTCAAGCTGTTCCAGTTTGGGATTCCTGACAACGTGGAAAACATGCTGCTAGCCAGGGATTCAAGTCAGTGGCCTGGGAATTAAACTCTGGTATCAGTCTTAGTTAAATCGTCTTAGAAATGGAAATTGCACGAGACCTTGGAGTTTCTGCAGGCAGATAATGAAAATATGTAAGAGAAATTAAATCTGCATGTAGCTTGTAAATTATTTCTGCCTGGAATAATCCACAGAAATAAGATGCATTTTCATAGAGCTGGAATGAATGTGAGAAGGAAGAATACAAATACAAAGTATTTTCAGCTTTGATGAATTTCTCACAAGAATCATGAGTAATAAAATGCAGATTATGCTTTAGTTCATATATTACATGGGATCAGAATATTGTCTCTTTAAGTAATCGTTAACCTAAGTATGATACTGTAAACATCATGTTTTCCGCAAGAGTTAACCAAATGTTCAACTGTAATATTAGTAGCTTTATTAAATATGGTCTCATGGATAATTGCCATCCACATGAAATTAAAACTTCATCAATTGTGTTGTGCCTGGTTGCCTTTCTAGAAGCATTGAAAATAGTGCATTTCAGCACTCCTAGTGACTGTAAATTAGTAAAAAGTAATTAGATACTTAAATAGCACTTTGGCTAGAGCATCAGCAAGCCCAGTAATTGGATCTCAGTCTGTGCTTTGCAGTATGGTACATGTGCACACAAGTATGCACCCACACAAAGCAAAACTTGGTGAAAACCTGAGAAGGCACAGCCATAGATGGTTTTGGTTTTTGTTTTTGTCTTTACTGCAGAACCCTTATTCAATTTTGTACAATAAAGAAGCAATCATTAGGAGCTCTCAACAGGTTTGACCGCTACCATATGTTAGTTTACTTACAAATTTAAGAAACTTTTTTACTGTAAAGTTTCTTATTAATATTTTCATACTTCAGATATCACTTGAAAATACATGTGAGCTATGGTGAGCTATGTCTCAGTGAGCTTAGCACTGTAATTTTTAAACAAGGATAGTGTTTTTTACAGGGAGATTTTCTCCTCTAGAGAAGTGTGTACACCACATTTGCCTCATCTTGTGATTGAAATCATTGTTTTACCTGTCTGTACAGAGATTAATGCTGTCGTCATATGAGCAGTACCTTCGATTAGTAAGTGTCTGGAGAATTGTGTCCTAATCACTCACAGATAAAGCAGACATCTACAACATTCATTTAGAAAAGTTGTGGGCTGTAGAAGTCAAATAAAGCACCAACTGAAAAAAAAAAAAAAATCTAACAATATGTTTGACAGATCACCTCTGAAAAAACCCTGCTAGAAATATGTTACAATTTCTTTTCTTATATAAATCACATCTCAGCTAGATACTCAGATCAAAAACAATTACTGAGCTACAAACATTATGGCCTTTTTTGTATAGTGTTTATCAAAAACAAACACTTTAATGATGCCCTTCTTTATAAGTAAATGTTACAGTAAAATTTAGAAACAAGGATGAATGTAGATTTGCCCTTTGGCAGTCCTGACTGTAGACATGTCCAAAAGTGTGATATGTATCTAGGTTTTCCTCTGTCAGAATGTGCTTATGATATTAATATTATTAAATATTCAGAAACCATTAAGTATTAATATTAAATGCTTTTAATTATTAAGATATAAATATTAAGATAAAAAGATTAAATGAAAGTTCTCCAAATATACTTACTACATCAGTTAGTCATGTGCATACTCTAATATGTGTTAAACTCCATGACTGATACCATCAATTACAAAATGATATATAAGATAATTTTATAGTATGTTAATTCTATCTAATAAAGTTGTCATTCAAAATCATTTAAGAGACAGATGTGAAATTTCCCCAAAGAAGCCTCCCACCAGTTTTCTATTAGGCATCCTGCAGGTTCAGGTGGTACTGTTAATAATATGCCCATCAAAATAATAATGATAAATAAGAACTTCAGTAAGATTTTTAGAACCAAGCTTTCTGTCAAAGAACATCTCTTCCTTTATCAATTCACAGGAAAACTTCTGAATGAATAGGTTTCCCCTGCTTCCTCACTTTCCTCTCACTTCTGATTTCACTTTCCTACCACACATTCAAGTTTAGCACCATGACTAAGATATTTCTGCATCCAATGTGTATGCAAATAATTATATACAGAATATGACACTGCAACAGCATTGATATTGCAAAGTCATGTCCTCAGAAATTTTTTAATTCAAGAATTTTTCAAGAGTGTCCCACAACTTTAAAAGGCTGGTAAACATACAGTCCAGCTAAAACATTAAAAAAGGCCCTCAAGGATTTAAATGTTGGCTGAAAACTCATATTTTGTTACTGTCTATCCCTATAAACACTTCAACCTTCCAATATTGCAATTGCCAGAAATAAAGTCCATTAATTAAAAATACGTGACACATAACGTCATTGCAGTAAGTAATGCATCATCTGACCAGCTGAACACAGATACTGGCCAACACAAAAATATTTTCCCCTTTCTTTGATTCCTGCAAATCAACTAGTGAAACCAATGATTTTCAGAATGGGTAGGAGGTGAGTGGGGTCAAACTCACCTCTACTATTCTAGATTATTAAATTATTCCAGGAGAGGAATCATTCTGATGCCTCTTCACTCTCCAGATGGCAATTATAATTCATTGAGGTAGAAAGCAAGGGTGGCACCTGGAACAAAATTCTGAGTTTATCTAGTGGTAACAACAAAAGCAAGGGGTCTAATATGCTAACCTCTTCTCCAAAGATGAACTAATGTCATAATCTTTTGGCCTAGGTTTAGATCTCAGATCTGCCCAGCTCAGTTCCTCATCCTAGGCAATGGGCTGCTGATCAATGACCTTGAATTCTTCCTGGAGTTCCAGTAAAGAGAAGCATAGGTTCAAAGAGAGACGTGGAGAACTTCCCCCACAGTGGCACATACCCCATGACCAAGATGTTCTCCAGAGAATTGAGAAGTCCGTTGGGATTATTTCAAGATAGAGTCGGATACCTAACTTGGTTTCTAGTGTCCCAAGTAGTGAGATCCCATCAGTTGTCATGTAGAAAGAGCACCATCTTTTCCTCTGTTTTTTTCTGCATGGACATTCACATTCAGCTGGAGGAGGTTAAGGGGATGTAAATCCCAGGTATCCTCTTCTGGGTCCCCATGTAGAACAGGCTGTATCATACCATAGCTTTCCAGACTGAATCAGTTGGGCCAGGGCAACCAAGCACATTGCCTAATACAAGCCTAAAGCAGAAAACAGGATTAGCTCCCACTGCTTTAAGCTGCTAGCCATTTTCCATGGGCCATTCTGATTTGCCTGATGCATCAGGTATTAGTAATTGAGCAAGGGCAGTAGATAAGTTATTGTAGTATCACAGTCAGTCTCTGCAGTTGATGAGAATTGGGATTGTTTAATTTCAAACATGATAAAGAGTTTAAAAGTTAATGTGCAGCTTGTACTGAATAATAACAGGAAAATATTATAATAAATAGTTAATCATCACTTAATTAAATTTTCAGGATACAAGGGCTACTGAGCAATTAAGCAAATATTCTGTACTTAAGGGCATAATTAAAGGGCCTTCCTGCTTCCTGTATGTAACATCATTTTAGAAACTACATTTCTCATGATCATCTCCACTGAGAAATACCTGTGAGGCACAAGGCAAATTATACAGCAACATTTCATTGTTTCCTCAAAGTTGTCACAATTAAAAATAATGTGTTAAGCAATATACATAATAATCAGTTACAAAAGCAACTGTTCATTACGTCTAGCATATTAAGGGTCAATGCCACATAACTAGATTGCTAAAATAATAGAATGTGCTCTTTTCAACACTTTGATACCTCTGACTGATTCATCACACCCTTCCATCTCTAGTTAATTACGTTTGGTTGGCACTCTGCTTTTCAGCCTTAGTTAGCTATAGAATTTATATGATGGCACATTATGAGACTGGATGCTGTCTAAGGACAACAAATACATATGCATAGTATTTCAGTAAAAAAAGTCAAGATTTATAAATCATAGTCTATGAAATCTATCAGGCTTTATTACAATGAGTTCTGGTTTGGAAATACACATAAGCACTCTTGGTATTCTGGCCACTACAGTCAGTTCCCAGTCTCATTGATTTTTGCTAGTATGAGTAAAATTAACAGAAAAAGACCTTTCAAATTATTTCAATACAAATATTTCAGTTGATTCAGACTCACCGTTTCCTACTTTCTTAATTCATCCTGCTATTTGAAACATTCATGTCACCATGGTATTATAAACTGCTCAAAATGACTGGAGACTTTTGCTAGAATTCCAACAAAATAAGAAGCCATCTCTGGTTCTGTAGAATCTCCAGTGTAGCTCTGTTTGTAGCAGCCTTATTAAGCCAGTTCAACAGCCTATGACAGTGATGTTGACTGCTCTGGTTTACCTTATAGACTCCTTTATATTCCACTGGTCTCTTTAAAAATACCATTTATTCCTTTTCTCATGAAAAAAATTCTTAGTAGAAGAAAGACCAGCATAGTTATCTTGCCATCCAGCCATCCTTCTATACATTTCCTGAACTTTGTACATAAAATTTTCTATGGGGCTGTGAGCAATAGCTAATGTAATGTGGTTATGCTCCTTCTTAATGTGCTATCTTTAAAAGAGAGGTTAAACTTTATCATGTTATGAAACAACGGACAACTGAGAAAATGCAGATATAAAGGCACCTTTGCAGATTTTGACAGTTGCTTTGTTCTATTTGTGGTTGACATTTTGATGCATATTTTCTTGGGTTTCCTGGAAGGCAGGTCAGCCATGATTATTCTAATTTTAGTGTGTGAAGTGAAAAATGAAAAGACACACAAAGAAAGTTGTTCTTCTCTATTCCTCCCTAGAAAACTTATGAACTGAGTGACTCATCAGATTTCTTTGCTATTTATCCTACCAGAACAGTATATTTGGATGTCAGGAAAATCATAACCCAATCCCAGTCTACACTTTCCTAAATAGAAGTGGTTGCACAGTTCTGTCCTCCTACTCATAGTCTACTGCAACACCAAAAAAAAAACCCAACCCTAAACAAAAAACCCACCAAAAAACAACCACCCCCACTCCTCAAAACCCTCTATAATATCAACATTTTAAATCTGCCAGTGCTTTCCTCTGTCTCTCACTTTCTCTCTGGTTAAATACTCATGTCATCACTAGCATACACCATCTCATCTCTTCATGAAGACAGATGCCAAGATCTAAAATGCTGAGACAGCAATGACTTCATAAAATAAACCAGTCAAAAGAAAATAAAAATAAGTTACATTTTTTTCAGTGACAATCTCCAAGTTCAAACCCATGTAAAGTTTGCATGCACTGTTATTCAGTCTCAAGAAGACAATTTATCAGAAGACAGAACCTATAAATTATTGACATAAATTGATTTCAAGTTTAATCTTTCTTAGTACCTTCTTTAGTCCACATTAGCATTTAGCAGTCTACCACTGTTTTTATGAACAGAATGTTAATTTGACAGCACACCTACTTTCTCTCCTTCACATCTCTCCGCATAAGAATCATTAAAATGCGGAATAAATTTTATAGTAATGCAGAATTTCAAAATCACTGAGGAGTTCTACTTTGAAATGACAACTTATTAAACAAGTATCTTGTTTACTGAAAATGAGCACAGGCATATTGATTTAATGGAGATATTTTTCATTAGTCAGCCGTAGGTTTGTGTTAGGACACAAAAATACTTTCAAGAGGTCATTTTCTGAGGAATTTTTGTTTCTTCGAGAAATGTCCTGTTGATGCTATTCAAGTGATCTATGGAAAGAAATTACTGTATTCTAAAAATACTTACCTAAAAATTTGAGAGATCAGTAGACTGAAGACCCTATAAACTGGGCTGTCTTTTCATAAAATATTCCTTGAATCTTACCCTGTTAGCATCTGTCAGGACATTCATTTCCCAGCAGCCCACTTAGCCTCTGAGATATTTTCTTGAACCTGTAAACTCTGAAACTGTCCAGCTTCCAGGGAACTATGTGCTCTGGGAATCCTGTTTTCTATAAAAACTAGTTAAACTAAGAATTAAGAAGTAAATATGCTGCAACCCTTGTCACATCCCTTTAAAGTCCCCAGTGTAGGGTGCCATGTGGTCAAGGCCTGCGGGAAGCCATATACATCTATTGGACTCCAGCGTCAACCAGGACCTTCAGAAAATTGTTTTCTGCCTAGGAGAACTCCATCCCATAATTACTAGAATAAAAGCAGAAAGAAGGAAGAATATTTGTATCACTTATCTGTGGGGACCTAATGTAGCATGTAAAACTTCCTCAGTCCTTTTTGCAATACACTGGGGGAAAAGAAGACAATAGGAGTGGAGTACTACAAGCTCTCCTTTGGATACTTCTTTATCTCTGTCATTCATTTTTTTCCTGGAAGTGGAGATTCTATGGAAAATACTAGGGCAACTAAAATGGATGAGGTGAATATTCTTCCAAAAATACTCAGTTTATTGGATTTCTATTTTGGCAGAGCATTTTGAAATCCAAGCATCTAATTCTTATATCTGAATGAAAACCAGGTCTGAAACCTCGTCATTCTTCTTAAACCTTTCATCTGTTTTCTCAGGCTTCATTATACACTTAGGCATCAAAATCATCCTGCTTTTGTGTGATATCTGACACCACTGATGTACAGTATTAAAGGATTTTTAAATCAATTGCACACATAAATCTTAAAATCAATGAAGAGGAGATAAATCAACACTGAACAGGATTGCATGGGGTGCTTTAAAATCTCCGTCACCTGAAGTCTATATACTAAAGAAGGAGTAATTTCTAAAGCCCTTTCCAACCACAGCTACTACCAGATTTCATCATACTTCAAGCAAGCACAGAACAGAAATGGAATGAAGTGCAAGTTACTGACATCAAGTGTGAAGAAGACAACTGTGTAGGAATGCCAAAACATTCCTTCCTTCCTCCAGAGAGTATCCCTGAATCTTAACTGACATCGATGTTGTTCCAACTAACAGAAGAAATATCTCAGTGTTAAGTACTTGAATAATAATAATAATAACAATGAGGAGGAAGAAAGAATGAACTTTGCTGTTTCTTCTTTCTTTTCCTTTGCTTTTGTGTATCAGCTTGATGTTACATAAATGTCCTTTTTATTCAGTGATCTTCTTATCAGGAAAGTCTGAGCTTTTAAGAGTTGCAACAGTGCCATGGGATACCTGTTCACAGAATTTCATTTGTCTTTGTAGTCTGCAGCCTCCTATCTCAGAAATACAATACTGAGAGTCCAAAATCTGAACATGATGAGCAGTAGCAACAGCATACTCAAAACACAAATTTCTTGGGGACTATTGGAGAAAAATGTCAATTAAAGAAGATACTACTACTACTTGTCAGATGAAAATTAGTTTCCTTCTGATTTTCTGTTATTCTATAAGCAAAACTGATGTATGTCCAGAGTATGTTTGGATTATTCCTCCAAATGCTTCCTTCTGCAGTTAAATGATTCTGTTATTGAATTTCTCCCTTCATCCATTGTTTGCTCCTGAATTTCCTTCCAAGATGCTTGCTAAATACTACTAACGCTATTTTAGATGAAATTGAGAATGATATTTATAAAATTCTTGCTCGGTCTTGTTTTCTAGATTCCTGGACTAAAAGCAGAAGGAATTTAATATTTACTTAATACCAGTTTTAATTCTGGCATTCAGATTTTGGAATTATGTTGTTAACCTAACTATAATTTAGACTTTGATAACTTCTGACAGCACAGAACCATGGAAACATTACTTCTAGTGGAATGTCATGAATAGCTTGATATAAACAGTAAAACAGGGGTAACCCTTTCTAATCCAGGTTAGTTAGGTCATTAGTTTATGATTCTGAAAAAGGTTAATACAATTTATGCCAGACAATATAGGGTAATGGAAAATATAGCTTGCTTAGCTTCTTTGACCTTTCTTTTTCTTTTTAATGAGATAACAAAAATGTCTGATTAGGTTAGTACAGTCAACACCATACTCATAGGTCTTTTCAAATTAGGGATATAGATGCTATGTAAACCAGAATATAAATTTGTATGGCTTTTGTTTCTAGCTCATATTTGTGTAAGTTTGCTTTTCAGATACTAAGCTTAATTACATGTAATGTATAGTCATAACTGTAATTAATGGAATATGGGTTCTAGTGTGGCACTAAAACCAAAAAGACTGTCACAGTCTTTGGATACCTGAAAAAGGGAAATATTAATTAGGCATGGATCAGTTATTTTATCCATTTATTTTTAGTGATACTAAGAACATTTTGCAAGAAGTTTAAAAACAGTAATGAAAAACAATTGGAGATAGTTCAGAAACAAGAATACAGAATGATGAATGGACCGTGAAACATGCCATTAATGTCCATTCAGCAACATTCACCCCAAAATCTATGTAATTTATCACTGTGTGCTCTGTTTGCATACATGACCATACTAGTCCTCTGGACTTCTAGCTTGAGACGCCACAGAAAGACTGTGAAATTACTTAATTCCCCGAGAGATGCAACTTTACAACTCTGCTAATGAGAGATGTCCACAGAAAACTAAAATATTGGCTTTGTGTTTCCCTTTCTATGCAAGCACCCTCTGCCTGAAAATACGCCTACTTTAGATTGCTCATTGTAGTTTTAGTTGTGCCTACCATATTTTTCCCTTGTCAGGAAGAGTGAATCTGGCCTCATATAATTGAATATGCCTGTTACACTACTTGTACTGTTAATCTAAACATCCTCAGGCAGACTCTTGGTACTCTCTTGCACTGTTTTGCTTATAACCAATAAAAATATGTATTAAAATAATTTTTAAATTGATTAAATGCCATTGCACTGAATGGTAGCTTTAGTATTTTTACTGACTTGGGAGTATTTTTGATAATATTTTAATAAAGGCAATTATAGACCCTTTTTATATGAATCTTGAATTTAACATCCATGATGACTGTTATTGGAAGGAGAGAAGAACATAAAATATTCTTGGCAGAGACAGTTAAGTGTTTGTCTTATGTGCAGGGCAAAGAGAAACATCCATATATTAAGTACATTTAATAATGCAAGAACATCAACTCACAGATTTAGAGGCCCAGCTCTGAAGTACCAAAGTGTAAAGAGGTCTTTTTTACTAAAGTAAAGCATTCCAGAGCAAAGGTGATTTTCTTCAAGCATAGAGCTTCAGGCACAAGGAAGATTGGAAACCTTGCATCCAATTTAGTATTGAATGAAAGCAGTTCCCAGGCAGAGTTTTTTCAGGGATAAAAAGAACTGTCAAATGAAATCAGAAACTAGTGTGCAAATTGAGAACTGTAGAATGCTATAATTAACTGAAAGAACTGGCAAGCTTGGGCCTGATGACATTAATAATCAAAAGTAACCTCAGAGGTCTTGGGATTCGGTTCTTATTCTCAATCTTAGAGGCAAATTATTTGTAACTACTATTTTCCTGTATCTATCTCAGTTCTTGTTAGACTATTGTGTTAAATCATTTCTACATTATTTACAAATTCTTTCATTGTAACAAAAGGTAAAATTATGCTTTATGTAAAAAACCCCACCCTCAAATTTATGTCTAAAATATCTCCTTTTTCTTTAATGTAATTTTTCTCTCTTGGTTTTTGGTCTCATAAATCAATACACATATACCTATAATGTGATCAAAATTAGCAATCATATGATGTACTATATTACTTGGGGAAGTCAGTTTCTTTCTTTTGAACTTATTTGCAAGAAGTCATTTGCAAATTTGTAAGAAATTACATGAATATGCTAACTTTTGTTTTGGAAGGAAGGGATTCTGCTGTTGTATAAATGTTGTGTGTGCGTTGAGTTTGGAGAAAAGACAGATGAAAGGTACAACGCTTGAACGGAAGGATTCCTCTCTCCAAGACACCAAAGCTCTGCAGCAGTCAGGCACTATCATCTACTTCAGAGATTGCTGGGTAGCAGGGGGCTGGACTCAGTCCAAGGCACCCTTCGAGGACACTGCCTAGAGCCCCCCTGCCGTCAAACTTTAGAGCTCTGGCGCTCTGAAAAGTAGATCAGAGTTGGATTTCCCACTTCACAACTTGCAGTGGGCTCCTTCAGTCTTTTTTCTGTTTCCAGGATCTGCGGAAGTCTGTCCTCAGCCTCTTCGCACCTTATCCTATGGGTAAGTGGGGCATGTTCACAAGCACAGAAAAGCTTCTGCATGCCAAGCAGAAAAGGACATCATACAAACAATCATGTAGACTCTTCTAGCATTTCCTCACTTTACAATATTTCAATATTCAAAAAATAACCACTTGATCTAATCAAAGCCTACATCTTCCAGAGACAAGCCTTCATTAAAAAAATGGGGGGTATTGCCAGACAACAGCTTCAAATTTCACTGCTTTTCCCCTTCCTCAGCTAGAAGCATAGTAGACACTGAACACAGGGTAAATATTTTTGAATGCTGAGAGACAGAAGCCAGCATGTAGTTACAGCTTGCATTTAACAGCAACATTTCTGGATATGTTTATATCAGTTAAGTAAATAAAGTAAGTAAATAAACATTTCAAATAGCCAATAAATAATATGTAAATAATTCACCAGTCTTGTCCACTGCAGAAATGAGGTGTTTCAGTACAAACTGGGAAGTTAAAACTAGCTTGTATCCTCTGCACAAGAACATTAGAGGAAGCAAGAAGAAGCACATCCATGGCTGATACAGAGGCATCTGGCATGCTGCTGGGTAGGAGGTGTAAAACAATACCACCCACAGGGTCCAGTGACAAAAACAGTTCCTCCCACCTTCTAGACTGTGCCTTAGGCTCTGCCAGCACAAGGTGAACCTTAGCAGCAAAATTTCAGCAGAATTAAAATAATTTCATGCAGACGAACCTGAGGTGACACATCCATGCTTCATCTTATGTACACAAATTAACAGCCTATTTAGCATCATTCCACAGTGCAGCTCGTCTCCTGCTTCAGGAACCAGTCATAAGAGCACTTAGTTGATTTCAGTTTCCAAACCTGAAAATCCTAGCAAAGCAGGTAATTTGGTCTGATTTTCCTTGGACGCTGTATATTTTTAAAACTATTGTTTATCACTTAAACTACTCAAGCAGCACTCTGTACGATCTGTTAGACACATGCATAACTTGTTATCCTGGTGAAAAAAAAAAGACAGTTGAACTGAGCAAAATTATCAGAAGTTAACATTGCTTTTAACAGAAATATTCTGCACAAGGTTTTATTATTCCAAGTCTTTTGCTCTGTATACTCTTTTCTCCTAATCTAAATTCTAAAAAACAACTGAAATGTTCCTTTTTGCCCTTTTTTTTTGTTTTTTGTTTTTTTTTTTTTGTCATCCCTGCTGGTATTCATGAAACTTTGAAAGTTTGGCATCCTAAAAAAGACAGATGGAATAAATATCACACCTACAAAATAGATGTGTACATCTGTGTTAGTTGTTGAGACTTTTTTTGTAGATGTTAAAGAGAAAAACCCATGTCGTATCTGATCCTACAAGGTGGGTGAGTTGAATGCAAGTAGTGTCTACTTTTCTATGTTGACTATGAAGGGATTTTATAGAATTATCTCAGATGCATTCATGCATATCGTAGGCATCTAATTCTACCCAAAATTCTCACAATATTCCACTGGATGTGTCAGACCTGTGCATAAGGTAGGTAGTAGAGTAGAAAACATAGGAAGACAAACATTTCTTAAATATCTAAAATAACTCCTCTGTGAAATGTCCCTGTGATTTTGGTGTAGGAGGCATTCAGCACAGAAATTTAGTTCTAAACTAATTTTCATGTTTCTTTTTAATTTTAACTCTAATTTTTTGGCAGGTTTCACAGACAAGAGATGTGTGTTATTCCAGAAAACAAGAAGCATGATTTGCAGTATTTTACTACTGAAGTAGGCTGAAACACCTCAAAATAAAGCTATCATATTTGGATTTTCAGAACATGGCTTTGAAGTAAATGATGGTACACAGGCACATGTTATAGATAGCTTGCCTGATTAGATGGAGAAGTAAAGGGCAGAAGAGGGTATGATTCTGAAGTAAGTACAACAGTTCTGCTTGATTTATCTTCCTAGTCAGGTTGAGCTTACAATACTAGCTCTAAACTGCCTTTTGTTTTATTATTCATCTTCCCTCCTACCTATATTTCCCAATTTCCTTTGTCATCAGTGATGTTCAGATCTGGAAAGGACAATCTCTGGATGGAAATTTGGCACAGTGTATAATAGCCACTTGTTTCACATCAGCGTAAATATTCTCTTGTCCCTTAGAAATATCTCAGCCTGACTTACATGTGTATTTATTTCTTAAAAAAAACAACCAACTAAACAAACAAAACCACAAACAGAAAAAAAGCACAAACAAAACCCAAACCAAACAATAAAAAAAGTTGTGGTTTTGTTATTTATTTTTTTTTTTACTGGCACTGTTTCAACTTTGAAATTTCAAATATTTCTTAATGTTTATATTACTTCTCTTCATAGCAGAAAAACCTAACAGCCTTACAAGCATTCTATATATAATCATTCTCAGAAAAAAACCCACTATAAGTTTCTTGATGTATTGTACTTACAGAGTTATTTCATTCTCTGCTATATTTCTATTTTCAGAGAAGCTCCAGTGAACCTCAACTTCCTAATATGATAGTTATATGGCTAGATTTTTTTTTTATGCTAAACAATAATTTTAATAAGAAGTTTGTTTAAGGAATCCACACATGATGTTGTAAAGAAGTGACTATGCAAAAATGACAATTTTTAATCAACTAAATCTAATATTTGTTTATCCTCAGGGTTGTATATTTCTCTTACAGCAAAAGAAAGAAGTGCTATTTTTATTGTTGTTGATTTTAATACTCTCAGTAGCAATGTAGTGTTCATAAAGAAATGAGAAGAGAATTTTCCTTACCACACCCATTAGTAGAATTATTAATTGATTTGATCCTTGTCTATATTATGTTCCTCCATTGAAATTTCTCAGTATCACACAGCTCATTCTAGCAATATTAGTCAGGAAACACCTGAAAATTAAGAACGATGGCTTTCTCTGAACTTAGTTTACAACATCATGATTAAATGCCAGCCTCAATATTATAGGAGTATTTTCACTGTTCTAGTTATTGCAGCATCAGTGAAGAACGGTAGGGGAAGCAGATTACTGTAGATAAGAACTTCATTTTATCTGAACAATCCACATAAAAATCAGCTGCTCTGGTATAAATTAATGAAGCTAGAATGATAATTATTGATGGGTTTACATAGAAGAATAAAAGAACCAAGTTGACTTTCTGATTAACAGGCTGAGTTTCTATGTATGCCAACTGAAAAAAAAAATATATATATATACTTGTATTGTTCCTCTTGCAAATGCAACCTTTTAATTGGAAAGTCATTGAGATGTGAAGAATCACTAAGACATCATGAAGCTAAAATCACTTCTTCACAGGAATAGCAGAATCACTCCCATACTGCCATGAGGGAGAGATGCTTGTAAAATATCTGCTAGGGGATGAGCTATTGCTATGAAATGATTGAAGCTTATAAAACAAATCACAGTCACCTGCCATTTGTTTTTCATTTCATCCATAGACTGTAAGTACTTTGGGACAGGAACTGTCTCTTCTATACACAAAACACTCTCATCGTTGAACTGAGGCACAATTGAAACACCAGTAAATCTGTAACTAAATAATACATTAATGCACTTGCAAACAGATTTAACATATTATTTCAAAAGTGTTTTAACTGAAGATGACCCCTGAATCTGAAAGACACAAACAAGTGTGTTTCTGTTCCTTTGTTATTTAAAAATATGTGTCAGTGTTTTGACCTAGCTAAACACTTCAGAAAAATGAAGACATTATTTCTGTGATAGTGTTAAAAGTTATGTATAGAGCTTTGAAAGTTTTCTTTTAAAATGAATCTAAATAAATATATAACGGTTCTTCATCCATTTGATTTGTAGATTCAATATTTTCATGGAAGGCTCATCAAATGAATTTTAAATTTGCCTCCAAGGTCATGCATACTTATGTTTCCCTAATTTGAAACTATTGTTTGTTAGTCTAGCAGTTGCCTCAAGATAATATATAAGATCTTCAGATTTAGTAAGTTTATCAAATATATGTGTCAGGAAATCTGGAATGAAAATCATACTGAAAATCATCCATTTTCTCATAGTAATTTAAGAGCTAAATCTATTTCATAGTTATTAAAGGCCTTATTTTGAGAGATTGATCCTTTTTTCCCTTGTCTCATTGGTATAGTGGCATTTCATTATTCCCTAACTCACTAGCTGAATCATATTCAGAATCAAATTGGAAGTGCCTGAATCGTGTATCTGAAACCTGAAAAAAACCTAATGAGGTACCTTTTTTGTAGGACATTTTTATGCTGATTAATTTACTTTGAACAGGATAAGTGCATTTAGAATTTTGGCATACAGTAAGACTGCAAGACAAAATGACCCTACAGAGCTTTGGGGGCATATTTGGTAGAACATCTGCAAGTAACTCTAATTTATGGCCTTAGTGAGCAAGTGAAAAATTTAGTCAAATACTGAATAGGTCTTAAGGCTGTAGTGAAGGTAAGAAGCTGCCTTTGTATTTGCTTAATTTCCCTTTCAGTGAAGTAAGAACTTTTATTTTTTCCCACAATGAAATGAGTGAAAATATATCATGGGAAGGAGAATAAGTTAGGAGAGAGAAGGAGAACAAGTTAGGACAGAGAAGGAGAACATGTTTCTAAAGTGCTTTGTTTTGGCCTTTAGAAAAGGAGCAACACAACTCAATGTTCCTTGTGGCACAGAGCATAAAAAATCATACAAAACATCATGGCATTTCATAAAGCTGAAGACATCTTACTTGTCTGCTTTTGAATGAAAGGCTCTTTTATTGTTCAGTGTCACATACCTACATTTTAATAGGCATGCATTTTGGTAAGACTTTTTGTCCAGACTTTTCTCTTCTGGATTTTAGGAAAAAAGTACTTGGCATATAGAATCCTGTAAATGGAATCTTTAAACCCTATTTATTTTTGCTCTAAATTAACTGTTTCCTTCTTCCATAGAGGAAACAAAACATTTCCAAATGAAACAAGAATTTCCTTATTCAAGGCTTCATCATGGCTGTTAGGTTATGCGTCTTCCTTGTAACAGAGGATAAAAATGTAGTGGATCTGTTTCAAATAAATGGTGGATCCCAATTGCAGGGAGTCAGATATGTGTTAGTGTTTCCTGACCACATTCCACTTCTGTATGAGGGTTAAAAGAAGCACCTGACTGCATTTTGGCTGAAAGAAAATCCAGCCAAATATGACCTACCCAACCTGAAAAAAAAAAAAAAAACAAAAACAAAACCCCAAACTTTTTCCCCAGTGATTTTCATTAACATTATCCTCTGAATTAAAAAAAAAAAAAAAAAACACACAAAAAACAAACAAACAAACAAACAAACAAACAAACAAACAAACAAACCAATACAACAGCCCATAGTGGAATAGAGACACAGGTCGAGTCTGTTATCTTTAATTCCTCTGGAGCTGTGCTGGAAAATAAGCCTAGGGGTAAAAAAAACCTTGAAACATCACCCTGTTTACCCCCTAAAAGGAGAAAGTTGGCATGTACACATTGTTTGTGATAGTGAAATTAAACAGCAAACTATTCTGACAGTGAAATTAAACATCAAACAATTACCCATCCATAAAAGAGAATACCTATTTGAGCAGATGATGGCATACATTTATGTGTTGAAAGCCGACATACACCCAAGCACTAAAAAATAAAGAGATCTATAAAAATAGATTATAAAACTCTAGATTTCTACATTCCTCTTGCATAACAGTTGAAATTTAATTCCACTAGAGCTAAACTGCTGCAGAAACATTCAACACGCACCCAAAATACTGAAACAGACAAAGAGAATACATACACTGCTGTTCACAAATTGGATGTATCCATGGCTAATGGTTTGGGTGGCCCACTGCATCACTGTACATCAGATTCCAATGTCTTGATTTGAGTGATGTGGTTTAGATTAAACTACAATTATGTATGGCTTTTCATTTGTATTGTTCAATTGTACATTGACTTCTAGAAGACCATCATTATAGTTAGATAGATTAACTGACCCTGAATGAGTACTACATGTGCCTGTACTGATATTTGAAGGATAAATTCTTAATTTTGTTCTCATACTGGTCTTTCCTCATCTGCAATCTGCAACTAAAGCTATGATGCTGGGTAATGACGCAACCTGGAAGTGCCACATTTTCCACATATCAGGTAGCTGAATATAATTTGCCATATAACTTTGCCAGTTTATATGCAGCATTTGGAACAGCATGGATTCCTTTTTTGAGTTTTTTCATACATAATAGATAGAGGGACAGGAAAACACTGTGTAGTTCAGCTGAATTTTGTGTCATGGAGGACACTAAAAATAATTGCAGGGTGTAGAGCACTAACTTCTAACAGACTCTTGGTCAACAAAGCCCAGTACAGCAAACAAGGAAACAACTATTTTCCCTGAACAGTAGGTTTTTGAGTTCTATTTCAGGTACTTACAATACAGAAACTTTACAAAACTTTCCTTCTCATATTTTAAGGCTACTACAGATCAACAGTCTTAGCTTGGCATGCAGTGCCCTCCACCTGTAATGGATACTATCTCAGGCCTCAAGCAGGGCTGACTGAGGCAAATCTATTTAATCCTGTTTTTTGATGTCATCAGATATATAAGCAGAATAATATAATACCTACCACGAGTTGAATTTTAGCTAATAGTATCTCTTAATAAATGCAATTATATTCCTGAGGCATTTAATCTTCTAACATTAACTTTTATCAGCCTGTCCATTCTGTAGACAACAAAAGCATTCATCGAATGTAATTTAAGCAAACTGGGGTCTGTTTCTAAGTATGATATGTCACTGGAACTCATAGAAATTTATTATATTGGATATATAAAAACCAATTTATTTTCCATGCACAGGAACTAATGAAGCTTATTTTCTTTTGGATTTATATCCGATATCCTTTAAGTCACATCACCATAATAGCTCCATGTTCTTTTCCATCCCACTAGCTTTTTCACCACAAAGTTGGTAGTTCCTTCATATATCCCTGTTCCAGCTTTCCCCATGTCCCCTAAACCATATCTGAGTGTACACACCTCCCTCTTTTATCCCCTAACCAGAGCTAGACCAGCAGAAGCATATGCGATGGCTCTGGGAACACCCACTGACTGGTTTGAGATCAGGGAACTGCTGAGCTCACTTTCCATCTTTCTAACCATGGAGGTATTCAGTGGGAATGCTCCCCTCTCTCCACCAGCTTGCACAATACTTGTGTAACATAATACATTTGAGGCAGTTAATCTTTTATCAGATTTGACTAAAATTGGCAGTAGATTCTAAAATGAAGAGGGGATGAAAGTCAGAGATAATGAAAGAAAATTTGCACAGGCCTCGTTTCCTCAAGAACCACAGTAAGATTTGACTCACTTAAACAATCTTCAGAAAATTCTTTAAGAAATACAGGTATGTTAGAAATTTAGTAAAGGATTATGAAAATGTCTAAGCTTATCATATTAAAGTTCTTTAAAAGCCTCTGTGGATGAAAATACATCCAAAATACCTTCTAAGACCATTGCAGGCTTGTAGTGCATACTGAATAACTTACTCTAATTTTCCACTGACTATGATTTAAGAGGTGCATTTCTAAGTATGTCCTCAAGTCCTACGTTTGCATGTAATCAAAGATCCATTAGCAAGACAATTCTCTGCACAATTCTCTCCATCCAGCTTGAAGCTGCATTTGGTATGACCTCTTCTAGACAGAATGCAATAAAAATTACTGTTACTAGTCAGAAACCAGGGTTCCTTATGGTCAGAAATATTAACTTTGCTGTGTGAGATTATTTCACATTAATCTATCAATTATTCTCCCAGCTATTTTATATGGAAATATATTCAGCAGTTTCTTGGTGATCAAAGTCCAAGATGATTTCTGGTTAAAACTTGACAGGAAACCATTCCAAACCATAACTGAATATTCAGCTACTCAGTAATTAGGACGTGCATTTAAGAGAGAATAAATAAACTAAACCCCCTGCTTTTCTAATTCAGGTTCTTTAGTTTCACAGGTAGCAATCCTAACTTGACATCTATGACACCTGTAAGAAGTGAGAAGTGGATACTGCCTCGTCAGAAGGGTGGGATTTTCAGGTGCTTTTTGGCTCAGTTTATCTTGGCACAAATGCCAGTGCAAGGTTCAGAGCAGTAGGGTGCCCACAGACTTTCAGCTTTGGGGGGTCAGACCAGCTTCCTATTTGTGGAAGGGCAGTCTATAAAGATATCTAATGAGATTGCTCGAAAATTTATTTCCTGGATTACTATGTAATGCCACTTGGTTTGTTAAGTAACTGTCACATCCCTGTGTGGGCTGAGAAGATTTGTACACTGGGCATGTTTACAATGTGCTTCAAAAAGAGAGAGGCAGCAGCAGCAAGCAGAACAAACACAGAGAGCATCCTCGGAGCTGAAAACTGACTCGGTGTCAGGCAGGCGGCACACTCTCTGCTGAGCTGCCCTATCTGTTACCGCGTGGAAACACATTCAATAAGTGTTGATAACGTGGACTTGTTCTGCTAGTTCATTAGTTCACATTCAGTAATAGAAAATCTATTGCCCATGGCAAAGAAAAATAAATGTTACATTATAGAGGATCTATAGCTCTGTAACGGGCTTGATTTTATGAACTCTTACTACCCTGAAGCAATGACATGGGCTGAGCATGCTGCACTGCATTACTTCAAGTAAGATCCTCCTCTGTTTGCTGCCCAGGAACCTACACAAGCTCTTTGTAATTTCTTTGAGTCTCTGCTTTCCAGTCAATTTGCACCTTCTCTACTCTACTGCTAATAGGCAGTTTGTATAATAAACTGAGAATGTGTCAGGGAAAGTCATAGCAGGTAAAAACATTATAGTGTTGTTTTCAAGCAGTGAAAAGGTAAAGTTAGTTACTATTTACTGTTGAATCTTTATGTCTAGCATTTCTTACCATAAGTAAGCTTTCACCTGTGTCTGTACCCACCTGTCTCATTATCTGTTGAACTAATACCTTTTTATCTACTACCTCCTCTACAAAACTTAAATTCAGGTATTAAATATGCCTTTTTTCCTAGAGTAACACCAACAATACTTACAGAAGGACATGAACTTTTTAGCTAAGCATTTCTGCAAAGTCTTTATTTTCCACTAATACAACAAAGGCATACTTTCATACACATACAAAATTTGACTTTAATTTTGAAAGGGTAACAGCTGAAAGAAGGAGCTGTATCTAAGCCAGAGATGATAGCTGTGTTCAAATCATCTGGAGAAATGTAAACAGCATGGTGGAGAGGGGAAGACTATGAAACTTATGATCATCTTTTTTTTTCAGTCTCCATTGTGTTCTTTTGCTACTTAGTATTTTTATTCTTTCATTTGAAAACCAAGATCATTCTTCTATATTCCTGAGAGCAAATGGTTTCTCCTGTCTTTTCTAACCAACTTAGAGTGATATACAAGGAAGACATCCACTGAGAAACAGAAAAAGTTTTAAGAGTAAGGTAACTTTTATAATTTTAGACCAGAAGGAAAGTGCAAGTGACTTTAACAGGAAGCCCCAGAAAACACCATGTGGTCTGTATTATGAACTGCTTAGCTCACTTTGTTTTTTCCAGTGACAGCCCCTATGTTTTTTGTTTTGTTTTTTTTTTTTTTGTTTGTTTGTTTGTTTGTTTGTTTGTTTTGGTTTTTTTTTGTTTGTTTGTTTTTTTGTTTTGTTTTGTTTTGTTTTTTTTGTGATGTGGAAACATAAATAAAACCACATCCTTTTAGAAAACGAGAAAAATATAACAACATTTCTCTAGTGAAGAGATGATCAAACATCTAGTACTTTTATTGGAACACATATATATTGGCAGCCTGTGAAGTATTTTCCTTGCTGTACCTCTATTTCTCTATGTGTGTGCATTTTAACTATTAAGGATGCATAAATATAATGTATCACAGGCTATTTTACACAGTCAGAATTCTGAACTGATCAGCTGCAGTCTAGTAAATTCCTGTGAAAAAGATACTGATACTGTCTGAGACTACGTTTAACACTATTGAGTCAAGTAAGAAAAAAAAATATATATTGAGATAGTTGTGGCTCTGCAGAAGGTATGGTATCCCAAAAGCAATATTCACTTCCAAGAGAAATGTATCTAACAGAGATGCCCACTGGACACAGGTACCTATGTTGTTCTTAAAGATTTGTTGCTTAAAACTAGAAGCAAGCACCATAATTTTTTACATTCTCCACAAACTCTCCCACTTTACATATCTTCATTTTTAGTTAACTATAGAAATATTTTTCCACAAATTCTGAGATATCTCTCTCTTTTATGTGATCTTTTTCAGGATGGTACACCAAATAACATGTCAAACCAAAGCTTTTCAGGGGCTTTAATAAAAACTGCAAAATAATATAAACAATAAAAATACTATTGTGGACAGTACTAGGGATAGTTATCCGTACTTCATCTTCATGATATATTATTACACTGTTTGAGCTATAACATTTTATTAAGCCAACCCCAGGGTACTCCAGATCTCTTATAAGTGGGGAATATTTTTTCTGAAGTAAAGTCAGTCTTTTTCCCAATGATTAATCATTAAAATTGTCCGTAGAGAATGAAATATCAGATTCATGATAAACTTGCATTTTTAAAAACAGAGATTAAGAAACACTACCTAAAAAGGCTGGGAAAGCTCTTTTGTCTTGGAGTTTATACAGGAAATTTTTATGAGCCCAGAGTTTCATCTGTAATTTGTTTATAAGAAATATATAAACTTTCTTGGAAGAAAAAAACTGCCACTGCATGGACTACCTTTTGTGGAGTATTAATTATGAAAATATTTACATTTTTCCATCACATTGGAATCATAACCTATTTGAAGCTATAACCCGTTTCAGCATCAGAACAGTAATTTATTTTCTCTTTCCTTTTCCCATAGATGTTTCAGTAAATGCTCTAACCAACATAGCCCACTCATCAGCCTGAAGCAGTGATGCTTGATTTTTAATAGGTTAGATGTTGATCCTGGGGCAAACTGATCAATTCATAGACTTCAAACCAAATCAGGATCAAAGCAGTTTATTGACTGACTAATGACATGTAACTCACCAGCAAACACTATGCTCAGGATCGGTATCAGAAATACGACAGAACACAGACACGTGCAGACTCTTAATACATACCTTCAAATTTCTCAGTATCATTTATATCTCATCCGAAGAAGTTCTACACCACTCCACCCCGGCGAAGGTTCCCCAGCTGTGGGGGTCAGAAGCTCACTCCCCACTCCAGGAACGGATCCCCTTTGCGCACCCCCTCTGTTTCATTCTGCTGATCATTGTCTTCCACTTTAGTGTGATCTGTGTGGAGCAAAGGCCCTTTTGGATAGTTTTGGGTGATCTCCACCTCTCCCAGACACACAGAGGGCTTATTCCCACTTTCCCATTGTATCAGCAGCGGTCATAGAGGCTTTTTTGTGAAGGACCAGCAGTGTGACCACCCTCCTGATGTTTGAGTCATAGTGTAGGAGACAGAGCATTTCCAGCTACAGCTGGGAAAACAGAGGCAGGTTGAATATAAAAGTTCCAACAGTCATTCAATAAAAATATTAGCGGTTTAACTGCTTGCTGTTTGTATCTTTACACTGACACCTCACAGGGCATCTAAAAACAGGTTTTATGACAGAATAAAAGGCTACCTGTTAGGATCTCAATTCAAAAGCATACAACTTATTTGTAAGCCCTTGCTATGCTACATGCAGCCAAGGAAAAATTTAGAGGATATAAAGGAAAGAAATGGTAGAATGAAGTGCTATAACGATTAACTTATGGCTGCCTACCACCTAAAGTGAATCTCAAGCTCTTGGAAAGGTGCCCAGGACCTTGCTCCAAAGGCCTGGGGAGATAATTGGGCTACTCCAACATGAGACTATTACTAATGCAGACCATAGCACAACTCTGACATTACCACTTTGCAGAATAGGAGCCCAAGTAATGCCTGTACTGAGCCAGAGGATCCAGCTGACAAGAAAACACTTGGCTAAAAGGGGAATGGTAAGGCAGCAGAAAGAATAATCATGTCCAGCGTGTGATAGAAGCAGCAAATCTCTAGAAGGATTGAAATTACTGAAGGTCACAAGAATAAAGTAGGAGATTATCCTACATTGAAGGGTGTGACTTGACCAAGGGTAGGTCAATATTAGAATAGAGGAGCTCTTGCCTAATACTTATGCATTAAATAATGATTTCCAAGGTAAATGTAGAACTAATGCAAGGTTTCTTAGATCCTTCAAGGCTTCCCATCCTCCCTTTCTCATTCCCTCTCTCTCAATTCCTTCTTTCCTTCCTACCTTTTCACCAGTATACTTATGGTATTATCTTAAAATCTAAAGAATATTAGCTTTGGACAATTAGACAATTGTTCAACAGCCATTGGACAATTACAGTATCATAAGGCACACAGAGCCTACATCAAGGCAAACTTAGGGTGAAGCATCCTATAACTGAAACATTAGGACAAAACTAATAAGCCAAATGCATTTTTTCATTCCTTGTATGTGAACCAAAGATACCTGTTGGCTGGCTAAGCAAGAAAGAGAAAAGCAAGACTGCCTGTGAACATCTTCTTTTAAATATGGTGTGACTGATACAAACTGTACTCACCTACAGCTTCGCACTACCTTCTGCAGTTTATACAAGTTCATCTAAATTGAAGGATCCAGTTGTTAATAGTTTGAGCAAATTATCTTAGAAAATCAAATCCTCACAATTTATACCAACCTTGCCATGTAAATCCTTCATAGAATTTTAGTTTTCTAGTCTGGAAAATATTTTTATTTTTGAGATACAAAAATGTTGGAGTTCATTAAGAAAACTCTAGAAAGTATTGGATAAATAAAGCTTTCTATATGTCAGAAAATGTTTCTTATTGATTTACTTCTAATAGATACATAGACCAGCTTGGTAAAAAAGCTAATTCCTAGATAAAATGGGGACAAGTGGTGCCTAACCTTGTTAGCGGTCACAATTGCAAATAGAATTAATTTATCTACACAAAGCAGATAAGCAGGCACTTCTTTATTCCAGTGCTGGGGAACATGGGGGATAGCTCCACCAAAAAACGTGTTCACAGACAGGTACAAAGCACAACATATTTATACATTTTTTCAGCAGGGTCATGGTTACATAAGATCAACAAAATTCACAAAGTTTAGTTTGACCTTAATAGTGATTGGCTTTCAGTTACCTCACCTTACCTATATTCCTATTCTACAGAGATCATTGGTCATCTTTACTGATTGATTTGAATAGAATGAGGGGAGGGTAATGATTAGCATATTGTCTTAGTTTGGGCTGAAATAGAGTTAATATTCCTTTTCAGGGACTAGATGAGTGCTGTGTTTTGGATTTAGCTTTGGGTTTGGTATGGGAAAAATGCTGATAGCACACTGATGTTTTCAGCTGCTACCGAGACTTCAAGGACTCTCCAACTCCCCATGTCCTGCACGTGCACAAGGGCACAGGGAGCAGGGAGGGAGCACAGCCAGAGCACCAGACCCAAATTGGCCAGTGAAATATTCCATATCATGGAACGTCGTGCTCACTATATAAAGGAGGGGTGGTTGGGAAGGGGCTCTCTCGCTTCTGGGATTGCGATTGTGGGATCTTGGTATCTCGGGGTCGCTGGCCGGGAACGGGCTGGGTATTGGTTAGCGGGTGGTGAGCAATTACGCTGTACATTGCCTGTTTATATACTTCTTTTTGTTTTCCCCATATCATGGTCATTGTTCTCATTTTATTGCCATTATTAAACTGTTCTTATCTCAGCCTGCGAGTCTCCCTTCACCCCTCTAATCCTCTTCCCCATTCCCAGGTGGGGAGGGGGAAGGGAGGGTGACCAGCTGCGGTGGTTGGTTGCCGATCAGGCCCAAACCACAACACATATTCATGTTATTTCCTGGAAATCATTATCATATGCAAATGTCTCTAATGCATGTGTGGTTATGTTGGACAGGGGTCCTCTGGTGGTCGTCGATAGTCTTCCTCACTGTGTCCGCTGATTGAACTCCATCCCTGTGCATGCTCATTTCATCTTTGGCTGATCTTCCCAACCAAAACCAGTTTCTTCCGGTACCTACTGTTTCAAATCAAGATCCATAACCAGTGTACCCATTGTTTTGATTCAGAGTCCATAACGATTTCCATAGTAATCGAGGCAAACACAATGCTAGTTGCTCCTAAGATCTTAACATATCATATGTTCTCATAGCTGCTATAGCTCCCTTTTAAAATCAAAATCATAATCTAAACTAAAATCAAAATAATATTCTAGGATTCAAGCTATTTTATTAAGGTAATTGCAACAACATGATTTAAGACGAGAACTGATCCCAAGTTTCAGGTCCTCAGAGACTAACAGTAGCTCAGAAATAGGACAGAAACTTGCCTGATTTTTCTCTGAAATTCTCCTGTTACTTCATATTACATAGCAACTTTAATTTTCAGTAATAAGAACAATAGTAAAAATATCAACATTAAGATTAAATTTTGTTTTATTATAATTTTTATAATATTTTTCCTTAAGTGTTGTTGTAGAAGACTGATAATGTTGATTTAGTGAAATGTGAAAAATCCAAAAAGAGAGATTTGACATTTTAGTGAAACTGCTCAGAGCTATAAATCTACTGGTCTTACACTTTATACAATAATTATAGGTACTCACTAGCACTGTGATGCTTAAGAGCCTGTCATCATTTCCATTGTAAATCCAGTTTTTCAAGGATTAAAACTCAGCTGTAAAAATTTTCTTCTGCCTTAGATTTAGCATTGAAGACCCATTTTGGGAATGCATTTCTTTAGCGTCAGATATCTTGTGTACCAGTATAGTCCCATACCAGCTTTGAACATCACGTTTAAATTTGAATGAATAGGGAAAAAAAGGAATCTTGAAAAATAAAATTTCACTATCTAAATGGTTTTGCAAGTGTATTTGTGAGAAATGCAAACAGAAAGGTTGAGAACCAATCATACAGTGTTACTGTAGCATCATCTAGTAGTTTGTGAAATAGAACAGTAGATGAAAAAGTCATTCAGACTACTCAACTTTTAACCTAGATCTCAGTATTTTTCCTTTGAATTATTGTTTTTATCTTATATTTCTCTTGTGCTGTCTAATACAGATCATCTGGATCATGAAGGATGAAGAACTAGAAAAACCAGTAAGTTTCACTCATCCTAAGTTAGGAATTCATGTGTCAGGCATCAAGTTTGAGCTAAGTCTCCACTTTAGTCAGTGGACAGACGCATCCATAAGAAAAATTTCTTTCAAAGATGAGTGTTTAAGACAGGTTAAACTTGCTGTTCTAAACAGGGTCAGAATAAAGCAAGGGCTGTATTCTGAGCACTTTAGCACTCCTTTTCAATGCTTTGAAATGTCTAAATGATTAAATGTCTCAGTTTGTAAGTTAACCCTAAGTTTATATGTTGGAATATTAAACTTTGCTACCTTTAAATACTTACCATCACTTGGAAGCCTTCAACAATCATATTTTACTGAAAAACATAAAGAAATTATATAAAATTTTGATAATATATTGAGTATGTATCGAACCACAAGTTTTATGATGTTGATTTCTCTGCTGTATAAAATGATCCAAGTTATCTGGAAATTCCTGATGGAACTGGTATTGTCACCAAATGTTTAATGACATGTTCGATCCGTAATTTTCATAGAAATCTACTTTCTCTTGAATTATTTTGTCAAGAAAGGCTTGGCTGAGAAGCAGCTGATCTTGAACAGCCAACATCCATGGGTACTCACCTAGCAGACACAGGAGAATTATAGTTCTCACACAGGCTATTTCAGGATTAAATTAGAGCCCCAGCCTCCTGAATCTCAGAGACACCCCGGACCAAGAACTACTGAACATATTGTACTTTTTTTTCTTTAAAACAAACAAACAAACAAAAAATCTTTGACAGGTCTCATTTCATCATGGGGATGAAGTAGAAACACTCTAAAATCTTGAAATTTTCCATTTAACCTGCATGGGATTTTGTTTCTGTTTTGTACTCATCACACAATTCACTTTGTGAAAGTACATCTAAGACAACATGTTGTAAAATGATAAAAATAATAATAATTTTAAAAGCTATGGCAGTGTTTGTGAGGGATTATTTCATGTGTACCTCAGAGAAAAGCAAATGAAAAATACATAGCTAAAAGATGTCCATTAAATGCTAATCAGAAAATGTTAAATGAGATAGGATAGTAAAATTTTCATACCATTCTATGTCATAATGCAGTCTCTTAGAATATGTAGATATGTGTGTACATACATATGCACATATGTTTAGATATAAATCCTTATATATGTTTATACACACAGATTGCACAAATTATTTCACTTTTGCAGTGTCTAGTACAGTAAAACAAATTCAGCTAGGAAGTTTATTTTTCCAGTCTTTTAAATGGTATTTTCAGAGCTTTACTGCTGTATCTATATGTGAGTAGGGGGAGAGTGAGAGTAAAAGGTGGGGGAGGATGAGATGGACGGTTCTGGAAGCATTCCCATTGGTCTATACTGTAAACCAGAAAGTAAATGCATCAAACACCTTCACTCTTAATTGAGCTAAATAGTCCTTTCTTATGTAGGCAATTTATGGGACTTTCATGGAGCATTATTCATTAACTTAATTGGGAGTACTCCTGAAGTAAAATACTGAATGTGGGGAAGCTGAAGAAAACGTGAGGAATATGATTGTATAATCAGGTCTGAGGACTTGTCTTCACAGATGCTTTGTCACACCCAGTTTAGGCTTAAGAAAATGAATGCAAGTGTCAATAAGAGAGAAGAATCAGCTCTGAGAACCGGAGTCACAAGACCATATCTGACCATTGTCTGAATGGTCAATACTGAAACTTGCTTTGAAAGTAGTTGAGGTATGTCTACTCACCTCACATTGGTAACTGTAGTTATGTTTTTCCTCCTAATTCTTTGAAAAATAACTTGGAATAATGACATGTAGAAAGCTATGAAGGCATATAGTCTTGTTGTAAAACCAAGGATCTTTCTGGGCATTGAAACTTTCTCTCCTAATATATAGTGATAATAGTCAAGTTCAGATAAGCTATTAGCTATAGATAACAAAAGTGAACATGCTGCAGCCATTCTTGGCTGTGGTTTTCTTGTGTGCCTGTGCTAGCCTGTGCATGTCACATCTGTGCTGTTCATAAGAACATTCTTCCATCCTATATCTTCAACTGCAATTTCACATTTAAGTTTTTTCCACATTTTTTAGGGCTTTTTCCACATTTAGGGGCACAGTTTCATCATGCAGTCTTTAAAGTAACATGAAGTTTCACCACGAGGACATTTGGAGCTATTTTTCACAGCTAGAAATTAGAAGAAAACTTTGCTTTGTCTAGTATCAAAATATTTTGACTATGAAGTTCCTCACATATAACTAAAATAGATATGTTTATGTTCTTCTTAGAAGAAACTACAATAAGTGAATTTTAGGTGTGTGAGAGACATCTGTGTGACTGGGAAAACAAATACAAAAAGACATTGTATTTTGATGTGGGGATATAGTAAGGGGAAGACTGAAGAATCTTTCCCTGTAAGTCTATGCAATCAAAAGCACAAATACATCCACAGAATAGGCATATTCATTGAATATAGAAATAAATTGAGACAATTTAGTATGAAAGTGGAATAAAAATTTACTTGTATAAGTTCTGATAATTCAGAAAAAAATTAGTAAAAAAAATTCTGGAAAAGATGGCTGTCATCAATATGTATTGATGTCAGTAGGCAGTTGGAACAATTTTGTATCTGGATCTACTTTTTGACCATTTTGAAAGAAAGCTGAAATCCTATCTTCAGACAGATAAGTGTAGTAATTTTGTCTTTAACACTGCAGGTGTTGAGGAAGCTAGTCAAAAGATATATTTTTTTTCTCGATATCACAAGAAAACATGAAATGGAAGTTGAAAATTCAGTGACAGAGAAGACTAACAGTTGCAATGGAAGTCAGAGTGGTGCTGGAAAAGTTACTATATCTAGTATGGAAGTCAGAGTGGTGCTGGAAAAGTTACTATATCTAGTATCTGCAGTGTCTGCAGAAGACAACTAATGTAAGTCAACATAAGAGGTGCCAGAGATATAGTGAGATATGCATTTTTTCTTTTTTTTTTCTGGAGTAAAGAGCTGCACCAGAAATCCTAAATCCTAGCTAATCTTGTCCATCACAGGAGGTAAGTACAGAACTTTCAGTGTTATCTGTTTTCATATTCTTAACATAGTCACATGCCCTCAAGTTTCAGACATTCATTAACTGAAATACTAAAATATCATAAAGGTACTTTCAGTGTTGATTCTTAATATCTCACACCATTTAAAAACAGGAAAAAAAAAAAAAAAAAACAACCAGGTTTTGAGAAGAGAACAGGACCTTAAATTTTCATGCAAAGTCATGTACAGAAAGACTTTAAAATAATGCTTGAACAAAATTGTCTTAATCCTTTTCAGATTATATAAATAGGAATAAAGCATACTTCCACTACAAAACCAGGTTGTGTCCTATTTTTGGATACTCAGAATTGGTTCAACCTATAAACCTGGTATAAACACAGTCTTCCATGAAGAACTCAGCTCATCATATTAATTTTCTTGCTTCATATATGAAGTAAAAAGTAATTTAGTATGTGAACAAACTGTGCAAAAAACTACAGTAAAAACTGTCCACTGTGCAGAAATGCAGAATATGATATAGCTTTATTGAGAGAGGTAGAAAGAATTGATTGTGTAGGGATATGTGAGCAAAAATCCTGTTGTTCCTTTCTTATCTCTTTCTCTCAACTCACAAATAAAGGCAGAGTAGTTAATCTTACTCTTTTCTGAATCAGATTAGAATTAGTGTCTCTCAGAACTGGTGGTAAAAAGGTGAGGTGATGGAAAGTCTACCCCATTTACACAGAGTCAAAGGTATGACAACCTTGCAAAATAAAGAGGACTTCTCCAGTGAGGGAGTAATAGGAAATGCACCCTCTGTATTAAGACAGATTTTTGCATCCCCATGGTGCAAAATGCCTTGCTGGGCTCCTTCCAGAGTGGTGTTCATGCCATAGTCCTTATGCCAGATTTAGATAACAAACCACCATCTGTCCTGGAGTTTATGTGTAATACAAGTTAGCCAGGATATTAGATTACCATCAGTTATGTGTTTCCGACTATAGGTTTAGATATCCTGTCTAAATATATTTATTTTTACAATTTTCAGAATATGATAAAGGAACTCAAAATATCAAGCTTGTAATGCTAATTAATTGTGCATGTGCCTACAACAAAGCCTTCATCACAATGTGATATAATAGCTCTTTCTTTAATACTTGTTTTATTTCAGAAGTATCATTATGAATTTCTTGTTCTAAGATTTTTTTGAGAAAACACCTAATATGAATTCTCTACTTTCAGAATTATTGTCCTGATGGAATGAATGGAAATTCTTGTGTTGTTCTAAAAGTATCCATCACAAACCATCATTTTGCTTTTAATGATAACAGGAAGATTAACAAAATGTAATGCTTTCCAGTTTTAGCAGAATATTGAACAACCAAGAAATTTGTACCTGAGACGTAGAACTACTGTGAAAACATTAACTATTGTAGACAGTGGAAATGTCTGATAAGAAAACCCATAAAAATATGTAGTATTCATTTTTACAAAGCAATTCCAATATTTACAAAGTTAAATTGGCATTATAGACTTCTAAGTGATTTCTTAATTGGACGTTGTTACTAGGAAGAAAATTAAATTGATTACACACAGATTGGGAATTACCTTTCAACAAACAAAATGAAAAGTAGGATTTATGTCCTCTCCCTCAAAAGCCTTCTCAAATGTACTGCAAGTAATAATTCACCTGTGAAAGATAAAATAGAGAAAGATCTGCATGCCCATGTAGGGAGTCTCTCATCTGTGATTTCAAAGGGAAAATTCTGTCTTCTTGTGTTGCTTCTGTTATTCTCTGTTCTGCAGAGGCTACTGCAGCTCTGGTGCTGCATAATCATATTTCTCTTCTCTCCTAACAGCGCTCTTTCACTTCTTCTCAGCATCCTGGCAAGACTGTCTCCTCACTTTTTCCTCCCTCCCCGTGCTGTCTCTTTTCTTGAGGAGTTCCTTCATAGCTCCCAAAATATTCTTTCTGTTAAGGATGCTTTCTGGGAGGAAAGGCACAGCACTGATCAAATCAAAGGCTCTGGAGCAATCAGGCAGCCCAGGAATCCCTGGTGACTGTAGAAATGAAGGAAAGCACTTCCCCTGTGCTTGCAGAAGTATAGCCACAGACCCCTTCCTATGGACTATATGGATAAGTATTATAGCAACTGTTCTTAAGTTATATGATCCTTAGCTTAAAAAACCCCCAAACATTTACATATGCAGGAGAAGCAAACTATGCAGTACAATACGCAAACAAACAACTAACACACACAACAAACTCTGGTTAACAAGGCAGCGTTTGACATGCCAAAAACACAGTAGATATTCCTGAAGTGTCCAGGCACCGGCAGAGGGCTCTAGACACCTCAAGGAAAGGGACAGATACACACCAGAATAAAGAAAAAAATCAGACAAATGTAAAGCATAATATCTTCAGACAAATATTTTTCTGTGCATGTAGGAAAAATAGGAGGAAAAAGATTCTGCCCCATAGAAGTGACAATCTAGAACACTTACCATGAAAATGAAAGGCTGAACTTGATTCTAACAAGGTGAGTTTGGGATTACTCCCATGTAAATCTGTACTCAGAAACAAAGAACCTCAGAAGAACAGGGCAGAAATATTTTCACCATTCTTAAGATATCCTTCTTCAAACTGCCCATCATGATGGTGGTGCCACAACCTCCCTGGTATCTGGCAGGGGCTTGGTGACATTTCAGAAGAGATGTGATGTTACGCCACCAGCCCTTGTCCTGTCCCCACTGGATACAAAGAACAGTTCCCTCTGTCTGAAAATAATCTTCTCTTAACTTTGCATGCTTATGTTGAAGTAGATAGCATAGATAGATTAAAGCAACATATCTAGCAGGAGTGGGGGAAGGACTATAATTGTATAATTTCCGTATGCCAGCTATACTAAAGAAAGAATTTTGCACATTACAGATCATAAAGTCATTGTACGCACAACTGTTATCAGCAATCAGCATTTCTCTATACCTCTCCTAGCCACCACTGTTCTTTGCTGTAGCAAAAGTAAAGCTGAGATTTCAGTTGCTGCTGCAGGAAAATGCTATGTATTCTGACAGCAACTGGTGTCGTTCTACTAATTCTTTGTAAACAGGTAGTCATGATCATTATGACACCAAGAATTATACTAGAGAACATGTTTTGAGAAATGATACATAATCAGAAAGGAGGCCATCCAACTAATTTTAGAGCATTATGGAATACATAATTAAGCAGCTTTTCCATATGATAAAAGCTCATCATTCTGGCATTCAGCGGTTGGAATCATTGCTAGAATGTTACTTAAACAGTATTTTAGAACAGAATTTCATAGTAATAAGTACTTCCTTTTTCCTGAGTCTCCTTTTTTGATTTGAAAGAGGAATATTCATAGCACGAATAATAGAATATAATAAAAGTGATTCACTAGTTCTTAGAGGTCAATTTGCTTTGCAATCTATTGGAAATGATTAATAGAAAGAATAACACAATAGCAATGTGGCATTAAATTAGGCCATTTGTCCAAACAAGGCCATTCCACTGATTATTAGATGCCTAACTACTTTGTACAGATTTCTCTAGCAGATGCTAAAAGCCAATATTAAAAAATGGAAGAGGAAGAATGAAATGGAAACAATACTACAAATTTTTCTTCTGGCTTTAGATTCTGTCATTACATGTGTTTTCGTACAACAAAGGAAGACACTTACAGCCACTACTGGATTAATGACATTCTGGTCTCTCAGTACCTAACTCTTTGCAAGCTTTTACAGGAATGCTCATATGCTCCTTCCTGCTTCCGTGGTCCTGCTCTGTGAAGCAATTACACTTTGCAAAGAGCCCAGCTTTGCAAGCTGGTCCTGTACAGAATTTGGACACATAGTTGGAGCTAATCCCCAAGACATGGGGAATTGATTAAGTCTGCTTCTAGATCGAGATCAGTCTGGAGGACAAGCTCCAGGGAAAATTTATAGGCCATTCACAGCAATTATTCCCAGGGCTGCACACAGGGTTTACTTCTTGGTGAACAAGATGCATATCCACAGGGAAAAATGCTCAGTAGAACAGCAGTGTACGTTTGCTGCTTGAACTGGTCATGGTGTTACATCGCCTGGTCCTAGGTGACAACCTAGAAGTGCCCCATCTATCTATTGGTGATGCTACATGAACAAAGCTTGGCAGGAGGATGAGATAATTACAACCTTTCATAGCAGAACTCGGATACTGCCTGCCACAAAGCAGATTTTTTCGCAAGAAGCCCTATTTCAGTCTTCTTCAAGAGCTAAATGGATCTGTCCTGACATGTCTCAGAAATGCATTAGGGTCTCTACCACAGTTATGTCAAACTGAAGAAAGCACAATGCTGACATAGCTGAGGTGACTCCATAAGTTCCTTTCCAGCACCTCTTTTCTCTGATTGTCCACAGGAGCTGACACAAAACTATGAGAAAGTTAATATTTATCCTCTCAGAAATCTACTGTTCAACCTGCTTTTCAAAATCCAACTAGCCTCAATCCCAAACCAGACCTGAAACTGGAGAGATCATGAGATTATTCTTTATAGCTGAAGGTATTCAGGAGAGGAATTTCATTTCCTGGCCACTTACCCTTTCAAAATTAAGATGACTGACAGTAGCTTTATAAGTCTGAAGCACAGTTCAAATTTATGTCTCTGAATCTGTAACAGCATGTTTTAGCACGCTATTTATTTATGTTTCATCAAAATGAAATCATTAAGCCCTCATGAAACTTTACACTAAGAAATACTTCACTTGCTGTACTACAACTCTACAGCTTTGAATACCTTAACAAAAATGGATCTTCAATATGTCACCCTGTTTTCATCCTCCTGATGTGTATGAAACCCATTTCCAGAAGCCTTAAGTTTTTCTCATACGTTTCTCTTTGAACCTAATCTGTGGCTGACAGGTGAAATGACTCAAAGCAGGATTCTGTATCAACTTTACATTACCTTTTTCCTATTTGTGGTTCAAATATTTTGGAACAAGCAATCTGAGTCTTATTGTCTAATAATAATTCCATTTTCTGTGAGAAACTATTCATCATTCTGCACGTCATGTTTAAAGAAAAATGGGATATAGTGTCTGAATTTGCTGGAGTGGCAGGAGGGGGGTCTTGCAAGAAAAATAAGTGTTTTAAGTCCAGCTACTTCAGCAGAACAACTGTATTCCTGTGCTGATAAAACTGGTTCTAATATCCCCTGTCTTGGTCTTTTTACCATCATAGTTATTATCTCTCAATTTGAGTGCCAAGCAGACAGAAGAAGGATAATGAATTAGCATGGAGATCAGCAACCAGTGAGAATATTCACACTGGCATGATGGTCTTCCCCTGTGCTTGGTTCAGAAGTCAAAATAGATATATGACCCACATTAATAACTTTACATTAATTTGACTGAACATCATCACAGGACGCAGTGACACAGGCATTCACACACGATGCAAGTCACTGTCTTTAAAAGTACATTTCATTATGCTACTCAATCACCTGCCCTGTGTCCTTGTAATCACCAAATCACAGTGTTGTCCACTGTTTTATCTGGTAACAGTCCAACACTGGTGCCTTTAAAATAGTTTTTATAAATTACAGCAGAACTGGTACAATAATAGCATCACAACACAATGTCTACTTGGACAATGTGGTGCAATTCCTTACAGTCATATTTGCATGTGGATTTATAACTGTAGTAAATTACTTGATTTAACGAGTTTGCTCCCTAATCTAGGCAAGTACATGCATACATTATTTCTATGAAATACAATCTCTTTGTTTATGTACCCTGCACTCATCAAGGTTTCTAATTTTAAAAAGAAACCTTTCTGAGAATTCACATTAACAGGTAGCATTCCTCACTAATGAGTTAGGATACACATTTATAACTTCAGCATGTTCTGAGGACCAAATTTCACAATATCTCAGTATTCAAATGAAGAGGAACATATGGATATTACAAGAATATTTTCTGATGCTTTCAAGGGGTATGCATTTAGCAGAGATTTAAAGCACATTTTTAAATGGTTGCTGAAAAGTGATCATCTGGAGAAGCAGAGCTGAAGACAAGAGGAAAAATTAAGGTAGCTTTAATAGCTACCTGAAATTGCTTTTAATCATAATCAAAATCTGTAAACATCCACATATTATAGTTCAAAGGTTCATACGTTCTTTTAATAGACAAGTCCGTAAGGTCAGGCGTATTTTAGATTCAAGATCAAGCTGTGTAAGATTTGTATGTAAGTAATACTACATCTCACTATTAGTAAACTCCACAACTACTGTTGCTATTTCATCTATTTTGGGGCAATTATTTCTTAGTCCAACTGCCAGCTGGCTATGCTGTGGCTTTCTCTGAACAATGGAATTTCTCCCAAGGAGAAGAGTTGAAAGGCAGTTCATCATATTATAGTTGCAGTACAACTGATACATTGAAATAAACCTATACAAACTATACTCAATTTAAATAATTTAAGTTCCCAAGTGTTCATATATTAGCTAATTCACTGTGTTAAACTGTGTATTTTTTACTTATCAAACCATTAAGTAAGATACTGTTCAGCTTGACTTTACAGTTATCATTATATAGGTCTAACTATGAATTCCTTGAAGTTTTCTGAGAATTCATTGATATTTGATCTTTAGGCAATGGTAAATACTCAGAAAATTTGAAATTAACTCACATTATGTGAGTCATGAATTTGAAAAATTAGAGTATTTTTATATTTTTAAAAGTTTCTTGCATCTTGTTTTGAAGCATCATCTTTCAAAATTTTCTCACTCTGCTCTAGGAGTTCATATTTATTGTATTTTCTAATTTATTTCTGACAAATTATTCTTTACAGATTAACTTTTCAATTCTTTATTCTCATCTTAAAAATGATTTTTTTGTTGTTGTTAAATTTGAGAAAATTCTTCAAATGTAACACATTGGGAACTAAATTAAAAGAGGATCTTTTTTTCTGGAAAATTAAACTGTGAAATGATTATTTTTTAAGTTTACTTCTTCAGTTATTTAAAATTAACTGCTCTGACAATCTGCTAGGCAGCATGATATTTGGAAACTAAGTGAAATAGCAATAGGCAGTGAAATAAATAATTTTGAAGCAATTAAAGTACATCATGCTCACTAAGTTTTAGAGTAATGGTAATCTTTAATTAAGCCTTTGTTCCTTTCTCCAGATTTCCTAAGGAATAAAGAACACTGTCAGAAGAGGATGGACAAATATAGGGCAGAAGCCCAGAGAAGATAAGTAATTCCTGTGCTAAAGGAAGGTTTCTTTCCCTATGCATGGCTCAGATCCATACAGTTAACAGGCTGAGTCCTTTTGCTTTCTAAGAGCCAGTTTCTTCTTTGGCAAATTTGTTCTTTTCTTTTTTTAGGGCTAGAGTTAATTAGCTCCAGTTATTTTATTACAGGAGCTTCATGTTCAGGACATTACTCAACTATTTGCATTTTCACTGGTGTCTCCCTCTTTTATAATCTAAATGAAAGTTGTCCAAATGCAGAGCAAAATATATAACCCCAGCTTCTGAACTGGTACATAATTCCGAAGTTTCATTCACTGCAATGAATATAAGCTGATCTGGCTCTGAATGCATCAGCATAAGAAACTCCTTATCTTTGGAGTGCTGACACTGCTATTTGGCATTTGACATACGTTTTAACTTCAATAAAGTAAACATAAAATTCCATAGACATATAATTTATTTTAACATAAAACTCAATATTGTTGTAAATATCTATCTATCAGATATAAGCAGAATTCAGTTTCCCAGACAGAAACTTGGTGACATAAGAGACCTTTCAGGGTGAACAATACATTTTCTTTATAGAGCTTAAAATATGTTTTAAAAACGATCCTATAAAAAATAATTATTCAATATTTGTCGCTATAGATCCACTGTATAAGTCCTGTTTGCTCTCTTCTCCTTCCAGCTGCTGATGCTGAGGGCACTTCCAGATTCCGAGGGAGGCAAAATATATTTGACCTTAGGACCCCTGGCTTCCCAAGACTGTTGTTAAATTAATGACACTTGGCAAAGGAATTTACAGGGGCATTAACTGAAACACTGTCCAGCCTTTCACAAGATAAAATACAGTGGAGGACACATTTTAATTAAACTTCTTCTGCAGGAAGATGTCCTCAGGCAGCAAAAGCTGGGCTCCCCCTTGCCTCTCTGGTTGTGATGATAAACTGCTGAATCCTGTGTGTACGAAAGGCTACTGACTCCCATGTGTGCAACCTGTGAAGAAATAACACTTACGCTATTTTTCCAGTCACAGTCACTCTGCCACAGCTTATATTTTCTCCAAGTTTGGTCTCAGTTTTAAAGCTATGCTCCTAAAATTTGCCCAGCAGACATAAATCCAATAAAGATTAGATCTTCCACCTGAATTTGCTGATGGAGTGGGATAGGCAGGGGCGAAGGAAAAACATATGCTTTTGCCACAGTCTAAAAAGCAAAATTTTCTTCTCAGTGACAGGATTGGCTTGAGAGAAAAGACATATATCCCCTTAACACTTCCCTCACCAAACCTTTATGATATATTGCTTGGTGATACACACTGACTTGTACCCTTTAACACAGCCAATGTATAATATGAGACCTCATTTTGTAAACACACACAGATTTCGTCTTTGAGCAAGCAAAGAATATTGATTGTCTTGCAACCCATAATATAATAGAAGAGTAAATATATGGTTAAATAGTAATAGTGCAGCAATTCCTGTCATATGGCAATTACAGGAAAATCTGTTAACTCAGAATATTATGTATTTTTATTTTCATGTATCCTATTTCTCATAACCTTTAACAGCTAAACCCCAGAAATTCTAGCCCAGTATACAGTCAGCTCTATGATGTCAGTTGAAAATATGAGCTACCTTTTAAATTATCTAATAAATATGAACTGTTGGCCAGATACTGTATCAGGCTTTCCTTCTGAGGCATATGGTAAACTAAATCCTGTACATCCTCATACACAAATTGATCATATGGATAAAACATCAAAAGTTATTTCAGTGAGAATTCCTCTGCTTAAAATCAAATGGGGTTAGATGTTTCAGGATAAAGAACCTATTCTTTAAGTAATCTGTTTTCATTTAGATGATTTGAAAAGTAAGGCTTTTTGAAAACTCAGGCTAGGAATGTAGAATCTATCCCACCATTCATGCTATGTAGACATCTTAAAATTCAAGAGATACATGGAACATGAAAACTGAAGTTTAACATCCACAAAATGACTAAACTTACTTTATTTGACATTAAACTTGAAAAATGTTTTAAATAATATGTTGGAATTCTAGGCACAGTAACCCCCTTACCACATCAAAATTAAATCTGTGTTTGGGACACTACTGAGAACAAGCAAGAAGTATTTGCAAAAACTGACTGCACTGAAGTGTGAAAAATCAATTAAAAACTCCATCCACCCCTGGATATAAACATTTTCCATAAAATAAAATGTTGCTAAAACCCTCATTTTATGATCACACACCTAAAAAAAGAATCCATTTTATTTAAAAAAGAATGCTAGGAGATACATTTAAATTGAATAGACACAAAATATTTTAATTACAGTTTTAAATGGGATTAACTGTGTCTTTAAATATCAAACCCAGAAATACTATTTTTAGCACACATTTTCTGCTTTATATTTATATGTATTCTTTCTTACACCACCAAGGTACTTGGACTTGACCAGGCAGCCCTACATAAATGAATACTCCATTTGATCTGTGGAGCCAAAAGCCTGCAATTGCCGCTGTGTAACCGAAGCCTCTGTAAAGCTGAACATCACCAGATCTGCTGTGTTGCTCTGCACCGTTGCACATAAAGCCTCCATATGCCTTCACCAGCCTTGCCCTTCAGCCTTCCCCGTGTTTTGTGCTCTTACAGCATCCTCCTTAGAGAGGCATCTCAACTCTGCCACCTCATTGCTTAATCTCATTCTGCCGCATTTGTAGACTCCTATACTGAGGGGAAAGGGAGTGATTCCTCAGTTTAGGAAAGCATCTCCTGGCAAACGGCAGCAGACTCAGGAGTAGTAACAGGGGACAAGGGGCTGTCCGACTGGGAGGACTTCACGAAGAATATCAGTCAAGATGAAGGGACATTGGTGGCAACTTCTATTTTAACAGCTAGGTAATTGCCTATTTATAATTCCCAAAACTCTGCAAGACTTTTAACTTTACTGGGGAAAACTTACTAAAACAAGCAAACAAACCAACAAAGAAACCAAATTAACTGTCCTCTACTACAGTAATTTCTACTTTTCTCAGACTACTATTATTATACTGACAGACCTGCTGAAAGACGTAACATTCATTCCTCAAAGCAGATTAGAACAGAAAAATTAACACCTCACTGGATCAGACCAGTCGTTTAGTGTCTTGTCACTGACCATATGTATAGTCTGCAGTTGGCGGAACATTTACTGCACTTACGGAAGTACTAAAAGTAAATTTAATCTGTCTAGTTTAAGAAACAAATGCTGTGAGAATGTGTCAAGATGGTTTTATACAAAACTGTCAGTGACTGGGAATACTAGTCTACAGTGAATACCATACTGCTGAGGATTTTTTGCATCTGTTTTTTTGTTGTTATTGTTGTTTGTTTTGTTTTTTTTTCCTAAACTATATGGATTTAGAAGAGTGCTGGTATGCTTATTGATGCTCTCATTACACTCCCAATTATAGTCGAAATCATAGGCAATAATGGTCTGCAGAAAATGTTTGAAAGTACAAGAAACTCATCAGCATAACATTACTTGAATCACACTCGTAAAACTTTCTTTAAAACCTAAACGGTTAAAAAAAAATCTGAAGACAGTTTAATACACTTTCAAATATTGTATTCCCATCTTAATGTAACAATTATGGACAATACAATATAGATAGTTGACTGAGTTAAGGTCAGAATGTCCATTTGGAAAATTACTTATTTTGTATGGACTTTTTTTTAAAAAAATCATTAATAAAGCGAAGAAAACAAACAGCACATCTGAGAACATGCAGGCATGTGGATAACTAGGGATGTCTGATGTTTGTTTCTGTAAATTATCGATCTACTCTAATCAGTTTGCTATCTGGTAACCCAAACTCAGAATAGTTCAACCTGACATCCCAGTACAAGTAAAATAATTATTTTCTATAAGCAGAGAAGATTTTCAATATTATTTCAAGAAAACAAGAGAAAGGAGGAAGTTAGCTGATGAATAGTAGCCTGCAGCTGAGGCTATCATGTCACTGCTGGAAAGCTCATACCAATTTAGCTCCAGCATTTCTATATAGATGATTCTCTTACTTTAAATTGATTGACCTTTTCTTGAAATCCGTGTCCCAGTGAATCAGCTGCTACTATATACAAGGAGTACATGCCAGCCTGTGCTGTAACCAACTGTCCCTGCTCATCGCTTGTCAGCCTGTGCCTGTTAACTTAGCTGCCACAGAGAGAAACATTTTCACTAAGGAAGAGAGACATGAAGGAATGGAAGAGAAAGTCAAAAGTGGCAGAACTTCTGCTGGGGTTTCAATCTCCATCCCCACTCAGGATATCTTCCTGTTTCCTCCTTCCCTAACCACAGCACAGCCCAGATTGAAAACAGGTCATCTCATTTATACAAGAGACCCCAAATACAGAAGCTGAGAGCCAGGATAAAAAATGGGTTATGAAGGTAAATAAGCAGGAAGCAGCTGTGGGGTGTTGATGTTCTCCTTCACCAGAAGCAGCACAGACAGGTGTGGTCATGAGGAAGGATTTTCATGGATCATTTTCTTTTCCAGCACTCACCTTTCAGGAGCAGCAGCAGTCAAAGCAATTGGGTGTGTGTGACAGATTTATAGATGACAAAGCCTGGCACTAACAGCATCTGGCAGGCTTTAACAGAATCCTACAGGAAAACAGTTTAGGAACTTCTTGGCTTTAAAGCTCAGGGAAACAGAGAAAAATCACAACAGCACTCTTATCATATGTACTTAGATATAGAAATGCTTATTGACTTTATAAACCTCATGCTTTCACTTGCTGTAGGATTTAATTTTTTTCTAGTGCCAACAGTTGACCTAATGGTGAGGCCGCTATGCAGGTCTGGGAAATGGTTTCTGGTGTTAACACTGTGTCTTCCCTATCTTAAACAAGCACGTGCCAATGCTTCTTATTCTGAACTAGTAACCACATCCTACACATTACAAGCCATCAGATCTCAGCTGCTAGCAAGCTGTTCCATGTTACCAGCTACCCTTGATATTAAATCATCTGATAGTTGCTTGGTGGTTGCTATGGCAGAGTCTTGCTAAGTCTCATTCATGAAGAATAGGATTTATTCACTGCTTCAGTCTCCAAGCTACCTGCCTTCCAAAATGAGATTCACAATGGATTTGATGGCATATAAAAAACCTACATTGTTGCTCAGAGCTTTTCAAGAAATCCCCCCTATTTCAGTATTCACAAATGAGCAGGTCTTGACTGACATGCTTCAGACAGAAATCTCCCACATAAACCTGAATTTGAACTTTGCATACCATCTGCCTTTCTGGTCTTCAACCTTATCGGACAAACTACCTTCCTATTTCTGAAAGCATTTCTAATTAGATTATATCAAACTGGGTATTAATTAGCAGAACCCATATTTCCCCAGTACAGGGTGTAGTTTCTAATCCAGATGGAGATTTGGCTAAAGAAAACCTAAACTGTTATTTAGTTCACTGCAAAAGAAACACAACATTGCAGTCCTCCATTCATTCATGCTCTGCAAAGCACAGGAATCAGTGACATCAGGAACACAGGAAAGCCACTTTGTGTGCCAAAGCTCATCTGTTTTTAATACACCATTTAATCTCATGATCACTTTCACACTGTCTGTTCTGTTTTAGCAAAACAGTAATATGCCTATGCTTTCATACCAAGAAAATCTACTATTAAAAAAACCTAAATAGAGTTAGATTTAATATTTGTGTTCCAAAATATTAAATTGCTAAGGGAAAACAAATGCACATGTATAACCTTTAACACATTGATACATATTTAAAATATTCCCTTACAGATGACATATACATGTGCCCAGTATGGATATCTGGGCAGATTTGTGGCTGTTAGTTTGTTTATCTGTTGTGCAGGTGTGCTGAAGTTGGAAGAAGGTTATATTTACAAACACTAAATTAACCAAAGTACGTCTTTCCCAAAACATGCCATCAGCATCACAAAACTGTGTAGGCATTTGATGGAAATTATCACAGAATTTCATTTGGGCAAAACCAAATGCCCAGACACAGCAAGGTTCACAGAGGAGGAGAAGTGACCCCTCCACTTGGCACATCAGGGATTAGAGCCATTCGCTATCATCGTGAAAGGTAATTTTAATTATTGCTCTCTTGCCTGACAGCATGTCAGTCCAAACCTTCTAAGAAATATTCTTAAAAGCAGTATTTTGAGTCTCTTTTAATACCAATGAATTCTACTATTAAAACAGGAAGTAGTAGAATTAGATTTGAGTTTTTTTCTTTAAAATTGTCATTAATAGAGTAAAAAGTCTGATTTTTTTTTTTTATATTATTCGCTTATACAGAAGAGTAGGCAAAAATCTACATATCTGGTTGCTAATAGTTTATTTAACAAAATTAAAAGCTTGTGTGGTGGGGTCTGGTTACAGGGTAGGAAATCTTATTTCTTTGTCTCTGAAATTACCGTTTTATTAAAAACCTGTTTTATATGAAACATAACATTCCAACAAGAAGCATCATTAACTCTACAGAGTGCTGGATTCATGTCTCCAAAGAACAAAAGAGTGAAATGAAATATTCTTTCCTGTGTTGTTGATGTAATCATCAGTTACCCAACTTAGTGGGAACCACACTTTTATCCAGATGTTAAATAAAATGGTTGAAATTATAATGCCTTATTTTAAACTAAAATATAGGGTTTTTTCACAGTTTTTGAAGAACAGAAACTTTTCCACATAGTGTAATTACAACGAATAAGTTAACCTTAGAGTACGGGTATCAAATTAAGATACGTATTTGTATTTTTCTCTAAAAATAGACAGCACATTACTATATTTCAGTGCTCATTTTATGCTCCTTGAATTTTATATTAAGCTGTTTGTTTCCCCTACATTAAATTTCAATAGCAGGTATGTGAACTTGTGATCTGATCAAAAAGAAAGGGTCAGACAACATCTAAAGACAGCATCTGATCTTTATTACAAAATGTGGTAAAGATATAAGGAAATCTGTCTAAGAAGTGTATTTTAAGTAAATCTAGTGTAATTTATATGTTTGGAGGTTGGTAAAGAAAAGCTGTTATTCTTTACAAGGAGAAGTTACACAACAAGGGATGCTGTAGAGTATGATTCTGTTATATAAAATCTGTCTTCTGTTATATTTTTCTATCATTTTATTCATGCTTATGCATTACAGTCCAAGAAGGTTTTATGCACACTAGTCAACACAAAAGTATTGTGGGCTGCAGCTGTTCCCTACTTGAACTATCTAAGCCTTCTTGTTCTTGCTGGGGATTTTTTTTTTAATGTATGAGAAGGAACTCTGTTGCACTCAGGCAGGGCTACACAGATAAAAGATCTGCCCCAAAGTCACCAAAAAAAAAAAAAAAGTGTGGTCCATTAATGTACTGACTTGCTCTTGATCCTCCCCTTTACTAAGCCACTTTCTCTCAATACAACAGAACCAAAACGCAATAACTGTAACAAGTACAATTAGAATGTTGCCTACAGCAAGTTGAAAGCACTGAATTTAGATTTCGATGTGTGTCTGTCTTTTGTACCAATGTGTCAGAATATGACAGCATATATCTGTATCAATAGGCACAGAAGGCACTCTGATAAAATTTGTAGTACGGAGAGCAGACAGGAAAAGCTAGCACTGCAACTGGAAGAGGGCATTTTTTTCCATTGGGTTTTTTTTGTTTGTTTCTTTGTTTATGAGTGAAGTTCGTGCAGCATAGTACAGCAGAACAGAACAGAAAGGCTACAAACACAGATAAGAAAAGGAAACAAGAATTGTTGTGAAATGGAAGTGCTGAAGAATAAAAAAAATGTCAAGTTGTACTAGAAGAATGAATGTAAGCAGTGGAAGCTGTGGCACATTTTAAAATCTTAAAAGAGCAATAGGAGGTTTTTCTTGAGTAAGAAAAAGGAAGATGCCAGGGAATTAATTATTGCACAGACAGGCATGAAAAATATAATTTTTAAAAACATTAGTGTGCTGCTTTTTTTTTTTTTTTTTTTTTTTTTTTTAATTCTCTGGTCTTCTTAATGGTTTCCTTCTCTCTACTACTCCATTTCTGATAAAACAAAAGAAGGCTTTTTCAGGTCTGGTGGAAATAGTATCTCAAACCACCTTCATTTTTACTCCAATTATTAGGCTTTTTGCATCTTAGATGTGATCTTAAATGTGAAAGCATTGCTTCCAGCAGAAGATGTACAAGCCTATGACATCACCCCAACTATAAGTGTGTATATGTGTCTTGACCTTTCAATTTCCTTGAGAGCAGATAACAACAAAGACATACCCATTGGATATGGTTATTAAAACAAAGGGAAGAAAAGCTTTGCCACATTCTGACATTTTCATAAAAAAATCCAGCTAATGGAAACTGGTTGACAATGCTTGCTTTTGTCTTTCCCTTTGCATGTTCAGCTGTACCTGATCTTTTGTTTGTAGTTAGACAAAAGCCAGGACAAATTACATATTTGTCTAGGCCTATTCAAAGAAAAGAAACAAAGATTTCAGAATCAGCTATAGAAAATTGAGTTATTTTTCTCACTCTTTACAAATATTTAAATTGTATATTTGAGCTTTAGAAAAAGCAAGCCCAGCTGAAACTGCCATTTCCCTAGAAACCTGAGAAGACCTTTTAAAAAAAAAAAAATCATTTGTCATGCAAATGCTTAAGAGAAAGAATTTTTAGGTTTCATTTTACAAGACAAGATTCATTTTAAGTATTAGAGTATTGGCTTCAGGTGTTTCTGATGAAAGAATGAAGAAAATGGAAAAATCAACAAAACTATTTCTTTTTTTTTGGAAAGTATTTATTTATAACACTTCTGAGGTACTGCTTGTCTTAAGAAATATCATATTCTACAAATTTGTATTATTCTAAATTAAATACATGCTGTGATTTTACAAGAGAATTTTTACCATTAGTTCAGCTGCATATTGTATTTATCTCTGACTTTTTACTGTACAAACATATTGCTTCTTGCATCACGTCTTATGTGGTTGTAATTTACTAAGTCCAAAAGACACACACTTTACTGTATAACATGGAGCAGTGGGAGTGAATAAATGTTTTCCAGGAAAGGTTAGTCATTCAAAAAATGGTTGAATGTATTTTCTACTGCATAATTTTCACTGTTTTGAAAAGCTCAGGAGAATTTGGCAGTGGGGTGGGTGATGGCCTACTGCATCATGATAAGAACCCTGCTACCTGTACACACTTATGTTTTGAAATGGAGTTGTAATGTAGCATCATCTTTGGTAGTTACATCAAATTCATAGTTGCTGTCCACCACTGGTTCTCTTCTTCTGGCTGTATGCCATGTTAAAGGATAATGACAAATATTGCTGTTTGTGTAGTGAAGTAAAGGTCCTCATTCCTTTGCAATGCAAAATTAGGCAGCTGCAGGCCAGAATTTCAATTTACCCATACAGCTTTTTGTGGAATACTTGAGCAGGAATGCAACTACAGTATTAAGACAGAAGGAATGGCAAATATCTGCCTTTGAGCACTGGGGACACTGAATTATCATACATGGATATGGATATTCAGAAGAAAACCCTGAACTACTGTCAGGATATAAGTAATTAACAGGGTTTTGTTTTAATAATACAAATACACAGAGCTTGGTAATGGGCTGAAAAAATAACTTTATTTTAAAAGGTGGTTGCTACACTATAATTATCTACCCCATTTGGCAGCAACTAAACAAATCAATTGATCATTTGGCTGATTGCATAAGTATTTAATGATTCACCCTTCTAAGTATCCTCATACAGTGCTACAGCAGCAGAACAAAACCAGTTCTGTAAAGAGAGAGTGTTCAATTTTGTGTAGCCAAAGAGATAATGTCAATCTGTTTAACACAACCTAGTACAGGAAAATGAGAGTTGGATTTTCTTCTGGAAAAATGTTTCAAGATAAGCAAATGAGATCTCAGTCTAGAGAATGCCTGAATATCTGAAAGTACATATGTAATTGCATATGCATATGTGCCTGAGTGAAGTCATCCTTGTGTTTCTGTAGATATTTCCACAGCATATGGGTATGTGTGTATATAGACAAGACTGTTTAGCATTAGAATTTCTTATATTTTTCTGCCTTTATTCAACTAGTTTATCTCAAAAGTTATGCAATGCAGTTTGTGATATGTAATATGAAACTACACAATACAATTCCTTGATTTAAAAGAATGTATTTCTGATCTAGGACTAGGGCTTCTTTGCAAGAGTGCAATAGAAATGTGTTCTTTGGTGGCTGACCAGAAGAGCAGAAGAGCAAGCAGGTCTTTAACCTTTGTTCTAACGTGCATGTATGATTGTATTGAACAGTATCGAATAAAAACAGTATTGAATAAAAATTGTCTTTCCACATAGTCTGAAATTACCAAGTCACTTTTTCAAATCAGTTGGGGACTGAAATGGATTCTCTAAATCTTAGTTTTGTAACACAGGCTGAATTTATCACAGCAATAGCGGGCAAATTTTATTCTCTTGGGTATGTCTTATTAGCTGCTCATCCACTGCATTTTTAGGTGAAAAATCTAAATTATTAGAAGAGGCTTATCCAGCCTAAGAATACTTGGTTTTCTGTGATGCATAAGCTACAAAAGTTCATGATTACTTTCTGTGCACTCTTCACAAAGGTTGGCACAAGGTTAAGCTATCGTAAAAATCCCTGCTCTGTACTGTTAAGCAGAAAAGATATTTAGACTCAGAGGGACCTTTACCTCGTTCTAGCAGCTGCCTGTAGCCCTGACCTGTTCTTCTGCCCTCTGCTATAATAAAGGACCAATACTTTCTATAATTCTCCTGGTCAGTGATAGCTAAATCTGTCAAAAATTTTGAAGTAAAAAAAAATTCATTTGGTAAGATGCCATTTCATTTACAACCCACTGTTTGTATTTTGGCAAAATCTATTTAAGATCTTAGAAAAGTTTTTTTAATAACATGACATGTCCCAGTCCCAGAATTTTAATTTACCATGAAGCATTTAAATTAAAGTCTATCCTGATTGGATTCAAAGTCATCTTCCAAACTTCCCCACATGAAACAAGCTAGTTTTTGTAATTTTCTTTTTTTTTTTTAATTTTTATATAACTACAGCCAAAGAGTAGTTACAGGGTAGCTAAATATTTTATCTCTATGTAAAGGAGACAAACAACAAGGAGTTAAAGTAGACCACAGGAGCAACAATCAGGGATTATTTGGTCAATGTTGTGGCTATATTCTAAAATGCACTGAATTCTTCCTTAAACGGGAAGGCAAGTGCTTTTGTCTGATGAAGAAAGAAGTGTTTGGCTTTCTGGAATGTCTGGATCCTGCAGCTTGCTGGGGAAAAGAACAGTATTGTGCTGAATGTGATCAGTAAGCAGTGAGCTGGGCCCTCACTCTATACCTGCTATTCCTCCTTATTCATGGCAGTGCTAAACTGTGCTGTTCTTGGCACAAGAACAACATACTAACCCACTCTGCCTATAAAAGGTGCTTATACATGTGTTGAAAAACAATTCATTTAGAATGAAGGAGAGGAAAAATATAAGCTTTCTCTATACCTGCAATACTATTTTACTAGAGTTGTTTCTGTGATGCTGATCATTGTCATCTACCTTTAGCATTAACTGCAGTTCTAGGAACACTCTGAAGGTTTGGAACAATTTTTTTAATAATATAAATCTAAAAAGTTCCTCTAAACCACCTCTATCTATTATATACTGGCTTGCTTTTCACAGACAGAATAACAAAAGAGATTCCTGAAGATATGGAGGAATCAAGAATCAATTTTGGGAATGCTAAAGACATCACACATAAATTTACCTCCAAGCAATTTTCCAGTAATTACTTGTGTCATTTATTACATTATAATAACTGTATTTCAAACGAAATTCTGACAAAATCAAGAAAACAATTTTTAATTAATTTCGTTTAGAATATGTGTATTGGAATCTCCTTTCATAAACTCATATACCCTAAGCTTATCAAATATAACCTCTGATGGCTAAAAAAAAAAGATTTGCCAGTGGATTTCTTTTAATTGTAAAGTGCAACATATTTCATTTTCCTCTATATAGATGTCTGTAGGCACTGGATTACATTTTCTCAAGTATATTCCAGAAACTGTAGCACAAACCTATTGCTTTCATCTGGATTAAAGCTAGGAAAGACAACAGCTTCAGCAACTGTCGGGATACAGTTCCACCTGATGTCTGCTAGCTATTATTTAATAAACCTAAGAGCAAGAGTGGACCTCTGCTTCTAAAATTTGTGTTCTCTGTATTTTTAATAAAGTCCATGATGCACAACTGACTGGAGCTCCCAAATCAGTGTTCCCCATGGATCTCCTTGTGTCTCAGAGAGTTAAGTACACAAATGAGAAGGGCAAAACACAGCATGAATATTAATGTCCTGGCCCTGCATCTTTGAGCTGGCAGGGCTCTTTTACCTGGGCAGCTGCCAGTTGTGATCATTTGGAATATGAAACTACCTTAGGAGAAAGGTATGAAATAAATCAAGAATACACCGGAAAGCAGAAAGCTATGATTTGTTTTTTACAAAACTACACATTTATTTTTGGCTACAGTCTACTAGGAGATCTGCTAGAAACTTAAAAGAAAAGTAGGTAATGCTGAAAATTGAATAAAATACTGCAAGCCAAAATTACAGAGCCTATAATAGGTGAAGATGTGCAGAACCAGAGCCAGTGCCTTTGTTTCCTCTCTCTGAGACATTGAATAGATATTAGCAATATCTAGATATAGATATTAACAATATGCCCAGAGCAGCTGTGGCTGCCCCCTCCCTGGAAGGGTTCCAGGCCAGGTTGGACGGGGCTGGGAGCCCCCTGGGCTGGGGGAAGGGGGCCCTGCCCGGGGCAGGGGGGGTGGAACCAGATGGTCTTTAAGGTCCCTTCCAGCCTAAGCAATTCTGTGATTCTATGAATATATTTAATGGACACTTGAATATTAATATGTTGATGCTTTTTTTCCCTTCTTTCCCTCCTTGTTGAAGACGGGTTTTGTGCATGAAGAGAAAACAAGGTGCTCTGCAGACTGGCAGTGGCTAATCCCAGCTGTTTCATGTATATTTCCTAAGCCGAGCACCTCACATTACCAGTTGTTGTGACACATGTAATGTCATTATATGGGGAATAAACAACATCAAAACCATTTACAGAGCCCAGCATCTAATTAGTCAAATAAGCAGGCTGGGAAATCAGAAACACCAGAGCCAAGTCTATCTTGCAGTGTGCATTGAGAAAAAACTTATGCCAACTGCATCTATAATCCAGGGCAGTACTAAAATGACTTCAGGTACATATGATCAGATGAGACTCAAAAAATATCAGTTTTGTAATTCTTGGGGAAAAAAAGATGGACTTTTGTGTGCTATGGCTGTGTAGTAATAGGGAGGGGGAGGAAAAATAATAACTTCGTCAGTGGTGAGTGAAATGATATCACCTGGAAAGGGTAGGCAGAGGATGTCAGGGCATTTTGGGAGGGCAGTCTAAGATTTTCTTCTTGGCAAGTTAATATAAGACAATTGTAAAATATCCAGCAGAAGTCCTATGCTGACTGTGGCAGGGTTGGGAAAGGAGTGTAACTTTCACACTAGCAGGGAGACCTTCAGCTAGATTGATGCTGTCCCTTACCCTGGAAGGGCTATAAAACTTGCCTACATGCATGCACAACCTGTGACTTTATAAAGCTCTGTCACCCACTACAGAAAGTGGGGTAATAGAAAAGACAGAACCAGGCTCTTCTCTGGGGTGCACAAGAAAACAAGAAGAGGTAACAGGTCTGTAACAAGGCAAATTCTGACTGGAGAAAAGGGGAAAAAAAATAACCCGGGTACAAGTGTTTAAACACCAGGCTGTATTATCCAGAGAGGCTCCTGGAGATTTTCAAAACTGAACTAGAAGTCCTGAGCAACCTGATCTACTTTGAAGTTAGCTCTGCTTTGAGCTGGCGACTGGGTTCGATGAACACCAGAGGTCTCTGACAACCTGAATTATCTTGCGATTCTGTGATATCTTACCATGTTTCAGGGATGGGGTCCTTGAACTTCTAGCCAGGACTGTGTGTCAGGATGAGAATTATATTTTGGGGGAGGTTGTTCTGACACAAGGAATGAGACTGTTATTCTTTATAGGTGAAGCAGTTCTTAAAGTGTTTGTAGATTTGATTTCATTTCCAAATCTATTATTTTCTGTCACTGTAACTAGAACTCTCTGCAGCATTTCAGGCTGCTTTCTCCACCTGGACAACTTTTCTTGGACTATTTTTTAATTGCATGAGTCAGAAGCAAGGTCTTCTACTGCCTCTGTTCCTTAGGGGACTGTGGGACTGTTTGGGCTTATCATTTACATAGCTTCTTTGCTATATGCTTTCCCCTGACAGCTCTGAATGCCATCTCTAACTCTTCCTTATATTTTAATAGCTACTCAAAAAAAAAAAAAAAAAAAAAAAAAGGGAAGAGGGTGAGAGAAAAGTCCTTAAATAATAAAATATATGCTATAGCAACTACTGACATATGGCTGGATTACAAAGAATTAGAAGTTCTTTTTGTAATGATCATAGCATTTTTTGTTATACCAGATGTGCTGCAATGTTGTGGGGGGAAGAAGGGTCCTCTATTCAAGGCTCCAGGGTAAAAAGGATCTGACAGAGGAGAATTTATCTTTGCCTTGACTTCTGTCTTTTCACTAGAAGTTGACATGTAGACTTTATTGACTTGTAATTAATTATAAAAGGAAAAACATGAGAACAAAATTGGTTTTGCAAAAATGCTACGGCACATTTCTCCCAGCTCTAATGGGAGGTGTCTAGAAATAGAAAATTCCTCTGGTAGCTATGTCTAGAAGATGTTCAAGGTAACTGATCTAAGCTCTTAAAAGGTTGCCTGAGATACATCTTGCCTGAAATTCAACAAGATCCGTGTACATGCTATTAACAGCAACTTGTTTAAAGGGTGAATACAGGAATTATAACATAAAGACTTTCTCCAACAGAAGTCAGACCTATCCAGGGACTGAGAAACCACTACTTGGATCAAAAGTAATAAATATCCTCTTGTACCTGGCAAATATCAAGGCTTAGGATCAAATTAACTCTTTTTCTAAAATTAATTCCATTGATCCTGAGCTTACAAATGTTTTGTACAGTGTTTCCTTTAACAATTTCATTTATAGAATTTATTGTAAACAGAAATTTGTGGGCAAAATCTTTTTTTTCCCACCTTTGCATTCCATCAATGTTTGCTAGCACATAGGTCTCTAAATATTTGCATTAATAATTTCCTCACTGTATTACATTATTGCAGTGTTTCTCAGCACTCATGATGTTCTTTGTTTCTTTGGAAAGTATCATGCTTTTTTTTCTTGGTTAATACTTATTTCCAGTTTTGTTCATAACTTAACTGACCCAAAGAAACCAAATTGCCTTCACTTTCCAGCAGTTGTAACTACATAACTATTCTGGTTTTAACTACATATCTAGGTTACAATCCATACATAAAATATAACTCTGTTAAAATCATGTTATTTCTGGTTTGCAGACAAAATTTTCAGTTTTTCACAAGCACTGATGCTATGTAAACCAAACATCTATTTCATTAGAGCCTACCGATCACTTGTCATTCTAGTGATCAAAAATAAAACAAAAAATGCAGGCAGCAACACTGAATTACTGTAAAAAGATGACATTTCCTGGTCAAAATGAAAGCACATAGACTGTCTTACCAGTTCCATATTTACATGTGTCCCCTATATCTGCTTTTTTTTCCTCACTACACTACCCATCGAAGACAATACTGTTAAATAACTTATTGCTACATGAGAAAGAGAGAGAAAACATTATCACGCTGATCTTTAGTGGTAGCAGCTGTTACATAATTTTGTTATGAAGCTATTTCCTGCTGCTAGAGGGCTTGAAATAACATTTACTCGTATAATTGTAATTCCATTTATTTTATTCATCCTGGCCTAAATAAAAAGCATAAATTAATCCATATTGAATATTTCATGAAGATAACCTTTTTAGAATAAAACGAATTAAATGTTTTTACTAATATTTGACGTTTTATTACGAAATAACTGCTGGTAGAAGTCATATTTGAAACAACCAGAGCTACACTAACTTCAAATATCAGTTTGTCCTCCTCACAGGACTAGAATTCCACCCAAATACCTTTCATCAATCAGTAAATTATTTACTTATTATTTATTTACTATTATTTATACATATATATAAAAATATGTATGTGTCATGGTACCTTCTTTACCCCACTAAAAGTTTGACATCTGATTAAAATGCATCTTTTAAGTTACCTGTATGGTGAATGAAGAAATATATAGTCTCTAGAAGCCAAAAAGCAAATTCTCTAAGAGATGTCTCAAGACCGATATGCTCTTATAATTATTTTTCTCCTCACATATGACTAGTTTAAACTATATGTGAAGCTTATATATGTCTATTATTAAGTATGATGAATCTTACCTGAAATCTGGGAGCCATTTTTCTTAAAATATCCAATTAAAATCTAATCCTAACAAAATCAAAGACCTAGAGAGAATCAGAGCAACAAGGAAAGACAGAGGGGCCCTCATATCTTAGTAATCACTACAAAGAGAGAACACAGAAATAGTTAATTTCTATGACCATCCAATGAGACTGGTTAGACTCTTGTCTCTGGTCAAAAGGAGTCACAGAAAGGAGATTTCTCCCTGTAATGGCATGCAGCTGAAGGGGCTTGATGTACCAATGAGCATGGGACTTACTGGCAGCAGAGGTTTGGGGGGAATGCATAAAATTCATCAAAAGATGCTTTCAGGGGATTGTGGGATATGAGAAAATTGTTAGTTGATGTTAAGGAGAAGAGTCAAAGGTGGGGAAAGGAAGGGATCAAGGTGGATCTGGGAGAACAAGTGTGAGGGAAAAGGTGACAACATGGGCTGGCCAAGCGCAACAGGAATGAGAGACCAGAAGCTGGAGGGTCCTGAGCACCCAGGTGCTAGCAACTCAAGGAAGCTGCAGTCTAGGGGCCTGCTACAAACTGGACTGAGCATGTAAAGCTAGCTACACCAGGGACTCGGGTACTGCGTGTGTGTGTGTGTGTGTGTACTCCACTAACGGACTCCAAACCTGATAATGTGGAGCAGAGGAACAGTCTGTGCTGCTCGTGCTGGGATGAGAGCTGTGCTGAGGAAGACACCTTTCTGTCCTGGTCGGTCTCTGCGCCCAGCCTTGTTAGCACTGCGAGTCTGTCTCCGCTGGGAGCGTGCTCTCAGCCTTGCAGCGGGGTGGGTCTGGGATAGGAGGAGCTGCCCAGGTCCCGCTCACCCCCAGTTCAGCTGCCTCTGGGGAGGTGCAGCCTCGCTCTTCCACGTGAGCTACAGACCTGCAGAACGGCACCAGGACAGTCTTGCTCTCCAGCTGCTTACGAGGGCAGGACAGCATTCCTTAATGGCTCATTACTCCCTGCTCTCTGTTTATCTGGGCAACAACTGGAAGGAAGGACCTGCCAGATCTTCATCCGTACTCATATCTCTCTTCATTATTACCTGTCTGCAATTCTCCTGTGGGAGAAGCTCTTAAATTTTATAGTGATGGATCTGTATGTCCTGCTAACGAGTTCCCTAAACCCCATGTGACCTGTGGAATGGGGTTCATTAGGTGGGTTCAATTAATTTTTTAAAACAGTTAATAAATCACCACCACCAAAAAGTAGCCACCAATCTTCAGGAAAACAAAATTTAAAAAATCAGTATTAAGTGATCTGAATCTTAACTTACATGAGCAAACTGATGATGTGCTCATTTTAGGTAGAGACCGCTTATCTGCTTTCTCTATTGGTTTTCAAATAGTTGACTCTGCAAAGAAAATTAGTGAATGAGAGCTCTCTTTCTCTGCTGGTTTCCAGGTCCTTCTGCTTTCCACTTAGGACTAGAATCACATACTTCATTTGACTATCTGTACTATTAGTAAATCAGAGGAATAAAAAGGAAAAGGAAAAAAAAAAAAAAAAAAGAAAACAAACATGCTGCTATTCATACACAATTATACACAAATTAAGAGTCAAAAAGCTCTTATCCCTGCTGTTGACTACAGAGATTCATCTTGATCTTAATGCATTGCTCACATTAAGTACCATCTTGAGTGACAACAATAGAAACCCAAAACTTGAATCACACTTTAATCTGTGATTGCATCTGAATATATTTCATCCATCTCCCTGAACATTTATTTTTAATCACTCTGTAGCACGGTCTACCAGAGCAAAGTGAAAAAAGAGATGAGAGGACAGAAAATAAAAGAAAGTATTCCTGAAGAAAAATTACACTATTGCATCTTGTTTCTCGTTTTGTTTTGTTTTGTTTTTCTCATTCTATACTTGTACCATACCTAGTAGTCCAACTACTTGTCCTAAGGCTTCTTATTCAAGAATGAGGTGTTTGTGCTCCACTACAATATAAATATTAGATAATAAAAGTATTCTGGTGTGTTGGGTTGTAGCCTACAACCAACATCAATCTAACATAAAACCAATGGGGTTATAACTTTCAACCAATATTTTGCTATTGATCTAGATTTAGAACACTCTTATAAAATCCATCTTTTAGAAGCCGAATTGTTGGTAGCAGACAAATAATCAGTTAACAATGGGAAACAGAAGAAAAGTCAGAGAAAAGATAACAGGTTAAGGGGGGATAAGAACTAGGAAAAGACAAGAGAAAAATAGAAAAAAGAAAAAGAAAGAAGGGGGAATCTGAGAGAAAGGTTGTGGCAGAGAATATTATTTACATGAAGTAGATGAAAAAAATGCAAGAAGAAAGAGAAAACTGAAATAATAATGAATAAAAAGGCCTAGAAATTTAAGGAGAAGAAAAAATAAAACAGTTAAGAAATCAAGGGAAAATAATTAATGAGAAAAAAAAGTGATTTTTAAAACCTTTTTTCTGTGCATAGTTAACTAAAGGAAAGGAGGGTAGATGGAATAGGACAAGAAGAAAACTAAAAAAAATAAGGGAAATCTGTAGAGATTCTACCAAAGAATAAAACCAAGGCAAAGAGAAAAGGAGTAGGACATGATATGGCTTATGCTGCAAATATCAACATGTTAACTATCTCAACATTTTACACTATATTTTACTTTCTCTTATTTTCCATTCATTATAGTCTATACTCTTTTTGGGAAATCTAGTCTTGACCTGATATCCTGCAAATTGTTAGATATGAAAATTCTGTCTGCTATCTTAAATAAACTTTCCCATAATACAGCAGATGATTTATTTTAGTTTCAAGCCAATAGGTGGCATTAGTTTATTATGATAATGATATTTTGTATTTCACACTATTTGTGATCGATTTGAAATATGATGTAGAATACCTCAATACAGTGTGAAAATCTTAAGTATATATTTTCAATGTGCATCACTGAGATTACATTTCACTGATGTTTAAAATAGCTGGAAATTATAAACCCTTGAATTATACATAATTTACCAGTCAGGTTTGATTTTTGTGAAGATCTTCACTGGTGCAAACTATAAAGATAATTTTTACTTGATGATTTCTTTACACACTTTAAAATTTAAGAGGTCTTTTGCATCAATTAAAAAAATCTTCACACCAGGTGTAAGACTATATAACGAAATAAAGACATCTCAGCAGGTCATGTAAGAAACATCAATCATTCCTAGATTAATCAGATTGAATTTGCTCAATTCCACAAAAGTAAGAAACAAAAGAAGTGAACCCCACTGCTTGCCTCACAAACTTTCCTCCCACTGTATGTATTTGGCCAGCATGACTGGAATGATGAAGGTCTCTAGCACAGAGGCATAGACTCAGGCAAGCCTCTTGTAGACCAGTTTTGCCCCAGCTCAGGTAAAATCAACCGAGTCCTGCATCCTGTTTACAGTACTAGTGGATTTTCACAAGCGTAGCTGAAAGAGAGGCAGATAATAATAGCAGAACATTTTAAATCATTCCTGCCACTTTAGTAAGATCCAGATTTTTATAGGGAGATTCTCTGTGGAAGACTATTAGGTGTCTCATGCATGTGTCTAAATCATAATCTATGAATGTGAAAAAAAATCACTTTGACTCCTTGAGTAAAATTCTGCTGGAATTGTGCCATTTTAGACTTGGTCTAGTAAAGCTTTTAATTTCAAATGGAAATAATTATTCTTTTACTGTATTTCTTTTAAGGAAGTTCGAAAAATTGTACTCATGTCTTGAATGAAACAGCTTAGGTTTTAGTTGCCAAAACAGACAGCTAATCACATTTTTTCTCCCTCCTTTTCTCCCAACAAATCTCAATTACTTTTAAGCCTACAGACAATTTCTGCAAAACTGCCAAAGTCCAAATTCTTTCATTTTAATTTTTGTGAACAAACCTCATTGCTAAAAGAAAAAAGAGAAAGCTCATTCAGATGCAATACTGACTTTGTTGAAAAGCATTTCAGATGTTCCAGTGTTAAATTCATAATTATATATCATCAGTATGTTTAGACACTCAAACACTATCAAACAATCCCTGTAAGAGTTACTGCACAGCGTCTCTCCTGGGATGACATGATGGGAAATACAGATACAGAATTCTGACATCTTCTGCCTTCTAGTATCTCCTGCTCTCTAAATATTACTATTCGGTGCCCTAAAGCTCTCTTTTTACCTTAGCTCTTACTGATTTTGTTATATATAAGAAATGTCCAGAACAATCATAGACACACCTTGTACCTTGCCATCTGTGTTTAAAATACTTAGATTTCTGGAGGCTAAACATTCTCATTGTTATTGTGTTCCACCAGCTAAAATGTTAGCAAGAAAACCAACTCCTACAAAATTAAGTTGCTTTTCTTGGAAAAATATTTTGAAATCTCAGCTTGAAAGGTAGCAACACTGCATTCAAGGGATGCAGGATAAAAACCTTGCAGTTTTAAATGTTATTAAAGTTTGCATTCAGTGAGATATAAAGGTCCATTAAAATCACATATTTGTAATCTTTCATGTTGCATAGGCAGAAGCTGTACCCAAGTACTCTTATTTTCTATGCCCAAATTGCTGAATGTCTCAAGGCATAAACTCAGGGCTTGAAGAGACTGCATCAGTCACCAGATCCAGTCTCCTGCAACTGTGGGAAACAATGCCATAAGGACTAAACTCAAAAACATTCTCCACAGCATCTACCCTATTATCTTCTCTACAATAAAAGGCATGAGACACTTCTAAAATATGACAGATTTAAGACTACTATACCAAGGACAGCATGCCTCGAGGTATCAGAAAAAGAGCAGGAGATAAGAAGGTTGCCAGTAATGCACTGAATTGCTGAAGTGCAGAGTATTTGTTATCCAGAAGTGAATGCAGTCACCACTTCCCTAATGATGTCCGCCCATCTGCCTGGAGGAAAATTGTTTCCTATTTCCTGAAATTAAATATCTGGTAATTATATTAAGTTGTTTTGTAAATACGGGAGCAAGTAACACTAACCAACAACTTAAAAATTTGGAAAACAGCTCATGTATGGAGAAGCTGAACAATCACATTCATCCTTAATTCTGAGCACTGAGAGCTTGGGATTTGATGTAATCACTGCCAGAGTAAGCCAATTTCTTTCCCGGAGTGGGATTTATTGCTTATGTATCTTGTACATATTAAATAGATATTTAGATTCAAACAATTGGCTGTGACATGAAGACCAACAAACTCAGGTCAAGGGTTGGGGGAGGAGAGAGAATCACAAATGATATTGAAATCCCTTACTGTTGAATTATTAACACAACAATCCAATGGCAAGTATTAGAACAGACCCTTCAGGAATTCAGGCATGGATATTTGTAGTCACTTCTCAGCTATGGAAAAAGACCTTCACTGATCATTTCTGTGAATTGGTTTCTGGGATATTATTTAAATGTTGGCTTGTAAAATCACCCTTTTAAATTCAAAGACATATATCTAGATTATTATACTTTAGCAACCATGATGTGATCAAAGGAAACATTGGAACAAAACAGTGACAGAACCTGATGACCAAATCAGGTCAGAAGACCTGAAAACTTCTTTCCCCAGGACGTGTTTTTCTGTGATCAAAGAAAATTTCCACTCTAAGAATCCTTGCCTTAATTATGCAGTCAGGGAATGCATCATCAACTAAATGGACAGAGGTACCCAATCTATTGTTGAATAAATGTTGTTTTGGAAGAAGAGGAGTGAAAGAGAAAGAGAGAGAGAGAACCTTTTGGGATGGATGTGAATATATGGCAACAAAAGTCAGTGTCATTAATTGGAATTTTCAATACTTGAGATATTCTAGAAATAAGGAGGGGACTAAGCCAAGCCTCCTACAAATTATGTGCCATTAAATTCAGTCAAAACCATTTCTGACCTTTTACTTCATCTCATAAGTATTTTCCTTCCTTTCTTCTTAATCCCTATTAATTTAAAAAATGTGCCTTCAGGAGACACAATATATCATAAGATTCTCAATAAAGCAACTGCTGAGTATAGGGAGGTTTCCAATATGGTTGAGAAGTAGTCTCAACTGAGTAACCAGTAAAAATAACATAGGAAAGAAGAAACAGAAAATACTTTCGTTTAAAACTATACATGGTTTCCCAGACCCATTCCTTGAAAGAACCAGACTGACAGGATCATATCTTTTTACCCAAAATGCTAGAATTCTGATCACGTTTGTCAAAAGTCCTAGAAGAAGGGATATAGCAAGAACCCTTCTTTTTCTAGACCATCCATGTTCTTCCAAAGGTCCATTTCTTCACCTAAGGGATGATACCAGTGACAATAGATAAACAAAAGACATCTACAAGAAATATTAGAATATATGTTGAGATCAGTGATAAATCTGTGTATACAAAAGCTATCTACAGCATATTTCTGCCACTTTCCTTTAACAAAATCACATAAACAGGTATAACCCACTCTAATGGTTATAATTTGTACTTCACTGAATACATAAGAAACAAACACGTTATCTTCAAAGGCCTCATGGATATGGCACAAATCACCTAAGGGACCATTCTGCTCTAACGATCATGACCATCTTTGACATCTACAGAGGAACAACATCCAGAGCCACGTACACTTCTGCACAACTTCCTTTTTCACCCACTGACAAATCTTTTCTAAATCCACATAGCTTTCAGGGTGAACTGTATTATCAGGATTTTTAAAGTAGAAACACAAGATTATGCTTCCTTTAACCAGCATTTATGTCTTAAATACATAATTTGAATTAAATAATAACTCCGCTGATTGGAAAAGAGAGACTTTTTTTTCCTGTCTCATAATCATAACATTGTTTAACAGTACACATGAACAGTTAGATCTATTCAAAGTAATGTTGCATCCACAATCAGTTTTATAGTGCAATCATCTATCTGTGAGCAGAAATGGCTACAGTGAGGTGTCAAGCTGAAATGCTTTCCAAGAGCAGAAGCCTGCCAAACACTATATATTTGCCTCTACAGTTCAGGTCTGGTCAGAAATTATGTGAAATGGTGTTGGGAAGATTCAGTTTCACAAAATTTGAACAGTATTTCAAGCAAAATTCTGCCATGCATTTTGGAGAACTGTCTAAGCCCAGGGAGTCGATGCTTTCGGCTTTCCTTATTCCAAGGTGTTCATCCAGTATATCTGTGTGCAGTACTCAAGTACTGAAATTCCTAACCTGGAAGTCTCCTTTGGACCCACCTTCAGCCATAGCTACTGAAGTCCTTGGCTGTAGGGTGACCTTGTCCTCAAGCCATGAATGAGGGTCTTGGATTTGCAGCCCTCTACTTGATAAAACTTCAGACCAAAATAAAGTTTAAAATTTTCTGACATTTCCTAACTCCATTCTGGACAGTTCTACTCCTGATTTACTGTCAGAGCAAATTAAAGTTATTTCTTTTGAAATACAAATTTAATAAAGTAATTAACAGTAGTAGGCAGGACAAACTATAATAGTGTTTTATCACAATCTGCTTGCAACAGGGGAGATAAAGAATTTTGTCTTGAGCGATGAGAAAGAAGGGAAAATGTCTGGTTCATCTTTACATCTTCAAAGACAGGTGAGCGCATTTGCAACATACTCCCAGAGACTTCTTGAGAGATTTGGTACTTTGCATACATGGGCAACAGTAAACCTACGTTTGCAACTGAGTGCATCGCTATTTCATTTTGTTTGCTAGGAAACATCCAATACTTCCACTTTCCAAGCTTGCAAATTGTACAAGGTAAACCAGTGAACTGTGTGGCATGACACTTAATAAATTATCATGGTGGTTCTCATTAATAATGATTGTGAAGTTCTCACCTTATAAAGGTATTTGTGAATACTGGTTTCTAACATGGCCATGTATTACCTAATACAGGAATAGTCACCATTAGTTAAAAACATAAAAGCGGCATAATTAATGTAGCTACCAAGAAAAACTAAAGCCTCATTTATTTCTGGACTAACTTGCTGTGTAACTGTACATGAACAAAGGAGCAGAAGTGACTGGAATGTCACTATTCAAATCCATGCTTCCTCGGTAAAACTAATGTAAACAGAAATCAGTTATGCTGCTCATTCATTTTATTCCTTATTCCTTCATATGTTTTGTGTAGGGATGACAGCCCCAGCCAGCCCTCCACTTCTAGGAACAGATAATTACTGCACTGATTGCCTCAGTTCTAAGTTATTCTGTTCATGGTGGTTGCTAGATTGTTTTAAGTGCAAACCAGATGTGAAAAAATACAGAAAAATCGAAACAGAAAACTGTCAATCATTTTCTCTTTAAAATGCTAGCTTGAAAAAGTAAGAAAAGCTTTATGGCAGATTGTGGTTTGCTTTGTTGTTTTTTGTTTTTTTTTTCATGTCAGACAAGAATCAAACTGTCTAAAGTACCAGGGGACCTTAACTACCCTGTCTGTTCTTATCTAAATGATAAAAGACTTATGCTGACCTTATTGCTTAAACATGATATTAATACAGTAACATTTTTCTTTCCCTGTACTGCAGGAAGAAGAGAAATGGCAACTCATAACTGAAAGCTACCCAGTCAACAGAGTCCTTTTGTAAAGCTATACAATAACAGTGTTGACCAGCCTAAAACAGTTTAAGGTAACTCTTTAAAATAATGTGGCAAAAAAACCATACCCTACAGGGTAAAAAATATTGCCTTGTAAATACGCAAACTTGCTCTCACGAACTGTTATAGACAGTGCTCTCTCTGATACTAAAAATTCAGCTTTATAAATTAGGTACCACTTACAACAACTAGAACAGCTGTATTTCTTCAGAGGTGAAACAACAAGAAAAGATCCTACCAGATGCCCCAAAGTAATGGAGTCACGGTAATAGTGACATAAATATGAATAACCAGCGTTGCCTGAATTCTCTTGTTACAACAGCAGCATTCATCTTTTGAGAACCAAGTTTTAATTTTAATCTTTTGCGCAACACAATATTTGCTGGCTAACAAGGACAACCCTTAAATTTAAGCTTTTGAAAGTTTTCAGTTCACCATATATAGAGACAGAGGAATATTATTCTGAACTTTTTGGAGACAACCAGTGGAATGAATGTGGAAAAGAAAAGGTAGAGCTCTATACTAAAAAAATACTATTAATCAAAGTCTAAAAAAACCCCACAAATAATATATCTTAATTACATTTCATTTTAGTAGTGATACTTCTGTATTGTTTTTAATGACACAAATGATTCTATTTTTATTCTTTACCTTGATACACACTTATGTGAAATTAGAACAACTGAGAAAGTTATTTAATTTCCTATGTACCTGTAGTCATTTGGGACTGGGAAAAAAATTCAAAAGATTTAATATTACTTTTTTTTTTTTTTTTTACTTAAGCTTCTGCAGTTTGCTTAGGGGTTTCATGACTTTGCTTATTAGGCTTATACATGTTAAAGTTTGTTTTTCTAGGTATGCGTGCTCTGGGAGTCCTCAGGTATGATCTGTATTTCTGGACCTTGTCATTAAACAAACTTCATTTAATAAACTAGACTATACAGTTCATACCTATATTCCAGCTCTGTATTTTTAAAATGGTAAAGAGCTCTGATATAATGAACTAAACTAAGCTATGTCAACATCGCGCACACAAATTTTCAGTATCAACATTTCAATATCAACACTATGGAGATGTGGAACACACTAAAAAATGTTAACTGTGAAACATACTGTCCATCAATTCTTATCAGAAAAGATACTGAAATAAAATTAAATACATAAACATATAAGTACTTCCCAGTTTTTGAACTAGTGTACATGTATGTCTGAACTGCATGAGTTTTTGCTTGATTTTTAATTCCAACTGAAGTTTCTCCTTCCTTCTTTTTAAATAAAACAATGAAATTATTTGAAATAAAAAGGTATTTTATTTTTCTAGCTAAAACTTTAACTACTCTTGTGTAGGTATGTCAACTAAAAGGAACAAAGATTATTTGTCTAATTGAGATATCGTTGGAAGAAAAAGATCCTCATATCATTGGAGAAAAATAGCACAGACCATAACAAACCTTCCCCAAAAGTCAGATGATTGTTCAAATGACATTTTATCCCAGTGTCTGTTCACTTTCCCAAAGCTTTCTGGACTGTCCTTCCACTGTGGGAAAGGAACCACCATTTATCATAGCCTGCTTCTTGCTTGCAGGGCCCTATTAACCTCACTGTCAGCTCCTGACATCTCTTCTTGCATAGACATGAAGGCCAGCTTTCCTGTCACCTTTATTAGTCTCCTTTTCCCTAAATCTTCCCTTAACAAAGATACATAACTGTATTTTGCCTATATTAAATTCAATTGTGTTCTTTGAAAATTTGTCAGGTATTTGGAAACTGCCAACATGAATTTGTTTCTTATCTCTTCAATACATTGAATGCGTTATTAAGAAACTGAGATGAATATTTGAAGGGAAATAAGGAAAATCCAGATCTTAAATATATACTGTAGGGACCTATTCTGTTCAGAAAAACATAAAGACCTCTGGTTGTTGACATTTTGGCCACTTTGGCCACTTCAGTGTATAACCATTCACTTAAACTTTCTGACCCGAGGCACAGCAACAAGCTACTTCTTGAATTGCAAAATAACTGAAATTTCAGAATCTCCTGTGGACTCTTCACTCCCAGGACTGTTGCTCAGTATTTTCCACCACCATCCTATTGCTTGCATCCATCTGCTAACCTGGACTGTGCTTCCTGACAATCTCAAATTGTCAGTATGGCAGTGCATGTGGCTGGCTCCTAATAGCTCCTCACACTGGGAATTCTCCCCCTTTCCCATATTCTGCAGCTGGCTGTGGGGCCCCAGGGAGAAGGGCAACTCGCATCCAAAAATGCCACAGGACCTATTTTCTAAGCACGATCCCAGCACAACCTTGATGCCCACGATCAGGTAACTTAAAAATAAGAAAACCAGAGAGTATAAACACTCGTCACATGATCTTTTATTATGTGGTTCACTTACTTAAGTATACACTTCCCTTCCTATTCAGTTTACAATATATGCAGCCATGCAAGAATAATACAACCAAACACACCACGAGACAAATGCATGGAGGGATTTTTGATTAAGTGAAACAAAATTTGATTATCAGCAGAACAGATAAATATCCTCCCAACTGAAGACTGCTTACTGGCCCAATTTCTACTTTCTACCCCCTGCTGCTCTTTTGCTTCACTTACTAAGAGAATATGTCAAAAATAGGTATGTAGCACAAAACAGTTTTCACATTTTTATTAACAGATCCATACTTTTGCTCATAGTTTCAAGGGGGGACAAATTAATCAGAAAGCGCTGGTGGAAACTTTTAGTTCAACTATTACCATTTTAAGTAAAACTGAGTTAATGAGAATAGAACTATACTTCTAAAATTTAACTGTAATAGTCATTTTCATGCAAACACAATATGAGTAAAGGCATCTAACAGCTTCACACTGGGATGAGCTGCAGTGGTGAGGGAATCACAGGAAAAGAAAGGAAGACAGTTTTCAATAGAACCCCTTGTTTCTTAAGCAGAAATTGTGTATAATACATGTGAGAATGTTCTATTAATATCCTAGGACAAGACTGAAAGGACTGGAGCTGAGAAGTGCATGTCTTATTGTTGTTTCATACCTCACAAGCTGTTTGCTGCTTTCTTTAATATGCATTTCTTGTCAAGCTGTGGAGGTGTTGATAAAAGTATTCACCATGTCATTTTCCCATCCTCTCTCATAAAACATTGATGAAAACAGAAAAGGAACTGCACTGGGGAAAAAAAAGTACATACAAAACATCAACTTAAGCTGAAGTATTTTTAAAGCAAAATTCTCACTTTTCCATTAAAAATTGTTGGAAGGGCTTTTTTGAAAAGTATCCTTATCCAGGAGGAGTCCTACCTGACGGAATATTTGGAGCAACAGTCTTTAAGCTATAATTGGCCACCTAAGATTTAAAAAAATAGATGTATTTTTGAGACAAAACACAAAAAAGGGGAAATTAAAAAAATCCATCTAGGACCACGAATGGCTCTCTCCTCACTAGATGCATATTCTAGTAACTGAAATTTGGTAACAGTGTTGTACAAGGTGGTAAAAATTTTAGTTAGAGATCATCTGGATATATACATAAAAAAATGCAGGCTATGCAGTTAAGACTTATCTAAAAAGGACCCAAATCCACCTTCCCAGTGGTAAAATTGAAAGCATGATACTATAATGAATCAGATGTGTTTGCCTTTGATTTACTCTCTCTTCCAAAAATAGTCATTACAAAGTCTGCAACAGAAAACACATGGGGTTTGATAAGATTTTCATGCTTCTGATAGGTAGAGACAAAACACACAGCAAAAGTACAATCTACAGAGCAGCAGTCAAATCTTCTACACTGCTTTCTTTTTTCTTCATGGTTAAATGTCTTAGGAAGGTCTTTTCTTATGAAGTTCACCAACAGAACCTTATGAAAGGGAATCTTTTTTATACTCAAAGCATGCCCAGTTTAATGAAGCAATTTTCCCCAGTAAATTTTCAGTAAATTAAGTTTGTTGATGCCCCTAGTAAATACACATCGAATCCAGCATCAAGTCAGAAAGCAGCAATGCAAGGACACCTGAACTGGGGAAGTGAGAAGAGGAAGTGACTTTCAATCTATCTGCTGAGAAGCAAGCTGCAAGGAAGCTAGAATAGCAGCAAAGGAAAAAGCTGGAGGTATAGTCACAGGAATATACATATGATACTTCTGACATTTCATGTTTTACAACTTTTTGATGATTTTTTAAAATTTTTTCACTCTTTGCTCTGTCTGAGTAAAGGTGATTTAACCCATCTTTCAAAGGCTGCCTATTATGCAGTATGATCCCTCTCTCATCCTTTTCACTCCTGCCCTGAGATTACCTCTTATATTATACACATTTTGACATTCTTGAGAGTTGAGAAATGTGCTTTCCTGTTTTTTTGTCTTTTCTCTCCATGAGGTGGGTTAAGGTCAGGTAATACTAAATACCATGCAACAGCCATATGAAATCTCTTCTCTAGCCAGTTCTTTTTTGTTAAGAGCTTACAGCTGTAAGAGTACTTTTTTTTTTTTTTTTAAAGAAAACTAGCACATGTTCCTCTATGACTGCACTTCACAAACAGATATTGAAACATATAAAAAATGCAACTTATTCAACATTTTGCTGTGTATTCATAGGATGTAATATTCTCTCCCAAATAAATTTGATTTCTTGTATTACCTCTTTTGTGATTGTCTGAGCTGTCTGACACTAATAAAAATAACTCACTAGAATCCTTACTTTATAGAACTGGGATTGATCTGAACTCTCATTTTATTTTGTAACAAATTCACTGGAAATCTCCCTTGATTTTCACATGAAGTTTAAAAATTATAATAAAAATTTTTCTTTTAATGTGTACTACAATTTCTAAAGACACAGATGAAACTATAGCATGTCACAGAAAGTAGGAGAGATTGCTGTGGAAAAGTCTTATGAGAAATATTTTTTTCTGGACTTTGGCCATTATTCTGTGAATCAGTGTGGCCGTCAGGTATTGACAAATGTGTCACAATGACAATGCTGAGCAAAAAGAATTAACACAAGCAGACATTTCTTGAACTGTTTAGAAGGGAGGTTTTGGAATTGAATTAAATGTGACTTCACAGACCGTAGACTCACAGAGCTTGACTGTGGTGGTGAAGATCTTTTCCCTGTGAATATCTGTTTCTCTTGAATGGTGTACATTTGGCACTATTGAAATAGCATTCTGTCTGGATAATAATCTAATAAATCATATTTCTCAGGAGGAGAAAAATGTTTTGCATCTCTACACTAGGCAACTGACAGCACCAAGTGGCTCATAAAAAGACCATGGTTTTAATATTCTGTAACTGTGCAAGAAAATGATGCTGGGTAGGGTCCTATTCACCAGTCACACAAATGTGCTAAGGAGTGATGGTGTGATGCAGTTTTGATATAGATTAAACATTTTAACAAGCTGAAAATTATCAGCTTAACCAAAGGTTAGAGCAGGGTACTGATAGAACTGATTTGATTCTAGTCCAGTTTAATTTAAATGCTGGCAAGGAAACCTGAGGCAGAAAATGACAAACTGGTCACTGCCAAGATATTTTGGACCTCCTTTTTACAATATGAAATTGTTTGTTTCTGTGTTTTTTTTTTCCTGCCCCCATGCAATGTTTATACCATTACCAATGTAACAAGTGAGATCTCTGTCCAAAATGCAGACATTTGGCGGGAAGTCTGTGTTTTCACAGCATTTTATAAGAGAAATCCTACTGTGAATTATGAATGAATGATAACTACCAGAAAAGAATATCCCTGATTTCCATCCCCTCAGTGGTCAGTGAGCCTTCTCTGGTGTTTAGCTTTCTTCTTGGACTGGGTGTTAAGAACAGCTGAGTTCATCCCTCTGTCCTGTACTACTCAAAGGACTTCTTCATAAGAAACTTAGCTTCTGTTATTTCACAATTCATGTTATGATCTTGTAATAGGCCGACATAGAGATTCATACCCAAGGTCAGTTATTCTGGCAAGCCACAAACCTGCCACTGTACAGGCAATCCAGCTTTTAGTAGTAGAGAACACAGTGTTGCTGTGGTCAAAATCCATTTATAATATGTAAAGCAGCCTTTCAAATCAATCAGAGGCAGTGAGCTGTAAAGAAATTGCATCCCAAGGAATCTCCTTGCACTTCCATTTTAATGCACAGCATCATTACAGATCTCACATCACATAAAATCTGACTTCTGTGAGAACAAATGAGGACATTAAATTCTTTTAACTCCCACTGACATGGCTGCAACTATAAATCATGTTCAGAACTGCCTGGAAGTCATAAACCTAAACCAGAAAACAAAATAAAACCATCAAAATTACTTCATTTTTGTCCTGGTTCCATATTTTGCACAAATGAAAACCTGTATGCAGGACTGACGCTCAAACCCTGAAAGCAGTTACCTGTATGAGAACCTTTATGCTCACAAGTAGCCTGAATTCAACCAGCAAGGAAATCGAAGGGGGCAACACCCTTTTATATGTGTTTGCAGGTTCAAAGCATTAGATTACCTTCAGGTTCCAGGTGCAAGTACTGTCTTTTCCTTCCATATTCTATTTAGACATTATAAGCTGTAAAGATCGTGTAGAATTTTAAATTTTCATCCATGAGATAGTACAGCATTTCATCCTCTAGAATATTTCCACGCATCAATGAAGGTGAAACCTCCAAGACACCAACGAAAAGTTTAGCAGCCCTGCATGGATCTGACAGGATTCTCAGCAGTATGTGAAAGCTTCTACCGCTGCTCTAGGAAACTGAGTGGCTGGAAGGAATTTAAAATTTCAGCAACAAACACAAAAACAGCCGCTGGCAAAAGGAGTGCTAGTTACAAACTCAGTACAGCAAAAATACTGATGCTCTAGTTCAAGCATCAACAGCACATTCCCTGATGGCACAGCTAGATGACTTCTACTAATTCCCGTATCTCCTACTGAGTACTGGAAGACTGTTGTTCCATCTGTCGGCAGTGGAGAAGGGGGGGGATAGGGGGAAGTCACTTATGCGCGTTTGCTAAGAAGAAATAATATCCATCTTACAGCAGCAACAGCAGCATAGCAACAGTATGCCCATATATGCATAGCAAAGCTGGAGCCCTGTGTTTCAGAGGTTCCTTGGTTGTGCTAAAGACACATGATGAACCTTGTCTCTCCAAAAGTCAGTCTCGCTGTTACACTTGTTGCTGATACTGTTGAAATTACAAATGCTAAATTGGCAAATGCTGTCATGGCCTAAGGCACATTCCCTTGGACTGTGGGGAGTAAAGCGGTATGCAACCTCCAGGGGGGATTTCATGTCTAAAGACAAAGTTTCATGGGGATAGTAAGAAAGGTTATTAAAAATGTGATAAAACAATTGCTCCAGGGTATGGGCAACAAACCTACCAGTATGGCAGAAAGGTATGACAAGGCATATCAGTTGACTAAATATCTTCTTGTTTTATTCACTATTTGGGGACTGTACTAGAAATTGTCTGGCAGAGTTCAGGAGCTCCTGTGGCAAGCACAGCTGCTCCTGCTATACTGTCTCCTATGCAGTGTAGGAACCCATCTAGTGTCCTGGTCCTTGTGTGTATTTCAGTGGGAGCTGGCAAACAAGATTTACCCCAGTTATTGTTTGGTTCCTTTTATGCCCTATGAAGGGAACCATCCCCTGCCATCATTTGGGAAAGACAGTACAAATACACAAGGATTTTGTGTGAATGAGGAAATCTTGTTTTTCATTTCACATCTTCCGTTTGGTCAGAGAGTGCTCAAAAGAACACGAAGCATGATTCAGGTGTCTTTGTTTTATGGAAACAGATAAGAAGATGTGCCAAACCCTCAGCTACAGAGGAACCCCTCATGAGCCAAAGAAAATAAACACAGCCTGATGCTTACTTCTTCCATTCCTGTGTCCCTGGGATAGTCTGAGGTATTGTGAGTTATCACAGAACTTTGTGGATGTAACCTGAGCATCATTAGGGAATAGCAGAGTTTCTTCCATTTATTAAATATTACTGAGAAAAAAAAATACCAAACTGTCTTTTGACTTCATAGAAATTCACTTCGCACTAACCAATTCTCCTGTGTCCAGCAGATCCAGGTATTCTCTACTCCATTCCTTTCTGTATTCTTTCCATTACTGTACTTGGAGTAATTGAACTCCACAGATGTTAGGATTTAAGGATGTAAATATATGAGATTGTATGGAGTGAAAACACCTATCATGTCCTTAAAACCAGTTGCTATCACACAGCTATTAACTTAACTAAACCTCCTATGCGGTGTTCCATATTGTTTCACTAGTTTTTGCTTGGGCTAATTCAGTCAGTTCTGAGGAAGTAAACCAGCAAATCAACAGTGGAACAAGGTGCAGATCACAATCCCATATGCAATAGAATTGATTAAATTAGTTTAGAGAATATGAATTCAGTAAGGCACATGGGATACATGCTTAAGTCACTACATGATTTTGAAGAAGTGTAACATAAGGAAAACAGTTAAACAAAGGAACTTCCTTAAGGAGAAACATCTGTTCAGCCACAGGAACAGGAATTTCTTCTCCAAACTTCAGAAATTATGAGAGATTTCTTAAAAGTGCAATACATTGGGAGTAGCTTGACTGATTCTTGATCAAATAAAATAGTAATGGGAAACAAGATGATTTGAACAATTTTCCTTGGGGAAAATAAAATAAAACCATTTTTTTTTAAATTTGGATGAAAAATGAGACTGGATTTCAAATGACCATCACAAATCCCATCAAGTCTAAATGCTACAGAATTTTTCTGTTTGATTTTCATGATATTTGTACTTGAACAAAGCAAAAAATATTTAGCTTTTCAGGAAAAAAGGGAAGAAGATTAAAGATCTATTTATTTGACCAAATTTTTGTACATGTGTGCAATATGGTCTGTAACAGTTAAGTTCAAGTATGATGTCATTAACATAGATTTATGAGCCATATTCCAGTCAAAATATGTCCCTTAACTGAAAGAATAATTGGGCTTAGAGGGTGTGTGAGTGGCTAGAGTCATGCTCTGCTGTCAAATTACAACGTCATTCTTTTTTAAGTGCAAACCTAAATATTCCTCAAAATCCACCAGTTTAGCATGGAAGAAAAGAAGCATGCTGGGTCAAAATTTTGCTAATTTTGAAGGGAGGTGAAATGAAAACTGTGACTTGTTTTCACTGCAGTACATTCCAGTGTCTATCCCGACACAGTGTGTTTGAATAATATCTTTAGGGCTGCTGTGTAATTTGAATATTCAAACACTTAGGAAGTTTAAGGAAGGATAGCGACCCAATTAACAGTTATCCACATATAAACATCCAGCACATACACTGTAGCTCTTCTGAGTTTTGTGAGGCACTTAAAGCTGGTCTCAGCCATGCTGGTGCAAAAACGGCCCCCAACAACATGCTCCTGTATCCCTTATAATCTACCACATCTCTTGCGGGGAACGCCTGATGCAACTAAACAATAATAACCTTATTTTGTAAATGTTTAAGCTCTGCTCAGCTCACCACATGTTTGAACATTAAACTGTACTTAAAAAATGTGGCAGAAATGTGTGGTGATGTCGAGCAGTATCATCCCTCTGGGCACAGCACGTCTTCAAGCAGACGTACCTGCAGTATACCACAGCCTAAATAAAGCTGGAGTGTTCATTTTGGCTGAAGTTAATAGAAAGGTTGTTACCAGTGCCCATGAGGCTAAGATTCCCCCTGTAAATGCTCATTTGAACATATCTGCCTTAGGCTCAAGGTTCCCTAAGCCTCTGTATAGATTGTACATAGATCAGCCATTTAACTGCCTCGTGGTATATTTGCATGACATACTGGATGCTCACATTTTATTTATTATGTGGGAAAGTCCTTCCTAGAGCAAACAACAGCTAGAAGAAAGAAGCTGGATCTAGCTTACAAGCATTTAAATGTCATTTTAAAGTTGTCTTTGACTCTGAAGGAATTCCAGATTTATGTTTCCTGGAAAACAATAAGTGCAGCAGGCTTTCTGAAAAAATATGAATAAAATCTAAATGGTGTTGTAAGAGGAATATATAATAACCCATTGATGGATAATCTGAAGAACCAGCTCTCAAAATATGAAAAGCTGTCTCTGTGAAATAATGGCAGTATTTCTCCAAATTACCTAACTCTCTTTCAGAACTACAGTTGGAATAAGCTTCCCAAAAATTTCATAATTTCCACTAAAAGTGAAGAAATGTAGTTTTGACACAAACTGTAAAACAGAAGAAACCTTCACAGATTGAAATGTTCATTTTTATGTTTTTCAACAACATATTCATTTTGAAATTGTACAGTGATGAAGAAACAATACATATCTCCTTTCCATTCTAGCCTGCTTTGTTCAAAGAAAGGTTTTAAAGGCAATGATCGAGAAAATATACATGATCACTCATAAAAGAAGTGTGATGCATAATACCTCAGAATTACCATTACTGCTTTTCCCATGACTGCGGTTAGAATATCCACAGGTTTTAATTACCTGCAGTCACTTGTTAAAAATCAGTCTTTTATATGCATTCATTCTACGGTAAATCCAAATTTCCTTACACACCTTTTAATTCAGGCAGAAGTCCTAAAAAATACAGAAGTCAGGATAAATGCTACATTAATCAAGGTTACTTAGTAATTTTTATTGTATGTTTTACTCAAATTCTTGTTCTATTTTTTTAAATTATTTTGTTAAATAACTTACATTTTATTCTACTTATGGAAAGGGTCACAGTTGAAGGTAGATTTTTTGAAAGGTTTTGATGAGAAGGCAAATAATACACGCCAGTTCTAAAATATTTTCTATCATGTATCTTCATTGTTTACATATCATTTCCTGTATAAGCCTGTATAAACAGATTTCAGTGAAGAACAGTCTTGTGTGTGTGGTTATAGTTTCCACAAAAGGGTTGGCTGTATAATTTTGCAGCAGGCATGAACATGTTTTCTTTAATTTTGTCTTTTTTCCTTTGTATTTATTTCTCCCTCTGTTTGTTTTTTGTTTTTTTTTTTTTTTCTTTTTTTGTTTTGTTTTGTTTTTTGCCATTGTTCAGTTGTTGCTTACAAATGCAATTCATTACTGTTCAGTTTTTCTGGGAAGGCGACATTAAGCAAAACTGTTCTCTGAGAAACAATCCAAATCTATCTATTTTCATAAAGGTTTCTATATTTATGTTTAGCAGAAAAGGAAGTCTGCCTCCCTTAATTTTAAAGCTATCTTCTTCCTTCTTTCAAGAGAAAGAGTCAAGATTCTCAGATCCTTAAGCAAAGTGAAAAATATACACTATTTTTATTCATTGGAACTATTATCGTAAATCCAGTAACATCACAGTATTTATCTTTTTACAGATGACCGACAAACTACCATTTTCTCTTAATACTTCTGAGCTTTCTCTTATTCTGAGAATCCATAATGTTAGGCCATCTTTGTTTTTAAGTGAAATCTCTGGTCTGGCAGCGCTTCCTGTTATCCATGACTTAATATAATACAAATCAATACAGATGAAGGTTCAGAAGTAACTAATCTTAGCTATTGCAAAATCTGTTAGAAGATGTGAAGTATATATATGAGGGTGAAATTGCAGCTTAGAACTTTTCTTTACAGTAGGCTTAGAAAACATTTGCATATTTAATAGATAGTTATCAAAGGTCAACTCCATCAGCAGCACTGTTGTAATGCTACATAGAAATCTGCAGAACAAGCCTTCAGTCTTTCTGGTGTTTAAATTTTAGTGGTCTGCCCACTGTTGAGGCCAAAGGCATAACTAACTCCTGTAGTCCTCCTAAAAAAATCAAATTGGCTGCTACCATTTAAAACATAACACATTAATATGTACTTCTCAAAACAAAAAGATGATCAGGAATGTAAAATATGTGAAATTACCATAAACCCATAGGAAATTAACCTCAATATAGCAAAATTTTAAAATCCAAGCACTAGAAAGGAATTTAAATTAGTGGCATTTTAGTAAGAACCCAGTAAGTTTTTGCAGCACAAAAAGTTGCCTTTGAAATTAGTGAGTCTTGTGCAGCTATACCTTTACTCAGGTAGTCCTTCGCTTTCTAAAAGGAGAATTTTTTTCCACACATCTTGAAGGTGATTAATACTGGCATTGTAGAGAGCAAGATCTTCAGGGAGATGACTGTTGCTAATTAACTTTTGTACCACTTCTATTTTTTATTTTTAATAAAGTATTTACATTTTTCCCTGAAGGGTCCATTTGATTACAAGGATATTTCGGATTTACTTCACAAGATGGGAAACCTGATGATTATTTTTCTAATTAGACATAGAACCATACACAAAAAGACATGTGCCTGTACACAAAGAGTGGGTATTTAACATTCATAGGTGCTTGAATGTGACTTAAATTACTGACATATGCAGGGAAGATGGTTCCATGCATGAGAAAGCACCATGAATTCATACAAACAATCTCTGTCTTTTCAGTATAAATATCCTGGATTTGGACTGAGAAATAAATATTCCAAAGACTGTGACTCACCAGTTGAAAAACTAAAAACAAAGATCACATCCAGAAATCTCAGTAACTGGGGGTGTTACATCGTAAAAAATGTTTCCTGAAAATGATTCTCACATGAACTAAGATTTCATTAGAAATCTTCCAGGGGACTTAGCCACTGGAAAAATAATTTGTTTCCTTTTCACTGACTTGCAGCTAGTCTGAGGTCACTTTTCTTTGTATTTTTAAAGAAGCTACTTCATCATATTCTTCTCCAATTTTGCCAAAAGTCAAAAGGATTTATTGCATAGTCCTCAGCTAAGCAGAAAGCTGAGAGAGAATGATGACTGGGTATTTCTAATAGCAGCCACAATAAAAAGGTATTCCATTGGACTGTGTGAATAGTACTTGAATATTAAATTAGATTCCCATCTTGCATTCTGACAGACAAATTTAGACATGCAGATATATATATATATACACACACACACGCACACCTTCATGATCAGATGGACAAGCATGTACTTCATATTACTTTTATTTCTCTTCTTTCTAGCTCTGCAAAAGTGCAAGAAAACAAAAAGGCAGGGAAGGAGGAAAGGAGGTTTGATCAGCATATCTGAAAACATTCAACACACTTGTAAGGAACAACTGAAAAGTCAGATTACAGCCACAGACCTCTTACAGAGCTGGAAGAGTCAGCCTAGACAGTTCCCAGCCTCCCGAGCTATTAGCTCCCTACAGTACAGATGCCAGCAGCCACCTCTAGGTGATGGATTTCCACCATGATCACTGCACTGTATCACATTCCAGATGATGAAGCATCTTAGCATTGAATGACTGGTAGTAAATCAACTTTATTAACAGTGCCCACTGAAGTCACCAGTTCCTTTTCAGTCCTTCTTCCTCCTTTTCAAAAGGGCAATTCATGAACTGGGGTTGAGTAATGGTGTGGCTGCTAGCACAATTTATGAAATGAAGATCATATCTTAGAGGGTGAGAAGTTTGTATAATAACAGATTCAGCTGAACTATTTGGGAAGAAATCCTCACAAGCAAAAGTCTTTCTTACTACTCAGTTACATTTTATTGTACATAAATCATCCAAACATACCAGGGATTTAAAATATTGGACTGAAGTGGGCTTATCAGGGAAGTGATGTTTCAGCAGAACACTGTAGCATATACATCACCTTTAAGCATGTGGTTACCCTGACTGAAGTCAGAGACAGTTTAGGCACAGACCTGGTAGAGGAATTATATTCCCAGCTCCAGAGGGTTTATGACTATAAAAATGTTCTCCTCCCACAACTCAGGGTGCTTTCAACACATAAAACCAGATCACAATAATATTACTATTCCATGACATACAGTATTGTTATTGAAGGAGAGCCATCTTAATTATGATGTGTGTGAAGGGAAAAAAGGGAAAAGGAAAATGAAAAAAAGGAAAAGGAAAAGGAAATTGAAAAGGAAAAGGAAAAGGAAAAGGAAAAGGAAAAGGAAAAGGAAAAGGAAAAGGAAAAGGAAAAGGAAAAGGAAAAGGAAAAGGAAAAGGAAAAGGAAAAGGAAAAGGAAAAGGAAAAGGAAAAGGAAAAGGAAAAGGAAAAGGAAAAGGAAAAGGAAAAGGAAAAGGAAAAGGGGAATGAGAAAAAAATATTCAGATTCATGCTGGGGAAAAGAATATAAAAAATGGAAAAGACAGCCACAAAGCTGTTTCAGGAAAGTACGCATAGAAGAAAATTGTAGATGCAAAAAGGCATTATAGAGAAGAAAAGGAAAAGCATAGTACCACCAAGAAACAGGATGAGGATAAAACAGAATAAATGGAAGGGTTACATAGAGGTGATGAGACTAGGTGAGGGGAATGAATAAGATGATGGAAAGCCCCAAGAGAGTGGAGAGAGGAATGAGTTGCATTTACTACTGATTATGAAATTTTAATGAAAGAGGGTAGTACAGGGACCATCACCTATTATAAGAACTTCATTTGGCAGTCTTGCTTTTTGGAGTAATTTATATAAGGCATTTCTCGTTTTTCCCCACTTAGTATATCCATAATATTGCTTTGGTCTTGCTTGCTATAAAGATACTCTAACTGGGTTCGAGATAAAACCACTCATTTCTAGGAAATAAGTTTTCATGTGTTGTAGCTCTCATTAAAACTCACTCTTTTCCTTTTAATAGATTCTTTCTCCTACAACACAGAAGTGCTACCCTGGGACATACATTCAGAAAACTCTTGCTCTTCTTAGGTATGTAAGGTTATTATGAAGCAATCCGTATTTAGCCTCAAGCTTTACGAACAATACTGCTGGAAACATGTACTAATAGAGAGATTCACTGCCAATAGCTTAACTATATCAAAACCAATAGCCTGATTATAGACACATTCATATCTGGTGGGACACTACCTCCTATCCAAAGGCCATCTTTCTATGTACTTTTAAACTTTCACTGTAATTGAAGATCCAGAGTCCAGAATACCAATGTGGCAAAATGGTTTTCTCGGTTGCTTTGAGAATTAAAACCTGCTACAGCAGTATTTTGTTAATGTTTACGAGATGAAAATGGCACTCTTGGGTGGAAAACCTCTTTAGCTACACAATGCACACCTTTATTTCTTCTACTGTTTCTTTTATGAGGGGCATTTCTAATCCATTGGCTAGGATGCAGTATATAAACTGAAGTGTTGGGCTGGATTATTCATGTATGGGTTTCCTGACAGTGCAAATGACATACAGCTAATAATAATCAAACTAATTAGCACATGTACAGCACTTTGTATCTTGGAAGCGCCACACAAACGTTAACTAATTAATTCTGACAACACCCCTGTGAGGAAAGGAAGTAACTATCCTGAGCCCCATTTAACACACAGAGAGGTTAAAGCATTAATCTGGTTGGAAAACGTAAACCATGGGTTGGTATTACGGTGCTTTATGTTTGTGTTTTCTCAGTGATACTGCTCTTCAAGAGCCAGGACCGCAAGCTGGGCTTTTACTCTGGCAGAGGGGAGGAGATGGCTTGTCTGGGGTGGGCCACAGCCCATACAGGAGGACAGGAGTCACCCTGCCTCTTGTTACCACCTCCCTAAATTTTTTTCTTCATAAAGTCATTTCCTTGAGTTCCACAATGTCCTGCATGTTTTGTGGTTGCAGTGAGGCCTTTATGCCTTTGGTGGCCTTCCTGCATTTCACGTGCAGTCTGAGTGGCACTTGCAAACTGCTTTGGTCTCAGTGTACGGTGGGCTCTAGCACTCGGTCTGTGCAACAGGGAACAACCACTGGCAAATCTTCCTTACCTGGCTGTGAAGACTGAGAGAGAGAAAAAAGCAAAATTATTTCTGACATTAACATAAATATATTTGCCTTTTCTATTCTACACATAAGGAATAGGCCTGTTACATGAGAAGACGCCATGTTTCTGCCATTCATTTTGGGAACAAAACCAGTATTAGGATGCTTCTTTTCAGTTAAAACAGGTTACTGCAGAACTAAAATCTGCCTTGCCTTCTTGCATGCAAATAAAATAAGCACAGGTATTCATGTATCACACTAATTATCTCCCAGATTAATTCTGTGAACACATCATAAAGACGCAAAGTGTGTAATGCAAATTGAGTAGCCCAGGTGTTGAGACAACAGGTTGACGATTACAAGAAATACTCTCAAAATATATCTAGGTCATGTAGGTCAGGACTACCTATCATTTCACCAGACCTTTAATTTCACTAGCACAACTCTGTAATCCAACCTGTTATAGTTATGGAGTACTACTCATGCAAATGTTACTTGTTCCCGCTACCCGTTTTCAAGGACACATCTCTGTGCTGGATGCTGCCTTTAAGAATTTACAAGATCGAAAATGCAAAGCATGAATTACTACAATGAGAACAGAATAACATGTCTAAAGCCACACAAAAAGTTAGAGGAAGGCTCCCTGTTCTCTAAACTTGTGCTAAACTGGCTTTAAACTACACACATACCCACACACCTACAGTGGCTGTAATTTTCCTATCTGTAAAGCACAGATGGTCCAACACTTAGATACTTTCTGGCGTTCTAATAAACTGTAAAATTGAGTGTTACAATTTTCTACTCTTAGAAAACAATGAGAATAGATAAAGTAATCACAAGGGATAAAGGAGTAAGGCTTTTCTGAACTTTTCTTTGTTTATGGATTTTTCTGAAGAAGCAACAACCTGTGCAGTGCTTTATCTCAGACTTCCAATAATACTTCTTGTTCAGCTTAACTTTTAAATGCTGTCTCTTAAACAGAAGCACACTGACGGATGTAATATCTACTTGTAGACCTTTCTAAGAGGTCAAACAAGTTCAGGAATCAAGTCAGGTTTTACTTTAGATGAGAATGAAACAAATAGGCAATTCACCTAATTAAGTATTACACATTTGTGAAACAAAATTGATTTTGTAGTGTAGATATATCAAGAGAGGTACTTAATTGTAATTAATCATCTGTCATCATTGCCAGGACTTCAATTGTCAATGACAATTATGCATAAATTCCTCTCATTAACACAGACTTAATCACACAAATCCAACTTAACTTGTAACTATGGGAGGTCCACCAGATGGTATAATCCAATAGAAGTGTCTCACACGTAAACAAATGAAGCAAAATAATCTCCCATAAATACAAAACCAACGGGGGGGGGGGGGGAGGGGAAACCCCAGCCAAACCCTCAACTATTCATTCCCATTGTGTTTTCAGTATCTACGCTTATGAAAGATTTGATGCTTTATACTCAGATTCATTAATTGAATCTTGAATCAGTCTGACAACTGATGAAAACTTTGGGCAGGGAATCGTCTAATAGCCTGGAAACAACACTGTGCCATTCCTAAGTCCCTCCTGCCATGGGGTGCTGCTCAGGGAAATAATGCTTCTTTGGGATACATGAATTTTCCAGGCATCTTTATGTTTCCAGAACCACCTACAAGATCTGCTCCATAGGCACTTTAGACTGACTCACTGTCTCTTTGTATCAGACTGGGATCTAGTGTCAAAGTGAATGGGCCAACTCCGTCTCTGACTCCATATTTGCAGCTCTGTAAATTTACCGTTTATTCACTATCTGTAAAGTAAAACCATCTGTGCTCAGAAATGTGCTACACTGGACTCCCTTGTTGTTATCTACTTTGACCTGGTGGGTGAAATACATAAAGTTGCATTCCCCACATAAATCAGTAATTTAACGGCTTTCAAGCACAAAATTTTCTCTCTCCAATAAGACTACATGTTAAAGAAAAAAAAATATATCTGTATGTTTATATCCACATAGAAAAGTCTATCTGAAATCACTGATTAAGATGGAGTCTATATTTCATAATGAAATGAGTCTACACAACTGCTGTTACAGGAAATGTGTTTAAAATTCACACAAACTCCTTAATAAAAATGCCAAATTAACAGAGAAGAAATTAACAGAAAGAATCAGGAGCTGCCATATCCAGATTTCACAATGTTTAATCGGTGAAGTTTACAACTGAGAAGGAATGTTAATATTTATTTGAATCTTTTAAATAAAGAAAATAAAACTTTGTAAAGTTACTATAACCTAGTAACATGCATTCTCCTTAGTAATCTACATACTATCAATAGATATTTCAGGTTAGCATACGTCTCTAAATAATGGGTCTGACATAGACTCATATACACATAAGAATTTTAGTAATTAGCTAAATAATACACAGCTTCAATACTTATTCCCACAGCTGGTTTTCTTTTATGCTAATTAGTATTGCAGCTGCATTTCCATATTTTGACCAATAGGTGGCACCAAGAATTTCTAGAAAATAGATATAAATTTAATACAATTTTTGATTGCAAATTAGATTCCAGGTGATCAGTACCCAAACTGACAGCTAGATATAATTAATAAGTATATGGCAGTAATTGGAGTATGAGGGAGAGATACAAGAAAATAAAAACCAACCAACGAACTGAAAAAAAAAAAAAAAACCAAAAAAAACAACAAACCAAAAAACCTAACAAGAGCTATGAAACTCAGAAACAGATGGAATAAAGAATGATAACCGGATCAGAGACTGTCATAAGAATCAAATCCTGGCATTGACAATACAATAACGTACAAGTTGATTCAAATTAGAAAGGTGCAAATCAAAGAGGTACACATTTCTGTAATACAATTGCTCTTCAGTTCAGAAAATAAGATCCCTATAATGTGGCTCAAGCTAGACATAAAAACTTAAAGCACCTTAAATAAAGGTTTTGGAAAAGTAGGTGAATATATGAACATTTGAGATGTATGCAAAGTTTTAGATTGTACCAAATCTAAAGGAAAATTAGTATCATCTGAAAGGGCAGCTCAGAAAATGTGAAATACATTCAAAAGCTGGCAAACTGCTTCTGTGGCCCAGGAGAGGACACACAAACACCAGTCATACAGCATCCTGACCCACAAAGTCTTGCAACGCTTTGTGCAAAATATGTAAAACAAGAGACAAGGTGCTGCCATGCCAGAACACATTAAAAGGAAAAAAGGATAACGGGTATTTCTAACAAAAACTGAAACAGTAGCTCAAGAAATTTACTGCTAGATCCTAACTGGGACGCTACCACCAAGTCAAGTACTACACCACATGTTAATAAGTATATATCCATACATACACACACACGCCCGCATAAACCCAGGTTTTTAACATATTCTTCCTTCCTCTCCTCACTATTGGAACAAATTTTTATTTTCAAATTTTCATAAGGAGACTATCAATCACTGGAGACACTTTCCCTAGAAAGATAGCCAAAACTATTGTTTCCAATATTTTGCTTAAAAGATTAAAAATAAAAAAGAAATGTTAGAAATTGAATGCAATATGTTATGTGAATCTAAAGAAAGAATTAATGAAAAGTGGTTTACAAAACAGCAGATGACATATCACACAAAGTTTATTAGAGAGCAAAGCCTTTCAAACAAATGTAGGAATATTTTTCTAGACACAGTGTTTTCTTTTGAAATGCGAGGGTGATCAAAGCTACACAATTATTTATACAAGTTTTGAAACTCAAATATTTAATCCTAAAATTTGCATTTATTCAAGGCTGAAGTAAAAATGGTTTACATTTAAATTTTGTTTAAATATTAAGATACATAACTATGCACTTTTTGGAGGTAATACAGTGCCTCCCATTACCAGAATGAAAAGCTTTTTTGTAAGTGTTAAGGAGCAATGTACAGAATAGGATAATGTGAAGAACGTATTTTTTAATTAGCCTCCTAAGACTCAAAAAGTCTAGAAGTACAAATATGGCATTGTCTCAAAATGTTTTAGAAAATAAAAATTAAAAATCCTTCCAAAGTGAAATTACAAAAATAGATACAAAAAGCCAAGAATTTGCAAATATTCAAATCTTCATGGTTTGGATAAATGTAAATATCTAACTGAAAGACTCTACCACTATTTCTGGGGGTTCAGTAGACAAAACTGAATGGTGAGGAGAAAAAATAAATTACTTTAGCTTTCTAAACGCATCTTATTAAGAAGAATGCTGGAGACAGATGTTGCTAACACCTATCACAGGCATCATATGCAGGTTTCCAGGAAATAAAACCATATAAAATATTTATGCCAACACATGAATATATTTTTTACACTAGAGAAATCTGAAGGGAATTTCAGGAAAAATAACTTTATCAACTTCTCTACTGTAAATGTGGAAAATGCAAAGGATCATTTTTACTCAAAAGGTAGAAAAATCAATGGCAACAATGTAGATTCTGAAACTGAGGAAATATCCATTATAATTAAAATTAAACAAGTTCTACTAGGACAACAATGTTGAGCTATATTATATTAAGAAAATAAAATTTTATTTTCTAAAACCAATGTAAAAAAAGAAGGGATCATCTAGTTGTAATTTAAGAAAATTATTTAATAAGGTTTTAAACAACCCACCTTTGGCATTCAAAGAAGGTAAACCACTAAACCCACTAAAGGGTTTACAAACTTTTTGTCATGTCATGCCTAACTAGATTTGTTAAGGGAATACATGAAATGAATGAAATTGAAACAACAACAAAAAATCTTCTCTTCTTTTACAGACACCAGAGGAAGAAGAACCCAGGGCTCTGCTGTTTACTCACCACTACAGCTGTGAGAATAATTAATTTTTCATTTCACTAGCCACTCACTAGAGTAGGGTTGACAGAAAAAAAAAAAAAAAAAGAAAAAATTCTTTATGAGGCATTTCTTTACAAAAGAGAAAAAAAAATCTTTTAAGACATCTTTAATCTGAATTTTGGCATCTTTACAGACAAACATCTTGCTTTAAAGCAAAAAATATTTATTTTGTATCAAAATGACAGAAAAAGATGCTGCACAGTTTCTTGTTTTCTTTCTATGGAGGAAAAAGAAGGTCCTAAATTAGCTAATGAACAGAACTCTCTTTAGACTATCACAGAATAAAGTAACTTTACTGAAGAATTTATGTAAATTCACATCAGGAACATATATGCTTGGCACAATCATCCATACAGCAGCCTAGAGGCAGTCCAAAAAAACATGTTTATCTTACTCTTTTTACTTTTTTTTTTTTTTTTTTTAAATTTTTTGCCTAGCAAGCTGGTATAAACCAGTTTCTGCTGGTGAGAAACTGCCATTTTCATCTAACAGGTAAAACCTTTTTACTCTACACAAGGGAAAACATTGTAGAAATCCCCTTCTCTAATTGAAACACCATGTCTACACCACACAGAAGAAATTTTGGGTTTACAAAGTATTAGAGCCACATGTTCATGAGACAACACATGAGTATTTAAGCCCTGCTCCTCCACAGAGCTAATGAGCATTCAGGGCTGATTATTCACATGCTCTGAGATACTTTTTAAACCTTACTGTTCAGGATAAACTGCCATTTAAAATGAATAGTTGTTTGTCTCAAATTCTTTCCCAATTAATTTCATCCATGTCCACTTGTACATGGGTGTTTGTGCTGTATGTGAACTTTTTTGTAATGTATTAAAACCTGTAAGAATTGGCAAATGTTTATCACACTAAGGCCATTTACAATTTCATTATAAGTATTCTGCAAAAGCAACAGGTTATGACTTGATTTTGCAGATTATTTGTTTGCCATAAAACAAAGTGGAATCAAGATCTATAAATGGAACCAAAAAACAAGAGGTATCCAAACCAATATAAGGGATGTTTGGTGCACTGTATTCCTTCTGCACATCCCTTCCAGCTCAAGACCCCTGTTTTGTTCAGTTTTAGAGAACATCAATTTACACAGCTTTATACAGCCTAAAATAGATTGGTGGGTTCTAACAGTCCTGGCAGATAGACATTGAGGAGGAAATCCACATCAGTATGGATATCACCATTTGAGCTCAAGTGTAGTTTCAGCTCTCTTCAGTTATACTTACTGCAGTAAAGGTCAGCACAGTCCCACTGCTCTCTTTTCTGGACATTAGAAATACTTTTCCCCATCCCAAAGAAACTGTGCAAACAGAATTGATCATTTAAGACTGAACTGATCTGAACTAGAAAATCTTCAACTTTTCCTACCTTACTTTTCTTTTGAGAGGGGATTGGCTTACTTTTTTCTGTTGTTTAATTTTGTTTACAGGGTTCAACACCCAGAAATTAAGGAAGTTGTCTAGGTTGAACCTGATAGACACAAAAAGTGTTTGGTTACCATCTGTAAGCAGTGTTATAGCAGGCCTGATGTGGGTATGGAAGTAGCCAAAGCATCTATATAAAATCAGGTATAATCACATGCCAAGCCACTCATACCCTATCTAAAGAATCTACAGCACAGCACTTTCTCACTTGTAGGAAGAATACTAATCTGAACAACACAAGCACAAGTTCAATTTGCCTTGTATTTCCCTTGCAGCAAGTACTGCCACTAAAAAGTCCCCTATTCAGAACTGCAGTGTCCCAACAATATAAACACATTAGTTTAGGAAAAGAAACACAAAAGAGAACTTGATTGCTTGAGAAATATCGTGATAATGAAATACTAGATCACTGAAAGTTCACCCAGAATAACCTGAGCAGATCTCAGCATATGGTAAAGAAAGACAGAAGGTATGGCCATACAAAGGTGAAATGGAAAATCCAACATACTACAGGTTGGAAAAGATATCCAGCATGACAAAATCCAAGCAACATTCGAATATACAAGATATATATATATAAAATAGGCACTTCAGGGATCAGAGCAACACAGGAATAGAATTGGGTCCATCCCAGGTATTTCCCTTGGCACGTTACGTCAATACACAAAGGAATTTATCAGCTTGGGACCCAGGAGTGTGCACCCACACAGCTACACCCTCTGCCCTTCAGCAGGACTAATTTGTTCCGCCTCCCTGCTATGTGACATGGCTAGACAGTTTCCATTGCAAAGCAAGGAAAAACATTTCCTTACTTCAAAAGACTTCCATAATGGAAGTATAGATTTTTTTCTCTCTAAAAGCAGTGTTTTTCCTAGCATAAATAACCTACTCTTAAAACATGGCAATGACTTGTTGACATCCACATAAGGGGTTTTTTGTCAGTCAGAGTGTTTTTTGGTTGTGTCATTATAATAGCTTGAAAATTAGAAAGATCCTTGGTCTAGAGTTCAGATTCTGCTACAGCCTCAGATAAATAAAAGATTCACCCTTATCACTGAGTCATTCCAACCTCTCTTGCTGAAACCTTTCTTCCTGATGTTGACTTTTGAGACTGTATCTTTGTTAGCAGTGTGGTGCAACAGCACTGGATCTGTAATGCAGAATAGTTGGTACAGAGGACCAGGTACAGAAGGCATAGGAGAGCTTCTGGAGTGTATCTTACTGTTTAGTTTTACTCAGAAGGAGCCCACCGTGAGACCACAAAACCAGCCAGAAAGTACTGGGAGATTCCTTCGAAAGCATGTGTCTGACCTGAACCAAAATGCTAACGTTGGCAGACCACAGAGCATCACCACAGGAACAGGCTGTGACCTGTATAGGACTGCAGAGGCTGAGAGGACAAACTCGAATGCTGAGAGCCCTCTCAGAACAGCGAATGAACAAGAACATTGTGATGTTCAGTTGAAGGACTACACTAGAAGGATCAGAGACAGAATCAGTGATGTTGAAACATAAATGAATAATACATTGGTCTATAGATTGTACAGCAGAGTTCTAATTGCTGCACTCTATTAGAAAAAAAAAAAAAAATCAGGCTACTAATATGCCCAAATACTGCATAACTAGCCACCAGCAGCCCTAGCAGAAGGATAGATAGCTTTGTCCTCCTACAGTCTGCTGCTCCTTTTGAGTCCAGCCCTCAGTTATTGAAAGATACAGAGATAGTACTGAAGGGCAATAGAGGAAAAAGGAAACATCCCTCAGCTCATTTTTTCTGTAATTGCTATTGCTTTTGTGGTTAAGATCTGACCAAAAAAAATGATTGCTTTTCTCTTCTACCTAGGGTTTTTGCTTGCCTGGTTACATCAGGCAGGAGTATGTTATTTTTTTCATGCTTCTAGATTAAGACTCCTTTATTTATGAACACAAATAAAAGCTAGGAATATTTTATAAAGATGCTTTTTATGGTTTAATTTTATACTTTCTAGTTATACTTGGCACATATTGATTATAATTACAGTTTAGAGTTCATCAAAATAGCAATGTTCCTATACATAACAGAAGACAACATCTTTTCAATCATGGATAGCTGCTAAACTCACAAACACTCACTTTACATAGTTCTTGTTGAACTTTACTTTTAAAGTTTTCTGTGTGCTTTAAAAGTTTTGTCCACCTTAGCTCAAACAGGGAATTAGCAATTCTGGATTTATTGCTGCAGTATGCGATATTTAAGTCTGCTTACCTACATTTACATTAAGACAAGTGATTCTTCCAATTTGCTTTAATTTTCTGGAGAATTTCATAACATTTGATTATGTTCAAAAATGACATAGCTCAAAAATTCAAAGAAACAAAGCTTTCCTGAGCTTTCCACAGTTTTAGAAAGACGGTTTGAAAAAGAGTGGGGAAAAAAACCAAGGTGAGACAACAGCACTGCTTTAAATCATAATTATCCAGAAGGTCAGCTGCTTAAAGGAGGTAGAGCTCCTCTGGGTTCAGCAGAGCTACATGTTCTTGCACTGCTTTAGGATGCAGTCAGGATTATGCAAAACACCTCATCCCCTCTCCTCAATTCTGCATTTTGCCCTTGCTACTTGAAAACAGATGGTTAGAAATGCTTTGCATCCAATGACTTTTTAATGACAGTTGATCTATTTTAACAAACTTTTCAAACACTGTTTCTGGATCTCTCTATTTTTATTTTTAATAAGGCTATGTAAAAAGCAAGTATAAATAAAGCCCTAATACAATAGTACTACAGAAACACATGTGTTTTGCTCAGAACAAGAACTCTGGAGAGATAATTAACTCAAATTGCAGGGGTTTTGTCCAAATGCTCTGCAGTTACTGACAATTTCCCCAGTTTTAACTACCTTATAATTATAAATGGTCTATATGGCAGACCACTTTGTCATTTTTCTATTGGCTAGTAAAAAATAAAACCTCAAGCTGTAGTCTGCCTTCTTTTTTTTAATCCATATTGTACCATCTCCATGGTTGCTATTTAAAATGAGAGGAAAGGATTAACTCTAACCCTGAAGTCCCTTCAGTCAAAAGTTTTCTAATTTGTAAATCCCATTGACAGTCACTAATAGCAATGAAGGTTTACCTGCTCTCACATGTCTTAATATAATCTACAAATTCCTTTTACACAACAGACGTTATATTCACATCTGAATATCCATTCATAATGACAGCGAGCATGTTTATGTTATTTATTTTAAAATAATTTCATTATAATTATATAACAGTTTAACTCATGTTCAGAACATGATAGTATTTTCTTTCCCATGTAGCTGACCACCATTGTTAGGGCAATGATATCCCTAGAACATGATCTGAAGTGTCTGCTTATAGAGGTTGATGATCCAGTGAAATAAGCAGTGGTTTGGGTCTGGTTGTTGGTTTTTGTTTTTTTTTTTTTTTAGTAAGAAAACATATTTGGTCAAGTTAAGGTTGTATGGTAGTTATCTGTCTCAAAGACAAGAGTATTAGTCATCTTGTTGGAAAGGTGGACTTCTTGTTTTAAGGTTTTGGATTTGTTTCAGCAGATGTTTCTGTTGGGTTGAATGTTGCTTCCTGATAGTATTCTAATTCATCTGAGCAGATATTAAGATTCATATTACTTTTATGTGTGTATTGGATCAGCAGCCTATTATCAGATCCATGTGAATGGAGAGAAAAATGTGTTTAATTTTTGAGGAAGTCATCATGTTTCCATGATGGCAACATGGGCATTACATAGCCATCACTGAATGTCAAAAGAAAGAAAAGGCAAAAACATCTGATATGAACCTCAGTGTCCCTTCCTTCCTATATTTTTTTTAATGCAGTTACTATGTAAAACCTCTAGTGATGACAACTTTCTATCTTTCCTTCTCTCTGTTTCTTAAGGAGCAAAGACAATCATTCTAGAGAAAAAAATGGTCTATGATTATAGGTTGATTTTAATAATGATGAACTGCACGGGTTCTATAAGACTATGTAAACCACATTTTACAGTACGTAACAATCCTTTGAAGAATTATTTTCCCTTGCCCTTGCTGGGTTCTCTCTTTTTAATGAGCCCAGAGAGGCAAGAGAATCACTTTTTCAACACTGTTCACACTCCAAGTGTCATGATCAGTTCCCAAGTCTTAAAATGAAAGTTTTAAAAAGTAATAGTACATCTATAGCAAATCGTTTTCTTTTGTCAAAGAATTACCCAAGTACATCTCACATTAAGAGAAAACAACAGGACACGTGAATACATATTTGAAGGATTGTTCCTTATTTGTTTTTCTATTGGCACAATGAATTTTGGCAAACTAATTTTTCTTATAGCTAATGGAACTGATTATATTGCAGCCAACCTCCAAACTTATGCATCAGTGCATATTCCTAAATAAGTGTTATGTATTTGTGCAATATAGTTAGAGTGCATGTCAATGCAATATATTTGCATTGGTAAACAAACCCATCTCACTTCTATTTTGCATCCACACAGTCCTAAGGCCTGAATAACTAGCCTGGCATCTGCAAAGGTTCCTTTGATATGAATGACAAAACTCCTGCTGGCTTAGAGGCTCTAACAGCCTGCTCTAAGCAACCTCGTTTCCTTTAGATAGATTTCATCTATGTTTTCCTGGATTTGAAAAGTATTTTGGCCATTTTAAATTATACTATATGTATTTAATCACCTCTCAGTTGAGTAATCACCACTCAGGCAAAGATCCCATCAATATGGATAAAGGTTATTGGATAAAGGTTATTAAATCAGACTAGAATTAATGGCCATAGAAATGTATCCAAGCCATAAATTTATAAACTATGAGCACATAAACTTTGGGAAGTATTTAAAATTCAGTCCAAAATTATTTCAATACCAGAAATAAAAAAGGATTAACCTTCTTATGAGGTGTGTGACACTAGTGAAGTATTTTTTATTTATCCAAATAATGTACTCATCCCACATTTATAGAAGCTATTATTTGTCTTTTATGTTACACTACTTTCTGGGCTTGCTATTAAGAAAATCAACAAAAAAACGTCACCATCCCAAAGTCATCTTGGATAAGAAAAATATATACATATTAGACATGTATAAGAAATGCAGAAAACTTCCTTATTAGCAATGACAAGAATTCAATGAAAAAAGCCCATATTATGCTATTACTTTCTCATACTAGCCAGAAATTCCAGTTTGTCCCAGACTGAGACTGCAATGAGCTGATATTGCTACTTTCAGGTAAAGAATGTGAGAAACTTAACACTGATTATAATATCTTCTGGTGCTAGTCGGATGTAAGGAAGTACTTAACTCTTAGTCTTGCTCCCAGTTTCCTTCCCAGTAAAAGCCATGGCATTATCAACCTCTAGAAGAACACTGGAAAGCTAGAGATCCTCCTCACACACTTCCGAACATGAGAGAAGAAAGACAAAGTTTGATGAGATAAAATACTGACCTGAGTCAGTAAAGCTGCTTTAATAAAATTAGTATAGAAGTCCCATTAATGGCAGTGAGGTCATTCCCTCCCTAGATTTTAAAGATAGTCAGTGTAACAACCTGTTATTAAAAGCAAAAACACTGCCAGGAAGTAAAATGTGGTGGAAGGATAAAAGGTAGGAAAGGAGAAACAAGAAAACCTTCAAAAAGATCAGCAGGAGGCATAACAGGGAGAAAATAATGGAGCTCAGTCTCTTCAATCCTTTTAGTCACTAGTGTCCTATACCTGATTAAGATTAAATGATTGTTATGTTTCACTTTGTGCTAGAAGAGATGGAAGAAGTGCTGTATGATCTCTTCTATCAGGACTGGAGGGAGAAAACCCAGTAATGAACAGAAATGGACAGGAGGAAGAGAAGAGAGAGCTCCAGGATGCAAGTTCACAGGAAGTGCCAGGGGAATGTAGTTTCCTACCTAAAATATGGGCATGAAGAGATATTAATCTTTTTGTGTATATATATATAAAAACCACAATACATATTTTTATATATGTTTAATATATATTTTAATATATTTATATATGTATATAAACACATACACACCCACATATATGTATACGTATATGTATATATTTATATAAAATTGGGAAGTATACCCCGCTTCCTTGCACAAGTAGCTTAATATAGTAAAGGTGGATAAATTGGAGCTTGGTATAGTACATATGATGGTGTAACCCTCAAAGATATTGTCAATGGGTTTGAACTTGTTTTAGAGTACGACAAGAAGATTTGAAAAAGGAATCTATTTTTTCAGATTATAAATAGATCAGTACTGTTGTCTCAAAGCTACACTGCTCTGAAGAATATTTCCACAATAAGGTACAAACATTGGCCAACATGCCTTGTTGCAGAACTGCTCCCTCGGACTCCATCCCCTTGTTTAACTTTAATTGTGCTTTTAGGTTTCTTTAACTCCTCCGCTTGGGAAACACAAATAACAAAAACTATGGGATAGCTGAATCTGACTGTAGTGAAACCTACTGAGAATTGACCTGCTGTTGAACTCAGATAACAAGGAGCTTATACCTACAGCAGACAGCTCATGCCCTTTAGAGAAAGGAGACAGACAAACAGAGAAAGTTGCACTGGCAATTGCACTGGCTATTCTTCTATCTTGCCTTCATGAAATAAACACATAACCCAGTTCAAAATCCAGTCAGAGGCATCAGGAGTGTGCAGTATGGTAGTTAGGTCTCAAAAAGCAATGAGGAAGACAAGAAAATAAGTTTTTGATTCACCTAGTTGTATTCATATGGACAATGCTGTCCTTTTTCCTTCCACATTTTTTTCCATTTCATTCATTGTCAAAATCATCACAAGTAAATGCAGTCAACTCACTTGGAGACAACTTAGCCTGCTCTCATTTCTCACAATAGAAAGAATAAAGATGTGTCTGTTAGTGGCTGAGAAGACAGTACAGACAATGTGTCAAGTGTAATGAGCAAATAATCATACCTTCTGATATATTTTTAGAAGCATCTAAGTCTGGAATAACAATTTCACATATGCATGCAGGAGCTGTTGGATTTTTATGAAAAATACATGGCACTACTAAGTGTCAGGTTCAATCTGATTTCCTGGTACAATAAATAGCTATAAGGTAGTTCATCCAACAGCAGAGGTGAACTTAAATAACTTTCTTGCCTATATAACATTTTTTTTCCAAGATTTTAGAAAAATAAGTCAATGAAAACAGAGTGTTTGTTGTACAGCAGAAACACAGTGAATGACTGGGGCATAAGAAGACTTCTCTGGACTTGAAAGGGCTGTGCAGAAAGAGTGACTTTTGGATGGGCTAAATACAAAAGAACAGAACAGGTGTCTTCAGTACAAGCTCTGTGCTTAAGAAACAAGTTCTCTGATGGAGGATGACTTAAAACATTTTTAGCACTATTTCACAATAAAAAGAGATTCAGCCACAAAAAGGAGGAATTACAAGAATTTCTGAAAATGTTAAACACATTTCATATCAGCTTTGTTCAAAATGAAATATTTAATTTCATTACCATAAAAGTTTAATTTCAAAATTAGCAATACAAAACTATTTTTAAAGTTTGAAACAGATTTTCTGATTTTGCAAAAATATTTTAAGAGGACATATAATGAAATGAAGCATTCTCTCTGCATTTACCCAAAGCAGTTTTGTTGACAATGTAGTAGCTTCTTTGTAACAAGATCTTAGAAAAAAAATGTTCCAGGTCAAGAGATTGCCTATTTTTCTTAATTTTACTTAAATTTAACTACTGAATTAAAAATTTATTATCTACTTAGCATTAACCCTGAATTTATTTAAAAATTCAGGTAGAAACATATTTTTTGACAAGAACTGTTTTTAATAATATTTCTGAGTTTGGTAATACAGAGTGTATAAAACAATTAAAGTTTATGGTTTATTGTTTTTTTCTTATTACAAACTGGGTAATCTTTGCTGTATCTTAAGGAAAATGGGACCTCATCTTTATTTATATGTCAAAACCCAGGTGTATTGTATTTAGGGAGTAGGGAGATTATTTGGATGCTGAAGATGAGGTAAAAATTAGTATGTTAACATCAATAATGTGTTACCACAGTTGGGAGCTATGATGGTATCAAATTAATGATTTAAGACTGTTATTGTGATGGATATTTATGTTTCTGTTAATAAATATAACTTCAATAGTTCATATTATTTATTTTGGGGGACAGCTGCCTATAAAACTCTAATTTTAAATCAAAGGGGTTTAGTTAGTCACTTTTAATTTAGTCATGCCACCTCCTTGTCTTCCAGAACCCTGTAATTTAGAATATGAATAAATTTGTGCTTAACTCTTTAAAACTAAAGGTAAGAACCTTTTCTACTATATTATCATGCTGAAGCCCTAGGGTACAAGGTCCAGTTATGTTTGGCTTTAGCATCCATATTAGAAGATGACTCTGCAGCAGTAGATGTTGGAGCATGTTGGTGGAACCAGCAAATAATCATGATCCAGTATTGCAAAAATAAGAATTGGGAGAGAAACTGGAAAACTCTCAGCATTTTAAAAATCGACCTAACAAGGACACACATTCAGATCCACATGAACTTTCTCTTTCCAACGTATTCCAGCACTAAAACAAGGAAGTTTGGCATCATCTAAGCACAATGCTATAACGTGCTGTTCAAGCTCTATCCATGTCACGGTGACCTGTGATAGAGTCAGTGGCACAGATCTCACACTTCACTCCCTATTTGATATGAAACTTCCCCAAACCCCATTAAGATAGGAAGTCTCTGTATTTTCTCTAAAGACAGAGTTGCAGACTGGGGGCACAGCAGAGGCCAAGTAATATTTTAGCATGTTGAGACGTGACTGAGGCAGAGGTTTTTTTCTTTGGTTGTAAAAAGAGTGTGAGTGGAGAGAGGCAGGTTAATGGGGGACCATGAACATTTGTCTGTTCTGCTGAACAGTGCTATACTTGTCTACATTGTGTTGCTCTTTTTATCCACTCTGACCAAGGAAGGAACGGAAATCATACCATAAGGAAAACCACACACTTCTCTCTAATGAATAAATCTTTTCATCACTAAGATGTGTTAATCACCCAACAGCCAGGGACATTATTTAGTTAATTATTATAGATTATGAAACAGAGGTTATTGAAAATGAACACTTAGCCACTAAAATTAATTCCACAACATTTATGTTTCCTGCATTAACAAAATGTATGCCTTGTATTTGAGTTTCAGTATGCATTTACAGATATGAATTGAGGACATTCATGATTTCTTTATATTCGGTTAAGTATGTGCTAAGAAAGAAGAGATGTCACTCTGCCTATAAAATGTTAGCAAACAAAGAGTTTATAGACATAAAATAAAATGCAATTTTCTGCACATCCAGTATGTAGGATAGAATTGAAACATTTTGCCTACAAAAATCTGCCCAAGGTTACCATTCCAGAGGCTTTCCCATGGGATGGAAATGATTTGTATTCAGTACATGTGTATTGACCTAGACATTTGTTCCAACTTTACCACCAAAACATCTAAGGAGGTTTTAGGCTGGATGAGGAACTAAGTTCTCAAACAAAAGACAGAAATGCATCCACCCTATTCTGAATCAAAGAAGCCCAGACACCCTAAATACCACTAAAACAAGGAAAATGGGATGCTTGTGATGGAGTGCCACTAAACTGTAAAACACCAATAACACAGCTGGTAGCAGAAGCAGCAATACAGATGTATTAAGTAGGAGAATGTACTTTTCAGACTAAAGGAAAAAGACTTCGGACTGTAACGAATGTACAATCTATAAAAGAGTGGTTGAGCAGAGATTTACCAAAAGATACAAAGCCTTTTAAAAGAAATGCTCTTCACATTTTGAATAGGCATCAAAATAGTCTATGTGAGGAATAGAGAGTAGTGGGAAGAATCAAAAAAAAGTAATTAAACCTTTATGTTTGGGGTATTTTTCCAACTTACTGATCACCAGCTGCCTCAGCACAACTTCAAAATAATTTCCAAAGCAAAACACATTATCAGTTTCACAAAAATCTAGGTCTGTCAAGCCACAGCAACAACAGTGAGCTATATTTTATGCTTTAACAGAATTCAGCTTTGCCTGTGTCACTGATGAGAATTACTGAATATAAATATACCTTTCTTCATTATATAAATTAGATTTTTTTTTCCTTTTTTTTTAAGCCACTAATTATAAGCTTGAAAGCATCTGTTATCTATCTGTGTAGGAAGGATAGATAGCTTCAGCTGAGAGAAAGAAAGGAAATTGTAGAGTTAGATTTGAGCTAACTTGAAGCTACAGCTGTCACTATACATGTCCTACATAAATACCATCTATTTAATTTCCCTCCCATAGCCCTTAACAGGTAGTATTATATTTGCCATTTACAAAAACACCTGCTGGGTTTTTTTCTCCCTTGTGGGCATTATTCTCAGTTAGTCAGAGAAAACCCAGCCTCAATATTTGAATACTAAATACTCTGTTTTACTATCTGACACTAATAGAATCATTTATCTAGATATGAAGGAGCTGGTTAAGACAGATACTGGAAATATTGGATTATGAGTCACACACCAGACGTACATTAGGAGTTACTTATTCCTGTTTCTTTTCAAGCCAATAATTTCTAGATTTCTAGTGATTCTGCTTGTAGCTTACCAGCAATATAACTCAAAACCAGGTGTCTTCACTCAGTTAAAAAATGCCTATTTTTGTCTACAACATAAGTGCAAATACAGATAAGAAGCGCCAAAGAAAAAGTCTTAGATTCTTCAGCTCTGTACACATGTGCTAAAACAGAAAATTACTCTGAAAGGTGATATGTCAGCTCCAAAGGAAAAAAAAAAATCCCTGATCTTTGCAATGCCCAGCACCCCCTGGATATTGTTTAATGCCACCAACTCTCACTAAGGTCATCCGTTTGTTTTTGTTTTTTTTTTTTTTTTTTGTAGAGGAGTCACCTTTCAATGGTACTGAATACACTTGTCTGCACGATGGCAAAGGCTGGCTACAGAAAGTTCTCCCAACTTGTTTATATGACTTCCTGTTAAAGGGCTTGCAAAGAAATGAACATGAAATCATTTGCAAAAGGATTTTTAGTCTTAGTAGGCTGATAAACATACAGAGATGAATACTCAACATATTCTCACCTTTAGGCATTTATTTTTTATTACATTGCTATCAAAAAGGTAGGTGATCTCTGAAGAATATAACAAGATTAGGACAATACAGAATAAGTTCAAAAATATCAATAAAATCTTCTAGGAATCCTTCAAAGCTTCAGAGTGTTTTTTCCCCTCTGTAATACATGTGCACGTCTTTTATCCCATTTCTAAGTGGCAAGTTCCTGAAACCAAAGGGTCTATAATTTTTCAAAACCTATTGGGTTGTTTCAGTATAATTCAGGCAGCACATGAAGAAAACAACCAAAACAGCTGAAAATAAATATCCCTTACCAAGCTAATTACTATTCTTTATACAGCCAAATGAGGTCTGAAATTTTCTAATTACATAGAGAATATATGAATATTTCCTCTGGCATATGGGATTTGAGGAGTGAGTTTGAGAAGATATGAAAGGAAATGAGCACCTTGAGATTAAGTATGATATCGGCTTGATTCCGTTACAATAATTTGTCAGCTGCTGTCTGATTAAATTGAAACAGAACACTCAGGTTACTCTTTTTTTTTTTTAATTGTGATATTTACTAAGACTTTTACAAAAAACACTAATGAAGGTCAAGACGTTGTGTGATAACTTACTAGTTTTCAAGTTATTTACTATTATTTCTTTTTTCTCACAGTTTAGCATAAATTCAGTCAAAATTTGTTAGCCAGTAGGAACTGCATTTTTGTTACAAGAAGCTGGAAGCAATTTTGTGTAAAAGTAAAGCTATTTTTTGAAGCTTTAAGTGAGAGCTTAAAACCATGGAACTCTGGAGAAAAAGAGAAAACTTGTTCTGAAAAAGGAAGAAAGGAATATGAGGAATTTATGCTTATTTCTATAGTGTGCATAGAGTTGAATGGTAACTTTTAGTTATTTAGTGGTGCCTACCTATCAAGTGCCAAGCACCCTATAGAGGTATCGGAGGATCTTGGTGCCCGTTTATGTAGGCAAGGAAAAGCGGGGCCAAGCAATGCTGCTGGCTGTGTGGCAGGACCAGTTTCATTCCACGCCAGTCACAGTCAGTGCTAACTGCTGTTTCCTGAGAGTCGCTGTTCCTCACAGTTCCTAATGTTTCCATTGACTCCACAGGGCAAACCAAAACACCATTCACATGTCCTTTTTCTCTTGTCCTTCCCTCTCCCACCAGTAAACATAATTTCCTACCAGCAAGTTAGATCAAATATTTAAAAGTGTTTATTTATGCTGTAGTAAACTGTATACATAAATACACACACATGTAAAAAGAAAATTGGAGCAGTAATATCTTCTGAGGACTAATGAAAGTAATCAAGACGCTTTTGCTCTTCCTACATGGAAAAGATTAATTACATCTCCAATATGCTCAGGTACAACAAACAGGACAACAGTGAGATGTAACCTTCATGGCCTCCTGCACAGTAGTACCTCATGAGTCTACACTGACTAGATTTTCCAAAGCTGCCAGAGGTGTGAGAGCATAGGGAAATAAAAAGACAGGATTGGCTGTGCACATATATAAATTGAGGCATGGCTTACCTATTCTTACCTAATAGCAATGTTTAAATTCTCAGCTCTAGTCCATGCCATGAAGCATTGTTGTGTTTGCCATCTTGCGAGGCAGTTGAGCACAGGGTGTAGTTCTCTGTAGGTAAGAGTCTGTAACAGAACACCTCTATACCTCGAGGTAGTCACGCTGTCAGCATATGCCTTTGTGAGGGGAAAAGCTGGGCTTAAAAGCCAAGAGACAACATCTTGCCAGACAGCCCATTTAGATTTCTTACACACTTAAAAATAGTTCTAACAGCAAAATCTGTATTTCAAAAATATGTAAAAGAGGGATTTTGGTTTGGTTTAGGCTTTTTAAGGAAATAGGGGAAATTACCTGTGCCAAACGCTTTGCTACCACAGACTGGATATTCTTCATAACAAATTGATGGAAGCCTATTAAGAGTCTAATAGAACCCTAGTGCTTTTATCTAACACAAATTCTTATTTCAAAAGAGTAGAACCGATAAAAGACCAGGCTTCGTGCACAGGTCAATTTCTTAATAAATCATTTGATGTTTTAAATCATTTAATTTGCACTTCTATGGCTTGATTTGCAGGCAACCTGAACTCTAAACTGTATTTCACAGAACATCCTCTACTATTCTAGTTAAGGCATGCATGTGTGTGTGTAGACTTGGGCAGGTGAGAGAACCTGCATGATTTTCCCCTTTTCCACTAGCCCATGTCAAGTGGACACAGGAACTGATCTGTGGCAGCTCAGCTAGAAATTTAGGCCACTAATGATTTGTTAAGCTATTTTATTCTAGTCAGAATGTCCCTTTATAAAACTTATTTTGCGTTTGAAAAGACTGTGAAATGTTAAAACCTTGTAACATTCCATAAAACATGTTTCACATTATTATATATATGCTAATAAAATTGTGCTTGCACTAATATGACAAATTGAAGAGATAATGACCTAAAATAAATTTGCAGAAGTATTTTAAATATCAAAAAAGTAATAGGACTGTACGGTTGATTCAGGTAATTTTGTTTGTTCTTTTTTATGCAGCATTTCAAATCTTTAATGCAAGGCATCCCCAAAATTATTTTTAAACAACTTTTTTTTAATATCGTCATTATCTCATCAAGGTAATGTATTTAGGGAATGACCATTATGAAAATTTTATTGTCAGTTTGCAAGATTTTCTAAAGCATGCAGTCCACGTAGTTACTAAATCTCCCTAAAGCTTTTGTGTGCATCTTCACAGGCGTGTGTATTATTTTTAATATAAAAACCTTAAAATTATTTCCCTAGTATTTTTCATTTTTCAAAAAAACACAAATGAAATTCATACAACCCTTTTCCATGAAATATGCAGCAGGTCTTCAAAGAGCTTCACTGATTCACACAATTTAAATGCCAATAAACCTTGTATTTCTTTCATGATGGTAATTTGTGTTGACAAGCATTGCTTTTTTCTTGAGTCAACCACTACACAATTATTCTTTTCTAAATCTCCCTATTTAACGCAGGCAGTCAAAGGCACTTTGCAATTTCCTCAGATCTATCATGCAGTGGTCTAGTTTGGCGTTTTCTGGGGAGGGGTGTTTATTTTTAAAAGTCAAATCACTCTTTAATAACTACTCTTTTGACAATATATATTTGATAAGACTTTATCCTTTCACATTTCTTTCACTTCCTTCCCATTACTGTAGTTTCAGTATAGGTTTGTCAAATACCTTTCTGGTCCTCAGCTCTTTGAAGAAATTTGCAGATTAAACAGCCAGAAAAACTATATAAATCTCACATGAAGCATGCTTCCCCTCAAACTCAAGCAGACATTCAAGATTCAGTAATCTCTTCAGTAGGAACCTGTTTGTAGCATGTGTACAGAAAAATGTCTACTGCCAATAATCAGTGCTGTTACAGGCTCCTTTTAAGTCAATGTTACTTTGTGTTATTGACTTGTGTCATAGTTTTCTCCACTAGATGCCATGATACCCAACCCATTTAGCATTCACATGAGCTGAACTAGACAGAAATTGCTTTCCTGGGTAACTTCTGATGTCTTCAGAATTATCTTTATTTCTTAATGAAACATGCATTTTGAGCATTTCAGTCAAAACAGCATTTTGCAGGGTACAATTTTCCATAAAACAGATCACTGTGGGGAAAAAATGATCTCCCTCAGTATTTGGGGTGGCTTTACAATAGTCACCAGCTCATGTTTATGGGTTGACTGATTCACAGCAGAATTTTTAATTTCAGATCAATAGAAAAAAACTTTCAACCACTGCTCACGTCTTTAAGTTAGAATTTAACCTCCTAATTAAAGCTAGAATCTCCTTTCTCTGTTCTCATACCTTCTTCAGGTTTGACAGAGCTACCAGTTGGACACAGGAAGAAGATTGGGAATAGTCTGGATGGATTTGCCAGGGATAAATCACGCCTAAGTTACCTGATTGACTTAAGTGCTAAAATGACTAGCACAGTGTCCTGCCAGGCCATGTCCAGCCTGGGGCAGAGACCCCAGTGCCCGTGGGGAGGGGATGGGGAGGGGAGATCCGGGCCCTTCTCGGCCGTGAATGGCAGGGCAACAAGGTGAAACGAGAGGGGTTGGGGCTGGGCACCGAGACCTCTCCCCGTGAGGACGGGCGGGCCAGGGGGCAGGCAGGGGGACAGGCTGCCCCGGGAGCTGGGGCAGGCTCCATCCTTGGGGGGTGTCACGACCGGCTGGGCAAAGCCCTGAGCAACCCGGTCTGGTCCCACGGCTGGCCCTGCTTGGGGCAGGGGTGCACGAGGGACCTCCTCAGGTCCCTTCCGGCCTGAATAAACTTACAAAAACATGATTTTTCAGTAAAATATCATTTTCCAGGGAAACTATTCTGATCAGCTTTAGTACTTACCATACAACGTTTTCTTAAAAGAAACTTCATTTGATATCTGTGCCCCCACAAACTGGCAGGGACTTTTTAATGTTCTAGAGGACTGCTAGCAACCTCTTGGCTATTCTACTAATAAATTATGATAATTTCTTGATTAAAATGTCACCAGGACAGACTCAGAGGGTACTGTGAAATATAAAATATTCAATACATCATAATTTTATCACTTAATATTATTTATGACTCAAAATCATAAGCATAAGAAACTCAATTTAACAAAGTTTATTCCATGCTGAAGTTAATCATATGTAATGTGAGTAAATGATTTGATTTTTATATGGATAAGAGAGTGGAAAGATTTATGGGAAATATGAGGTTAGAAACAAAACAATTGTTGGGAACTGCAGTATGGATGTGAGGCAGCTATTCACCTCCCAATTCAGTTTAACCACACGGCATCACTTGCACTGTTCAGAAGTTGCACTGTTCCTCCTGAAGACCATTTGCTCTCTTTCTGTCAAGCACACACTGTGCAAAACCTGCTTTCCCCTTTGCCATCCATCCACCCAGCATTGTGTCCGCCATTGTTGAAGACAAACAAGGTGTTCATGGCTTTCTCAGGTTGTTACTTTCCCCTGGGTTCTTAACCTTCCTCCATTCCCCTTCATTTCGGCACTAGAGAAATTAATGGAGCATTTTAATAAGTTACAGTTTGTGGGACTTCAGCGACCACTGAGAAAATACAGCATTCTTTATTTGCTAAAACACTTCCCTACAAGTTGCTAAACAGTGGCACAGAGGTATAGCACTCTTTGCCTGAAAATGTTTGATCATACAATTGTATCTAGTGGCTTCTGCATGTCCTGTGCAACATGCCCTGCCTTCATCAGTGCAGGTGAGTAAGTACACTTCCCTTAAACAAGCCTCACAGACATTCAGCTTTTTCAACAAAAAGTGAGAAATCATTTCAGGCCAGACTAAGTTGAAGGATATTCTCCAATGTGAACAGAGTCTATTTTCAAATTATTAGAGAATCATTTTGCTGCCACTTTAAGTATGCTTTGTCAGAGATGTCAGAAGGAAATAAGAGCAGAGGCTGTTGTGTGGGAAAGTCATGGAAACAATCCAACAGCTCCCAACAAACCTGTAGTTTTACAGCTTGATTTTCTACACTTGATCTCATGGGGTGGAAATGCCCTAACTCTCAGTTTCTATTGGAGGACCCAGAAACCTTCCCAATGTCTCAAGGTGAAACTATATGGTCATGAATTTCACCTAATCAGAGTTTAGCTTACCTGGATGCAAACATCAGACACTCTGTTTTGATATCACACTAAAACTCAGCCTGCACAGGAGCAAAGGAAGATCAAACCTCTTTTATCAAGTGACAGGAGACAGAAGAGAAGTTTATTTTCTAATAGGCAGAATGCATCTATAAGGAAAATCAGTGAGAGCTTGAGACACGATCACTAGATGCAGGTTACTTCATTTCTGTTTTAAAAGGCCAAAGCCTGGATGAAGGAGTCAGAAGAGAAGGTAAGCAACAAGTTTCTCAAGACGCAAGCAGTTCTGAGAAGAGCAGAGCTGAGCACTGACGCTGTGAACAAAGATGCTGCAGCTGTCCCAGGGAAATAGTTTTACTTGAAACTCATCATTTCAGACCTTGCAAACATTCATAGGATAAAGACCTTTCAGAGGTTTAAAATCCTAAATGGGGCCAAGAAAAAGTAAATAAATATATATATATATCACAGCTGCTTGGAAAAACTTGGCTACTTTCAGCTAGTTTGGACATTGCATAATCTTGCCAAGCTATTAAGCAACAAGATTGCTTCTAGATCATATGTTATTTCCCTCCACTGCTTCAATGACAAATAAAGTAAGGCAAATTACCTTGCTTACCACATGTCTGAGGCAAAGTTTAATCCAAAATATTTCAAAGCTAATAAAATCTGAGTTAGCAGAGAAAAGAGTAGAATTCAACCTCAGTTGGAAAACAAGGTCTAATTCCTTCACACGTACATGACTTTGATTAGCTTTCTACACTTAAACAGGATTTGCAGTGTAACAGAACTCCCCACATGCAGATAATTAAATGTAATCATACAGACTTGCTGGTTCAAGGCCTGTAACACTGTCTTTTTCGCAATTCCTGAGTTATGGTTTTGCCTAAATCTGCAGCTCAGAAATCACCAAGAAAATACTGAAAAACTGTAAAAATATATATATATATATATCCCATCATCAACTGTTTAGACAGCTGATGTATATATGTAAAGATGTTTACAGGAAAATTAATTGGAGTTTTGCAATTAGTAAATTAGTTTTCTATTCATTACATGCAAAAAGAGATTTTTTGCAGTAACACTGCAACCAAATTAGTTGTTTCTAGTAGATTGAGCATTTAATTTTATACATCTAGTGATGTCACATTTTCTTATTGTCTAGGCTATTTTTAAATCACATGATTGTTAAAATTGGACTTGTCCAATTTTTCTACTAGAAATGCTAAAAGATTTTTGGACTAAAAGTCTCACTTTTTATTTGTTGTTTTCTCTTGAAAATTTTCAGAAAAATACTAGAAATCAAAATGAAGATGTATTATAGTTAATGTTCTTTTTTACTGTTTTAAAAAGAAAACACTAAATCTGTGTGTAATCACATTAGTGGAGGGGTGATATTGCAAAGCTAAGAGCCAAATAGTAGACAGAAGCATAATCAAGTTTGCCTGAGGTTAAGACATAAATATTGTGAAAGTATATAAATAAAGATCAAAACTGTGGTTTCTTTTATTCACAGTACAATTCTTTGGAGTTCAGACATTAGTCTGAGTGCTTAAACGTTGTTATTTTTCTCATTGTTAAATAAAAGTTTAAATTGATAATGATATACAAATTTTTTACTTGAGAATTTGGTCATAGTCATTTATTATACAAAATCCATGCATGCGCACATTTGGAGGACTCGATGTTCCTCAAGTACGTATAACTGTGAACAGAGAAGAAAAAACTTGCAAGGCAATTGAGGAGACCTCTGTCCAAGTACATGCTAAAAATGTATTTCATTATAATTTCTGACATTTGTAATATACTTTAGGATTAGACTCAACAATTTTGTAGAACTAGAATGTTGCTATGTTATTTAACAAGATCACTCTCCATGAACTTTATACTGTTTATTTTTTTTTCTCTTCATGATGTTAACCAGATCCCAACTCATAAACACAGTGATATTATTCCTGAAAGAAAGACACCCAGACAGTAACCTCTACACAGGCATGATTATTAATCGTCTGTTTAACTCACCCAAGTTTCTACTGAAACTTCCTCAAACTAAGAAGGAATTTCCATTTCTACAACATATTAATCAAGGTAAAGAAAACACCCCATTTAAAAAGTTAATATTCTTCTATAACTCACAAAAATATTTTAAAATGTACTAGAAGATTAGTATAAATTCCATTTCACAAGTATGTGGACCATATCAGATTAAGGTTGTTTCATTTTTACCACCTCCAAGTTATCATCACAAATAAGCAATTGTATCTAATTTGACATCTTAATCTTTAATGTTCAGAAGAGCCGAAAGCTTCAGTTAGCCCAGTAGAATATTTTTTATAGAAAATAAGGGAAGACAAAAAGAAATATCAGTGACAAGAAAAAGCACTTTTAAAGCAAACACTGGTTTTATCTCTATCATTTCTTTCAAGACTGATGATCCCATAAGAGCTATTGGTATGTAACAATTATCAATGTCTTCTATGATCTTTCTCAAACACATACATTTTTGGGGCAAATCTTCTTCAGCTTTTAAAGAACAATTACATTAACTTAAAATGTATTACTTGTTTTACGAAAATGATGTGTGCTTAGCCAGAAATTCACTATTTCTTTGTGCTCTGAAATATGAATAAATGTAAGTCTGCAGAACATAGGAGGAAACTGGTACAGTGAAAAAATGTGTGCTTTCCTGTGGTTCAAACATTACACATTGCCCCTCAAGCGTCATATTTCCCTTAAGAATTTGTCAATATTTAAATTTACTATTCTTTTTATCACCTAACAACTCTATAGAACATTTCCCATTAATTCAACATTTTTGATACATGCAGAAGACATGTAAAAACAGATGGGATGTTGAAAATATGTAGATTTCATGAATATATTAGGTCAGGTTAATATATTTTCACAAATAAACAAAAAACCCGCAGCTCCCTTCAATGTAACATTCACTGCAATGTTTCCTTGCAATATTCTTTTTTCTGTCTAGTTTAGTGTACTACCTCCTGAGGTAACACTCACAGCAGTAGAACTATTGTACAAATGAAAATAAAGCCATACAGGAATATAAAAAATGTACAAGGAAGTTCAGTAAGATTTATTGAACTGATCTGCTACTTTGAAAGAGGTTGAGGAATTCTGCCTCTCCATCACCCTATTGTGCATTCCTCTGTGTAAAGTTTTGGAGCCCTGTTTTTTTTCCTTTCCATGGAATACATGAAACACATCTGCACTACCAACTCCCAGCTTTTCTGCAGATCCACTGATTTCAAAGTAATTCAGTGTCACTGTTTATGAAAATGCTGCAAGAATTTTTAGACAGTTAGGAGATTGTTCTCGTACTTGAGGTCTTTGTATATTAGCAATATAATTTTTACAAGTTTCTGCATGCCAAGATAAATGAATACTGTAGGTGGTAAGAGTCCACAGAAAAACAATAAGGCAGTGTACAAATAAACATTTTTATTGTTCTTCTTCATGCTATTTTGGCTAAGAGATAAAGAAACCAATTTGTTTATCAGATATTTTGTGGCAATTTTTTGCAAGCAAAGATTGTCCACGGGACAACAATAGGGTTTTCTGTGTGTTTCCTAAACTAGCTGGTTTTAACCAGACCTCAGGTGCACTAAATATCTATAATCCTCTCCATTCAAGACGAAATTCTGATAGGGGTTGTGAATGACTCCTTGCCTACAGAATGTAGTTAATTTACAAAAGGCAATAGGAAGTCCTTAGCCTTTGTCAACAGGACATATTAATAAAGTACTGATAATTGAAATGTGAAGTCTTTCCAGATGTCTTAAGACTCACAAACACAATAATATAAAAAAAGTAAAATGAAAGTAGAAACTGAGGACTGAATCCTACATATTTTTCTAGGTGAAGAATGACAAAACTAGAAAAAAAATAACCTGCCTTAAGACCTGTATGTATAATATATACATATGCTGGTCATTTTTAAAATATATAGAATCATAGAATTATAGAATGATTTGGGTTGTAAGACACATTTAAAGATCAGCTAGGGCAACCTCCCTGCTGTGGACAGGGACCTTTCACTAGACCAGGCTTTGAGCAACCTGGCCTTGAACACTTCCAAGGTGGGGACATCCACAACCTCTCTGGGCAACCTGTTCCAGTGTCTCACCACCCTCATCATAACAATTGTTCTCATTTTGTCCAATCTCAATCTACTCTCTTTCAGTTTAAAACTGCTGCCCCATGTCTTGTCACTACAGGCCTTGGTAAAAGGCATCTTTCCATCTTGCTTATAAGCCCCCTTTATATACTGAAAGCCCACAAGAAGGTCTCCCTCGAGCCTTCTCCTCTCCAAGCTGAAAACCCCAACTCTCTCAGCCTGTCCTCATAAGAGAGGTGTTCCAGCCCTCTGATCATTTTCATGGTTCTCCTCTGGACCTGCTTTAGCAGGTACATGTCTCTCTTGTACTGGGGATCCCAGAGCTGAATGCAATACTTCAGGTGGGGTCTCATGAAAGCCAAGCAGAGGGGGAGAATCACCTCCCTTGCCCTGCTGGTCATGCTTCTTTTTATGCAGCACAGGATACAATTGACCTTCTGGGGTCAGAGCACACACTGCCAACTCATATCCAATTTTTCATCCACCAATATCCCCAAGTCCTTCTCTGCAGGGCTGCTCTCAATCCATTTCTTCCCACAGTTTGTATTGATTTTGGGGATTGGCCCAACCCAGTGGCAGAACCCTACACTTGGCCTTGTTGAACTTCATGAGGTTCACATGGCCCCACACCTCAAGCCTGTCAAGGTCCCTCTGGTTGCATCCCTTCCCTCAAGCATATCAACTGCACCACTCATCTTGGTGTCATCTACAAACTTGCTGAGGGTGCACTCAATCCCACTGTCTGTGTCATTAATAAAGGTACTGAACAGTTCCAGTGCCAATAGGGACCCCTGAGGGACACTGCTTGTTACAGATCTCCATTTGGACATTGATCCACTGATTGCAATTTCTTGGATGCAGCCATCCGGACAATACCTTAACCAACAAATAGTCCATCCATCAAACTTGTATCTCTCCAATTTAGTGCCAAGGTTGTTGTGTGGGACCATGTCAAAGGCCTTACAAAAGTCAAGGTACATTTGACTTGAACTTGCAGTCAAGAATAAGTTTACCACTTCTAAAACAAAGAACCAGCCCTTTCCTCAGAACTCAGGAAACAAGATCACTTTCCACATATGGTAATGTGAATGCTTTCATTCCATTAAATAATGAAGTAATAACTTATGGATCACAAATAAATCATGAAGGAAATGTTTATTCTGAATGAAGGCACTCTCTAGCTGAGAGTGTGCTCAGTTAGCTGTAATTCTCAAATGCACCAGGAAGAGACAAAGCATGTTTACTAGACCACACAGTGAAGTAAAAGAAGTGCTGATTCTAAGCTAGGCTGACAAGACCTGCATAAAGAAATGTGTCTCCACTTGTCTAGGACACTGCAGCCGGCTCAGTCCCCTTTAAAATTAATTAACATCAAATTTTCTACCCTTTGGAGACTGCAATCAGGTCCTACATGTGGGACGGACAGAAAAAAAGCACCTAGGGTAAATATTTCACCCAAACTTTTAGCAATCAATCAAACATAAACTCAATCCAGAAGTTTGGTATTTTTTTTTAATTCTAAACATTGTTTGAATAAATGCAGGTGCAATTTAATGGTTTAGCAACAGATATGAAAGAACATTGACCGTAGGCTTCCTTGAGATTTCATTTTGCTGACACATCTGAGACCATCTGTTGCTATTGATTAATTTTTCTCTAAATCCTTCAAAAGCTCACATCTTCACTCTGGTTGTTTTGTTACACACTCATCCCTTCTTTTCATCTCTGCTTTATTTCTTCCACAATACCAGTGTGATATACTTTGCTACCCTGCCTACTGCCTTGTTGTATTTCTCATCAGTGGAAAAACAAACTATTGTTGTACACTGCTGGCTCCCTTATGCTTGGAGCCTTAGCAGCACCAAAGCGATGCTCTGCCTCCTTGCAGAACCGCATCCCTCTAGGAGCAACCGCTCAGTTTGGGAATCCCTTCATTGATTCATGAATTTTGAAGGAAAGTTGCTATCTTCCCAGCTGCAATAATTATAAGTGTGACTCTTGGTAAATCAGTATTATCTCGAAAGTAAGATCCATTAAGAGGACATTATCCCCCTTCTAACCACTTTAAACATTCTCCTACTATTTTGCATGTAGTTTAATTCGTTTTTTATCTTGAACTTTCAACATAAAGTACTTTCGCCTCCCCAAATAAAATAATAAACTTAAGCCCATGAGGTTTTAACATATTTATTTAATTTTTATTTCCCTTTTTGGTAGCATAATGGTTTGTGTGCAAAGACAGTACTTCCCCAGATTTATATTCCCTCAGAATAGATCAGCAGACCGCTGACTGTTAACTATCAGAAAGCTCAGCCAAAACCAACAGATATTGAAAGGGTTTTGTAGAAAAAGCATAAATTTACAGCAAATTTTTGTATTAAATGGACAACAGTCCCTTTAGCATCTTGAACTGTATATATACTAGTGTAATTCACGTTGCCAATTTATGAGGTTTTTGTCATCACTTGTATTTTACAGTACCATATGAGATGGATCACAAAATAGGGGTATATCTTACTTTTAAAAGGAGTAAGGCTATGTTGTTTGCCTTTTATTTTATTGTAATGAAAAGTAGATTTCCCAGGTTCTCTACCACTACTACAAACAGAACAAACAAAAATTAAAATCCCACCTCAGCACACAAAAATGTTATGTGTTTTCTCTATGTAACTACCCTGCCATACAATGCAAATGAGATTGACTAAACCAAATAGCACAATTATGGTTGTTCAGATTCTAGTAGGCAACTTGGAAGTAAACTTCTGCCATGCAACATTTTTGCATATGAGGGCTTATCACTAGGCTAGAAGTTTGAACATAAGAGTTTAACTGTGACACTGAAAGATCATCCTGAATCTTCCTTCCTGCTTACCTCCTCCTTCCCACAGGTCAACATGCAAAATTTCTCTCTCTCTATTTCTGCATATATGTATATATGTAGAATATACACATATATTGCCTATATAATCAATTACCTCCACTATATATATTACTTCCCAATAGATTCATTAAGGTTTAGCCTGTGATTTTAATTTTTTTATGTACTATTTGATATTTATTATGGTTTAAACACATATATTTTCCTGTCAGGATAGCCTAGGAGAGGTGGAAAGAGGAACATGAAAAAAAGAGCAGCTAAGTGAAAATTATGAGTTACTGAAAGAATGGGAAATGACATTTTATCTAATTATGAATTTTTTAAATAGAAAAAAAAACTCATAGAAGTCGTAATTAAAAGAAAACTTTTATTTTGCTTTTTGAAATAACATTACAAAAGGAGTATCAGAATAAAATGTGCAAAATTACATGGATCATGATCATGAGTTCCTTGCTATTTCCTTTTTTTTAAGGAGTCAGCTATGAACAATACTTGCAGAAGTCCTCATAGGATTGGCCAACAGAGAAGATAACTCCCCTTGGAACATGCAAGATGCTCTGATATAAAAATTGCCTTTGTTTTCATCTTTTTCCAAACTAGCTAAAACCATTGACCCCAAAATTCACAGGTAAAAACATGAAGTTAACTTGAAAGAGAATTCATTGGGATTGACTGTTTCTTCACTGACCTGAGATTTCCATCCAAGACCTTCATTCTCACCGATATTCTTTCAGCTTTTCCTTGCAGAGATAAATTTTCGTAACAAGATGTGAGTATAACATGGAAAAGAGTCACATACTTGCTCCAGGGTCCAGAACTGTCTTTTCTTCTGTTCTGCAAGTTGAACTTTTATGTCCTTTTCTCATCAGTTCAAGTCCGTTAAGGCAGGCAGGCCATGTTCTCCTCTGTGTACATCCTCTAAGCATCTATGTGTAATACCTGCTTGTCTCAAGCAACTGGAAGTAACATACACCTCTGCTTGAGATAAACTGGGTGGATGCTGAAGAGCGAAAATAACTTGAGATCAAACAGAGGTTGCTGCTTCAAGGCTGTCTCTGCTTTACTGAGCTTTACAAAGAGCAGCTGTCGCCTCACGCTTTTTCTTTCAAACTGCTCAAGCAGCCTTAACGTCCAGCGACTCTCTAGTGACAACATGCGACTGTGGCTTACAGGAGAATGTCTGCTGACAGATACAGAATCGGCAGATGAAGAGTCCTGTAAATTAAAACAAATAACAATTTTTTTAGACAATAAGATCCAATAGCTTCACTTTTAAGTTTATTTATTTAGTATTTACAAAGTTATATAAAAGATGCCGCTTGCTGGATACAGACTGAACTTACTTCTGAAGCCAGGAGAAGTCTTCACCAGTAAGGAGCAGGATCGTGCGCTCTGCCTGTCTACTTCAGAGAACACAGAAGGGGAAAGAGCATCTCCAAGGTAGATGCTGAAAATGTCTTTAAAGATAAAACTGATGACTAATAACTACCCTTTTAAGAACTTTCAAGGAGCACCAGAGATTTGTGGTAAATGCTCATTGTGTGTTTCCTAGCAATAACCTGTTCTTCCAGAAAATAGAAAACCAAAATAGATTGAGTTGCAGCCTACCACCTGGGATAGGATTTTATTATATACTCTTAATTTATGTATTTTTATTAATATTTACCATTTGTAATGCATTTAGCAGATTGTCACTGAAACTATTTCTTCTTGGTGCTTTCTTGCATATAATGCAATGTTCTCTCCGTCTGTGTCTTGTAGGGAGAGAGAACAAGAGGCTTTAGCTTAACACCTGAATAACTCCAGTAGTATTTTTAAGATAGCATTCCTGCAATGTAACATCACTCAAAAATAGGTGATACCACCACTACCAACAGAAAAATCACACTGCTGGGTGGATTGTCGCAGAAATAGTACTTGCTTCCTTTGCTGCAGGCTTACCTAGGCTCAGTTTTCAAGAGGTAACAATTATTTTCTTGTTCAAAAGGCCCTCAGGTCTTTTAGGAAAAAAAAAATATATACTATTTGTTTTGATGAAACAATCTATTACAAGTTCTCCTCAATATTTCTTTAGATAGCAAAGCTTCCTAAACACATTTATATTCCACAAGTCCTCTTGTACTAGTCAAGTTAGTTGATGCCAATCAAACTTACTATCACTGAAGGCCCCCACCCAAGTGCGTCAAATCAACAGAGGTTTACTGGACCAAATTGATTGCCTACTGTAGCCTTTAAGGCAAACTCAGGACCTACAAGACCAGTTAAGTTCAAGGCAGCAGTGACTCACTGCTTAAGACTCAGCATACAGATTCTGGTTTGGTAACGTGGATAAAAGTGGGCATGATGCCTAACATACAACCGTGTCACCAGTGCATGGTATCTCCTGTATCAGTAAAATGTAGCTGGGGCAAAGAGGAATGTAAATATATTCTCTTGTGCAAACTCCTTGCACCATTGCTTCATGTTCTGAGTTAACTGGTTCAATTCAGTAAAAAACACTCTTTGACCCTCTGTAGCATATGCTGGATTCTTACTTTCAATTCAGTAGAGAAATATCAAAGTATGAATATTGCTAGAGCAGCAGGGACTTCATACATGGATTGTGTAAAAAAAAAAAAAAATCACAACAGTGTGTTCTGGTCTCTTCCTTGCTCCATCTCACTTTTTAGTATAAATTTGATGGCATACGTTCATGATAAGACAATATTATCTCAGCATTCTATGAGCAAACTTAGAGCAATGGATTCTAGCAACATGGTTTGGAATCAGTCTCATGAGAAATGAAAGCAAGCACTTTCTCTTATGGTCACACAGGCAATACACTAGCTAAAAATAAGGATGAAAAGAAGGCTAATGTTTACCTAGAATATAAAAAGTAGGTGGTTAAGATGAGATATGCTGTGAAATAGTTCTAAAAAGACTAAAAATAACACCTTTCTTTTAAGATTCTGACATGCAATGTCTAATTATCCTGTATGAAAATTCAAATGTACTTTAGCTAAAATGTGTATGAAAATGCACTTCTAAATTGAGTCACTTATCAGTACTTAAGGACAGCACATCACAGGCCCCATAATTTTTGAATTTGTCTACCTGAATCATTCACGTTAAAAAGCATGTGGCTTCTTTTAAATATTACTGTACAAAGCAACTGTAAAATTTTAATTTCACCATGGACTTTTACATCTGTTATACACTTTGTTAAAATTGCTTTACATGTCTGTAAATAAAATATTCTCCTTCAGGTCAGCCTAATTGTTAAAAGTCAAGATTGCAGCTTAGTTGAGCAACACATACTATGTTGAGTTCTGGGCCATCCAAGTTCAAGAAGACTGTCCAGAAACCAGTGTTCAGGTAAGGGTTAGCAAGATAATAAGAAGACTTAAGAGGAGAAACTAAGAGTTCACTTATTCTGACAAAGAGCTCATGAGACAGTCACAGCAGCCTACTTCAACAACAACAGTTAGATAAATGAGAGACTCACCCAGAGTAATAGCAAGTAGTATAAGAAAGCAAAACAAGTCACCTGAACTTTCAAACTGCACTTTATGAAGAACTTTTTCACTAAGAAGGTAGTGTAGGACTGGAACAAGACAGCAAGAAGTGCTGTGAAATCTTCATCTTTCGAAGACTCAGAGAAAAACACAAGGAGCTGGGTGCAGTGTTTGAAAGTCCTGCTCTCAGAGGGCAGTGAAGCTGGAGGACTCCTAGAGGTCTACCCCAACCATATTTTGTATGGTTATATAAGGTAAACTCATTCAGTTTACTTATTATTAGCGCTCCATTACATATGTCTAAATGAATAAAAAGCAAGAAAAAAATATCTGGGAATTTTAATATCCAAATTCAGACAATAGCAAAAACTATAAAGGCCAAGGAAAAATGTGAAAACCCTTACAAATCCACAGTCTTAAGACAATAGGAATATAGACATTTCTTCCCAAGTCCATATCATTTATTAAAGTATCGACCGTTAAAATCTCTATTAACTATTATTTCTTATACTAACGAGCCAAAGAAACTGCAGATGCTTTCTGTAGAGGATTGATAGCAGACCGCAATCAAAAGGAAAAAAAAAAATTCCTGTATATTTGAAGAATAAATTGATATAAATTATCTGATTTCATTATGAGAAATATAATTCCATCAACTTTTAGGGGAGTTTTTATTATCTATTTCCTAAGAAAGTAATTGTATTATTAACAGTTTGTCCTGATAGTTAAATAACTTTGAACTATTAAGACAAGAAGCCTATGTCCCTTGATAGATGAACTTCATCTTAAAATAGTTGTTTGAAGAAATTATTAATGTAATATATACGTTTCCATATTGCAACAATTTTGCTTCTGTTCATGTTTATCTCCTCAAATTAAACAGGGCCCTAGCTAGTAGTTATAAATTATTAATTTGAATAAATATCTTTTTCTTTCAATGATAAACTGATTAAGCTCATAGTCTGAAAAATCTGTCCTTTGCTTTTCAAGAGGAAAACCAGGGACTTTATCTTTAGCTTGAATTTTTCAGCAGATAAAAAGACAAATTCTGTATTTCTGCAAAACTGGCAAGAACATTCATTAAAGAAAAATGTTCTTATAATTTTGGCACAACTTGCATACTATTTCAGTCATGTATATTTAATCTACATGTGTTTCTGTTGCTTTGAATTTCTGTAATTTTTCGCTGCATTCACTTTTCAGTTGAAGGGTTATAAGGGAGTTAACTTACCATTGATTCATTCTGCTACAGGGCATAAACTTGATTTGAGCTACAAATTCTTGATTTGAAACATGTTAATTAATATGAAACATTTTGTCTTCTTTATTAATCAAGAAGTTTTGTAATTTTGTCCATTGTAGCAATTACACCTTTTTTTAATTTAGAAATTGATTTTGAATTCATAAGCATGGCAGTTCAGTGTCATAATCCTGTCAGTGCGGTATAATGAGTATCAGGGAGCATACAAATGGAGTTGTGACAATTAAAAGGAAGAAGGTATTATTCTAAGACTCAAGGAAAGAAGGCAGGAGTTCCTTGAAAAGGATGAGAAAAATAAGTTATTTTATCAAGTGCCGTGAAAAGAAACTTGCTGCTGAACTAAAACCTTAAAGACAATCATATTTTATCAACCAACTGAAGAATCACAGATTCACAAAATGATTCAGGTTGGAAGGGAGCTCTGGAGATCATCTGGTCCAACCACCTGCTCAAGCAGGGTGACCTAGAGACAATTGCTCAAGACCATGTCCAGATGGCTTTTGAAGATCTGCAAGGATGGAGACTCTACAACCTCCCTGGGCAACCTGTGCCAGTGCTCAATCATCCTGATAGTGAAAAAATGTCTTCTGATGGGCAGATGGAACCTCCTATGTTTCAGTTGGTGCCCACTACCTCTGGTCCTGTCGCTGGGCACCACTGAAAATAGCCTGGCTCTGTCTTTTTTGCACCCTTCCTTCAGGTATTTATATATGTGAATAAGATCCCCCCGAGCTTTCTCTTCTCCAGGCTGAACAGTTCCAGCTCTCTCAGCCTTTCCTCATGAGAGATGGTCCAGTTGCTTAACCACCTCAGTGGCCCTTCACTGGACTCTCTTCATTATGTCCATGTCCTTCTTGCACTGGGAGCCCAGATCTGGACACAACACTGTAGGTGTGACCTCACCAGTGCTGAGTAGAGGGGAAAGATCACCTCCCTTGACCCACTGGCAATATTTTGTCTAATACAGCCCAGGATACTATTGACCTTCTTTGCCGCAAGGGCATTTTGCTGGCTCATGTTCAATTTGGTGTCCACCAGAACCTTCAGGTCCTTTTCTACAAAGCTGAAGACTTTACATCAAAGGACAATAAAAGGCTTAGTTACTGTTTCACTAATTTTTTCAGCATATTGTGAAGGACTTGTTCGGAGAACTTAAAATTAGAAATTCCTAAATCTTTATTCTTGATTTTACCATTGCTATGCACAAGATTGCTACCCAGCTTGTCATGTTTCTTCATGCAGATAGGCCAGGATATTAGGGGACTATCTGTGACACTATGTGAAGTTGTGCACTCAGTAGTTTTTACCGAGAATTATTATTCTTTAACATAGTTTTTCAGTTAGTGTTACTCTCTGTCCCCTAAAATGAGTACCAATAGTCATATCATTTTTTCCTATCAGTTAAAGAGGAGATGATAATTAATTTTCCATCTCATCAGTTGCTTTCAAAATTTCTTTCTTTCAGCAGCTTCAGTATAACAAAGAAGCTGTCCTGGGTTTGAGTGAGTGGTGGGGTTTTATGTAGCGGGGGAGGGGGCTATAGGGGTGGCCCCTGTGAAAAGCTTCTCTAAGCTCCCCCAGCTCCAAGTCAGACCCACCTCTGGACCAAGACCAAGCCAATCAGCTGCACCTCTGTGATAACATATATAAGAAGGGACCCGGTGAGGAGGAGTTGGAGTGTGAGGAGGAGTTGTGACATCTATGTGAACACTGAGGCTAGTGGAAGAACAGAGGAGGAAAAGGGTGGGGTGGGGGGGAGGTGTGCCAGAGTAGAGACTCCCCTGTATCCTGTGGTGAGATGGCAGGGCAGCCCCCCCTGAAGCAGTGGAGTAGATTCTGACATACAGTCCAGGGTGGGGGGGACCCAGCGTTTAAGGTGTCTGCACTCAAAGGAGACTGGGACCCTATGGGAAGAAGCAACCACCACTGTTGCAGTTAGGTGCTGGGAGGATTGCAGTATGTGGGAGTGTCCCACTGTGGAGCAGCTTGGGAAGGGCTTCAGCCTGTGGGAGGGACCCACATCAGAGGAAGTTTGTAGGCAACTGTCTGCTGTGAGAGAGGGACCACACTGGAGCAGAGGGAAGAAGTTCCAGAAGTTCCACCTCAACCCAAGATGAAAGAAGTGGCAGCACTGACTGCACCCCCTATTCCCTGCACCTGCACTGCTAGGGGGGAAAAAGGTAGGGATATTGGAAGCAAAGCCGAGCTTGGGAAAAAGGGATGTATGGGGGAAGATGTTTTCAAAATGTGGCAATGCTTCTCACTGTCCTACTCTGTCTGTTAAGTGCTGTTTCTAGTGTCTGTATTAAATTTATGTTCTTTTTTTCATCCCCTAACAAGTCTGCCTTTTGCCCATGACTGTATAATGTGTGATTTATCCCTCCCTGTCCTATCTCAAATCCCTAGCCTTTACTTATTTTCTCCTTTTCAGTGCTGGGGGGAGAAGCGGGAGTGAGCGGCTCTGTGGTGCTCAGTTGCCCTCTGAGCTCAAACCACGAGAGGAATCTATTGACACTTTATGCTTCCTGTGTGGTGCCAAATATAGAGACCCTAAAAACTGAGCACAAACTTTATTTCCTACTATTTCTACCAAAAGAGAAGAACACCCTTAGTAATGTGAAGAATCAAAATGTGAGAAAAGAGGTGGATTTGAATAATCATCCCAATCTGTCACTGTTTCTTGTTCTTTTCTTCTGAAAGAAGCTTAACTGGTTTTGCATCATCGTTGGTTCTCCTGTTGTGCATCTTGCTCTTTTCTTCACATTTCTTTTTTTAGGTTTGCTCATTTTTTATTTTCTTTAGCAGGTCGGAAACTCATATCTCAACCACTCCTTCCTGCAGATCTCCCCCAATGTACTTCCTTTCAACTCCCTGGAGCCCACAATACACTTTATCTCACAACAAAACAAGAACAAAATGTTACTGGTATGTGTTTTTACAGCCAATTTGACATAATCACTTTCCTTTGTATTATATAACAGAAAGTACAGTACATCATCTTCAAGAACGGGGAGGCTTCGTCTCAACTATTTTTAACAGATTTTTGTTTATGCTCACTTCCCAACTTCTTTTCTGTAACTCCCCTGCTATCTTTCTCACACTCCAAAGTGCCTGGTTTGAGAATAAAAACTGAATTTTTGACCCTTGTGGTCAAGATCAATTGAGACAATGAATTGTTGAGTCTGAATAGGTAGGGTTTTTACATTTAGTAAAGATTAAAAAATATATGTAACCTAGCACACAGCATGTAATACATAAAATACTGAAGTTACTTTAAGTTTGCATATTTTATTTTTAACTAATGATATGCTGAAACTTTATTCTTTTTAGGTGTCTTGATAATGCCACAATTTTACATTTAGAAAAAGTTGACTGAATTTTGAGCAAATGGAAAAAAAATATATATATAGTGCCCTGCCATTTGAGGAATATTGATAAACGTAAACAAGAATACGCAGTCCTTGAGTGGAAAAAAGTTCCATAATTTAGAAAAGTATATGTGAAAGATTTTTGAGGGAAGGATGCTTCCAACATGGCCTACTTTCTTGAAGAAATTGTTCTTTTATTCCTTTGATGAATCTTTATCTCTTTCCCTTACACTTTCATTTTAATGAGATTACTGACTACATTTTCCCTCCTTACCTTTGTTTCTCGCATAATTTTAGTTATTTGTTGTCACCCAACACATAGCTTAATTATTTTCTGATTTTAGGTCTCAATAACTTTATTCTTTGCAATGTCTACAGCAATATCAATTCATGCTTTTAACTGGTAAGGTCACAGGGAAGCTAATGGGCTCACAGAAAGCCCACCCTGGAACTTTATCTTAGAAGGCAAGCTTATGGGAATCTCTAAGGGTGATTTATTTCTTTTCTAGAAAGGGCACTCATGTAGATTCTCTCCTTTACAGCTTTCTGTTGAACTAAAGAAATGCTGACTCCTATAATACAGGATTCAGGAAAGGGCAGGGATTTTTTCTTTACAAGATTACTAGGATCACATTTTATTACTGGATGTAAACACTGAATAATGCTTGAATTATGGTGAGCACATGCAGCTAGGAAATTAGCAGCTGTCTCTGTAAGGCTGAAAAACCTAAATGGCAGGCACCGATTTTAATTTTTATCTCAAACCGGATGATATTTGAAAAACTGAAGCATTTCCTTTCTACTCTGGTATTTTTACTGCTTCTATTTCTGATTCTTCCAGCCCTCCTCACATGTATAATGCCAACCAACAATGGACAAAATTAGAGATGGGGGAGCCTAAAAGTGGATTTTCTTTGTCAAGCAGAGTTGTTAGATGACTTACTGAGCTCATTCACAAGAAGCCCGAACAACACACAAATGCCCACTGAAGATGGACTACTGCTCTGACTAGCAACAGTGAGTTTATCAGACATACATTACTGAAAGAATCCTTCAATGCCTGAGAGAACACAAATGAAAAGCATGCAGAGTTTTATATGCCATGGCAACTAGTGCTTACTATTTTAAAATCAAAAGAAAATAAACAGGTGGAATAATTTAAAATTATGGATGTGGCAAAGGGCTAAGAAAATTTAAAAATAAATAATGGAACAGATACATTCCATTCTTCTACCTGACAGTCACATGCTACTTCAGCCACAGGTACAATGAAGTGTGACTATTTCCTTTAATTTTACTCATTTAGGAGTGCCAGAAGTCCACTATCCCATTTTGCAAGCTCCTTTCTGCTAGCACATTCAGATCACTATATTAAACTTCCACTGATAGTGTGTATTTGGGGCATGAGAAGAAAGATGGTTGAAAGAGATTGGTTTTATAAGTTTGGTATATGAAGTGATGAAAAAATGAATTTCTACAAGGAGAAAATTATAATTGGGTTACCAGAAGATGTTAGTAATGGGTAGAAAATAGATATGGTTGTCATCTGTAGTGGTATACATTTCACTGAACTTGAGTTACCTCTAAAGTAGGCATGTACATTGGGAAGTGATTAATTACCCCTTCTAAGTGTCTGCTCCTATGAAATTACCATTTCAGGAGAGTCTAGCCCACTACATTGTCATTTTCTAAAGTTAGGCAACATAAATCCTATCTTAGCTTACTATTCAGTGGCTTTCTTAGCTTTCTAGAAAACACATTATGTATGCATCAACAGTAGCTTTTCTGTGTCAAGCACTGTTGGGTATTAGTCTATTCTAGAATTTTTATTTGGAAAAATCATGTCAACTTGCACTTGAGACTGTTTACATGCAGCTCCAGTAGAGCCATATTTTCCCCTTCTGGAGGCAAATAATATACTTTCAAAATGTGCTAATTACTGTAAGAGTGTCGTTGAAAATATGACAGTCTATATTTACACTCAAATACCATGTTTATAGTTTGACTTTTTTATTTTATATTCTTAGAACTAAGTGCATCCTCGCCTTTCCCTCCTCTCCACACACACTGGCCCAGAACTAATAAGAAATGAATCAGCTTACTGAAGTGCAATATAAACTTCTGCACACTTTATATCCTATTCTTTCAGCTGTTGCCAAGACAAGGCTAAATCTCTTTAGAGCATGTAACTTTAATATATAATCAACTAGAAGAGGTTTACTGCAAATGCTACACAAAGTGACTATTAAATTTACTAGATACTAAACTTCTCATAGTTTTCACCGACACACCTCACTTGTGCATTGCTGCGGTCTAGAAATTTATGAACAAGAGCTATTGCAGTTCCAGAATGGGACTGGTGTAATGCCGGTTTATATACACACTCCATTGAGCTGAGTCCTGCTTTTAGAGATTAAATGGAGCATGTAGGAAAAACAAAGGGTTTATGTTATTGCTTTTGGCACATGATATAATAAGATGCAATATGGCAAGACTGCAGCATTGGAATGGGTTCATGAGTCATAACAGACGTAGAAACAGCAAAAATTGAGCAATGTTTCAATATGGCTGTTCTTATATATCTTCAGTGACATTGTTACAATTACCTCAAAACAATGGTATATAACTGGTATGTTTCTAGGATTAATCGGTACTTGTGCTTACACAAGTTTGTTGCTGGTCTCCATCAGCGTTACCGTAACTTAGTTCTGCAGCCCTATAAACTAACTAAATTCTGACACAGTGTCCTCCCAGAACATTCTCTAGTAATGCAGTCATCACATATAATGGATATTCAGCCTATTACAGGTATATAGACTCTAGCTATAAAGAACAGATTGTTTGTTTATTTATCCCAGAAACTATTGAAAGAATGATGAAATGGGAAATGACATTGACTTCCTACTAGCTGGCCTCCTTGCCCCAGAGTATCATGACCAAACCTGACCAAAGTGGCCTTCCATAAAAATACTATGGCCCAAGGTGGGAGTTTGGAGAAACACCTGATAGAGTTGTGGTCATAACTAAGATTGGAGAATCAGCCTTCCATGCTAAAAATATAGGCTGTGTAACGGACAGTTGTGGACTGTGCCTCATCTCATTAGGAGGGTAGCAGTTCAACAAGAAGTCATCCATACATTGAAAGTTAATTTCAGTCAGGACACAAATCAAATCTCAGCACAAGTTTCCAGTCAGAAAAGCGGTCATATGGTGTGAAAGACCAGTCCAACTTGGATACCAACACTGTGCAATGGCATACGGTGCACTAATGAATGCTGACTCAGGCCTAACCTATGCGTAACAACATGGGCAACAGAGTGAGAGGAGCTGACTTATAGGCATAGACATCCATAACTCTACTGCTGGCCTTGCCAGATCCCTGGAAAGCTAGGACAATTGCTTCTACTGCTGCCAAAATGCTGAAGAGTGTATGTTAGAGGTTATTCTTAACCAGCAAGACCATGGTTCTCACCTCCCCATTACCTACAGTAATTTACAACACTTTCTCTCACTCAGCTGCACCTTTCAGCCGATCATCTTCCCCTCTCACAGGGATTTCTGTGATATTCTCAAAGGAATATCACAGACAGAAATAGACTCTTGTATATTATAATAGCATAATTAAAAGCTGTTTATGCAGTGTATGTATAAATGGAGCAAAGATTACCATGCCCATATCAAAGCGTTGGTTTTGTTCCATTTATATATGCGCTGGCTTTAAGTTTATGGCCAATGTGTAAAGAAAATGAAAGCAATTCAGCACGCCGCTCCCATCTTGTTCATGCAAAACTCCAAATTAGTTCTAAGGGACTTCGTACAGTAGCAAGATGACCCAATTCTTCACTTGTCCACTCACTGCATGCATGCACATCTGCATAGTAAAAAGTTTCTGTAACATCAGAATTCACAGTGCACAGAGCAAAGCACCACAAAATTTACAAAGCTACCATTGGTGTTATGGTCTTAAGTTATTCTGCAATCTCATGAATAGTGCTGTATGGAAATAAAGGATACCATCCATGCTTTCCTAACATACTTAGATTTTTTTTTCCCCATTGGCTTATAAGTTTTATTTATTATTTTTTTTTCTCACCACAACTGGTGTGGACATTAGGGTGCATAGAGAATGGATACAAGAATGCTATAATTTTCTGGAGGAGGGAATGGAAAGGGGAATAAAATATACTAATGGATCATAGCCAGTCACAAGAAATTTTGAAAAGCATAATTTTCTGTTCAAGGAGAGAGATGTAAGAGAATAAGAGTGGAAATAAATGACTGAAATGATGGCAGCAATCAGGAAAGAAAAAAGTATGTTCAAAAAGAGATTCCTATCAGAAAAAAAACAAACACACAAACATAACAAAACAAAACCCACAAAAAACTACTGGAAGACAAGGGTTTCAAGCCATTATGGGAAGAAGGGTTAAGGCCTGGGAGAACTCTGACCACTGACTCCTATACAAAATACTTCCTCTGTCCTCCATGCAAACTGACAACCTACAACACTGGCTGTGAGTTTATATTCACATTATGGATGAAAGGGAAGTGAGAAAAAGCATTACAGTTCTTCTACCTTGAACTGTCTCAAACAAGTCCACTAGTATTCTACTCCGTCACTATTAAAAGTCAGATTTTGCATACAATGAACACATGAACTCCTCATACAGTTATATTTTTTGACTTCTGAGTTGCTTTTTTTTTTTTCCCTGGGCTGCTGCCATAGATTCACTGTTTCCAGTCACCAGTGTTCAGACTGTAATAAAGAAGCAACTCTAACAAAGATAACACGATCTAAAGCTTTGTCTTGGGGAGTGGAACTGAGGTGAAAACATGACACGTTGGTATATTTTGATCTTCCCATAACCTTTCTTTTTTATCACTGAATTAATATGAAAACAATAAATCACTTGATATGATTGAGATCTCACTTCTATATTAGTTTATGCAAGCTAAGACCACTAGTTTTTTCCTGACAAAGATGTACCTTTTGGGTTGCTGACCATGAACAAGAAGGAAAAATGTGTGAAGAATATGTGAGGACAATCATGAAATTAATGCCAGCATTTTTTAAAATACCTAAAGAAAGAGCTAAAAAAGCCCCATAACTCATTCAGTCATCACTCTCATTTACAAACAGGAGACACTTAAGTCTCTAGAAAGTCTAAAAATGTGTTTTCAAGTCAGGTGTGCAAATGCTAGGTTGATGTGCAACCATACCAAACTACAATATAAAATACTTCTCAAGAAGTGTAGCAGAAGAAAATTCTGTGCAGTGTACAAATTTAATTGTTAATTGCCTCTCAAAAGGGGATTGAATTGATTTCACACTCCACCTCTAAAATTTTTACATTTGTGCATTTGTTTTTCTGTCAATATCCCCCAGACTGACTTAATTAAGACACCCACTCTGGAAACATTTGCAGAATATCTTGTGAAAAAAAAAAAAAAAAAGTGAAGTCCATTCCTCATACAGGGGAGGGAAGAAAGAGAAACTCATCTGAAAGTTAACACTGTGCAGAAAAAGCTTTTTTGTAAAGCAACAGGGCATTCTCAAACTACATATCTGTTTGAATAAAAACTCTCTGTGACGCTACTTGCTTTTCCTAGCTCTTAAATGTGTTGTTAAAAGCTTGATCCCAGCACAACAAGGTGTGGTTCACGACCTGTTAAATGGGATGTTAGACACGTTCTCAGCTAATTGCTTTAAAATTATTGATGTTGCAGCAGCATGCCATGTGAAAAAGGAAAGAATAAAAGAAAATCACAGTCTGGCCATATGAATGGGCAAATTAATTTCCTCCTGCATTGTTGCTACTGCAAAATCATTATCACCTACAGAGTACAGAAAGACTTTAAACTGGTGTTCCGGTTGTTAAATGAGAAACAAACAAACTTAACACCGGACTTAACATCACACGGGACTATCTCTTCTAAAGCATTTTAAAAAATCAAGAAGATTAAATAAAAAAAGAAATCATTTCCAATTTCTTATTAGAAATATCTTTTCTCACACCATTGTTCTGGTCAATTTGGAAAAATTAAGTATTTCTTCTTCCCAGATGTTGTCTTGTATTATTATACATAATAGCTTTCTCCCCTTGTGTATTCTACTGTATGATGTTATTGAGTATGAGATTAAACAAATACCAATCTGACACCAAAATCAGAGAACAATTCAATATTTTATATCTGGTATAACACGTCTTCCAAATTCATCCTATCCCCCAAAGAATCATCTGCTTTCTTAGTGGTTTGTTCTGTTTTTTTCTTTTGATTTGTTTCATTTTAGACCCCTTGGAACTTGTCATTGAGACTCTTGAGACAAAGCCCTGACCTCACAGAACCAAGTTCTGGGTAGGGGGCTATTCCTGTCCACATTAATAATGTGTGAAAGAATTTAAATATTGACTTCCTCTTTTTATAATAAAGTTCTGCCACAGTTACGCTGTGGTATGATCTTTAATCTTTATTACCCACCCTCAAACAAGCCTTGGCAGTGTGTATTATAATTAACATGCTCACTAAGCATGCATTGCTAAACAATGTTGTTATAGCCGTGCTTGGAACGGCTTGAGATAAAGCTGTTCAGACTTCCCGGCACAGTTTAGCCAATTAAATACACAAAAATTACAGTTTCTTTTACTGCCTTATTTGCTGTATATATAGTATCAGAGACCATATTCAGTGTGTTTTTTTCTTTTATTTTTTAATCCCCTGAACAAAGAAAGGAGACAGAGGAAGAAAGCTGAAGTGGGTAGAGAGGAAAGCAACATTCACAGCTTTTGACAGTGACAGGAAATAAGGCAATACATTTAAAATACATAAAACAGTATGAAAGCAACCTGGAAGGAGGCTTTAAGGTCTGAACTACCGACGTCCCTTGACACTCAGCTGGTTTCACTGCAGTGCAGGGGATCTGTGACACCTATTGGCTCCGGGTCTGCCAACTCTTCCAGCCGTCCTGTCATGTTTGGCAAGACCACTCAAGTGTGCAAGGTCTTGCAGAAACAGATCCAGGCAGTAAAAGGTGATGCAGAAGAAATGTGTCATGAAGTAGCACATCCTAGCAGGGCCAGTCTTGACTTAAGTCATATTTTCGCTTCCTTCAGTACTTGAGTTAAAACAATACTTATATCTCTCTTAGCTGCACCTGACGTATTTTCCCCAGCCTTTCACTCAACACTTGGATTCAGAAAAAGATGCAGCTCTAAGCCTATATTATGATCCTAATTGTAATAGCTGTATATAAAAGAATAAACTACTTTTCTGTTTTTCAGACTCATTTTTATTCACTTTCTGAAATTCAGAAACGAAAACAATTATTTATCTGAAAACAGATGGATGTAAAGGTGTGCTGGATAGGAGCTGTCAGGCCGGCTCAGCATCTCCTCGGTGAGCCATGTGTTACTGTAATACTTGTAAGGAACGGCAGTAGAACCATAAGACATTCAGTCATAGTTTTCAAATGTTTTATTTTGAAAAATTAGTGTTACATATGTCAGTTTTCATTCAGCAAAACTACACGTGGTTAAACATTGTAACATTCCATAAATATTGATATTTAATTATTTTGTAGAATCATAGGAAAAAAAGGGATATTTTTGGGTAAAGCCTTTGTTATGAGAGATGTAACAGAGCTAACAGCACATTTATAGCTTTGGGGCTTCTTCTTTCAAGAGAAACAAAACATAACCCTAAATTTAAATCAGCATTATACATCTGTGCCTCTGCAATCTGGGAAATCCATAGAAGTCCTACTTCCCTAAGCAAGGAGTGAAAAAAAAGGGAAAAAACAGATGAAATCCCAGTATCATGGTCTCTCATTTCGACTTACAGAACATTTCACTCAGTTTATCGTACTTTCAATTGCACGAATACTTCACGGAATCTTCATGGCATTTATGAAAGACAGAAGATGTTCATAAAAACTATATAGTTTGTACTAAAATAAACTTCTTTGGTTTTAGCAACTGAAGCTGCTCATGTTTTAAACAAAATCTACTGATGTAGGCATATTAAGAAGAAACCTTTATAGTGCAGCATTTATCATTTACAAGACTCATGTTTGTGCAATTCACATAATAATAAATGGGTTGCTTGCAATTTAAATTTGACCTCCTGAAGAAATGTGTATGTTTTTTTTCCATAAAAGAGTCTGAACAATATCACACAATCTTTTCTCTGCTTAGCAATCTCTGAACAAAGCTGAATCCCCAACTAATTTTATGAAGTTTATGTGCCTAATGGTTGCACAATGTTGTCTTCTCTTTGAAGAAAATAAAGTTGACTAGGCATCATTGTGGTGCATCACAAGACTGAAATCATTGTAATTGGGAAAAAACATGACTGTGGCACAGCAGGCACAAATAAATTATACTTCACTTGATTTACTGTGTCAGACATGACTAGAAAATGCAAAATCTATTCTTCCTTAAAAAAAAAAAAAAAAAAAAAAAAAAAAAAGATAGGTTTATATCCAAAGGTTTCACTTATTTATAGAGAATACTTTCTGTTATATAAGGAGTAGTCTAATCAAGCATTCCTGACCAGATGTAGTCACTACATCAAAATTTTTATGGCTTGCATCAAGAAGTTTATGTTTCCCCATCAACTTCAAATGCAGCCTGGTTAAAAAAAGATGTGAAAGACCATGTCCCAAACCTATTTTCAATATGCAAGAGTTCACAAAAAGTTATTTTAAAGCTACCAAAATAGAATTATTCTCAAATTTGATTCAATACGTACCTTCAAAACAGCTGTAAAATGAGCTTAAAAATCCACTGCTATGATTGACTAGAGAGATTACTTTGCATGTACAAATCAAAGCTTTTCCCATTTAATGACAACAAAACAGAACTCCTTATTCTATTCTGCAACTCTATTTCTACTAATTAATATGAATTTTAACAAACAAAATAGGAACAAAAATTTTAGTTTGCATTTGGTTCGTGTGAAAAATCATACGCTACTATTTGATTAAACTTAATACTTTAATGTACACATTTTTCAGATAAATAAATTATACTCATAATAAATACACCACTGTTAACATTTTAGCTTTCTAAAAGAAATAATATGCTTCTGAGTTTCTGTGCTTTGATACTCATCACTTCAAAAAAACTTTTTTAGCTGGACTTTTTTTTATTTCATTTATGTTTACTCCACTTTCCTAAGTACCTTTCACCAAACAAATTTCTACTGCCTGCTTAACAGTGGTAACATAAATGCTGGTAATGGGATCAGAAAAGCAACTTTTAATTCTAGTCACATAGATCACTTTCTCACGAGCACACACACATGGAAACAAACAAATCACTAGTGAACAGGACACCATAACTACTTATAAAGATGTAGATATACACATATAACTGCATATTCACAACAAGGAAATATTTAGTCTATCTTTATCAGAGGAACTCAGCTGTTTTTGGGTGTAGAAAGAGAGGATTAAATACCCACTCTGGGTAGGAAATGTGTATTATGTAGATGTATGTTACTTCATACATATATACATAAACTTGTCTGTATAAAAGCACAATCATGTACATGTATATAAGCACATATACATATATTTATATACAAACATCTGTGGGTATGTGATGAGTCACATTGACACAGTTAAGAAGTTATATCTTCAGTGACCAAGTAGAAATATTTTTATCACCATAAAATGTCCAAGAAGTAATGGTTTGAAACTAAAGGAAGGTAGATTCAGACTAGATATAAGGAAGGTATTTTTTACGATGAGGGTGGTGAGGCACTGGAACAGGTTGCTCAGAGAGGTGGTAGATGCCCCTGGAAACATTCAAGATAAGGTTGGATGGGGCTCTGAGCAATCTGATCTAGTGGGAGGAATTGTGGGGTGCGGGGTTGGACTAGATCTCCTTTGAAGGTCCCTTCCAACCCAAATGATTCTATGATTCGACTATTCTATGATCACCTGGTGAGTATAGACTAAATAGTCCACTGCTGCTATTTAAGCCCCATCAAGTCTACTCATTGCAGTCCAGGAAGATAGGAAAGAGACGATCCAGTCTGCAGCTGAAAGAAGGCCCTTCAGAAGTTCCCCCCTGCCATGTCTACCCAAGTTGCATGTTGAAATTAAACACAATTGTATTGAACAACAAATGTTCTAACCACTAGTTTAATCCAACAGGCAAAGGTTACTCAAATGCCAAATAAATAGTAAGTATTCTATAAAAAGAAGTCACTCCAGAATTAAATGAAAAAAAGTAGAATAATTAAAGCAAGCAGTATTTTCTATATCTCCATTAGAGATGTCAAATAAAGCCCAAAATCAAATCTAATTTAAATATATATTTTAGTGTGTAATAATCCACTCATGAAAGTTAGTCTTGATGCCTTATTGTATATGTTAGAACCAAAACACTGTCCAAAACTAAATCATATTAAGGTTTCTCAGCTATGGTTTCTACTTTAGTATCATGGATTAAAAATTCCTTGAAACCTTGTTTCTAAAGTGGGAAAAGAACAGACTGAAGAGACGTAATTTAGTGACACCATTCATTATTGAAGACATAAATGAAATGTGAAGAAAATCTGAGAAAGCAGTGATCATTTCAGTAAGTCAAATGTTTCTTTTTATTTTCTTTTCTTTTTCATAGGGATTAATGATTCAGGCTTCTTTCTTGCAGAGCATTTTGTTTTATGGTTTAGAACCATCACCTCATTGGCTGGAACAATCTCAATGATTATATGAAAGGGATCAAGGAACTATTTTCTTCTGCATATGAGAAGCATTTTTGTCAAAAAATCCCTGCTTTATTTTCCTGACTGTTCTCCAGATGACTTTGCAATCCTGAATTATTTACATCTTGACAAAAGCTGTGATATAATTCCAGAAATTTTACAAGATCTCTCCAAAATTTTCCACCTCAGTCAACAAGACATATGATATTCCCTGAGCATAACATCTTTCCTGCCAAGAAATAAAATATGTTTCTACTTACTGCCAACCTACCTGACTCTACCTAAGTAAATTCCTTGCCAAGTCCATCAGCCTTTCCACCCTAAACCCTAAATCCATTCATTCTTGCTTAACTTAAAATGCATCCCCTTACCCACCAAATCATGAAACACCATTCGATGGACCTAAAATACACTAAAGTGGTATCTCTCAAAAGTGGGGCAGGGGACATTAATTACATGAATGTTGAACTTGCCATATGAAGTGTAGATTATAAATTCAGAGAACAAGATCTCATTTGATCTGAATAGATTTTACCTGACTCACAGTGACCTGTGCAGAAGAAAGGCATTGGTGTAAAAGGGCCAATACATTGGAAGTAGGAATGGTCCCCCACAGAAGGCAGGGAAACACAGTTAGCAGCTGCCTAACAGCCACTTTGAACTACAGCCTCTACTAAATTCACAGACCAGGTGTCCTCAAAAGGTACACTGAGAAAATTTCAGGCTAAAGATCACCTTTATACTTGTTTAGTATATTCTAAGAACCTGGAATGAAAGGAGCTTTGGTTTGACTATGATTAGTGAAGATTAAGCAAGCAATCATTTTTTCCCTCCAGCTTCTTCCCATCTACTAAGACTATAATCTCTAAACAGTCAGGAAAGATTCAAAACTCCTTCTGCTTTTACTTTTCATGGCTGTTTAGCTCAGAATCATGGGAACTCTCAAGAGACTGATACTACTGCGTAGGAAGCCAGAGCAGCTAAACACAAATGGTGGAAAAATAAACTTAGGAGAGTACAATCCTAGTACAGCCAGCTCTTGCTATTTAAAAATCTGGTTACATACAGAGAAAAAGTTGCAGAATCAACTAGGTTAGTCTGGCTTGCAACCTTACCTTGCAGTTGTATATTTTGACATGGGAGGAGATGCTGGTGCGAAGAGGACAGGAAGGGTATAAAAGCAAAATGATAGCACAAGCCAAAAACAAAGGACAAAAAGAACTCTGAAAGGCAAAAGTCAAGGAAAAGAGAAATTTATAAGGGCGGAAAGTAAAAGGGCCTAACTTAGATACAGCCCACCCCACCTAAATGTAAGCATGTAGCCAAGGAGCCTTAGTTGATTAGTAAGCTCCCTGTACTGCCAATCAAAGAAGGCAGATGCCTTCAAAGCAGTGATATGATTATAGATTAAGTCTGGTGCTGTGAATCCCTCTCCTGAAGAGAGTCACCTCTAATGACTACAACTAGAACTTCAGGGCACATGCACTGCCTGAAGTGAATGATATAACTCCGTATACATAACTCTTTGTGATGGGACAGTTCCTCATGTTCAAACAATTTGACAAGAAAAAAAGATCAAGCCCCAAAAAGCAAAGCTGCGATTTTACTTCAGGAAGTTTCAAAACAAGCTGAATTTATCAATGACTTCACACCATAGCTCTCCATTTGGCTAGCACACAAAATACAGAATAACAGTTTAAAATTTACTTGTAGTAGAGTGAAGTCATTCTGCCCTCTCTTCAAGTCACTGAAGCAATCGCTAGGGGTTTTTTTGCCAAATTCAGGCATAATTTTGATTCTAGAAGGTAACACTGCAGTACAATTAGGTATTTACAATGGTAGTTTGTCAGAGAGAATGTTTTAGATCATTTTCCAACTACTGTAATCCAGACAGACAGACACGTCCTGCACAATAGTTTATGAGCTGAACTTTATGTGGATATATATGTACATACACAGACCATACACATTTTCTATGATATATTATTCACAATACTCCTATTTACCTTACAGGCAATTATAACTTTATTTTCCTTTCACGTCCTCTGTTGATATGAACACTTTAGCTGATGTTCTGAACACTGAAACAATCTTTCTCATAGCAATGACAGATGAAATGACCTATTTTTACAATATGATTATTTTTTTTGCCAGAAATCATTTTTATTGCTTTCTAAGCTCCCCTGCTATCATGTGTTTTCCTCATTTCTTAAATCTTAATGTTCCAGTCTTCCATTTCCTGTATAAAATAGCTATAAGTGGATTAAAAGGCAAGCATTAAAGATACAGTACATACTGCATAATCAGATGATGAATTGTTAGCAAAATACAGGGCTGATGCTCCTAGGTGCATTTTAACTCTTTGTAATCATATTTTATACTTTCTAGAGTTACCTGAATCAAACATTTAAAGGCAAACTGTGCAATTCCTTCAGAAATATTTTGCTTGGAAAAAGCTGCATTTTTCACAAGACTTTTCTTCATTAAGTCTGAATAAAAATAATACACAAACAGATCATTTTCAAGGAAAGATAATTTTCAGCTCTCCTCGATATTCATATTGCTGTAATTCTGAAATTACCAGAATGAATCAGTATCTTTGATCCTGTGTTTCAGTGTTGACCATAGTCAAATGAGTCATTCAAATAATATGTGAGTATGCAGATATTCACACTTTTAAAACACAGCATAGGTAAATATGGAATAATCTATTCTTCTACATTAACTTCCCTTGGATAACTAATCAAAGGAGAATTGAAGGACAAACTTATAATGCTTTTAAAATGTAGAGCAAACTAACTTATAATATCTAGATATTTCAAAATATATTTTAAAACCTTACTCTATTATGTTCACACACTTTTATCTATACTAGTACACATTTGCAATACATTTTTAATGTAATGCCATTCAATGTATTAAATATGAGGAAATAAAATACTATCTTAAAGGGTACACTTTACACTACATTGCAGACCTGAAAAATATTTTAAGTTTTATTAAAGTTAGAAGTCATGCCCCAAAGAGCCAGGAAAGGGTAATATTAAATATGTTCTCCTGTACACACATATTATGACTGTGCATAAATTCTTCTCCCATATAGACCCTGCTATATTCAATGTATATTTGCTCATTAAATGACTATACAGTATTTTTTTTCCTAAATTGCCTAATATAGGACCTTATTTATTGATTATTTTTCAGACCGACTCTGGAGGAACAATTAGTCATTCCTTGTATGATTTTGAAGCGATTACCTGTACAGCAGAGGAGTGTTTGAAAAGACTTTCTGCACCTCTTCAATGATGTTTGGACTTAGTGAACTTCGATCTGATCTAGGCAAAAAAGAGGTATTGAAGTAAAAGGCTTCTTCCAACATTGGCTAACCAACTCAAGGTGCCTAACATTTAATTTTTTCAAAGTACTTTAGCCTTCAGAGATGTGTTCAACAGTGCTTTGTCTGAGCAGCGCATTCCTGAGATCACAGGACAGACTAAGCCCTCCTATTTTAAATAATCAGGACAGTCTCCTGGGAGATATCAGCTAGTTGGAGTCCAGAAATTGCTGCTGAGCATATGTAAACTAGGATTTTTGCCACTTGGTCAAATTTGGATGGAATTTTACAAAGGCAGCAAAAGAATCCTCTCTAGCAGAGACATTTCTCAAAATCCCATAATGTCTATTATCCTGTTCCAAATCTGCGAATTTTTAGTAAGGTTTACGATTCTAGCCTTTTCCTTGAAATTAAATGAACTGAACCAATATAAATTCAGTCAATCTGAATAAATTACCAGTTTCTAATGTTTCAGATTGCACAATCAACAACTGACATGTGGCTCAGAAAGTCACCTGCTGCCAGCCCCACTGGTAACTTTCTATTTTTCTAAGGTAATTCTATACTTACACAAGAATAGTAACACTATTTATATGCAAACCATATTTTCCAACTTCATTCCCCCTCATCTCCTTGTCTCTTTTCTTAGAAATGAAATTGTCTATTTTATGTACTCAGAGTACTTGCCAATTTGGTCATTTCTGTAGGTAGAGCACAATACGTCACAAGAGGTTATTCGCTGTTAGCCTATACATTGTATTCACTGTAGCTGGCATCCAAACCATTGAATACTGAATTCTAGCAAAATCTGTCTGCAGTAATTAATTATTAATTAAGCAGACTGAGACAAGGGAAAAAAGGTAAAAAGAGATATCAAAAACACTGATACTCTGAAGTCTTATTGCATGCCATAATGAACATGCAGCAGTTCACCTTATGCATACAGAGCCATCAAGTTACCTATTTATAGATCTTCATTTCCAACTGAAATGAAGGATCTAAAAATAGGTAACTAAACTAGGAAACTACAGGATTTCCCTCAATGCACTCCAAACTTTTGAAACTACTTAAATCACTTCAAGCATAATTAAAAATACAGTAAAAAAATACAGGGCATACATTTCTTTTACTTGTATAATGAGTGAAAAGAAGTAATAGAATTGCTTCATGGGAAGCTTTTGGTAGGTAGTGGAAGAATTTAGATTCTGTTTGGCTACATCTAGTATGTGTTTGTTATTCTCAAACCTGAAAAATCAATAAATTACCCTCCATATGTAGAATGGTAGATCGGGTACTGAAAGACTGCTTTTTGTGGTATCTTTTATGTTGCCTTTTCAAGGAACACATCTTTCTTGAAGAATATCACACACATAAAATAAATGTATACCTATACCTGGTAAATTATCGTTTTCTGCAGTGTACCAATGACATACACATGGATTATGAATGAAGTAGTTTGAAAGCCAAATTATCTGTTAACAAATAGAACCTTAAATTCTGTCAGATTAAATGCAGCCCCATATTGATCATGCTGAACTAGGACTCACTTTAAAACAACAAAGCCAAGAAGATGTGATTTGTTGAAACTAATCAGTCATCAACATGCAGATTAGTCAGTAACATGAAGACTTCTGTGGTCAAAATCAACAACAGTAGCAATGTGAGGGAAATTAAATGATTTCAAGTGAAGCTCTACCAATGAATACAGCCAAGTGATAGAAAACTGCAACAGGTTAAGACACCAATTCTTCCGCTGTTCTTAGGCTTCTAAATCACAAATCTGAATCAACAGTGTTACAGTAGCCTTCAATACAATAAAGAGTTGAATACCATTTCTACAAGTAAGCTAAGAAATTGTTCTTTGGGGTCTTCCTCTTTTATTATTAAACATTTATGGAGATCATGATGCCTATTCTTTTAGGTAACGGTAAGTGAGATGGGCTCAGCTAATTAATCTAGTCAGACTCTTCTCATAAAAAAACCTGTAGAAGGGCTACACAGAGCAAATGTCACCCTGTAAAAGATGAGAAATACTTCGGATTTAATTCTGCACAGCTACACTGGCACATGACTTCATTTGACAACTCAGTATATGGAACAACCACATCAGTTTTACTTCAATCAAGTATTGCATTCATATAGAGGCAAAGACATGTCACCTTCTCATGATGTCTCATGGCAAACTGCACACACTTCAAACAATGTATATCAACAAATAGATGGTTTAGTTTCACAGTGTACATTACAGGAAAAATCTTCCCTGACAGCCTATTTGTCAGTGCGTCGGATGCAGCACTGTAACACCAGACCATCTGGAGATTCCACTGAAAAAAACACTTAGGGTGAAATTTCTCATTCGGCTACTGCTCACTGAAAGGAGACAGAATAATGGGCCTTCTCTGCAGTTTGTCATAACATCAGAAACCAGGGATTGACTGTGCTGCTGTTATTTGTATTGGTTGGAAAAAGATAGGATATGCTGTAGCAATAAAAGCAGAGGATCAGAAATTAAGATTGAGTCATGACAAAACACTGCTAAGATTTACTCCTCCATTTTCACAAGGGGAGGAATGTGTATTCCATATACATGCATTTTCAGTCTTCAAATGTCATAGCACAAAACTCAGCAGACTACTCTGATTCAAACAGCAATTTTCATCAGCTTTCTTGATGAAGCCATGCACACTACTGAATCATTTTGATTCATTTGCATCTAATGACCCACGGTCACTAATGAGTTATGAACTCCCAATGCTCAGAAGATAAAACTCACTAACATGTTTATTGCTCTAATTGGCCAGGTGGAGTTTTAACAGCAATGTTGTCTTACAACAAAACATAATTTTTATAATTAGACAGTGTGAAATCTGTTATGTAATGCTTTAGACCTGTCTTCCCAATAGACACAAAGAGAAAGAAAAGAATCTTCACATTTTTTACAGTGATTTCTACTTGCTGCAGAATAATTTTTAACACTACTGTTGGGAGAAGAAGTTATTTGGACTATAGGTAATTTTATAAATTATTCCTAGGTGAATACTCTCAACAAAATACCAGAATGAATGAAAAATATTCAGATACTGTTGGATTAGAGTTAACAATGTCCTCAGGGAAAAAAATCTGGATTGGACAATATATTTGTGAAGTAATTAAACAACAATCCCACAATAGTCATGCTATACTTAGTTTAGTAACAAAACACCAATCCATTTAGGTTTGCTTACATTTGCTGTTAGATATGTTATAATTGAGGAATACCAAATGCTGTGTCTTAGTCTGATTTGCTGCTGATTAACAGGAGAAGCCAAACTTAGAGCTTTTTAAGAACAGATGGTTCTTCTTTCCTCTTCTTACTGGTCAAAAATTCAGAGAAAATAAGGATGAAAAGACGGATGTAGATAGAGAAGCAACTGAAGGAGAAAAAAAAAAGTTTGGCAGATCCCATAAGCAGCTATAGAAACAAATTATACCCATTTTCCACTGTGGGTGTGCAAGTTTGAGGATTCACAGATGGCTTGGAATTCAGCTCCTCATCAGAGCTGATCTGTTTCCAAGACAGTCTGAAAAAGGGGTGCCGAGTGATTGAAAAATGTTTCTTTTCCCACTTTTACTACTTGATAGTTTCCCATCTTTCCCTCCTTTTCCTCCAAATTATCAAAACATGAAGTAAGAATGGAAGTTTATTGAGGTACCAGGAAAAAATGGATGGTGCCAGTATTTGCCCAGATCAGACAACCAGAAGTTGTTTTCATTGTGGGTTTCCTAAAGCCTAAGGGGACTTGAGGAGTTCTCATATCCTCCCACCTGATCCTTATAAATAAAACCATGACTCACTTTTAAAAATTTGGTATCAAGTGAGTCATTCTTTTGCACGATCAGCTTAAGACACCTTAAAATGGTGGTCTCCTTTCCTCTATCAAGAGGACAGGAACATTTCAAAATTCTAGGAAATACAATGAAATGTAAAGGGAGGTGTTCTGCTTTCTGAGAATCAGTCATAAAGAAAACCATCTCAACTGTGTTGCATAAGTGTTCAGTCAGTAATTAGGTGCCAGAGTCAGTAATCAGGTGCTAGAATACAGTGCCAGAAACAGACTTGCTGCTGTTGAGAAGGTATTGTCCATCTTTGTTCCAAAGCACAAAAAAGCCAGCTTGGATCCTGGTATTTCCACATATAGACTGACTGTAGCCCTTTCTCCAAGGTCCACCAACCCATCAAGGCATCTTTTGTATCTGGAGATGCTCTATTTACCGTCCAATTGCACCAGGCTTTGTCTGCTAGGACTTGCATTAGTCTGTTCTCCAAGTTGAAAAAAATAAAGCAGTCTACCCTCCTAGCACATCTTCCTATTGATTAATGTGATCAAAGAAGTGAGAATCTTGTTCTGGTCTCTGCTAGACTCACCAGCAGACCAAAATCCCTTCATACACTGACTTGCTGCATGATTTTCACTCTCTGTAGTGAAAATTCATCAATAGAAAATTTCTCTGTAGAAAATTTCATCAATACAACTCAGCTAGTCGATCTATCAGTGAAAACCAACTGCAACAGCCTTGCTGCACCCTTATTTGCTTCTGTGACAGAGTTCACAGGGGCTCTCAAGAAAGTCAAAGGTGCACATATGCCTGCTTTCGACAGATAAATTCCCCATGTCCTATCAGATGGAGGCATTTAGTCTTTCTGTAATTAATTAAAAAAATGTGGTTTAACTCTGTTTCTCACCACAGAATATAGGCAAATACATTTCAGCTTGCTCTGTTTAGAAAATTGATGGGGATTTCATAATGAGAGAAAGGCAAGACTGCTATGAAGAATGGCTTGAAAGACTTAAAATGCTTCCAAAGATAAGATAGCCACAAGGGAGATTTCTCTGTGGTCTGCTAAGTTTCCAGTTGAACTCTCCTGGGGTACGTACTAAAATACCTCCTGTTTTATGGGTCTGACATAGTCATGTTAGTAACATGTAAGTGTTTTGACATGCAAGACACTGAAAAAAGGACTGTTAATTGGAATCTTAATAATGTCTGTAGGTTAAACTACCAATAAATAAAAAATGTCTAATAGTTTAATAAATAAACATCTAAAAACTTGACAAATGAAAAACAACATGAAATTAAAGTTTAGGATCCAAAATGAGAGATAGATTCTGTCTACACATTGGTGTTTGAATTACAGAGAATTGCTATTTCCACAAACTTTTACTTCACTAAAATCACCCTGGACGTGAAACAAGACAGAAACCTTTATTCTCTTTCATTGTTCTTAATGAACTGCTGAGAAATAAATTTAGCAGAGGGGAGTGTTAAACTGAGGCTTTCATTGTCTGAAATGAAAATATTTTGTTAACAATATTCCCTCCTTATACATGTTATCACAGATTTCAGAACTCTTAACAATTTCATGCAGCAGTGAAGCAGTTATTTACCTACTGCATCTGTCAGCAAAATGCTGGGTTTGAGTCTTCATTCCCCTCCATTTACAACTACTGACTCCTAAAGTCCATCTTTCCTCACATATTTCCAAACTGACCTACATAGAACTGCAGGGGTTTTATGATGTCAAAACATTTTTATGTTTATACTTTAAAGACACTGTTCTCCACTAAAGAAAATGCAGAAGATAATACTAAAATCTCAAAACCACAGAATGTACTTTCCACTTTTTATTGCAAATATCTCTCTGGACTTACCATGCCCATGAATACCTAAAAGGTAGTAAAACATCTCAGTCATATATAAAAGCAGTGAGCATATAATGCCCTATACAAGACATGACACATATCTTAAATACTAATTCAATCAGCATCACATAAAAGTTCTGTGAAAACTGAATTACCTTCCATCTCACAGTTAGAGATAACATCTTGTCATGTCTAATCACGGGAAAAAAAAACATAGATGCCACAGGCCAGTTCATATTTAGCTAATTATGTTTAACTATATAATAAGAACTGTCAAGTAGTATTTTTTTTTTTACAACACCAATTTCTTCTTGTATTTAAGAGCAATCCTTGAACTTCATGAATCTTCAGAAGAGTAGAGAGTGTTATCTAGTAGGTCAGGAGATAGCTCATATTTTTTAATGTATTTACTGGGGTTTTTTTACCATTCTTTGATGGGATTCTATCTCAAATGATAGAATACATCTGTAGAGAGTCTGTTTAAAAACCTGAACGTTTGAAAAACCCCAGAAGGTGCATGAAACAAAAGAGCTGTAAAAGTAATGGCTCAAATTATTGCTGATACTGCTTTTTTTTTTTTTTTTTTTTTTGCTTACATTCATTGCAATACAAAATGATAGAACAGCAAACTGCAATTTTGCTACTCGCAGTTAAGTTATTATTGCAAGTAGAAACACTGTGGGTGGGACTTAATTTCAGGGTTTAAACACCTACAATAGATACCTGTAAGAGAGCTTGGAGGCTAACCTATTGCAGTTAATGAAACGTAGGAAACAAGTCGATAACTAACCACCAGGTGTCTTCTCCAGACAGATAGGCTGAATTACTTTCTAGACTACATTGACCACATGGGGAATTTAAATTCCCTACAGATAGCATGTTCTGGCACTGAATCCCACGCTTGGTCTGCTTGACCAAAAAAAAAAAAATCAAAACAAAACAAATGGATATTAAACTGCAGTCAGTGCTAGAAATATAACCATTATGGTTCATATTTAGCCATGTATAACTCCAATGGTTACAACAGAAATCATGCTCCATTATAGAAGGATTACAATACATTGCAATTATACAATCAGTATGTCCAAGAGTACAAAGTAATTTAAAGTATTAAGCATGTATTAGAAACAGGATGAAAAATACTTCAAGGTTTCTTCTGACTTGGAAAGAATGTCCCTCATACTGAAAGATCTGACTCTCAGGAAATGCTTTTTATCCATGGCTAAAGTTTTTCCTTTTACAGGGCAATCTGGATATTAATCTAGCAGATTTCCAGATACCCAGCTCCTCAGGGCACATTTTGTCTAGAAATCCTTCCTAAATGACCCCTCAGCATATATCAATCACATACATAGATTTCATAGCAAGTCCTAGCTGGTCAGCAAGAGTCAAATAGGAGATGTCAGGGCAACAGCTGGACACCCCCACGCTGGCATGTCTGCCATTACCTGCTGTGGCCAGACCTGCAGATCCTTCCTGTTGCATTGTATGGGGGTACCAGATAGCAGCTTGAGAATAGAGAGAATTAATGCAGCCAATGCAGAGACAAACACAAACAGATTTTGTTGCAGAGTCTACGTTGAGCGAGTGTGCACAAAGGCACCCCAGAATGTTAAACTGGGGAAATCAGTGGGTGATGGTTTTCCTCTCAAGAATTTTTTAGAACACACATTTGATACCAGTTGTGATGATATCCAGATGACAAATGAGATTCTCCAAAAAGAATTACTTTTAGCAGTGTAAATAATTAACAGGTCAAGTTAGTATAACAGTGACGTGTTCACCAGTATTGGATAGGACTGACTGACTTCACCACAGAGCCTTGGATTCTGTATTAATTTCTAAACTGTGGGTTCCAAAGTTATGCTAAGTCTAGTCCTGCAACAAAGAAAAGCTGCTAATAAGCAAGCTCAAGTCCTTTTAGGAATTCAGTAGAATCTTAAGAAAACTGCAACTGCATTTTTTATACACAGATCCGTGAGATGCTAAACAAGTTCAACACATTTTTATTATTTATGGGCACACAAAGAGCTTCCTATTTTACAAATAATTCAGACATGCTAAAATGCTAACACTACAAGAGGCAATAGGTTTCTTCTTCTCCTAAACCAGAGGTACTTGTTTTTCATCCCCCAAAAATCCTTTCTCCAAGATCTTTAATCTCAGTAATTTATTCAGATGTTTCTGTCATATGTGTTAAAGAAAATTCTCTTGACCACTCTACATTTTACCTAATTTACAGCTGTTCCATGAGGAAAGTGTCGCGGAGAAATGTAATCTCAATTTAGATTTGCTTTAAAGTTAGTAGGAAAAATTTCAGCTGCTCCTCAAACTATTTCTATTCTCTTTTTATTTCTCATGTCTTTTGTGCTGCAGGTATATACAGTTCTTTTTTAATCTTTTGCTTCCAAGCTTCTCCATGTTGAGCGCTGTTTTTTGTTTTATTCTGTCTAACATTTCTGTTTCTTGCACTAAGGCCAAGTATGAGAGACAAAAGGCATCTTGGAGTTGCCTATTCCATTTTTCACTGATTAGAGAGGGAACTCTTCATCTAGCTCAGACTAGCTGCCTAATTTTTAAAGAACTGAAACTAAATTAATTCACAAGATTATTCCACCCTTGGGTACAGCTCCAGCTGGAGGGCAGAGGAGAGGAGCAAGGGAGCGATGCTCTTAACTTCCCACGCTACGCTATCGCAACCCGTGGCTGCGTGTGCCCCCTGAACGCTTTTCGCTGTAATGCTGGGCCCACCCCCTTATCTCGCTGTTCGGTGTGACCGGACTGCATTTTGCCTGTGTGCTGTAGCACTTTGACAAGTTTAAAAAGAAAGCGACTGCCGGGGCCAGGATTGCACTGTCAGACTGATACCAGTTTGACTTTGTCCCCTCTTTTGTAATAACACCTTCAGGAGACAACTGCCATCTGCATGGGCATAAATCCCAGGCTCGAGGTTTGCTTGCCTCTGACCTTCTCCTGCTGAAAACCGGGGCGTGTCTGTATGTGGCTGTGGCAGCCTTCCAGTCCTTCAGCAAAACTGCTCCTGTGGTTCATGCTATTTAAGTCACCTGTATATTTTCAGGCTTGCTCAGCTGCACTGTCCTTTGTAACAGATACTTTTTCTACGTTGCCTCAGGTTTCATACTAGTAAATTATTACCCTTTTACTTGCCTTAACACAATTTTAAAAGGTATCTTATCATGACAAAACTGTGCCCAAATACATTTCAACGAATTACTACTCAGAAAAAACAAACAAACAAACAAACAAAACCACAAATCAAACAGAGAACTGTATTTCTATTAAAAATGCAGTGAGAGGAAAATTATGATAAGATATGACTTCTGAAGGAGTGGAAATAAAACAGAATAATGCACACTAATCAATTATGCTAATGAGGCATGCAAAATCACAATTACACAACTGTGCCAGTGGGAACAGCATCTGTTTATGACTTATAACATTGAGCAGGTAGTAACATAGATGTGTTTTGCAAATCTCTCTGAGTCAAATTTAGAGTTATTTAGATGAATCTGGGAGAAACATTTTGTCAAAATACCATGATGACCAGTATTTACTCCCAGTGTACATTGCATTTAAAAAGTTTATCAAAACATTTTACTATTGAATAATCTACAGAGGTGAGATGCACAACGATTGCTTGTAACGAAATAGTTATGGTTAAATTAGATATTTAACTGTGATTACAGACTTCTCTTATTATTTTTCAAAATGCAATAGGACCCAGAAGGCTTCAAACAATATCAGGTCCTTATTGTGCTAGACAACACAAGCATGCAACGAAGACAAACACTAAGCATGAGTAGACTTGACAGAAAAGCACCATAAATCTCAAAACTGCAAATCAAATATCATCAGAACTATCAGTGACAGTTCTAGAGTTTGTAATATTATGTCGTATATCTCAAAACAATTACACTTTAGCAAAGGTAGTAAGCACTCACAAGTGCACGGTCCTTTTGGGATGTTCTATCCTTTTTCTCTTCTACCTCCCATGATAATACAATAGATTAATAAATAAATAAATTGACAATTAATATATTAATAACTAAAAACCCCCCAACTTCTAAGAATCCTCTATTCTAAATAGGAAGGAAATATTTCTAGAACAAGTTTCTAAATCAGATTAGCTTTTAAAAAGGCTTTTGTAAATGCAATTTATTTGCCTATGAACAACGAGCTTGGCAATCATATCTGTTCTTCTATCGAACTGGTTAACATAAATATGAAAGATTCATACACGTCTTTGATTTTCAGAAACTCCCATCAGAGTTTCAATTAAAAAGGTGAGTTCTATAGGTGCCTGAAAAATAAAAAAATTAACAAGCAGCAAAAATAAAGCTTCTGAAATATTTCAATCAATTCTACTTCGTAGTAGCAACCACACTGTATTTAACTTACTGCTGGGCTAACTGAATCAAAAAAAAAAAAAAAAAAAAAAAAGAATTTCCCTAATTTCACACAGTCAAAGATAATTTTGCAAATTATCTCAAGTATTTGGATATCTATAAAAATTTTACACAGTATGATTGTGGCCATGGGTCAATTGACTTCACAGGGTACAAAATTAGGCTACTTCACTGTAAAGGAGCCAAATGAACAGATTTCTCTGGACCAAAACTCAGTTTGAAATGTTCCTGAGGATAAATCAAGGGGCCTTCATCACTCCTTTTGGTCCTCTGAGCTCTCCCAACTGCCTCCTCAAGCTAGGCAGAGTCATTTGTTTGCTTCAATTTGGCACAACTACACAGACTTCCTTTAAACGAAACAATATCTTTTTATAATCATGAAAACAACTGAGAAAATAAAGCTCAAATTTAAAATCCAGAAGCTGCAACAGTTGATAATAATATCACCTTATTCTCAGAGGTATTAACCATCTTCAGTTCTTTCACTGACACCAGTCTATATGCTAGGATGAAAATAACTGGTTAAAGGCTTCCTATTAACAGAAAGGGGATGACTGTATTAGGCTACCGAGAGCAGCATAATAAACCTTTGGTCCAAATTCTGCTACCCTCTGTTGATGTTCTGATTCCCCTCCAGCACTTAAGATGCTTATTCATCTTTGAAATCAATGACCTGTTGGTAGCTGAAATACTCTTTTGACTTTTAGCAAGTTGCACAAGTTTCTGCTACCCTAATTTATTGGTAGCTGAAGTGAAGGAGGCTGAATCTAACTCTTTGGGAGTGTCCTCTCAATCTGCTTCAGGGTAAAGAAAATGACAGCGCATCACTTGGCTTTGCTACATGCATACTCTCTGCAAAGGCAACAATGGTTGCTAGCTTTTAAATTGGTACATTATAAATATGAGGGTTTGAATGACATTCAGAACTTGGGAGTACTAAAGGCATGAAAAGGTCATGTGAGTTAATCCAAGTTGTAAAGCAAGCCATGGGAGGGATCTGAGGCACGATTTGTGTGCTTTGCCTCTAAAGGTACCATCTCATTTCCACTAACGCACATCCTTTCAGTAGCTTTCAGTATCTATACAAATGACAGCATGGGAACTAGGACTAAATTCTAAAAATGACATGACAATATGTTCTCAATTAAAGTCACTAAAAGGCTACTAGTTTTCCCATGTGCAGAACCACATCTTCAGGCCCACATTCTCAGGACAAAGTATCTGACGACATGGAACATTTTGAAGAACTAGTTGAGGCCTTCTACTGTGAAAAACAACATTAACAACAGAATGGGATGAGGAAAGTATTTATTTTAAAGCTTCATGTTATGATATTTAATAGATATATATATATAGAAAATAATTGGACTTCATCACCTGACATGACTGGCACTAGTGGACATCTATGGCACTAAACAATTCCACAAAAGTAATATCAGAGGAGTGAAACGTAAAATTCCAAGGAATTTCAATTTTTAGCACAACAATAAATACTATCCAGAAGTAAATTATTATATTAACAAAAATAAATAGTAAGATAAAAACAAGTCACTGCATCTGTACCCTCATTTTGCTAACATTTACTAATTTCTTTAACTGTGAAGAATAGGTACTTGTGGTAACTTGACCTATGGATATGAAGTGAATTCTCTCTGAATCCTTATTTATGAACTTATCACCCTGGGAACAAGTTTGTCTGGCTATGAGTTAACAGTTCTGAGTTGGTCCTTGTTCCATAATCCTACTTAAGGAAAAGGGTAGAGGTAACAGAGAGAAGAGGAAAAAGAGAATCAAAACCAAGGTCACAGACATCAGAATATTTAATAATTTATAAGGACTCTATGCATTTGTCTTCTGCCCTGAAACATCCTGGGGATTTGAGCCCAGAATGCTGTTTACCCTGCCAAAATAAGGCCTTCTCCTTCAGTGGGCATGTAGAACAGCTTTACACCCAACACTCAGGCAAAAAAATATCACATGTCTTTTTGCCAACATAATTCTCCAGCAAAAATCTTCCCTGAGCAACAAGATTTATATGCAGTAAGGCTGGATGGCAAAAGAAGACAGGCTACATTGAAAACGGCTCAGAAGCATAAGAAACTCAGCAAAGCTGAGGTATGAAGAGTGCATTTACACCAGGCTTCCAGAAGCTCAGCCATCTATATACCCCTCTGGATTATTACTAGCTAAAAGTGCCAACTAGACTTTAATCCTTTTTTCCTCCCCTACAGTTCTTTTTCCATGTTCAGCAAGTACTCACCTTCCACTGTTTGACACTGTAATCCTCTATTCTGTACTTCCATAAGCCCTTTACAACCTTTGATGATATTCATACTTGAAGTGAAATGCAAAGGGTAGCAAAAGTCAGGAAATCATATTTTGAAAGTGCAAAGTTCTGCACAGTAACCCCATATAAACCTGGGCACTTCCAAACCATATATTCTGTCTTGGTGATGAAGAATCAAGAAGTATTCAGCAGTTGTACAGGTCTTTCCATTTTGAGCAATATGAATATTAATATTCCTCTAGGGAATCATTTGGACCCAACAGCTAAAAATAACAGAGCAAAAATTGAAAGTGTCCAGTCAATATTATCACCCATATTCTTCAAATGAAGAAACTGAGATACTCAGAAGACTAAGAAAAATGCTTAAACTAAACCACCTAGAGCTTTTCTCTCTTAAAATCCATCCTTAGATGCTAGACATATGTCTTGATTACCAGGGATGTCAAATACCAACTAATCTCACTGATTACATACTAACCAACAGGGTCAAACAACTGTACGTGGGTCTGCCATCATTGTTAACAGAAAGGGAGAACCTTATTAGGGTGCAAGTAGGGCCCACAGGAGACATCACTTGTTCGTTCTGTGTGTCATGAACCTGACAACTAGATGAGCTGGTACGGTAGCAAAAGTCATCTCTCCAACTGGCTTGGTCCAGTGTTCAGAGTTAGAAAAGCGAACACTTTGGAAACAGTGAGCCATTTTTTGGAATAATAAAATACATTCATTTCCAGAATCACCACCTCTGCCCTTTCTCCATAAGTCTCTAAATCTTGTCTCATTTGTTTCTAAGACCTTGCCAGCTCCTTTCTTGTTTACCAAAACCCTCTTTTTCCTTGCTTCAGCAATTTGTACATAACACTCATCAAACACATTCAAAAATACTTTTATTTCCTTTATTTTTACTACAATTGTGTTTCTAGTCTGTCTACATCCCTGTTACAGTTTCTGATCTCTTTTCATATCAAGTGCCAGATGTTCATCATGGCCTCAACACCAGCAGGAAACCTGGCAAAGACGCAGTGGGGGTGACAGATAAGCAAGGTGTGAAAAGTATACTCTGATAAAATAGTCTGAGGAAAAAGCTAAATTACTTCTCTGCATCAGTGTTGACTGCAAAACAGATTAGGAAGCTTCCTAACCTCAAATTTTAATTTAAAGGGGAAGGCATCAGAAGAACTTGCTCAACTGAAATATCTATAGAAGAGGTTTTGAAAGGACACAGAAAAAGAACAGTAAAAAATCCACCACAAACTGAATACATCACTCAGTTTCTCTAGGAATTAAAGTAGGAAAGCACTGAGCTATCATTCAAACCAGCCTCAGCATCAGAGGACAACAGGTAATAATAATGCCATTTTCTGAAGCACTCCAGTATAGCTCATTTCTAGCCAACACACTGGTAGTATATCACAGAATAAAATTAGTAGACACACAGTAAGTAACGACAGTGAAGATTCAACACTTTTTTAAATCAACCTTTACAAAATTACTATAGGGCATTTAATGAGCATGGGAGTGAAATGGATGAACCAGGGAACTAGAACTCCATAGTGCTCTTACTCTCAACTAAAGCCAGAAAAAGCTTGAGAGGCCAAAAAAAAAATTGTGGGTATTCACAATTTCAAAATTATTCACAATAATCAAAAATAAGGCTGACAGTAAACAGTTAATGAAGAAAGGCTTATTATTAAGGGACTGAATTTCACCTTTCATTTTAGTGACCAATAAAAAAACATGCAAAGTAACACACATGGAGAAAAACAATTCTAACCATACATTCATGATACATTACATTATTTGTTGGCATACAAGAAAAAGAAGTTGCAAATACTATTGATGGTCCTCTGAAGATATAGTGGTTCTCAATAGTGATCATAAAGACAGAATGCTAGGAACTGTTAAGAGAGAAATGCAGAAAGAAAAGAAATGCCACTATATCGGTTAATAGTTTGTAATTCTGGTTGCCCCATCTCAAAAAGAATAAAGTAAATTTAGAAAAGGTTGACTAGAATGATCAGAGGTAAGGAACGGCATACATCAGAATTGAGGAGAAACAGATCACCAGGATGGCTTTGCTTTGAAATCAGAAGATGTAGGAATCTATAAAGTAAACAATTCTATGGAAAAGAGGAATAAGGAAGGAGTTTTTATCTTTTTCATGATGCAAGGACTAGCAGATACCACTAAATTTGAAAAATATAAGATTTAAAAAAAAACATTGGGGAGCATTTTTTCTTTTGACAAGTAATCAAATCATGAAACTCATTGTCACAGGATGTGAGAGAAGTCAAGTTGTAAACAGTATCAAGAACTGTTCATTCATGAAAAAAATAATTATTCCCCGAATTTCAGAACTTCGGGAAGATTTACTTAATAGAAAAGTCATGAGAGATTTAGCCCTGGATTGCTAATTCAATTCAGTCTGAACCTGGGACATCCCTAAACCACTGAGTTCTAGACTTTCAGCAGGAAGGATTTTTCTGTACTTTCCTATTTCTTATCTTCTTTCCTTAAAATCTTCTATTGGCTAGTAAAAGTTAGAGTATTAGGTAACACAGACCATCATAGTTGATGCTACATTTTCATCTTATGTTCTAACAATTTTTTAAGCTCTTTCAGAGCTTACATGTGCAACATCTGCTCCTCTGCAGTATTATGCCCTAAACTCCGAGCTGTACAGTGAGATTTGTCTCTTTCTCCCACACATGATTTGATGTTGCAAAGCTTCTGTTTGGTTACACAGCCCACTATATTCTCATCCTTCAGCTCCTATCCTTACAAACCCCGTCCTTCTGTCAGCCTGCTAACATTAATTTATGCTTATAGTTTCTGCTCCAATTTCATTTCCTTTTATGTTCCCTTGTCTTTTAGTCTTATAATAGTCTACCTGTCCTTCTAGTGACCCTTGTCACTCTTGACTACCTGATGTATTAGATCTATTTAAATTACAGGCTTTCTGGGTTTCCTTTTCACTTACTTGCCTGGAAAACTAACTGCACACTGATTGTGCTGCCTATATGATGCATACTGTTGGAAGTGTTAATAACTACCACGCATGTTATTGAGTAGGTCACATTTCCAGTCAGACCCCAGACAAATTGCAGAACTAACACAGGACCTACGTCTGTGATCTCTGTTTTACAACCCATGCCATAGCCTATACTTCAGATAAAATATCACATACAGCCTCATAAAAAAAAAACAAAACAAAACAAAACAAAACAAAACAAAAACCACAAATTAATATGAAATTCATATTCTTATATTCTGTTAGATTTTAGAGCATAAGAAGTCGTATTACAGTTCTTGTTTGCAGGATTCAGGGCATTATATTCAATTGTTCAGTGATCCTACTGCAGCAGTGCCTGTAGGTCTGTGACAGGCATTAAATCCCAGGAAGCAGAGTAGTAGCAGGTTTATCAAGCAGTGTTCACTCACTGATACAAACTGCTTAAATCTACATGTAAGAGGTTCATCATCCAGCTAAGAGGCCAGAAGAATCAGCCAGAAGACAGACAGATCAGAGAGAGTGAAAACCAGGTTGAGAAAAGAGGCAGCAGGCAGAGGAATACCACCTGCCAAATGACTGCTGAAAGCTACCAAAAGAGAAATCATAACCTGATTTTCCAATTTCCACAGGCATGAATGTGCAGGTTACAGTAAATGTAAAAATAAAACAGAAAGTGCTTAAGCAGCTGAGTGTTGTACTACACCAGAACCCCTAAAAAGACAAAAAAGATGAGCTTTGCCTGAATATATATATTTTAGACCTCACAATGTAATGTTTCTTGTTTTAATGGCAAATTTAATAAAATCTGTCTGGATCTTGTGGTCATTTCCCACATTTTGAAATCTTTAATAAACACTTTGGAACATTTTTGAAATGATTGAGTCCACTTTTGGAAGTAATGTTCCTTGAAATTAGATCAATGATTCTACAAACAATAACACAGTTATCAGAAAGAGCCATCAAAACATTATTATCACTGGTTCAGTGATGGAGGTAATGTTATAAATGGGATTCTTCTGATATGCACAGCTATATGCACCAAAACATCTCAGTGTGATATTAAACAATAGCAAAAATCTATGGAACTGGAGGTAAACAAAATAAAATAATAAGATGCTTATGCCACAAAAAACCTACAGTGTTATTTATTCCTGCCATTGCTAAAAATTAGGAATGTGAAATCACTGCAAGCACATTCATCTGTTTCTAGGCCAAGAAACTATTACTCTTCTGCTAAATTAGCCCTGGGAGTAAGTGGCAAGCAGAGCTTGTGTCCCTATAGCTAAACCCTTTCCTGCCCCAAAACGGGTGGTCTCATCTATGCCAATTATTTGGAATAGGTCTTGATCGTGGTATCTTTGAAGCAAGTACGAGCACTATCTGGAAATGTGTTAGTACAGCAGAAAGCTCCATCAGGGAGTGTGTTACCAAACTCCGAGGATGACTGTTGAGGATGACTGTGTGGCAGTGCTCAAGCTGCAGTCCTGGCTCTGTTGAGTTTACTGGTGCCGCCGTAACTAGAGGAATCACCTCCTCTTCATTTCTGTGCTTGACCCTTCTCAAAATTTCATGCTGGACGCATTAAGGAGAGCAACCTACTTGATTAATATTTCTTGTTGTATGCCAGTGCAGATACTCTTTTCCAAAACAAGAGGAGTCTAGACTTCACTCACCACATTCCCTTCCCCAATTCTTCAGCCAGAGCACTCGGATAGCATCACTGCACCCAAGTGACACATTACTACCAGGACACACACTACCAGCTGATGCAGTGGGAGCTACAGCTTCCTTAGGTACCTCCTGCTTCCCCTCTCCCATTCCCTTCTCCCTCCCCTAGTCCTGTTTCTGTCCTATCTGCGATAGGGAAGTTAACACTTTGTCCCCCACACCTGGCTTTGCCTAGGGAAGTCTAGCCCTGAGTCAACAGTCGGATAACGGCTCTGAAAAGTGCTGCTTCTTCAAAGCTTTCCAAATGAGTTGGATGTACTTAGTGGTCATTTTAATTCTGGCAATTACTCAATTATTTAATTATGCCTGTTAATAGGATTTCTAGGAAGAGTATTATTAGGTTGAGACCAAAAGCCATTGTAAACTGAAATTATACTGAAATTATACTGAACTCAGCACTAAAAAGTTCAAATTTTTTCTCAGGAAATGAAGTATTATTTTTACCTGCAGCTGGTTTTACCATGAACGTAAATTAAAGCTGTTTGGAATCAATTATTTACACAACTTTCTCCTTCATATAACTCCAAGGAAGTCATTGAATTACAGAAGGCATGTTGCTTCTTGCCATATTTACATGCAGGCTTTAATGGACACTGGAGAGTTCTTTTATTAATTTCTGTTTAATTGCAAACACTTCTTGTTCAGTCTTACCCCTGGCTGAAAGAACCATGTCTGAATTGCCTATTAGGCTTAAACTATTTTAGCCAAATTTAGGCCAGTTTTCATTAGTTATTGGACAGCCTGAATTAAGAAGTATTCTTTTAACAAACTTCTAAGTATCTTTTAATGAGATAAAACTCAAGTGATAGCATTTGTCTAATTAAGTAGTCAATGAACGTATTTCACACTGCTTTTGTATTTTAATACCACTTAGTGTAACATTTCTTTTTTATTTGTTCTTCACTTACTCTTTAAACAGTCAATGACCAGAAACAATGTGGAAGCCAGCAGCCAAGTCTCTGTAATCCCAGCAGAGTGCTCTAACGACTTGTACACAGAAACATGCTTCCTTTTCCTTTTTCTTGGAGAATCCTGAACTATCTGATGGGGGAAAAAAAAAAAAAAAAAAAAAAAAAAAAAAGAAAAAAGAAAAAAAGAAAAAAAGAAAAAGAGAAACAACTTGACGTGCCAAATCCTGCCTCTTCTCTCCAGGACTGCTGGGTGATTAAAAGACTCTTGAAGATGTGTCTGAGTATCCTAATCAGAGAACTTAAGTCTCCGAAACCATCAGTGAGTAATCACAAAAACCTTGAAAATAAAGGGAAGACACCAGCACTATTTTTACTTCTTGAAAGAGGAAGACTGATCTCCACCTGGGTTCAGGAAGAAAAGAGAAGAAACGTAGGATCCAGTTGTCAAGCCAAAGCGGATTATGCCATCTGAACACCCCAGTGCATTCGGCACGTCTCCAGCTGCAGCTACAGGGAGGGGCAGCCCTCCTGCAAATCCTGGACCACACCTGCAAGCTCCATGCAGGTACCTCCAGCACTCCGGATAAATTAAAACAGCACTAGACATGGAACACTAATGTTTAGGCCATGGAATTGTTTTCCTAGAGGTGAGTAGAGGAAATTGTTTCCCTGTTGGTTAAGCCTAGGAAGCTAAATCTTTAAAAAAATCTCACAAGGACTTTCAGTATCCATCTAAGAATCCTGGATCTCATTTTTGTAGCCTCAAAACTGAGCACTGTTTGGCTGAGAAAGACCAAGTCCCTTCTGGAGCAACACTTCGGTGTTTTAATTAGATACTTTTAGCCAAAAGCTTTAGTAGATTTTCATATTATTTTTAGTTTTATTTGAAAGTTACAGCTGAGATGTTAAAATGCTTCCTGGTGAACAAAAATAATTACTCAACTGCACTAACTTCAATAAATAAATTTTTGACCTTATTAGCATGCATTCCTTAAAGTATTTCCTTGTAGTCCTGTCCTCACATACATTTTTTTGGACTAAACAAGCTTCTGCCTAGAGGCAACAAGGACTTTTAATCAACCAAACCTTAAATGCACCCATATGCTAATCTGTAAATACTATATGCTGTCTGCATATGTTAATAATAACTTTAAAAAATTTCAACATTCAAAACTTCATTATTTCAAAACTACCTGTTGCTGCCATTATCTATGGACACTACACATAGCGTATAATATGTAGCAACACTATCACTGACTTCAGAACAAAAATAACTTTCAGAAAAAAAATTAGTAAAATTCTGAGGGAAGAAAATTTGTCTGGAAGCAGAGGCAGAGGGACAGTATCAAAAAAACTCAGTCTTCTTTGTGACTCCATCAGCATATCTTGTTTCACAGGACAGTTCATGCAGTTGTTCTTTTTAAAAATGAGAACTGTGACTGCTTGTGGATATTGGCAGATGGGGGCAGGAACCAAAAACATGGATCCAGGTAGAAGTTGGGGGGCTCAGAATCTGATAATTTGTCATAACTGTTTCTGATAGCATTTATATTGAACTAAAATCAGTTCAAAAGTTAGACTAGGGGGTTAAAATATTGCTAACTATGCAATTTCTCACTGTTTTACACAGGCAAATACAGGTTTACATATAAATATTTCACAGATACATCTTAAGGGAGCCTTCTGTCTAAGATTCCCAAAAGCTCAGCACAAACCTGTTCAAAGCCAAATTCAGAGCTCATACAAAAAAGAAGTGGATTTACATCTGCTACATCTTAAACCTACCTTCCACATCTACCCTGTCCTGACTTGTCCAGCAGTTGCAGCTCAAAGAAAATCAACAAGCTTTGTCTTGAGATTCTGCAAATCTCACCATACAGCGAGTTCTCCCAGCTTTTCTTCCAGCGCATCCAGCTGTATCCATAGATCTCCCACAGAGACTGAGCATAACTACACCTGTCACAGTCCACTGGGCTATCAATATCCCTGACACCATTGCTTCTTTTACAGATTGCTATTTGCCTCCTATCGTTCTCGACCTCTCCTTGCTCTTCTGCTTGATTCACTCGGGTTCGTCAGAAAATTCATTACAAAAATAATCTTGTGTACAACTGTATCTTTAATAGCGTGATTCTGAACTAGCACAGTACAGAACAGAATTACAAAAGTCATTTATCATGAGCACCATCAAGGTGTATGAAACGAAATAAAAAATGGAAAAACAAGATCAAGTTTTCCCTTTTTGCCTATGGAATAAGATTTGATAACCAAGCACAAGTAACTCCAAGGAAAAAACAGGTGACTTTGGCTACGTTCTCAAATTCTACATTACTTAATAACCCCAGTGACATGGTGGTAATGGAAATACTGATGCTCTGATAAAAATTCGATTTACCAGAACATACAAGCACAAACACATAGAAGGAGAGGTCCAAAAAGTCATAAAAAATTATTCCCCAAAATTACTAGCATTACCTATAATAACATTGATTTGGTAGCATTAGCACTCCAAATTTGAATACCTGTAATGCCTTGTAGTTCATGTTTTGTATGCAACATAGTTATGATAATACACGTGGCTGTTGGATGGGTACTAGATGGGCATCAGATCCTGGTTTACACCCTGTACTAGTTTTGTATCTTAACATTCATTTTTATTGCAGCAGTGTATTCCCTGTTTTCAGAATATGCTGAAATTAAGGCTCATTAATCACCCTGAGAAACCTAGAAACATTCTAGATCTGTGTGCTGGCATTTTTGTCTGATGATGTGCAAAGGCTATATGCCATCCTCCTGACACGAGAGAGAAGGTGCAGTCAGGAGCGGAAGGGCTATGGCACCTGTAAGACATGGATTCGCTAGCGTAAATTTGGCTGGTCCCATGCCAGTTTAGATAGTCCTCTACAAGAGTAACTAATTTGAATTTGTTGCTGCAGTTCTCTGTGGAGCGTGTGTGGGAAGTACACTTTGCAGTGAAATCACATCAATACAGAGGGTGAAACAGGAAACACAGGAGGGAGGTAAAATAGATTTAGGCATGTAGCATAGGTGGGGGGTAGGGGAGAGGCACTGAACTGGGGTCTCGCTGCTCCTGGCAAGTGCTCAAGCTGCTCTGGGCAGGCAGCGGGTGCAGAAGTTCAGCTCTGTGATACAGGAGCCTGTATCAGCACAGATAGGTAGATAGCTAAAGAAACCTGCTTAGTCCTCTTCCTGGGATAAATTCATTCACAAAAAACTCTGTTGATTTAGTTGAACTGCTGAAAGGATATAAAAAGCCTAAAATTCCTGCCTAATCCTGTATGATTTATCACCTCTGGGAGTTTTTCTGATGAAGGAACACAAGTCATTCTTGTTCTGTTATTCAATACAAAGAATGCATATAAATAACAGTGTATTATTTTCTTGAATGTTTTTTTAATTCCCTTAAATGTGCATGGGTTTTTGTTATGTCTCAGTTGGGAATAGGTCTTTTGCTGTCTCATTTTTCCCATTTGTGCTGGTTTTGGCTGGGATAGAGTTAACTTCCTTCACAGTAGCTAGTGTGGGGCTATGTTTTGGATTTGTGCTGAAAACAGTGTTGATAACACTGTTGCTGAAACCCTTTCTGCCTCTCACCCCATCAGCGAGCAGGCTGGGGGTGCACAAGGGGTTGGGAGGGGACAAAACCAGGACAGCTGATCCCCACTGACCAAAGAGACATCCCAGACCATATGGCATCATGCTCAGCACATAAAGCTGCAGGAAGAAGGTGAAAGAGGGGGGACATTCAGAGTGATGGCATTTTGTCTTCCCAAGTCACCGTGACACGCGATGGAGCTCGACTGTCCTGGGGATGGCTGAGCACCTGCCTGCCCGTGGGGAGTGGGGAATTAATTCCTTGTTTTGCTTTGCCTGCGTGCACGGCCTTTGTTTTACCTATAAAACCATCTTTAGCTCAACCCACAAGTTTTCACACTTTTACCCTTCCAATTCTCTCCCCCATCCCACTGTGGGGGAAGTCAGCAAGCAGCTGGGTGGTGCTTAGTTGCCAGCTGGGGTTACACCACACCGCCATTAATAATAATATTAAAATAATAAATATTTGGATATTCCCACCTTTAGATTCTCAAGAGTTGGACTCTGTCACTGTATGCCATAGGTGGTTTGCTATCAACTGTGTGGGGCATTAATTAAACTAATTAACCACAAGTTGAGCATAAAGTAGCTCTCTAGGTGTAGTGCCCTGAGATATGATAGAAGTCCCTGAGGAACTAGCACTGGCATAATTCTGAGTAAAGTACCACTGAAAATGCTGACTTCTCTGGACCCATAAGGGAGGGAGGGAAGAGGAGACAAAAATTCATACTTATTTGTTCTTAAAAAGAAACAGGAGTGTTGTTTTCATTACTTACATAAAAAACAACTATGTCATCCTTTCCTCTGAAACCAGTGCAATTTCTCATATTTCAAATTCAATGTAAACCAGACTGTTCTACTGTGCTGCCTTCACAGATAGCAGTAAGCTTCCAGTAGCTGCTATTCCTTTGTGCTACACCAACATATACATCGGGCAACAGAAGGCAAGAACAAGGAAAAGACCCCACAGAGTACCAGATGACAGAGTCTTCTGATATCTTAATTAAATTTTAGTGTTTTTCACTAAGTAATGAATGTCAAATTTGGAAGTAACTGATCAGATAGCAAGCATCCTGGAAAGTATTCAAAGCAGCACTGAATTTGCACAGCATGGCAGAAATTTGTTACTAAAGACATGTTTCTAAAACTTTTTTCTGTTCTTTCTTACACACAAATAAATAGCATCTTCAGACAACACCCCACCATATTGTTCATGTGTTTTGGGGGTCTGCATGCATACTTCTGTATGCAACAGAAGATAGGGCATCCTGTAGAAGAAGAGAGAATCTATTTTCTCAGTGTCTGATTAATCACATGCCATAAAACAATGGAATAGAAGTATTACCATTTTTTTTAATACTGGGAAATTTGGAACATTTTTGGCTAATTTTTATTTTATTTTACCAAGAATTATATGATGGTTGATATAATGGGAAATAACTCTTAACTTGAAGGCAAAAAGTTTTTTTTAAAAAAAAAATTAAAGGAAGATTTATTTTTTTCCACTTTCAGTGCTGGTAACCTCAGACTCTGACTTTTTGTTCTTGCTGTCCTTTGGTGTTTTCCTTCTTGCTCTGTCCTTCTTTCCTCCCCCTTGACATGATGTCTAAAATGTTCCATTTGATGCTGTCCCTTAATAAATCTAGAATAAAAGTTTACATAAATGCATTTTGAAGGAAAATCTGTTTTTCACTGCAGAGTTTCTAGTAAAGTTCAGTGAATAAATAAGCAATGGGCACTATCTAAATATCATGTTTCCCAGAAATGATGCAGGGACTTTAAAGATGCAAAGTGCATCTACACCGTGTTTTTGTATTTGGCCTTCTCTCTCAATGTTATCAAGTTTCTCAGATGAAAAACAACTGCTGTCAAGCCAGTAAAAGCCCTACAACTTATTATTCAGTTGGGAAATTTGTCTCCCTATGAATTCACATAGAAATAGCAACAAAGAGTAATCTTTTAGGCTGATTCCAGGAAAATGCTCTGTGTGCTGGACCAATAGGGTTAAAAGATGTTCTTTCACCACTCTCCTCCAGTATATCCTGCAGCTATCCCTCATTCTGTGCTGGGGTTTAGAGACTGGATCCCATCACAAAATTATTCCACAACTGTTTTCATATTACTCATAAAATAGTGAAAACTCACTAATGCATATTCTCCAGAAAACCTTCAAAACTATTGTTAAATTGTAGGAGGATATGAAAGGCTTTTTAAAACATTATTAAAGGAAAGGGAAAAGGTCATATCTTGCATATAGCTACTAGTAAACAAAAGCACAAGAAGCATCAATAAAAAGTACAACTACAAAGTAATGCAGCAGAGAAAAATAATAACCAGCTTAACATGTAAAAAGCCCAGGCATTTCAATGTTGTATTTTAAGTCACAGGCAAAGATGTTGCCATTTGGACTTTGCATGCCTAATAATAGTGAAATTAGATAATTATCTAGCTGAGAAATAGGCAAGTTTTCAAATGTCCAGATGGTTCTACCACCCACCTCATTTAGCAAAACTTCCTTTATTCACACTGCTCTAACATGCTGCCCATTTCCTCAATTTGTACCCATTAGCTGACAAGCAAAGGACTGAGCTCAGAAATCAACAGGCTCTGACAGGAAACCAGTTCCCAGGGGCCCTCTTACTAGAAGTAGGATTTTAACTGATGTTGCCCAGGAGACAGCTGTAGCAACTAAGTCCCTATCTGAAGTATTAGTGAAGCAGGTGAAAGGATTTACAGTATAAAGACTTCTTAATATTCTTGGTAAGCTTCAAGGAATGATCTTTAGCCCATGGGAAGGTGAGTGCATGGGATAAGAATGCTAAGGTAGTTTATTTCCCATTCGCTAGTGAATAAAACTTCCACATGTCACTAAGTGATCCAACTTAAAGATATGGTTTATAGAGTTTGGCAGATATAAGAGTCAAGGTCAGATTTGTGGTGGAAGGCATCTTCATGTCTGTGCAAACATCTGAGAGGTCCCCAGGTTCTGGGAAGGGGTGGCCACCTCGCTGCATCCACAGCCGTGTTGCAGACAAGGTGTTTTTTTTTTGCTATGGGTCATGTTTGTAAAATAGGCAGCCTTCTGATAGCAGAGACATGAACGGCCTTAAAAGGGAGGACAGGTAGGAATGCACAAAGTCATTTGACAGATGTCATCTTCCAAAATATCAACAGATGCTAAATTCTAATTAATTTTATGTTTATGAATATTACATCAGGGTGCACCAAATTCAGTCTGTTTTTTCACTAACACTTCTCTGATTAACCTGGTGATCCTAAAAGATATTCTAAAGCATTGTTGCTTTAACTGCCTTTAAAACATGAATGTTCATTATACCAGAATGGCAAAGATATCACATCATTTAATTTGTAGTATGTGGACAACAAAAAATAAGTAAAATGTTTGGAGTTTTGTTTTGTAACTGTGAAAGCAATCAGCAAATAATGAAAACTTAATTTCAAGGTCTTTAACAGTAACTGCTTCAGAGAGAAATGTAATTCACCTAACACTGAACAACAAATCTGAGATGCTGTGATGACTGTATCTGTTACACAGCCTGGGAAACATATTCGATAATTATCTGTAGGCATAATGATTCCCTGACAAAACCTAAATTAAAATGGAGTTGCTGCTGAGAGTACATATTAGTAGTTTAAGGTAAGTAACAATGCAAGCATTTTATAATTATCCTTAAATATCGCATTTTAATCTAAGGCATTGAGTGAAGGTTAAAAGGAGGCCATGCATGTTGTGAGGTAGAAATCCAGTGAGGTAGAAATCCAGTGAGGGGACCAAAACCACCTTACTTCAGCACTGTCAAGGATGCCACAGATTGACAATGAAATAGATTCTGCATTAAAATCTAGTGCCCACATGGCATCAGATAGCAAAAAAATTCATTTTGCTTGTAAGTGGATGTGTCAAACTATCAAACTTTTCTAATACAACATAAATAGGGGATGCTTTGGAACTGACTGTATCAGTCAGTACTAGGTGGCAAATGATCAAATCTTTAATAACCACAAAACTGAAATCTTAATCTAAAATCTTTAATAACAAATAATCTAAAATCTCCTAAGAAGAAAATTTGCATTGGGCACCCTTTAGAGAAGATACATGTCTGAAGAAGAAAAAGGGGAAATACACACAGAAAGATTAATATTTACAAGCCTTAAGAGTATCAGAGGAGGTTAATCTGACCTGCAAAGTATAGTCAATGTAGAGTACTGAGCTGATGGATGGTTTCACTTACTTCTACCTTCTGCTACAAAATTAGTCAGTAAGAGATTACTAATATGTACGCAATACCCTTAAGGAGAAAAGGAAAACAAATGAGACAAATCAATAGACTAAACCTCAAAAGGGAAAGAGAAGAGTGACTGAAGCACTCTAATTTATCTGTTTGTAATATCAGTTATCTGTTTAGAAATAGCGGTATATAAATACTATTCTCCTTTTTGTCCTTCAGCTATGTCTACTTTCTCAGGTATATGAGGACTCATAGATTCAGTTCAAAGACAATAACATTTTTCTTTGGTTGGCTTAATAAATGACTGCTTTTAAATTATTAGTCTTTAAAGAGACTCATTAGAAATAGATATTCATATATGCTTCTTAAAGAATTACATTCTTATTCCCTCATTACAATATATACATTAATGTGACCTGTTGTCCCTTCTGAATATGAAGAAACTTTAAAAAAGTTTTATAGTGCTCTCTCACACATTTCGGAGTAAATATCTCCGAGAAAGTAAAAAATATCAAGAAGCAAACAAAACCAGCCCACTCTTTGTACTTTGTTGGTTTGATTGAACAGAATGGGAGAGGGATCACAATCAATGTTTTTGATTATTACAATCTGCAATACTGTAATTTCCAAAGGGATTACAACAGCTTCGGATTTCATTTTATTCCTTTAATTCTTCCCTTCATTTGTTGGAAATTTAATCAGGGAAGTGAAGCTTAATTTACTTTCCTGACAAATAATGGACAAGGCAACAATACAATTGCACTCCATGACTCCTCAGAGTTACCAAATCCACTCAGCTTGTCCTCCCCAGCTATGATGGCAACTCCATTTTTCCTCTATAATTGGTGAAACATCAGGATGGAAGAAGCACAGATCAAATTATGATATGTTTGCCTTGGTAACTATTGTCTAACACTGAAGCCTATCTATCAGAAGCCTTTGTGCATTTCTGCTGAAAAACTATAATCAGCTTTAATCTGTATGGTTTCCTTCATCTCCCTGACTCAGTAACATTAATACAACAGTGGCCAGGACTCAGCAACAAGCTTCTTTGCCACAGCTAACACAAATTGCTCACTGTTGTTTAGCAGCACTGTTTCACTCAACAATGCTGAGTAAATATTCTCCTTTCTCTTTTTCTTTGGATTTCAAAATTTACCATCTAAAGCAAAGGAAAATGTCCAGATGTTAAAATAGCTATTAATTCAATTTTAGCTGTTAGCTTCTTTGGAAAAGAAACTTGTAGTAGGTTGTGTAATAACATTTCTCCCTCTTCACATAATTCTTGACTTTCAGTGACTGGGCATTTGGTTTGGTTAATACTCAGCTAATATCAGAAAATCATGCCTGTACAAAGATGTAATTAATTTTTTTCCCCTTGAGGCTGGTCTACATATAACTTCTGTACCAGTTTAATTTTGCTATCAGAAGGATGCTTTTACCAAATTAATTAAGCAAATAAACCTTCAATTTTTATTTTAGCTGGTGTTAGATTGTCTTTTACCAGACAAAACATATTTCCATCTAGAATCAAAATAAACTGTCCCAATATAAGCACATTTTTCTTTGTGTTGCATTAATAATTATTAATAATATAATAGTATTATTTTTATGTTCTAAAATACATTGACTATATAGCTAGTAGGATAACTAGAAGTACTGTGTAGAGAAGCCTCTAGAATGCACAGACTTCCATGAAATGAAGATGTGCTAGGACAAGTAAAGGCAATGAGGCATAGGTAAATATGACTCTGTTATGTAAAGGCATAACTATAAATCACGTATTTCATCTAAAAACTGAAATAGACCACTTCAGAATAATGTTGTGTTTACAGTCTTGGTACAGAAGGGGCCTCTGAGTCTGCATCCACCTCATGCAGCCTGCAGCTCTGCTGGCATGTGCTCTGTAGGTGCATTCTGATTGTCTCAAGGTGAAACTTCCTCACAAGTGTGTCTCTTCCCACGTGTGTCCGGCTTCCACTCCTGTGTATTCCTCCAGGAAGGACTGCAGTGTGCTCTGAGAGGTATCTGGCTCTAATATGCGCTGTAGCATACCCCAGCACATAAATACAGGTAGTCTCAAGAGGTTATAAAGAGTCAAAAGTAATGTATGTGTGTGTCCGACTCTTCGCATTCTTGTGCATATTTCCTTAAAATGAAGAAGATTGTCTACAATATGCAATACTAATAACATCCATCCATTTATTGGCTCATACATTCAGGCACACATTCATTTATTCGTGACTAAATCAATAACCATATTTTCCACTTCCACCCAAGCTGAAAAGCTCTTTGTTCACAACTTGAAGGAGAAATTCAAGGACAATGGGTTAATGCAGTTAGAAGGGAGGACAGAGAAGGGCTGATCTAGCTAATGCTGTGCTACACTGAAAAAATATTGGAGTGATTCTGAGTAAATAACTGACATTAAAAAGCTGTATGGCTGTATACACACAACAAGGTAAGGAAAGATTGTTCCATTATTGTCTCCCTTGCCCCACTTTCTCTTGAAGGACAAATGTGGCTAAACCAAACTTTTTACCTCTACATATAAAGGATTTGTTGCCTTTGACATTCATGAAAACACCATTACTCTCAAGCTTTCCATACTTCAGAAGCTTTATTGCAGAGGAACTGAACAAGAGCAGAGATGCAATATATTAAAATGCTGGTAATTAAGATGGGGAGAAGTGTGGATTGGGATATAAAGAACAATGAAGCTTCACTTTTCAAACACCTCACTTTTTTCATTTCTAAACGTTTCCCCAAAACAACAGAAATACCTAATATACTGTTAAGACATACAGAAGCTGAAGGATACATCTCAGTATAACGTGCGAGGTTCTTATGGCCCAGTTCACACTGCCTTTCATGGACATCAAGCTAATGCATCCTATCAAACAACTGCACAATCTAAGTTGAAATCCACATGAACACATTCCATATAAAGCACACAGCGTGATTCAGCCTTCGTGGGCTTTGACACTCTTGCTTTCTCAGGTGCTTTCTCAGACTGAAATGAAATTGGGCAATACTTAAATATCTATACTTTCATTGAAGGAGATCCTTTATTTTCCTGTAAAATTTGAAGCTGTCACAAACAAGCAGAAAAACATAGTTGTGAGCAAACATCACAATACTGAACCATAAAGAAGCTAGGGAGGATGGAAGGAGGTATATGCAGTTTCAGTGCTCAGGACCACGTATTTAGGAATGCATCCTGTATTGAGGCAAAGTGAAGGACCTACCTGTTGGCTTCATTTAGCTGCAGGAAGGCAACAGCACAGTCCTGAATATGAACTACAGAGATGCCTGAAATTCAGAAACTGTTGCTGAACACCTGACAAGTATTTTCTTTTCTGCTAGCAAATGGCTATATTTGAGTAGAAGATTTGCAGCAGTGGGAGAATTGGCTAGTTACTGTTCCAGTCAATACATACTCTGGCTGTTTGCAACAGTAACAATAAAAGAAGCTGTAAATAGCAGTACAGTAGCTTAATATGCTGAAGAAGCTCTCAGAGCTTAACAGTGCAATTTAACCTATGAGAAACCATACACACAAAGAATGCCTGGCAAACCTAGTAATGTCCTGATTACAAGGACTGCACTCCTGCTCAGGAAACTGAATTGAAATCGCTTGGCACTTTTAAGAAGTAGTCTTCCACAGGAGTGGAAATGCACACATCTTATTCCCTGCCTGGGAAAGGTACTCGTCCTCAAACAGGCAGAAGAAACCCAGAGAACTCAGAGAGCTTCCAACAGTTTTGCATTTTTTTTTTTCCTAAAGTAGACAGACTACAAAACACATGACCCTGGAGTTTAGCAAGACTGGCAGGCTTGGCTGGGCTCATTTTCTATCGGTTCACCAAGCCTGATCTGACCTGAGTGCACAGAGAGCTCCTGGGCTGTTCAGCTTTGTCTAGCTTGTCTTTGTTAGCCATCTCTTGACAAGCACACTGTTAGAGGTTTGTGACATCTAGCTGGTTAGGAACAATTCGTGTTAAATCACACCATCACATTAAATGCTAGCCTCCCACACAAAAGATTTGACAGCAAAAGCTGGCCCCAAGGAAACCACAGCAGGGTCTTGCACATATGCAATTTCTGTGTTAACATCTCATTAGAATGTAGGCTGATACAATGGCCTGAATGAGAGAAACTGCAGAGCAAGACCCAGCCTCCAAATAAGAGTGTTCCCATTTTTATTGCTATTTCAGCATCCTTAGTTCAGCTCTCATGCCTGGGAATGCTGTTTGGCCTTGGTTCTTTTCCTGCTTTTAAACATTTGCTGCACTCCTTGGAAAACTATTTGAAAAGTTGAGCATTATCTCTAAGTGTTCAAAATAAATATCCAAGAAGTTCTGATGTAATTAAGATGCATTTGGAATCTCTGCCTCTTAACAAAAGGGAGAAAAAAATCTGTTTTCATTTAATTTTCTATTAGTAAACATGTCTGATTTCATTTGGGATGTACCAAATTTTCATTATTCATGTATTTAAGAAGTGGATTCTCAATCAGTGGACATGCAGGGATTTCACAGAAGCCATCCTTTGAGTGAAGCTACATAACAGTACACCAGTTAAGAACCCAGCCCTTCAGTGTTACTGCAGGTGGTGGATACTTTTTAAAAATACTATGCAGGTTCTTTCAGTTTAGCATCTCAGGGTATGTCCATAACTGAAAGTGTCTCCAACAGGAGGTAAAGTGAGGTCTGATGAAGGTGCTGCCTCTGACCTGAGATTCAGTGGGCAGCTCTGGTGGTAAAATGCAAGGTATGTAAAAGTCAGCTTGGACAGACATCATCTGGCCAGTATCACTCGCTCAATATTTTTAAATGCTCACTGCATTCTTCTACTGGAGTTTCTCATGTAGCAAAGGTGGCAGAAAATGATGTGCTGGTGCTGTGGCACTCTGGCAGGGGGGATGGCAGTAAAGCATCTGTCATTACCCTCTGAACCAGGATGTCTGTGTTTCTTGCTACCTTATGCACAGCTGTTAGTAAGATTACTTTTTCCAACTTAGGGTCTCAGTTCATTCTTATTTGATCTTGCGTGAGGATTTACATGGGATTTTAATTATGCTTAGTGTCCTGTGCTTGCTCTCGCAGCATCTGAATGACTTGCACTTCTTATCAATAACACATGAAATATTTGCATTCCATAGACTTTCGCTTATAATGCTGAGACAACTACCCCTGTTATGGTAGATTGATCTACGGTGGTACCTTGAAGTGAGAAAAGTCTAGGGCGCACTTGATACAATCTTGGAAACCAGATCCTCAAAACTCAAATCCTTGGCAACATTATCCTCAGAACTCAAAATCTCAGTGTTTTTTTTCTTGCTAGAAAAGAACAGCGGGTGATCATTTTATATGCCTACTAAATCAGTCCTTACATTTCCAACTGAACAAACATTTTAAAAGGACAAAGGTACTGAAAATTGCTTCAGTGTCTGATTACTCCTCTGCATCAGTGCACGTGTCTGTGGGATCAGGGACTATGGGTCTGATTCAACAAAATATTTGTGTTAGTGACTTTTAAAACATGCTCTTTTTCTTTTCACGAAGGAAGACATCTAATGCAAGATTAATGAGATTTCCACAAGCAGTTTCTTCCACTTATTAGCCCTGGTTATTTATAAAGCAGTGGAAATTAGACACTTTGCTGCTTTTTCATTGGAATCTTATCTAAGGTCAGTAAAATTTCTCCCAGCATCCAAAGAATAATACTTTTTTTTTTCTGGTTTACCAGTCAATTCATCCCATCAGTCAGCTTTAGGCTGGAAGGATGGTGCAATGGTGAAAGACATAATCTAAAACCTGGTGAAAAATGTATGTAACTTGTTGACAAAACTGATTTCATTAAGGGAATCAGATGCCATGACACACAAATTATGATTATGCTACTATGGTTTAATAAGCTTTTAACCCTTTACTAGTGTTGAAGCTTTTTCTTAATTTTATTCTATATTAAATCCTGTCTGGGAACTTCTTCTTCCTTTGTTTTTTATGCCACTCCAAATGTCTTTCCAAATCTTTAGATAAATAAGTTTCAAGGTTTCTTGAACTTTGATATCTCCACTGCTTCTCCAGAATTTCATTACAAACAGTGCACAGGAACACTCCGTACAAAACCTGCTTCAAACAATGAAAGATACAGGAAATATTTAGATGTACGAAGGTACCTTCCTTGTGGTGCTGACAACAGCCTGAATTATCTGCGTTGTTAAATGACCACCATTGTCTTGTAGATTAAACTGAAAATTATATCTGAATTGGTATACAAGAGGCATTCTGTAAAGATAAATTTATTTTAAACATGACCAGTCAGGATTGTATTTAAAAAGCAAGTTGTTATCTTATTCTAGGCCCATTTGGCTGTTCACTCACCCACACCACCGATAATATGGCAGTAAGCAACACCTCCATGTATTATGCAGAATCCCAAAGGTGAAGCAGTAAAGCAACTATGTAGTGCAATAGGAAAACAAATGTAGCTTTTCTCACCAAAATGAAAGGATGCAGGCAAGTCAATAGAATTATTCTGTAACTGCGGCAAAGGTGTTGAAGCTGGCTGCCCAGAAATCATTGAGGTTGTCTCATGTCCCTCAGCTAATACAATATATTATGAAATATCCTTTGACCCTGGCAGATAGGAAGACTGTTTTCTTTCTCCTTCTGCCATGTGTCCTGAACACAGGTCCTCTGTCCATTTCTTCTTTATAAAATAGATTAGCAAGCTCTCTGAAGCAGTGCTGATACTTGGCAGCCTGCAACAAATAGTGTAAGCACATTCTCTTGTCTGTGGCTTCAACCTTGAGAGGTATCCTGGATTTACAGCTCACTGCCTCAGTGGCACGGGGCAATTGAAGCAAACAGACAGGAAACTGTCACAAGAGTGCTGCGATGCGCTCCTACATCACTTAGTTACTGTGAGGAAATAGGAATTATAAATGTCTATTTGCCCTCAGTAATCTTTAACATTTCATGGTCCCAGAACACAGTCCTCTATAGCTTTGAAGATGTACCTCTGAAAGTGTGTGACTTCCCAAAATCTTTGTGCTTTTCCTATTCTTTTACTCAGATTCAGACTTTTTTTTTTTTTTTTTTCTGCTTCTAATATGAGGAGAAAGACACCCTGTGCATCTAAGACGTGCATTCTTTTAAAAGGAGACTTCTGTCAGGTTTATATAATTCCTCATTAATGACAATAGTGTCGTTTAAATGTAAAAATCCAGTTTGCTCTGTATGATAGCCATCCATTTATTCATAAGATCTCTGTTTGACTGAATGAAAAACTGCATTTAATGACATTCCATTATGATCCCTGTGACAGGTGCAATATTTTTTCATGTCAGTTCCTATTGACTTTGCAGCAAAATATAGATACACAATACAGAGGCAAAGGCAACCAAACCTTAAATTCAGATCAGAATTTTCTGTCTGACAGATACATGTAGCAATTCCCCAATACCAAACAGAATGAATAACCCACAGGCTGACTCCTCACATCATTGCAGCTGATTAACTGTATTGTCTGCCTGATTCTGCCAAGTCCTTCCTGTGTAGATTTCCCAAATGCTCCTCTTGTATCCTATGTCAGCCTTTAGATGGTGAACACAGAGAAAATATCTTAGAGTATAAAATTGGTTAAGGAATCTACATAACCACCACAGACACTATAATGAGCTGTGAAGCCTGCTTTTAGGTTGATTTTTAGGTTTTTGGTTTTCACATAGGGCTTTTACATGTTTTTTGTCTCTGCAGAGAACTTCAGGTACTAATTCTCAATGACAGGATTTCTGTTTTCCAGAGTTTCTACTTTTCCTTTCTGCTTTTATTTCTAGACATGTCAAAGGTGTGAATTACGCTTCATATTTCTGAAATGTGTTTTGTTGTAGCATTTAAATTCTAATTAAAGTTACTGATTAGCTACGCTTAACAGAAGTGCAAAACACCTCAATGCCAGCATTCGGAGGAGAACAGAGGCTCACATGGTAGGATGCTGCAGTATAGTGATTTTACATTTTCTAGGAATACCCTCACAAAAGTCATATAAAGAATGGTTGTTATTCATATGTTCTCTTTTAGAGAGCTACAAGTATCAAACATACAGCAAAGTGAACTTCTGAAAACATCTGACAGATATGTGAAAAACTAATTTTGAAGAAATGAGAGATCTTTTTTAAAGATCTCTCAATATATCACATAAAAAATTCACAAGCTTAAAGGCAAGGGCAGTCCACCCTTACTCACTTAATCTATTCATCATAATTCACATTAGCTGTGGTGGAAACTGATAAGAGAAAGGACAAAAAAAAAAGGTTTAATGGTGCTAAGCAAAATATGCAATTTAATATGCATACATATGCAGAACTCTAGTCAGATTTTTACTTATAAGAAAAAAAAGTCTAAAAAATGTTGAGATCAATTAATTCATACAGACCCTAATTAACTATCATTACTCTTCTAGTCACAGCACAAGTGAAAATTTGATAATTTATCCCAAATCCCAACTAAGATGAAGGCAAAATGAAGAACTGATACATGAAGTCTTGTTTAATAGTCTGTACACTAATTTCAGAGAAGTTATTACTATTTGAAAGTGCACTTATTTTCAAATACTAGGAATCAGCTAAACTCTGAGTTTATTCTTTCACTCCAGGCATGAGGAGTATAGCTGTAAGGCAGTTAGTACAGTGTCTTGGCATCTTGAACTTCAAGTGTTTATCTTTAGCTTTTCTCTCCCCTTCTTGTCTCAGTCTCTTTACACATTATGGACCGATATCAAAGGCAAATAAGTCTCTCATTCAAAGCCAGCAGTTTAATCTAGAGCTACCTTTCAGTCAGTATTCAAAGCACAGCTTCACAAGGAATAGCAACTTTGTCATGTGAATGGCTCCCCAATTCGGTAGTAAGCAATCAGCCAGCACCACGACAGTGCTCAAACATTGCAATACCATTATTATGCTATAAACAGTTACTTGTGAGTTATCTGAGTTTTCCATTTTGTACTTCTAAATATTCAATAACGATATCCAGAAAGTACGTACTTCCTGCTCCTCTCTGTGCTTTTGTAGCTTATGTCATCTTCACCTAACACACTGTATTATGAAGCTGCATTACCTACCGGAGTTCCTTTTTCATTATACAGATACATCTCTCTTAGACTGTTGAAACTGTCCTATAAATAAGAAAGAACCTCAGTCTTAACAATAAAAAAACATTATTTGGAAACCTTAGACTTCAGGGGAAATTTTGCCAAAGTGTAAGTTCAGCTACTCTAGTTTCATTTGTCAAAGAAAGAATATGTGAGAAAATATATAGTATATTGTACCTTGCCTATTATTTGCATATGCATGATTATTGAGCTAGCTGTATTTAACTCAGTGTCTTAGGCATAGAGTATTTAAAAATAGTAATAAAGCAAAATTCTGTCTCCTGCTGCATGCGATATGCTGTTCAAACTAGTTGAGCGACAGCTGATATTATTAACAACAGTAAATTATCAAGTCTTTTTCACACAGCAAAAGGCTTTGAAAGATGCATGATAACCAAATAAGTTTAATTTTCACTCCATCAGCAGTTGATAAAAAAATGTTTTAAACCCAGTAATTGTCTATTATGTCTTTCTTACATGGTAATGGAAGGAGAGCTTGAATTTAAGTTTTCCATGTTTTTATTCCTAATACAGAAAAAAGTAAAAAATAGTAGCAGTGCAGGAAATTTCTCCCTCCCATCTGCCAAAGTAGGTAAAAGCCACCATTCAGATCATTTCATTTAGGCCTTAATCTCTTCCTATTTTCTGCATTTTCTATTCCTGTGAAACAGCTAATGTTTTTCAACTCCATCATTTTATACCAACAAAACACTATAATTTCCCGTGCTTCCCTCTCCCCCCACACCCATCCATATTAATTTTGAATAGACTGTGTGAAATTCACCCATCTGCTACTTCTGTTTAACTTGTATGCTGCTGATTTTACATAGTGGTTGCTGATACTCATTTGAAAAACAAAGACAAGGGCTGGAAGCCTGAATTTATCTATCTGCTAACAAGCTGTCTGTAAAGTCATTAGTTTATACAGAATTTAACAGAGACAGAGAGAGAGAAATAGAGTATTCCTGATAGGATCCTCTAGGTCTGTTAAAAGGTTGTTGGTTTTTTGTTGTTTTTTTTTTTTTTTCTTTTTGTATTTCTCACATGGAAGGAATTAGGAATAAGAAAAGATTATTTAGTCTTACATATTTTACTTCATGAAATCATTATGAACTGTCAACAAAAATCTGATGCTTTTAATGGTTGTTTTAGCGCTTTGTCCATATAAATAAAAATAAATAACAGAGGTCAAAATTATTTAACATTATTTTGGTTTAGAATATCAGATGTTTTTTGTAACATGGCAAACAGGTGTTGTTTACATGTGTAAAATAACTGATTATGTAGATGGATTGATTTTTTTTTTTTTTTATCCTGTGGGTGCAGTGACTCTGTAGACTAACAATATAGTAAAAAAAAAAAACCTATAAAATGTACAATTAAAAATGTCATTTGGAACTTAAAAATTAATATAAGCATATATATATACACACACAGACATATACATACTATGCATGCATGTAGTACACAGCTCTTAATTTTCTCCTTTTTTCAAATGTATTTTGATCTGGCTGCCAGTTTTGTATTGTGGTGAAATTGTACTTCTCTCTAACTGATTCTCCAACTGGTCTAACTCACATGCCCCTAATTGCATATTTTTGCTCCCAACAGCCAGATAAATCACTACATCAAAATTCAAAAATTACATTAAAACCAGGTTAGATTAGACCAAACAACAAAAGCAAGTCGATACAGTTAATTAGGAGATTCCAGCTCATTCATTTTTGCTATCAGTAACAGTGATTCATATCCAAATAAAATGTTATTTGTCAATAAAATAAAAATGAATAGAGAATGTAATAGAGTTGTGTAGTTTCCCTGGTTCTGAAAGACTTTAAGGTGCCTGATTTTAAAACCATTAAGTTTTTTACCTAACTTAATGTTCTTCTGTTTTGTGAGGCTGAATCTTGCCCCTCCTGGGGCATGACTGCAGCACAGCTTTAGAAAGTAATGTAGTGATTTTAAAAAAATTAGACTTGTACTTTGGTGAAGTCAAAGCTTAAGTTTTACTATTTGGAACCAAAGTGACTTCAGTTAAAGCAGTCTGTATGACAGATGTGACAGACAGCAAATATTTCTAAGAAAGAAGTTTGCATTGTGCAGACCTACTCACCAATATAAAAGGACTTGGAAAGATCATTTAATATTTTTCTTCTCCTAGTTTAGCTGTCTAACAACTGTATCATGTTTTGTGAAACATCTTAGTGGGTTTAATTTTGCTTTTCCCTTATATTCACGTTGAGTGCAATCACATTATTGCTCCACACTTTGAGTATAACTGATATTGAAGGGAAATTTTTTTTATCCAATCCATATTTGAGAATAATTTGGTTTCTCTGTAGTTTCTGTGTTGAAGATTATTATCTTGAAATATAGAATTGAATTAAAGAATCTGATTTCTGAAGTGTAAGATTAATTCCACTGCAAGACAGTTTATAGGTGCAAATATATTCACCTGCTCCTTTGCTTGGAAATCTCTCATGGACTGTATTCACTTTCTGAGATTTTGCAGGTTTGGAAGTACTTTTCTGTCAACCAATTGACTTGAAAAATGAGGTAATGGCTTTTCAGAATAACCATATTAAACAAGTTTGTTCACTCTTTTCTGATGACAATATAGATGAGAACAAAAAGGACAGTATGAAGTTCCTTCTCTTTTTGTTTTATTGGATGCTTTAATTCATGTGCAAGTTGATGTAGTCCTCAAAAATACTGCTATTCTGCAATTTTTATGTTCTTCACAACCATTTGTTCATCACTTAGAAAATATATTTCCCTTGCATGTATTTGTGAATTGTTTTTTCAGCTACGTGCCATTACACACAATAAGACATTGGCTTATCTGTGTATTTTAGCTGCTGGCTGGAACTCATTTTGAAGCTAGGAAAGAGTTCTACACCTGATCAACCATCCAGGACATTAATAAAGTAAAACATTCAAATCAATTGGGGATTTAGGAATGGTGACAGATTTACTGTGCCAAAATGCCAGCCAGGCAGAAACAAGGAGTTCAGGAGAAGTAAGAAGCTGGATTACCAAAGCTCCCCCAAAACCAGCCTTGCCTCTAGCAGGCTCCCCGCTGCCTGCCTGTAGCAGAGGGCCTGTTGAGGGGGTTTTAGTCACTAAAGGCAGAACACTGATCCTGATCCGCTCGACTAATGTGACATCCATCAGCCATGCCGAGCTGATGCCTTGGGCAGTGCCTCCTGGGTCGCGGTGACATTAACCATCAGTGCCCAGTGCCCTTCCCCGGAGGCACCGTGCCCGTGGCGACCACTGGGGTGGGATGGGGAAAACACCAGGCTACGTGCTGAATCATTTTAAGACAACTGAGTTTTCTCCAAATTGTTTTTGAGACTTCCTCTCTCAGTTTTGCAAAAGTGAGTTCATTAAAAGCTGAAGCCTCCCTGATAAAAACGCGGCTCCTTCATTTGTTAGCACAAATTTCAATTTTTACATGAAAAATAGCAGTGATATAAAAATGTTCCCAGATCACTTCATTGGTGTCAGAGTAGGGAACAAATCTGAAGTTAAAATAACATATCTGTTTAAATATTTTCTTCTCTTTCAACTATCTTTGCAAATGCTCTTCCATTGAGCTGAAGTATGTTTACGAAATACATGTCACTGCTATGAATTAAATTGCACAAGAGGAATTTTTTGCCCGGGATCCCTCAAAAAGTTGAAATACATCAAGCTGCTCTGTCACTCTGAGAGAACACAATTAGTCTGAAAAAAAGAAAGTGAATCTCTGCATCTACACAACCTGTCACAATTATTTTTCTAATTTATTTCTGATACTTAAAAGATGAAAACAGCTCCAAGAAGACTGTCAGCAAAAAATGTTTTGCATAATTTAAGTTTTTCTTCCACTTGAAGAAATACTTTTGAAATTAAGAAATATTAAAGATTTCCATGTATAATGCATTAAGTACAATTACGACATTTTCACCTAATTTAGCATCTTAATAAAGGAATAATTTTCTTAAATTATTATAAAATCAATCAAATTTTCATCTTTTATTTCTGGAAATACACTAACAGTTGTAAATGTGTATTGTGAATTTACTTACTGTGAAAACTTAACCAAAAATGGAAACTACTTTATTAATTTTTTCTACGTTTTCTGTATTAAAAGTTATTATTTTGACTATTAAGTCCTACTCAGATACCATCTCATCTGTCCCATTTTATTTTTCATCTCATCTAGCTACTGTTTTGGACTAGAGAGGAATTTTAGTTGTTGTGATTCAGCACCTAGCTTTCACACAACTCATGCTAATTTTGCCATTTGCAACCCATCCTCAGATTACTCTTTTCTGCATTAGCGATACATAAATTCTGGTAGTAAAACTAATCTCAGCTGCAGCCTGAAGTGTGACTGTAGCTTACGCTTAGCTTTAAATCGGCTTGGGAACTGCCTGCAGCACAGCTGCTATACCATCGCCTGTGCCACAGACCGCCACGTGCCCTGAAGCAGCCCAATATTTCGGCAACCGCAGCCTGCACTGAGCTGTTTCTCCAGTCACACCTCCAACTGCAAGTGAAGAAGAACTGAACTAAACGTGAAACCAAAAGTTTAGCTGAAGGGATGATCTTGATTTAACCACGTGTTGGAATATCAGGAATTCAGTCCCTGGTTTGGAGCAGCTGGAGGATTTTCTGAAGAACACCCGCCACATAAGCAGACACGCCCCTGGTAAAACATGATGGCCTTGAATCCGTCAGTGCTAGACCTACTACACAGCATTTAATTTCTGTGGATAGCCAAGCACTTAAGCTTGTGTGTAGCAGCCCTAGCCAAGACAGTGAAATCACCGGCAGCTCGGCAGACATTGCCTGATGGCCCTTACTGCTCTATGGAGCAGAGCAATGCAAAATTAAACAGATGTGACTGAAATATTTCAGTGAAGGGAAGATCTCTCTTAGGTCCTGTATACAGTGTTGATGGTCATGATAAGGAGAGAGAGAGAGAGAGAAGAAATGTCTCTCATTTTTTCTTTTGTATGCTTTACAGAGTACCAAGAATACTGTCTCTGGGTGGAGGATTTCTAGCCAATGGCTCTGGGCTCAAACATCAGTGCATACGATGCCACCACTGAGTGTTTTGGAGCATCTGGGATGTAACTGCTCCTACCAAACTCATCCCAGTAGCAAAAGTTCAAATGAAGAAGCCAAGAGGCTCATCTCAATTCAAAGCAGATAAATCCATCTGACAAATTGCCGTAAGAGCCAAATAATACCTGAGTGCCTTACTGCAAGTCCCATGTGCAAAATCCTGCTAGACATTAGAATTAGGGAAAAGACGACACTAACTTTTTCTTAAATAACTACAATACACGTCCACATGATGCATGGAGATTGTTCAGGAATATCAAAGCAAATCCAGCCTCCCTAATAGTTTAGCTAGCTTATTCTACAGTTAATGCAGACTTCAAAGAAATTACAATCAATATAGCTGTACTACTTTCTTCAGCCTGGGAAGCACACTGTTGGGTCTGAGGGACATCACAACCCACACAGAGACAGGGTTTGGGGCTCCTTCCAACCCCATGTAGTATATTTATCTTCTACATCACCTCTCCCCATGCACACATGCTCTGGGAGGGGATGAAACCTATGGGAGGGAGGTGGGGGAGGATGGTACACAAGCATGAGAGGCAAGGCAGGATTATCTCACCTAACTTGTTCTCCAGAAGGTAGGTGTGGAGGCCTGAATTAGTCATCCAGCCTCCCTATACCTGTCAATGTCTCATTGACCTCAACAGAAGTTGTAAATACCAGCTGATGGCTGGGCATTTACTGTGACCAGACAAATGCCACCACTAGTTTCAGGATCTACTTTATGGGACATGAGGAATAGAGTTCAGACCTGTCAGATGATGTCCAACTATGCCTGAGACATGAGACACCTTAGAAAATTTAAGGTTAATGTTCAAGGCAACAATGAAAATGGGGGTTTCAAAGGTGGGGCAGCTCTGGGGAGGGGACTTCCCTTTGGGAGGAAAGCATTTTTGAAAATTCCACTCCTTCTATGAACCAGAAATGTGTGCTCACAGCCCAGAAGCCAACCATATCCTAGGATACATCATGAGAAGTGTGGCTAACAGGTCCCAGGAGGCGATTCTCCCCCTCTACTCTCCTCTCCCGAGACCCCACCTGCAGTGCTGTGTTCAGATCTGGGGCCCTCAGCATAAGAAGGATGTGGACCTGCTGGAGCAGCTCCAGAGGAAGGTCACAAAGGTGATTAAGGGGCTGGAGCACCTCCCTTATGAAGACACCCTGAGCGAGTTGGGGCTGTTCAGCCTGGAGAAGGCTTTGAGGAGACCTTATAGTGGCCTTCCAGTACTTAGAGGGCTACAGGGACTAGATGGGAGGGACTCTTTGTCAGGGGGGTATAGGGATAGGACAAGGGGTAATGGTTTTAAACTGAAAGGAGGTAGCTTTAGATTAGATATAAGGAAGAAACTCTTCCCTGTGCGGGGGGTGAGGCGCTGGCCCAGGGTGCCCAGAGCAGCTGTGGCTGCCCCCTCCCTGGAAGGGTTCAAGGCCAGGTTGGACGGGGCTGGGAGCCCCCTGGGCTGGGGGAAGGGGGCCCTGCCCGGGGCAGGGGGGGTGGGACTGGATGGTCTTTAAGGTCCCTTCCAACCCAAACCATTCCATGATTCTATGATTCCTTAGCTAAAGATTTGCTCACAAGTATTTAGTATTCTGGAGGATATGCTGAATAACATCATTTGTTTATTCAGGTGTTTAAGTTGTTTTTACTGAATATAATAAAGGTATCAGAAAAGATTGTTTGACATAGATAAGGAGAAATCTCAGGCTTGTTATTTATGATTTTTTGCTCTAACTTAGAAAACAAATACCTTTGCTGCATAATTGGCAGAAACCATGCCAGGCCACAGGAACACAGTAGTATGGATCTGCAGCTGATTAATTTGTTTTTAGCAGTAACTGAAACATGCAAAATTTGGTCAACAGAATTCAGTTGAGCATCCAGGAGTCCAGAGTAGTTTGAAAATGTGACAAATCAGCCCACAATTATGTAGGACATGGGGATGCACAAATAAATCTGGACAAATAGAGGAATAACTTTACAAATTAAAATAGAGCTGTATTTTAATACATTGTATTTATTAAGTTATATTAAAATTTAATAATATTTTAAGTCACGTGCAAAAATATCATAACAATTGTTACTTGTGAAAGTAACAGGCCTGATCTAGTACTCCTTAATCTTGGCTAAAAATCTGCACCTGTGCAAAAACAGCTGTAAAGTGCTGTTTTTCCCATTCTGTAGTTTTTAACAGCCAGACTGTATATGATACACACAAGGTGAAAGGTGAAGTAGAATCAAATACAGAAACCATGTAGGCTGATCGTGAAATACTGAGTAAATACAATTTTGAATATTAACATCAGAAAAAAAAACATGAATGTTGATCTATCAGACAGCTGCCTATAAAGCCCACTGAACTTCAAACACGAAAAAATAACTTTATTGTCCATACTGGAGAAGAAACCTTCTATCATGGTTCGGGAAAGTTAAAGCAGGCATGGAAATGTCACAACTATTAGAACAAATACACTGGTAGTATCTTTTATTTTTTAAAGCTGTAAGCTGCTAGTTGTTTAATATTTAGTTGTTCAGCACCGTGATATATTAAAGTTACACCCAAGACTCCAGATGAAATAGGTTTCGTCCATGAACAGTTTAACTCTGCATCACTAAAGTTGACTTGAACAGAGTTAGATCAAACTCCAAATCCTCGAAAAATTCTTTTCCTACTTTTGTCCAGATACCTCTTTCATCATTAGTTCTTTTGAGTTTGGCTACCTCTTCTTCCCAGAAAACACATATTTTAAATATATTTTGAGTTTCACAGTTTTGGACTATTTGAAAATAGATGATGGTAAGAAATGTAGGGGTTTTAAACTGTATTATGGAAACAATCAGTAAGTTAAACTAGTTTATGTAAGCAATTCATTTTTGTGATTTTGGAAATGCTATTTCTAGCTGTGTAGCCAGTTATACAGCCATGTTTTTCCTTAATGCAGTTTGATGACAGGAAATAACGCTGTGGGAATTGCCAGTAGAGTAGGGAATGAAGAAAAGGAGAGAATATAAATATGAAGGTATTTTCCCTTCATGAGAATTAACTATGGTGTCCATGAATAAATATTTGAATAGTGTTGTTAGTACAATGCAATAAGAGCTCTCTGGTGGCAAAAAATTATCATTACATTGCATCTCATTGTTTTACAGGCAATAAGGCAGTTTTGACCTGCACTTTTTTTTCCAACTTCACTTGAAAATATAAGTAAACAGTGCTTACAAGAACACAGTATTTAACTGTGGGGTTTTTCTCCTTTTAAGAATTCTAACTTAATAGATTCTATACTTCTAATCTTCCGTACATGCACTGGGTTTCTACCAGAGCAGCAATTTCTTCCCAAGGCCTGCTTCACAACATCAGTTCTTATTCATCTTATCAGGTGTTTCTAATGGCCATCTTTTATATTTCACTATTTGATACCAATTGTATTTTTAAATTATTTTTCGTGGAAACATTGAGGACACATTCTACACGGAATAAAACAAGTTGCTTCCTAACAGTATGCATGAAAATGTATGAAAAAGTTACGCTGATTCCTTTCTGACGGAAGCTGACAATATGCCAGTTTTTGTGCTGACAATGTTTACAATGCAAGCAGGATTTCAATACAAAACAAATAAGGATATACTCAATAATGCAATACTATACAATGCAATAGAGTAAGTACTGGCCCAGTGTGCTAGTCATGAACATATGTATTTCTACATCAGCAACTTAATTGAGAGATCTGAGTTATTACTAAATTTTACATCCCTGATGCAGTAGTCGTCCCAAAATGATTCCCTACATACCCTAGATAGCAAGTGGCTAGACAGAGGTACTTTCGGAAATATCTGAGGAAGATCCTGCCCACCTAGTTAATGGGCTTAAAATTGCAAATAGTGTCTTCTTTCAAAGCCTCGGATATATATGCATTGTTAACAAAGTAATTAAGACAAAAATGGTGAAAAATAAGATCCACTTTTAAGGACATTAATACATATTAAGACTTAATGCACAATCAATGCTTTTCATCTAGATTTAGCAAAATTCTCTGATTTATGTTCCATGCAAAGAGCATGATTCATAATGTCACTAGCAGAAGTCAGAAGAGCAGAGACCACAGTCCAGGTTTGTCAGTCTGCCCCAACCTCTTGCTCCAAGTCATTTGGAGCTGACCAACACCTAGGAACTGAGCCAGACCAAGAAAAGAGGGAGAATTTTCTGCAGTAAATCAGCACAGTTATCAAGCAGTCTCTATCAGCGCAGCTCTTCAAGTGCAATACAAATTTTATAAACTACAAAGTCTTCTCCTGGACACCTTTCTTCTCATCCCTTTTGCACTTTTTTTTGTGCTAACAGGGTGCAAGCCTGCTTAAAAAAGTACTAGAAAAGACATTGAAATGGCTGAAGTGTACTTTTTCTGCTAAAGCTTTATCAGTGTTAGTAAAACAGTTGCAACTTATTGAAATAGGATCTGTAAAAATGAAAATGGTATGAACATTTCTCCAGGCCAATGGCAGCTATTTTTTTGTCAAGAACAGAAAGCTTGCATATACTTAAATATGCCCAATTACTTCCTTGCAAAGTGCTCACGGTCAGATGCCTCTAATGCATGCTCCTGAGGAGATGCAAAACCTCAGCAGGTGTAGCTTCTGGATGACTATTTGTAATGCAGAATTTTCTTCAAAAAATACAGGGTTTGTGTCCTACAAACCACAGCAATTTTAGAATGTACAGTTAAAAGCTTCATTCACATTTATACAACACTGTCAGTGAACTTGCTATATCCAGATTTACTTTTTTTCCTTATCCAAAAATATCTGCAAATAAGCAAAAGATACCAACAGTGTTCCCCTTGAAAGTAACTGGAGAAGAGTCCAGATTTTGCTGAATGAAAACTAACTCCTATGCTATCTGGTTGCAGAGCTTTAACTCATCCATTCACACATTTCCCAAGATTTCTCTACCTTTCCAGTATCTAAAAGTGAACAAAATACAAGTGTGATAAGTAGCAACAAATATCTCATATTGCAGTCAGTGAAACATCTGCTTTGGCTGTGAATTTCAAACAAAGAATACAGTATTGAAACTGGTCACTTTTACATAGATTGCAAAGACATATGCTCCACCCAGAAATCCCTAAAAAAAAAATCTTAAAAATTCAAGGTCCTCTCATTGTCCAAAATTATTTCCATCCACTTCCTTTCAGATCTTGCTTGCACTGTTAGTTGATTCCTTCTATAAACTGCAGTACTCTCCCTAACGATGCCCTCCATTACCATTATCATTATTACCATAAGCTGTGTGGATAGAAGTATGAATAATGGAGAGCGTGAAACTTATTAGAAATCCAGGCAAAAAAGTGGAAGAAACAAAAACCCAGAAATAGCTCTTGTCTTACTGAGCTTTATAGCCTTTGTGTGAGATTAAAAATTCAAATCAAACCAAATCTTACCTTTTTCATTGTTTATTTTGTTTATTATGTATGAAAACTGCTTTGACAGTTTAATTACTCTCCTCAATTTTAGAATACTGGAAATTGTTATTCATTCATTGAAAACCAACTTTTTCCATATATAAATAGTTAAAATACATTTGTGTTACTGTTTGTGGAGTGAAAGCTCTATGCTGTGAAAAAGACCCTGATAAAATATCCAGTTCAGGACACAGAGTGTCCTCGGTCAGCCTCTTTGCCTCCTTAAGGAGGGAGGAGATGTAAGTCACACCGTTCAAGGGGATGTTTTTCCTCTTGGTCACCCCCCAAATGGCATAAGAGAATTCTTTATCAACAATTCGAGGAAAGGAATGGGAGGAGCGTCCATAGTACTTAATACATTACTGAGGGGAAGCAAGCTCAAAATTGGTGTCTGTTGTAAACTTCTCATTTTGTAATGATCAGTCAGCCTTCCCTGTGGTGGCTGATGGGGAACCTCAGTCCTCCCCAGGAACCTCCACCATGGCTCTACGGCACCTAAGGCTGCTTCCTTCCCTACCCACTATATATATATGTATATATACACACACATATATAGCTAGTCCTGAGAATGCATATTTGTAACATAGAATAGAGTGTAAGAACCAGTATTATTACAGAAGGTCAACGCAAAGAATGAAACTGAAAGCAAACTTCCAGGAATGAATGGGAATCGCTGCACCTTGGATGGAAGTATGCAGGCTGTTTTTCAATTAGCATAATTCACAGCAAACACCATGCATTACTTAGAAAGCATACTAAAATGAAAATAAAGATCTGCCTATTGATAACATAACTTAAACCTGAGAACATGAGGCAGTTTTTGTTTTCAAAGGATTTTACAGTATGCTTGTGACTCCCCACTGACATTTCAAGGAAACTTAGCATGACATTTGATTATTGTTGATTTGTTTTTCTGTATACAATCAACAGCATATTTCTTAGAATGTGTTTGCCTCATAAAATGCAATTCATGCTTGGAATATTAATATGCAAGAAGGGAAATTGTCACCATAAATAAGGACCCAGAACATTACTTGTTATTCTAATATTTGTTCTGATAGAGAAGTCATACAAATCAACTAAAAGCACACTGAGATGCATTACAATTTCTAAAAACTAGTTCACCTGACAGATTAAATTTTTTTTTTTTAAATTTCTGCAGAAGGAAATTTTGAATTCTTGTAGCTGAAACATTTAAATATCAATTTAGAATGAGCTAAAGTTAGATGTGGGAAAGAGCAGGCTCTTGTTAGCAGTGTGGCAAAGATCTGACGTCACTCATGTAAAAAGGGATTAATTCACAACCATAGTGCCTGTTTTGTTTTTTTTTTAAAAGACATCTCAGTGAATGGAATGGAAAAGTAACGTGCTGTAAGAAAAAAAAAAGGCTGGTTTAAAAACAAAGGTTCCTTTATATTGCAACTTAATGTTGATATTTGAAGGGGTCATGTTATTCACCAAGTTGAAGTGTTTTTTTAATAAAACCTGAAATACTGACAAATTCATATGAATCTAGGATCTGGAGCTTTCAGTTAAATATCTGTCATGAAATAAAAATCACAAAAACTGGCAACAAAAGAGACTGAATTTATTAGGTACTGTATGTAACATTGAAAAGAATCACTTTTTTCTGTGTATATTTGCTGCAGTCTCAGAGAGAAAGTAAGTTTGAGAATGTTCCTTTTACATGGAAGACTATAAAACTCTAATACAGGATCATTACAGTTTAAATATTAACACTGGAAAAAAGTACACATTCACAGCTGCTTTCTTGAACTTATGTATGTAAATATGTAGTTCTTTAAAGATGCAGTTCTCTAGTCTGAAAGGATACCTATTTCTCAAAGTGATACAGCGAATGACACTGGGAGACAAGATTCATGTGTCTCTTTTTCTAACTGTAAAATAAGCATTCAGAGGTATCACATATGTGGCAAGCTGCAAAATCCACACAATATTTTTTAAAGATTTAAGTTCTTAAATTTAATGATAAGTGTATTCTTTGGTAAATTTATTAGAACTGAAAATTATTATTTAGCTGTAATTTTGTAGTGTACATTCAAATATTAATAGCTTTCTGGTGAACATGTTGACATTTATGTTACACAAGTAATTTATTATATTTAACTCCAAGATATAGTTCTCCATTTCAGGTGTTGAATTCAAGCACCATGTTGGCTAATTTCAGACTTTTAATCTTTATTGTCTGAGAAGTCTCTTGCATGCTTTCTCCCTTACTGGTTTTGCTACACCAAATTTGTTCTATCAAAAGCAACAACAACAACTACCCAATTGATAGCAGTGCGATACCCGCACTTTGATCAGGCATAGGAATCTGTCAGTCCAAAATGGCTTCACATATTACGAACTAAAGATCCATTTTGTACATAGGAAGTTGTCATAAATTTGTCTATGCTCCCAGTCTGAACCCCTGAAAGCTCGAATAGTCTCTCTTTGAGATGTGGCTCGAGTACAAACTACATAGGCTTCAGTGGACATTAATAGGTAAGAATCACCCATTATGACAGACTTATATCTAAATAGTAATGATGGATTTTTTTTTTTCCCTGTTGGCTTGAAGTCTTTCTTTTCTTAAGGCAATACTACTTTTCCTTACCCTCCAGGTGTGTATCTGGATATGTGTATCACCACCTCAGATTGCTCTGTTTTTCTTTTAGGATCCCCTTCCGGACCAAAGATTATGGTAAAGCTCTCACTTGATAATGGTAATGATGCCTAAAGGGGTGTTTGTTACCCACGTATAGAATGAAGGATTCTGATACAATCCTGGATACCCTAGGTACTTATGACTCACAAGGACAGCCTTATTAGAGTCCACTGGTGTTTACATCAGCAACGAAGTCTGTTGGCATCAGAGAAAAGGGAGCAATGACGTACATCACAAAATAGGACAAAAATAGAAAAGGAAGATGAACAGTAAGAGAAAGTGAAATGCAGTCCACAACAGGTGGATAGCCAGTTTGCCATGATTATTGCAGACAGGAGCTACCAAGTTCTTATTCTTTAACATTCTTCCTCACTTGGTATGCTTGTATCACAGCTGCCACTTTAACAAGTCAGAACAAATCTCCTTGGCATGCTGATGGACTGCTCTACAGTTTTATGAACCACAAGGAGTATTTTCTCTCAGTTCTCTTCCCCATACCATGCAGTTCAAGGGTTGTTACCTGTGTGCAGAGGCACACGTGTTCTCTCCTACAGCAGTAGCCCACAGGACTGTAATATAATTACAGCACCCTTAGTTCTCTGAACTTCATTAATCCCTGTTTATACACTACTTCCCAGAAAATATATAGCATCATTATTCTACAGCAGTGTAAAACCACTGTTGTCATGGCTACATAGGCTACAAGCCAGCATTACCCCTCTATAAGTTTATGATCATGCTTCTGAGAAACTATCTGCAATATACGATGCTGTTGCCATGCCTGTCACTGATGTATGTCCTAACGATACCCTTCCTTGGTTGTGCCCTCCTTTAACTCCAACATAAAGAAACTGTTGGCTTACACTGATGCTTTCAGAAAAGGAGATAACCTAAAACTGCTTCAGCCAAGTCAATTTCATCAATTAGAACAGCATCAATTAATTATATCAATTACAATACCAGTATCTGGGTCTACATGTTTAGACCCAGCCAAGGCTAGAGATAAATACATATCCAATGAGTGAGCTGATTCTTTGAGACTTTTTTAATGTCAAAAATGACATTTAAGTAGAATATATACACTAAAATAAAACAAACCAAACCAAAACAAACAAACCAATGCATTCACTCCAAGTTCGAGTGGCCACAGCTACCTATAGTCACTTGGCTCCTCTCCTCCTGGCATAAGGGCTTCCTCAGTGCACATGTTCCACCTCCCATAAAGTTCTGAGTGTGCAGTACCATGACCAGAGGAAGATTAAAAGAGGTTCAGTTCCACCAGCTTGTTGGACAACTGAGCTCTACACAAAGCGCAGCAGCCACAGCCACTTACGTAAATAGAGCTAGAAAAGCCAAGCCTGCCCACCTTTTACATTAGTTCATTTTCTAATGACAGTGCTATTAAATGACTTATCTATTCAACACTACCCCTCTTTCTCAGTGTTACTGAGAGTGTCCTAACCACAAGTTGACAGAAACATCCAGAAATTGGAACCACATCTTAAAACATTTGCAGCTAAGTGCTCTGCCCAGCCCAGCTATTCCTGTAGGAGACACCCAGTGGAATTCATGAAGTTACACAATTGGAAAGCAAAGGCTCTGGCAGAGTTTTTAAGGTATATTAGGAACTGATGGTTGATTTTGCCTCCATGCACAGGGGTTTCTGATGCATATTGAAAATCATGTTGAATTAAGAAGTAGCTCAAAAATGGAATAAAGGACTCTGTCCAGGGAGATAGGCAAAATGCCTGAGAGGCAGGGCATATAATGAAAGGTGGTGATAGCTTAACCCCTTTGCTTCAGTGCACGATTTGTGACAGTCCATAGTTTACCTAAGTAACATGGGCTTTTTTAAAGATTTGGTGATAGCAAAAAAATCTGGTTCAAGTGATCATGATTTAATTCCCATGACAAATGATTTAAATTAAATAATAGATTAAAACAAATAAGTAATCAATATGCTTGATTTCAAAAAGGAAATGAGAGAAAGAAGGTTACTCATTGAAATTAAAAGAACTAAGGAACACAGGAACCTGTATGCAGAAATTGCCTTAAATTTCTAAAATCAAAGCTTAAAATCCTTGTGGGAATTGTATTCCATCCAAGAAGAGAAGTAGGTTAACAAAGCAGTAAGGATGCGTCTGAAAGCAAAGTTAATACAGATATTTTTGGAAAGATAAACAAATATTACTCTAGTTTTCAACAAGAATGATGTTTTCTATGATAGCTCCTAGGAAAAACTGTTTTCATATGTATTCCCCATATATGTATTTAGCCTCATCATCATTTTCTCATCAAATGGCAATTATTTTATAAACACTGATACTCAGTATGCTACTGTGAAAATGAACATATTCTCAATGATCCTTCTGCATTTCATCCAATCGAGGAATTACATATTTACTGTGACTTCTCATGTAAAATATGAGATTTCTGAGTTTAATTGTTGGAGGACCTAGATAATTGTTAGCTAGACAGTGAATGAAGTGGTTATCACTTCAGGATTCCATTTCCCAGGCAATAATTTCCAGCACAATGCAATTATGATCAAAAGTACATTAGACCTTGAATGTCTCTTATTTGCCTTAGGTCTTATTTAAGTTATGAGTTTGTAGTTTAATATTTTAGAGGCTAGAATTTTTGTACTATATCATACAAATATTTTTATTATAAAAATGTATTTTGCATGTAATCATTCCATAATTCAGATGTGATATTCTCATGGGTTATTATACAATAAAATGCCCATTTCAGAAGTTAAGATTTGAAAGAGTATTCTCTTTAAAGAAACAATGAGCAAATGTACAGAATCTACTTTTTACAATACTGTAAAATTAATACTGTATTCAAAGGTAGTTTCAAAATGTCTAATGTTAAGCTAATTTTAAACTTTTCATATAGTCTTGCATTATTTTTTATTTCAAACCATATTCATCATCACAAAGTTTTGGTTTTCTTTTCAGTATTTTTTAGAGAATCTGTTCATTATTAAACAAAAGGATGGGATCCATACTCAAGTCTTTTATCCTCTTTTCTATCACACAGAAGTTTATTTTAGAAAGATAAAATTGAATATATACGTTTCTGCATTTTTCAAGACAAATGGTACATAATTTGTAGCTTCTAGAGAGAAGAGATAATGGTAACTGCACTTTGTGTGGGATTTATCAGAACCTATATAGTGCAAGTGTCTCCAGGCAGCACAGGGCACAGGTGCAAGCTCACATGTGCTAGCTGACTACAGATTTTCTCAGATCCTAAAGTTAGGAGAGATGATTCCACTCTTTGTGAGTTCCCGGTCTGAGCTGCTTTAGGCTAACAGAGGTTCCCACAGTTATAACTAATGTACTCCTGAAATTTTGTCTAGATAAAGCAATCTCATAAGATTACCAAATAGATGGCAGCATTGTTAAGAATTTCTGCAATGTTGCAGCCCACCTGCTCGGTAAATATCTGCTCTCTATACATTTTCTGTATACAACTAAGATAAAAGAATTTATTGAAAAGCAGCTCTTCTACCTTCTTGCCTCATTGCTAAAGGAATTTTTCTTTGAGTAAATATTGAGTTTTTAGAGTTCTTTCATGCATTTTTGACCTTTATATGGATTGTAGCTACATTGAAAAAAAGTCTAAGCTTTTCTTCATGTACATATATAGTTACTCAGCTATGTATACCTAGAAGATTATGACGGCTTAAAAGTTGGTCAGAACCTACAAACTAGTTGACATAAGAGCTGCTGAGGCATCAGAGACTTTATCAACATTACATAGAATTGTGAGCACTCAACATCACTGAGGATCAGGCCCACGGTGTTTTGAAATTATACTATTTTTTAAAAACAGCTAAGTATCTAATAAAGCATCAGAAAAAAAATACCAGAAAACACAGAAAGCCAGGACATTCAAAGCAAAGATGAAACGGTAAAGAAATTAAAACTTTGGACTGGAAAGTGCAAATTTGGAAGTAAGGTAACCATGATCTGTTAACTACATGTCTGCAAGAAAACTTATCCAATATCAGCTCACTTCAACGACTTGCAGTTTGTGTGCGTGTCTGTGCTTGTGTTTGTGTGTTGAGAACTCCAGAACCAAAACTGTTTACTCTTTACTGTACATATCATGGGTGCTTCACAGTCTAAACCACAAACAGATAAACCTTTTCCCAAACTTATCCTGAATGTGAATGCTAAAATTATCATCTAAGGCACTATTGTAAGAGATGGGTTTTCTTTTCATTTCTGTTTTATTACGGTTTTTTTAATTCTTCTCTTTAAAATGCTACCAGAATGAGATTTCAAAGTATCCTATCACACCACACATATTTTAAGTGTTCTTTTTATTCACCCAAATCATGTCTATATGCCTGATGTATGCCTAGATATTTATGAGTAATGCCCACACAGGATACTGAGCTAATTCATAGGTACAGCAGTCCACATCAGACAACAGATATAAGTGTATATTCAGCCTTTTACACTTACGTAAATGTGGTCTGTGGTGTTAGGACCTGTTAATATTAATTATTTATTTTGTAAAGCACACAGAATTCCTAGTTGGGAGCAAGACCCCATCTCCATAATCACTAAGGTTACCTATGAGGCCAACTGTTAAGCAAACAGAACAGAAAACATCAACCCGCTATAGGGACCTCAGCTTCTAAGCTTGCTCCAGTGAGAGCCTTTCATTACATATTCTGATAAAAGCAAAGACACTTTTAAGACCAAATGATTAAAATGATGAATTCATTAAGACCACAGACCAACATGGGGACCTATAAGTGGTTATCAAATTTTCTGATACCTTTTTTTCTCTCTGAGCTGAAATTTGTTTTTAAATGAAAACCAAATTTATAAACTCAAAAGACAAAAATTATACACATGGGTCTATGAAGCTAATATTAATGCAGAAATTTAGCAAAGCAAAGCAATTTACCATTCAGAAAGACATCTACCCCCTCCCCCCCACACCCCAGGAAAATATTTCTAACCATTCCTTGGTGGTGTTTTGGTAAAATTGTAGTCAGAACAGGCCAAACTCCAACTGCCTACCTCAGAGCTGAACAGTAAAGAGGATAAATTTCTCTAGCATGAGCCTTTCTGTCTTCTCTGGTAACACAGCCACCTACAGTGCCTCTTAAAATTATGGAGAACACTGAAAACGAACTCCTTCAAAGATAAACACATGAGCAAAAAATTACTCTCCTCCCAATGAAGAATAAAGACACAGTAGCAGCAGATTTAGAGCATATAAACACCTGTGTTTGCTCTTCAATTCCTTAAAAACAAAACCAAAAAAGCTTAAATCTTCATTCAACAAATAAAGTCATCAAGGCAACATTAAAATCATTACCATAAAACAACCTGTCCTGGTTGGGGCTGGCCTAGAGCTCCCGCTGGTCTGGCAGCGGGAGGAGCTGCAGCACCCTGAGACCCCAGGGGCTCCCCAGGTCCCAGTGCCCTCACCTGTGTGCGGGGGCGGGGGGAGCACAGCTGGAGGGCTGGGCCCCGATTGGCCGATAGTCCATGTCACGTGACATTGTGCTCACTATATAAAGGCAGGAGTGGGCCAGGAGGGGCTCTCACTTCTGGGAGTGTGGCTGTGGGGCCTTTGTGTTGGGGATTGCCGGCCGGCTGGGAGGTGAGCAGCTGTATTGTACATTACCCGCTGATCCTGCTGTCAGCGTGTTGTTCTGTCACTGTTATTAAACTGTTTTTATCTCAACCCGCAAGTCTCCCTTTGCCCCTCCGATTCCCTCCCCATTCCTGAGTGGGGGGAGGGTGGGTGAGCGGCTGCAGGGCGTTTAGCTGCTGACCAGGCTCAAACCACGACACAACCTGAAGTAAGTTTCTGAGTAGAAGTCTGATAAGTAGCAAGCCTAATTTAGTCCGTAGCTTGACTGAGTGATAAAACATACCTGAAATAGATTAATTGTTGAGAGCCACGCTGCTCAGCTGATTGTGTTTTTAAACAGTCCAAAGCGCTAACTCCATCTTCTGTCATCAGAAAATCCACCCTCCACTCCAGCAGTAAAATTAGGAATCTTTTTTCTCTTTTCTTCCTTTTTTTTTTTAAAAAAAATATTATACAGTAATCTGTTGGACCTCAGAATTTCATTGACTTTGTAAGCAGAAAAATAATAATTGAAGGCAAGCTTTTTTTCCTTCTTTATCTTTAAGTTGTTTATATAAATGTGGATATCTACATGCAATGTGCAAAATGACATTAAATATTACATTATTATTTCTACTAGGTAAGACCATTTCTATGCATGGGGTAAAACAATTTCCCTTACTGTCTTATTTTATAATACATTCTTTCAATGAGGCTGTTTCCTCTCTTGTATATATTTCCATACAGAACCTCTTCATGATTTAAGGAAAAATGCACTACTTGAAAACATTGGCTTCTGTCAAGATGTATTAACATGTACCTTACTGGCATCGTAGATCTTCATTATGAGAAAACTCATGCAGCAACACAGAAGTCCTCTCTTTTCTTTTAAGTGTGCTGAAATAGTGTTTCTTAGGCAAGAAAAAGCAGGACCAAAAAGCAAATCTGAGAAAGAGCCACCTTTATATAGTAGACCAGTTCAGGCAGCAGGTCACCTAACCACCCTATATTGTCCAAGGGAAGAGAGCTTTAATTCTGTGTTTAAATTAAATAAATATTTCTTCGACCAACCAAACTAAAATGCTAAATTTCATACCAATGTGTCTCCTGCATGTCTACACTTCCTTACTGCACTAATCCAGGATACATCCCCTGGTGTTTCCCATCCTTTCCCTCAGGCCACCTTCCTCCCATTTCTTTTCAGTCCTGGACTGCCTACCCAGGGTGGTGGTGTGACGAGGAGCAGCAGAGGGTGGCGAGTGAGGGCCATGGGCTGGCTGCCAAGGCAGCCTGTGTGGGCACACACCAGGCAACTGCTGAGCGTGAATGTCAGCCCTTCCCGTAGTCTTCCTCCTCTGTGTGGGAGCCACTGCTCAGAAACCTCATGGGCGCTTCAAATCTTTGAGAGGTCTGCTTGTCACAGAGGGTGGAAACTGGCCAGCGGGTTCAAAAGTTACTTAAGGGTGGAAGGAAGAGCAGGCAGGCAAATAGCATGATTGCATACACTTTAGGAAATGGAGCAAGAAAGGGAAATCAAGACAATTATCTCCGCTTCACTGAGCTGATTCCCAAAGTCAGTATGTGTTCTCCGAATGTGAACCCTACTTACGCTCCAAGTACCCTTTTTTCTTTAATTTTTTATGGTAGGAAGTGGCTGAGCCCATACAGTGTGAAAACCAAGTGATGATGAAAATTAAATATAGGTATAAGCTTGGACTGAAATACATTTTTTTAAGTAATCACTCATTTAACTCACTTTCTAAAGACCTGTCATTCATTTACACATAGTGACTATGTTGTAAATATTTAGTTGTGTAAAGGTATATTTTTCCTCCAAGCAGATAATAATGCGTAACAAGCCTCGACATGAATCCATTTAATTTTCCTTCATTGATTGTCAAGGCACAACACCTGGATTATTGAACTACCTGTCAGAATTAACTGTTACTACACTGAGGAACTAGGATGCCACTGTTGCCATTTCATCTATTGAGCCACCAGCTGAACACATCACTTTGAACGAGGAGATTCAACTTACTGTCTCGTTGCCAAATTTCTCACTGCCAGCACTTAAAAAACTGAGACAAGACATAGAAATGTTTCAAGATCTATCGATTAAATATGCTAAGAAAAATGCAAGGCATTGTTTTCATGTAATGGACTGTCTTCCAAGTGCTGTCAATTCCAAATAAAATCATGGGAGCTGAAGTTCTCTGCAAAGTCATTTTCCTGGACCATTAATTCTGAATTGCCATTTACAGAATAATTGCACTTTTGTTTCCCTGGGGATCTTTCTGGTGTGCTTGAACCTGTGCTATCCTTCTTAACCCTCACATCAAAATGTATACAGCAGAAATGGAAGTCATGAGCTTATAGGTCATTAATGCAGAGCTGGGCCTAAGGGTATCTTTAATAGTTCTGTCGAGGACATCCTTACAATGACTGCATTTTTAGGGGAGTGGAAAGATTTTGTACAGAAGGACACAGCTGGATCTATTCTGAGAAAGGTTAGCTGGGACAGCTGAATGTCCCTGAGGAGATAATAAATTGCATTGGACGATTTGATAGAGCTGATTCTGAACTGGAGAAAATCCAAACAGCAAAAGCCTTTTGAACGGTAAATACTTCCCCCATTAATTGTTGAAAATACAGGTAGGCTTGAGGGAGTTTCAGTTCAACTGCGCTTTTTTTTTTTTTTCCAGGTAACTCACAGATAAAAGATGTACTGTACTTGAAAATGACTCTCATGACTTTGATGAGGCTCAGGTTGAGAAGAATTCCTCTTTCTTTCCTTTTAGGAACCACCAAGGGAGGAGCAAGGCTAACAAAGTTAATGACTTGATGTCAGAAGTCAGAAGTGGCGGATCTGAGGCGGGAGGGAAGCGCAGCTGCCTCCCGCTGTTGTGCAGGGTAACTAGGAAGGCGCTGCATTAGCAAGAACATCGTCCCGGCCACACTTTTGTCAGGCTCTGAATAGAAGGTCACCGTCTCCCTCATTTTTCCCTTCCAATCAATATTTAGCCTGCTCAGCAGCCGCCAGAGCTCGCTGCCTCTGAACTTCATCGCTGTAAGTTACTGAGAAACTGGCTTATTATGACAACTCAGATCTCCCATCAGATCTGACCTGCAGCGGCTGCCCTGTCTCTTTCAATCTACTCCAAAATACAAAGGTGACTCCAGCGCGCAGCATTTACTGTACAAAACACTGCAGAGAAGCATCTGATCAATAGGAAAAATAACAGGCTATGAAGGGATTGCGGGCCAAGTATGTTACGTGGGACAAAAAAACTGTATCTAATAAGATTAAGGAAACTAGTTGTTAAAAATATAGCTATGAGGATTTATTAGTTAAAAGCATGAAGTTTTTCTTCCTCGTCTTTTACCAATCAAAGTTCCTTTTTCAAAGGTTGTTTCACTTTTCAGAAAGACTTTTGGGCAAGACACATGGTGTCTGTAATGTCACAAGCCAGCCAGTAATCTTTTTGGAGAGATGTTAGATAAATACACAGTTACAGTAATTTCAGTAAAAATTATCATTCTGACTCAGGGATTTACAGGTTCAAATGACTGCTAACAGTATGCACAACTTTTAGTCCCTTGGTTAGTAGTTGGATGGTAGCAAGGGTCTAAAACCACCATGGCAGCACATTCAGGAGATGCTAAGGACTGAACGAGCAAGGCAAAATAATCACTTACCATGTTGTCGTGAGTAGCCCACATGAAATTATCCTGACCAGGCTACTAGCTTTACAGTGCATCTGTTAGTACATTTTACAACATCTCAGTATCTCCATTCTTTTAATCTTACCTGATTCTTACACGAATGAAAGCAGGAGCTGGGAAAGAATGTTCTGTCTTTACCAAAATTAACTTTTCAACCTCAAATCTCAGATTATCTGTTTAGGAATGAGATTATTGCTTTAATATAACATAGCGGACCTTCATCCACTGCAGATGGACCTCCAGCTTCAGTCTGAATCCATGCATTCAGACCAGTTATTCCTTGATAATAAAATTGTTTCATGAATTACACACTATTGAAAAGCCATATGATACCATTATAAGACTCTGTTCTCTTTTACTACAGTATAAGACTGTTGAAATCTAGTTACTGTGCAAAACAGAACTAGTTTTACAGAAAACACCATGAAAAGTTTTATTTTCCTATGGTAATCTACTTGGAATTCTTTTGGCTTTCAAGAGAACAACCACAAATCTGCCTGTAAATTTTCAGTGGGATAAAACCACTTTTGGATGGCATCTTTTTAAATTTTTTTTGAAGCGAGATAGTAAATTGGTTCAGAAAAGGCATGATTGAGGCTAAATCTTTGGCCAAAGCAAACTAACGATGATTAAAATGATAGTAACAATACAGCTATATGCTAAAAATAAAACATAAGCATTACTTCAGGTAGAAATTTCAAAATACTCTTAAAGAACATTTCTAGAGTATCTCATTTACCTAGGAAGTACTGATACTCCTACTGAAACCAAACTTTTCAAGGTTTGCCCGCTATTTGTGGAGGAGTTTTGATTCACCAAGAACTGTGTTGTGACTACCTTTGCATAGATACCTCAGGGGGAGGGAAGTGATGTATTAGTTAAGGCACAATTTTTGAGCTAGGCTCTATTCCAAGTTCTGTCCCAACTTCCTCTGTGACCTTGAACAAAGCACCTAATTCCTCTGTATTTCAGTTCCATTTCTAGAAAATGAGGACAAGGAAATTGTGAGATCTCAAGAGTCCTGTGAAAATAAATTAATTAGCAGTTGTGAAGCACTCATATGCTGTGGCCATGGCAATCTTCAGTCTGACAAAATGGGGCAATATAGTAAGGGTTTTTCTGTGTTCCGTATATCTACAAAGCAGTCAGTGCTACAAGCCTGATTCTTGAGCATTTGGCACTGATGAAATCAATCATAGTCTGTTTCTATCCCCTCTTTGCATCTGAAGGAGCACAGATGTATAAAAATTGGATTATAAAGCAGCATGTTTGTTATACAAACATATATTTTTTGTCTGCCAATCCAAAACCAAGAAGGAAAAAGCTCAGAATTCTTATTCCTGTACTAAAACAAGTTTCTCCAAAATTGTTTCTTAGAAAATATATTTTGGGGCAGACTAAAAACAAACAAACTAACAAAGAAAAAAATAAAATGGAGCATCAGATTCAGAAAATATATAGCCAAGGAGATTCCCTTTTACCTACTATTTTACTAGCTAGTATTACTCTGCAAAATATGTACAGTGATCTCTCCTATGGGAGACATGGCTTTAAATCTCATGGCTATCTCACACCTCCCACATCCCCCATTTCTCACCTATTCCCATTATTTCCATCTGATGCCTTCCTACAATTTCATCACAGATTCATACAGTTTGGGGATGACTTAAACTGAGGGTGGGATTGGCATTATTTAGTATTCATGAAACATTTTTAGAGATTTCGATGCAAACCCAACATTTCAGAAAAGCATTGATAACTGTTGCTTAACTTGCAGGTAACAAAAATAGGTATTATGTAAACATAGTAATAATAGCTCTACATTTCCCCCGAAAAAGAAAGATTATTACTCTCTAAACTTTACTGCAGTAATTTCGGGTACTGACAGCCCAGTAGTATATAGCCTCGCTGTGAAGTCAAGGTTTCATAAATGTTTTTGAAAGACAGCACAGAATGGCTGGCACTCTAGATTCAACATAATTTAACATACACACATAACCAGATTTGAGAGACAAGAAATGCAACCTGTATTTTCTGTAGACATTGCCTTAAGTTTTTAGCTGAGATGCTGCAATAACCAGAGACCCTAATCCAGGTGTTACATTTGTTTAGAACATATTGGCAGGACTTTCAGTAGCTGCTGGGTAACAGATAGGGTTACCAGTGTTCCAGGGTCTTGGTGTGCCATCATAAAAAAAACCTTCTTTTTTTTTTGTCTTTTCTGTAAGACAGGTATCACTAGTAATACAAAAAAAAAAATCAAACAAACAAACAAAAAAAACTGGAAAGATTGATTTCAAGCAGATAACTAATGTTGTTACTTAATTGGAAGTTACTTATTTTCTGAACTTGTTAGAAATATATGCATGACAGCTGGAATTTCTAGGGATGCAGTTTATTAGCGAGAAAAAAAAATATATTTTTGGTGTGGAAACCTATAACTTCTGCTTATTTTCTCACTGGGAATAAGTTCATGTGCAAAGAATATTTTTAATTGAAACCAACAACAAAAAAAATCCCCCCCAACAATCCAAAAAAGCTATTTTGTCATTAAACAACTAAGAGGATTTTTAATTTTATCTTTGATAGCTTAACTTTCAAATGGTAACATGAAAGGGAGAGGGAAAACTTATTGTTTCCTTGCTATTTCACCTGACATTCCTCAAATTAATTTTAAATACTGTACTGTGGATCCTTGGAAAATTTTCTCTCATTTCTCCCTAATTCTATAGTTATACAATGAGAAAACCGATCTAGGACATGGCAAGGACATATCTGTAAACAACACTTTTCATCATATCAAAATAGAATTTTTTGCTTTCAGTGGGGTCCTAAAAGTTGTTAAATCCCCAGACACTTTGCTGCTGGAGGATGCTTTCAGAGCTTTGAAAGGTCAGATTCTTTCTATATATATTAGAACTAGGCACAAATGCCATCATTATGCTGCCCCGATGTGTGAGATTTAGATGTTCATTAACACTGTAAGAAATACTCAGGAGTTGTCCTTCTACCCAAATAATGAAGCCAGCTGTGCAGCGCGAGGTCCAGGTGTGTATTGCATATTGCTAACCACACAAACGCTGTAGAAGTCTCCAGAACCAGAACTTTTCCCCAGCCAAAGGAACAAACCAGAGTTAATAAGAGATCTACCTAAAAGACCATACAACGGCGTGCAGTGTGCTTGCACGCCCTGAGCCCACACACAGGCTCAGCGGACTCCGCAGATGGCAGGTTACACGGCTGTGTTGCCTCTGCAGCCTGACAGCTCCATTTGTGTCAGAGGAAGGAGGAAGACCTGGCATTTCCATGGGCAACGCGTGAATTTGTTGCCTCGTCCTGGTCCAGGTGTAAGGCCCGATCCTACACCGAATTCCACGTGAGTGTGGGGCCTTTTGGAAAACAGCATGTTGCAAGACCAGAACTGAATTCCCAAGCAGGGCTTGTTTGTTGGTCGGCTTGTTTGTTTTTCAGTAGAGTTTGTTTATCAATTAGAAACCCTCTAAATGTCCTGCGAGCCAGAATGGCTATGTTTACTTGGTGTCCCATTACATTTTTATGGTGGTTGCAGTAATTCAGAGCTGGGTTTAATAAATGAGGGTATAAAACAGCAACAACAATAGCATTTAAAATCATGCATCTTACCCTACCCTACCAAGGTCAATAAAAATTATTTGTCTGGGTTTTATACTCCCTTTGTTGTAGAAGATGATGCGAATGAAGGGGTTGAATTCTTGCCAAAACCACAGTGCCATGAGGCTAGAAGAGAAACTCTTGGAAGTATGGTTAAAATTGCCTGTTCTCTGGTTGTGGTTTCACTGTAAACTACTGCCAGGCACTAAGAAGATGAAGAAGTGATGGAGGATTGTAAGAGATCTGCTAGGAAATCTGTGTAGGGCAAAAGAGGTTTATTGTATCTTATTGTATCTTCCGCAATAGGAAAGTAGGCAGTGACAGATGGTGCAGAATGAAAAGTTCATAGCAAACGCTCCTTCTTTAGATCATAGATACTTTTGTCGAACAGAATATACATACCTCAGAATGAAAATCTAGCCTAAAATTTTAAATCAAAATGAATACTTAAGTACCCATCTCCCCCAGCTGCTATGTATGATTTTGTTAAAGATAGGCAAGCTGGCTTAAATGACATAAGAAAAGACCAACCTGAATCTCCGAGCAAATTTAATCTTGATTTTAAGGTAAAAAATGTTTTCAAGTGCTGTTTGAAATATCCATATACTTCAAATTCCTCTTTACTTGTATCCTTGTTTAACACAAGATCAGAAAAATATTACGTTGTAACTCAAAGGAGCTCAGGAAACTTTTGTACTTTTAATAGAAAATATGTAATGGGAGAAGCTTTGTGCAGTTCTGTGTTTTTAAGACATTTATTTCTATGTCAATTTGTGTAATATCATGATCTTACTAAAAATTATTGTATCATTAGAATTAGGATAGTCTACAAAATTATGAGATGATCATATCCTATATCTGTCCCAAACTTAATTACACTACCCAAAGAGTGAGAAATGTAGTTAAATAAGATAAAATAGCTTATAATAGGCTGTGAGGTGGACTTCAAGGCCTACTTGTTTAGGAATTTTTAGAAACTGTATTTAAACACACAAATCTGGAGTGGTATCTCACACCAACCTGACATGAGTTCAATGCAATTCAAATCAATATTCCCACTATTCCTGAGGTTAATGTTGAAAAAATATTCTGTAATCAGGACAGGAATATTGTGTAATCCAGAATGGAGCTGAACACTTTCCCCTAGAACTATGAAGGAGGAGGCTTCAGTTTCACAACTACATTTTTGTAGCTTTATTCCCTGTTTCATTCTATATTTCATTAATAAAGCATTGCTTTTTACACCATAGGCACCTAAGGTCAGGTAGCAATTGTTTCTAATTTTTAGTAGGCTGCACAAAAAGTGTTCTATGCTAGTTCAACAAGACTACCAGGTACAAAGCTACCAGTTATTTACAACAGTATTAATGACTGGAATATTGATGGGATACTGGCCATAGGTTGTGACTACTCCTCCTGCAATGTCATTATGGAACACTTACAAAGGATTCATCACCAGCAGGGCGTTGTCAAACAAACAGATTTGTTAGGCAACACACATCTTTAGCTAAGTACAGCTGCCACACACCAGACAAGCATGTGTGTTTCTTTGTTTTCTTTGTCTTTCTAAGAATAACAGCCTCTAAATACATTGGGGTTTTTTTCCCCATTATCTGCAACTATACATCCAATTCTATCGTGTATTCTTTTATCTACCTTTCTACTATCCAGACTTGCATTGTTTCTCTGGAAACAATTTCCTTGTCCCTTACTCCCATAAGTTTCTCCACTGAAGTCTTATATTAGAAGAAACTACTCACATAGACTAACAGATGCTTTGTAGGACTCAAGCTTCTACTTGCTTTGCTTTCCATACTAGCCACTCACCATATCCCCTGAGTGTGTCAGTCAGTCGTTCTTTAAATGACATGTATGATTTTTTGTCACACTTTCATTGTATTTCATTATCTAAGATAATTATCTCAATGGCATCATTCTTCAAGCTAAAAGAGCTCAAAGAGAGAAGTCTCCCCACTGGTTATGCAGGGAGTGGAAGGAGACTGGAATTGCTGCCAGCTGCACTTGATATTTTTGACTCAACTGAATATTAGCTTTACCTCACTTCTGCAATTTAGCTACTCCTTTTCCAAATGCTTTACACCACTTTAGTGTCAGTCTTCCAGTTGTTGATATCAATTTCACAGGTGTCTGTGCATCTACTCTCCTAAACAACATACTCATTCTTTCACACAACAAGCTACACTGGCTTTTAAGTCATGATGCATAACCCCCAGCAAGCATCACAATAGCAAGGAACACATTCAAGACATCACTAAAGTCCCTTGGGCAATAAAACTTTCATGCTCTTAGCTAGGTCTACCCGCAGTGTCAGGTGCTTTTGTCAGCGTGTTGCCTACATTTTTTTTTTGCTGCTGACAAGATACCCAATAACACTTCATATACACATCATTGATTCTGAAGCCTCAGCCTGTGCATCAGGCAGAACACAATCCCTGATACAGCATGGAAAGCAATCAAAGAAAAATCTGGCCAAGATTTTGCCAGAAACCATCAATAAGAACATTACACAGTAGTTTCTGCAGTCTGACTTTATCTTTTTCTCTTTCAGATGGTGAGGATGATGGGATTTTGACATCTTCCAATATTTCTTGGTTTTGTATATGGAGAAAGTAATCACCAAAAGGCCCATATCTCCCCTGGATAGCATTAAGCCTGGGACCATAAGTGATAATTATGATCATTTTACCAAATTTTGAGATGGACCTGTGTCTGTCAATACATTATCACTACCCTTATAACATTTAAAACTTTTGATTAAGTGCTGGGAAGATCACAGAGTTAAATCACCGTTCCTTAACTAATACAGTTTAAAAATTTTCGTCTTTGAGTTCTCCCCTTGCCTATGTACTCTTGTTCTTCTACAATGGCCTCATGTTTCTTTTCTTCTTAGCAAATAATTTCCTGCCTCTTATCTTTGTAAATGTTCACTCTCTGCTCTGGGACTGGATGACAGTTTCATCACTTCTGCATGACTAAATACAAATGGAGCTCTGAGACATTTGGGGAAAGCCCTTCTATGAAGGAATGATATTCCCATTCTTCAAAAGCAAATTTAAAACTAAATGCTTCAAGTACAGGTATATAAAGTTATTAAATCATTACAAAAGATTTTTTATGTTTTTCTCTACAAATAGTATAATACAGTTGTGTTTGGGTTTTCTACCTTAAACCAAATGGAGAATGCCAGGTAGAATTGCAGTCTTTCATTAGCTACTGTACCACAGACAATGACAATCTGTTTTAAAAAGTAGTTTGTTACAAAAAAAATATCAATAATAACATCACTGAAATAGTCTCTTAAATGTGTTTGTGTGTTTTCCAGTTTAAAGCTTTGCATGTCTGTTAAGGTATAAAATCCCAATACTCTCAACACAAACTCTGAAATCAATTTACAGTATTTAATTGTTTTCAGTCAAATGTTCCACAGGGCCAGTCATGCTAGAAAGTCTAGTATTTTCCTGTTAAAATCAACAGGAAAATATTCACTGAATTCAGTGGGGAAAAGTCAACCCTGAAGAGAATATCATCAATCCACTACAAACCCAGAAAGCATATATAACCATTTAAGCTGCAAATACATTTTCACAGAGTGCTTTCATCCAGATTTAAGTGACAGGATTTATATCTATTGGAAAGCCATCTTTGCACACTTGTTTTCGGAAAGTGATCTAAAAAATTGACTCAGATATTTTTTGCCTTATCTCTTACATATGATACAAATCAGGTAATAAGCAATGAGAATGCAATCTAGATGCACAGCCAGCTGTCTCAGACAGCTCACACTATGCTGTTAAAGACTCTTTCTGGCTCATTTTTAATGATATTGCAATAGACATGTTCCTGGACTGTTTTTATTTTTTTCCTTTTTAGCAATGTGTTCTGCTTACTTCAAGGAAACACCAAATAAGGTGTTAATGATCATATTTTCCCTAGATAGTGGAAGAACTTTCCTGAGAAATATGATGCTGCTGTTCAGGCTTTTACACAATGACTACCTGCAGATATCAAGTGTTTACACTGAATATGACACAAATTAACCTAGCGGGAACCTCATTACTGCTGTGCACTTAAATGGTTATGAATTAACATATGTACCCATCTAAATTTGAAGGTGGGAATTTTTTAGCATGATGAAACTGGAATGATGTTGCTACTTCTCATAAAAGACGCAGATTCCATTCAGGGCTACAATAAGCAACCTGTTAAAATCCAAATAGTTGTCATAAAATACAGGTAAATCATTATGGTTTTCTATACCGTGTTCCTCCCACAGCTTCCTTTCTCCTCTCCTTTCACCACACCTATGGGCCTAGTTCTTCTGCTTAACAAGATGTACTCGCTTTCCATATTCTTTGTCTTCTATTACTGATAACCTACTTTACAGCGGTTCTGTAGCTTAATTTATCACTTTTTACTTTGAGACTCTGATGTAGAGACCTAAAAACCTCAGAACTTCTCATAGGTATAAAATAATTTATCATATTTAAAAATGCATTTGAAAATATTGTAATAATGTACCATAAATGTTTATGCTATCTACTTGTAATTTTAAAAGTTTGATAGACTTTATATACAATTACAAAATAGGAGGTCAATATTATATAAAAACTGATAGTAATATAATAGTTGATAGTTGATAGCATTTTAATAATTTCCTTTCTAAAGGGTTGTAATGGTTATACTGCTCCAGGTAAAACAGGTATTTTGACTACTACTCCAATTTTGATTTAGTGACAATACTGAATAGAGAAGCAATAATATACAAGAGCACCTAGCCCTGTGGTTTCCAAATCTATGAAGAATGTCATTAAGGTACACAACACAAATAATGTAGTAATAAGCTATTTCTTCATGATAAATCCAAAACTCTGCTATGGAGAAAGCTTCAGTGATAATGTATTGTTTGTTATAATTACAACCTAATCTTTGTATCAGAATTTATCTTTCATTGATGAAGACCTGTGGCTAGTAAGAGATGTAGCAAGTGAGGATGTCAGAGCTTGCTGAAATTGGACAGGTATCAAGAATTCAGTAATATGTGAGAGAGGCTGAACCCTAAAACGTGTTTGCAAAATGAGTGATTTTTTTTCCCTCAAACAGCAGGCAGTGGGACTTGTCTAACATTATAATGAGAAAAATGCTTTGGGTTTATTTAAGAGAGGAAGATCTGCATAACAAGGACAGTTTGACCTTAGAATGTTTAACCAAGAATCTTAAACAAAAGAGTTTCAAGGTCAGATGTGCTTTTGCTTCTCTCAGTGATGCAGTGTGCAAGTAGTGCAATGCCTTTAACTGCTTCTTTTCATGGACAGTGCCTCTATTGATTAAATAAATTGGGGTCGATCGAGCACTTCAAGGAGGAAATCCTGGGTACCCACACACACTGATGCAAAGTGGTCTCTTAATAGCTATCCATTTCTGGGAAATATATAAAAATGGTTCTTTAGTGTGCTGATGCATAGGAACGCAAAACAAATGGATGCAACGTGATCCAGTATACATAGATTGGTGTTGAGAAACCTACATCTGCCCTAGATTATGACAATATCCCTTATACAGTGGTAGCAGTTTCAATGATAAAGAGACTATGTTTGAAATATTCAAGCTTTGAGTAGATCCCTCTACTATCATTCAGTGGTCTAGCCTGTAATAGACAGGTTTAGTGTTCAGAATTGCTACAGAGATCTGCAAAACTCAAGTAAATTGCTACAGCTCAGATGCAAACCCACGAACTTAGAACTAAGTCTGTGCACCCAGTGTTCTCTGTTGGCTAGATGTCTGTGAAGATACAAATTCTGTCCATAAGAAACTTAACTGGATAGGTACAATAAGCAGGGTTGAATTGGTGCTCCACACTGTTCTGGCAGGGGAAAGACCATTTCCCTACCTCGAAGGAGTTTTATGATAATAACTATGCTAAGTTTTATGGTATGCTTATACAACCATGGATGCCATAGGTATCTTAGGTGCTTGTAACAATACAAACTGAGATACTTCAACTGAAATAATCTGTATCACTGACACTGAAATATCCCTGTGAGTAAGTAGACACATTCAGTTAAGGAAAGGATAAATCAATGTTTTTATAACACTGGAAGGCTGCATAGCATCCCCTGGGAATAAAAAGGTATGATCCCTGTCTTGAAGTGTTCTGGTCAGAAGTGGATAAACACAGAAATTGAAGGTAATAGACAAAAGAAGAAAGGAAATGAATGCAAGAAAAAGTAAAATGTGAATGGTAATTACAGGCAAGTCTTACAAAATGAGACTGTGAACTCTGATTCATAAACTCGGTTGGATCTAGCTATAGCAGCTAAAGAGGTTGCTGTTCCCAGCTGTGCTCTCACAATCTCTTCTAGATGCTAAAGACATTCCTCAATAACTGCATTTCACATAGTGTTTTGTTAGCTCAAATCTTCACCATGTTAGGCAAAAGGATGTTTTTTAGCCAACAAGACAAGTATACGGGCTGTGGCAGCTCAGAAACAACAGTTCCCTCCATTCCAGTGTCCCTGCTGTAGCTGCAGAGGAGCGACACAAACACCCCAGAGTAGCTGCAGCTACGCTTCTGAGGGCTCGGGAAATGAAGTTCTGGGCCACAGCAGCATGGAAGAGCTCAAGCCCACCCAGGGAAAAAAAAAAAAAAAGAAAAAAAAAACAACCAACCAACCAAAAAAAAATTAATTAAAAGAAAGGGGAGAGATTCATGAAGAGAAGGACAAGACTGAACAGCAGTTTGTTCAGTGAGAGAAGAAACTGTGAGTGCTGTGGACTGGGTATGCTCTGTCAAACAGTAAGAACTGATGGGTGTTTCCACTAAAGGAGAGGCATGGCTGGAGGTCTCCTCCCAAGAAGGTCTGATGACTACAACCTCTCCCTGGATCCGATCTGCTCTCCACAGCTCTGACCTGAACCTCTGGTCTGGACTTTAGTCTATGTAGGTTCTCAGCTGAGAAATTGCCATTTCAGGCAGTGAAATAACACATTAAGCATAAGCTTCCCTGGTGGATGTGAATAGGCAGACACATTTAAAAGTATTTGCTTATACATTTCACTTTTGTCTGAAAACATCCTGATGCCACCTCTAAAAGGAATACTGTAGTAACAGACATCCCATCCTAAATTTCCTCTGTGTGGCCTGTATTATTTCTTCTTATTTGTATTTAAGTCTGGTAGGTTCTTCATCAACAAGGATGGCTTTCAGGCTCATAAAGGCAGCCCTGAGAATGAAAAGTAGAAATAAGCAAGCCTTGAACCACTCTATGTCAGCTTTCCCAGCTAGGAGGCTGTAGTCTAGAATCATTCTGTGGTCATTTCTGTGTGATTTGTAGTTGTTTCCTTGAAGAGATGGGGACCAACCATTTGTGTAGGTAGGTCTGCCCAGGCACTTGTCACCTCTTACGTCTGCCACAGTCTGATTTGGAGAACAGTGCCCTTAATGTTAATGGGAGCGAGGATGATATATGAGCTCATTCAAAATCAATCCAGCTTGCTGTAGGTGCAGGAGGGATAATTCTGATAAGTAGATAGGTGTGTTGTAAAGAGTGGAAAGAAAGGCAGGGGATAAGAGGGCAACCAAAAGCTTCATCTTGGTCCTGCAGTTTCCAGCTGGACAACTCCCTCTTACCTAGCAGGTACTAGTTTTAAGAGTGCACTTAGCATTTGCTGCATGTGGATGTCTGCTCGCCCTGGAGTTGGAAATGAACTGTTAGCTGTCTGATACAAAAGTGAGAATGTTACAGGTACTTGAACATGGAAAGAGAAGAGATTTACATTAGGAGCCTACCAGCCATGAGATCAATTCCTGCATGTTATCAAAAATCTTAGACTAGCTATGTCTAAACTATCTTACCAAGTGAGATCGGTATCATTTTAATCAATAAGAAAATCTAGGCTTCAGATTTTTTTAGAAGGTGAGGAAGCCAACTCCAATCTCCTTTAAAAATGTATTAATAAATTTTCTAGTTTGGCATGTAATTAGGAGACATATTCCTAAATGTTAAAGGCATCAAGTGATTCAGTGGAAACTATGAAATGACTAGGACTGCCTACAGTAAAGGCACTGATTTAAATGCTTTCCTAATGAATTAAATCTAACTTAAGGCAATACATCATACATTGCCAAGAGTCTGCTGAAAAACACCTTAACAAAAGTGCTCTTCTGTTCCAGCATGCTGTCTGTAAGCAGACTTTTCACTGTCACTTACATGTATTAGTTTCCAGGCAAACCTAGTACTGATCAATAACCTCTAAGTTTATGTGGCTTTTCATCAAAAATCACAAACAGCATATCCATAAAGTGATATAAGAGTCTGAACAATTAAATTAATGTGAAATACAGGGTTGAGCATTTTACTTGTTGGTTTCATTTTGTTGTCTTAGCTTTGTGGAGGCATCAGGTAATTGGGATTCCATCCAGTTCTAACTCACTTCTAAGTTATTCCTGCTTGGCATTCATAACATTTACATATGGACAAGAAGAACAGAGCAATCACAAAAATCTGCAAACATGGAAAAGCTGTCATTTTTACCACAGTAGCATTTGCTGCATGGATAGAAACCTAAAACCCAAACTTCAGATCACAGTTATGCAAGTATTTGCTCACACTTTAACACTGAATAATATTGCAGCATGCGTACTAGACCTTTACTGATAATACTGCCAGCATGACATAAAAATAGCCTACAGTCCATTTTAAGATCAACTCAATATGCCAACCATTAATTTACAGGAAACTCACTAGTTGAGAAGACAGAATTAAACAGAGAATTCTAGTCTCAAATCTTTCATATTTTTTTCCTTTTGTGTTAATTGGAATTTGCAGATTTTCACATTGCCACAAAACTTAGACGCTCCAAAAATACCACTGAAAGAGCACACTTTTTTAAAAATAAGCACAGTGAAGGTATTTTCAAGCTTGTAGTAATCTCCTGCATATCATTTTTCCAGTTCCAGTAGGTCAAGGTACTTGTGGTACTGTAGATGTGCAGAGGATATATACATTTCATCAGGCAGAAAGGCAGAACAACTTGTACGAACAAATGCTGCAAACCACTTGAATAACCAAGTCATTCCAACAAGATAGTGGAATTTAAAGCATCAAAGCAAATACAGTTCTGCTAATTTAGGTTTTGCATGAATATTTTGTAAACATCTGCATTTTACAGAGGCAAAAGTAACTGTGAGCAAGAACCCTACATTATTTTGCTTATCTATTAATAATAAGAAGAAAGGATGTCTTCTCTTCGCCTCTTTGAACCAGTGGTGAATGTCTTGACTCTATTGTTTACAAGTCAAAGTAATATAAAACTTGTTCTGAAATATTCCTTTAGTTTAGTTTTACCAGCCTTGTAAACACCACAAAGTATTTACAAAGTTGTCATGGTTTAACCCCAGTAAACCATGTTGTTCACTCATTCTCCCCCACAGTGGGTGTGGGAGAGAATTGGAAGGGTAAAAGTGAGAAATCTCCTGCGTTGAGATAAAGACAGTTTAATAGGTAAAGTAAAGCTCTACAGACATTGGTGAGTTAACACCATTTTGATCACAAATCCAAAACATAGCACCCTTCAAGCTACTAGGAAGAAAATTGATTCTATCCCAGTAAAAAAAACGTGCAAAACTGAGTACAGCATAGAAGTGTTTGTAAAACTCTGAAATATTTGGAAAGTGCTTAAAATTAAGCCTACAAAAATAGAGTGGCAAAGCACTGTGCATGGCAAATTATTTTCCTCAGCTCCCAGCCAATCGGCTTGTTCAGATTCCTATTTGCATGTCAGTGTATATCCATTTCGAGTACATACTAGTACATTAATAATTTCTGTCATTTTAAATATATTGGCCCAGTGCACATTACCACATAGCAGTACACAAATCTATATGGTTCCTTCGTTATGAGCTCTTTTGACAATTCAGTTTTTACTCTGTCTCTATAGATATATGTGAGCCTGTGGTACTGTACATGTGGATGTACCTTTGGATGCACCTTTGTACTTTCTTTAAGGTTTGGTTTAACTCTGAAAGTAAAGGACACAACAAAAAAAAATAAAATGTCAGGACCAGTATGCTAGCTTGAGAAGGCTTCTTGTGAACCCTGTAATTCGGAGGTAAATGCTGGCAGAGGAAAATCAAATGGAAAATCAAACCAAATCAAATTGGAGGCTAAGAATGTATGCCACAAGGATTTCCTAAAAGACCTCATGAAAATCTCTGACAAAAATTAGTGCTTGCTTAAGAGGGAAGAAATAGCTTTGGGAGGCTAGTGAGAAAAATAATCTCCTTTTCTTCCCTTACTCTACAATTCAGGGTAATCGACTTTCGATTAGAGCTGTATATACTAATTTTCTTCCCTATCACCCAAGAGTCTGGTCTGAATAACACAGTTTTCCCAGAGCTACACCATTAAGATGCATAAGAGTGCGTGTGTGCCTCTGTGTCTGTGTTCATATCTGAGCAAGAAAGCAAACTAATCTCAAAATCTCATTCTTCAGAGCGTCTCACAGAGTTCACTATATATATTGCAATTTTAATTCTACCAGAATTTTTCCACACTTTGAATGGGATGCCACTTGCCCTACTACCTCACAAAAGAGAAAGAAAAAGCAACTAGCTCCTCAAAATAACGTTATTAACTATGGCATGTCTTTGTGGCATGTTTACTGTATTTAGCCCAAAAGAACATTTTTTTTGTGTTTATCAGAATGCTTCCTTTACATTCATTTTCACATTGTATCATACTTGCCTAGCTACTGAAGTATTTCTTACTAGCTTCAGCTTCAGTTCTGTTCTCTTTAACAGTTCCTGACGTGTCTCCTGCACGCAGCTCTCATGGGCTGTATCAGAATAAAGATGATAGTGCACCTGGGAGGTGTACTCCAGCAAGGGACATCAGCCAAGAATAAACCAATGTAGACCTTGAATAGTAACAAATTGTACGTAATACAACAGAGTAAGGCAGGAATTTCGCAAAAGAAGAATTTCTTTATCCTCTGTGGAGAATTAAAGTTTTCCAAAAATCACATTCCCCTTCCAGATGACTCCCAGCCATCTTGGCTAGTAGCAACTCTTTAAAGTGAACAACATAGAAAAGGTGATTGTTGGGAAAACCCTTTTCTCCCCAAATTCCTTTGCCTAGAAAACGAGGTTCAGACCCTAGGTGTGTTTATCAGTCACACCACCAGAGGAGACTGAGCTGTATCTGTAGGGTTACACCCTGCCCCCCGGGCGGAGGAGGGAGGGTGCCCTGCCTGCCCACCTCCCCAGCACTCCAGTGGCAGTGAGGCCATTTGCTGCAGCCACCTCCCTCCGCTTCCCCTCCCTCCTACAGGGACATGGACTGAATCCCTACACCGGCTTTCTCCGCTCCCTGACTTGAAGTGCACGTGGAGATTTCGCAGATCGCATGAGCTGCACCTGCACTTCGAAGGAAGCTACAGCAGAAGGGGAATGTGTGCCCATGCCTGTGCTCTCTTATTTGTTGCATAGGAGCTAAATATTCATTTGATTAATAACCAAATTGTAAAGTTGTTTGTTTTTGTTTTTTTTTTTTTTAATAAATCTGGTTTTCCTTTCATTAAGACTAAGTAAAGTATTTCAGAACATAATTTTCCTTTTTTTTTCTGTTAGCATTTCCCCCCGTTTTATTTGCATTAACATTCTGCAATCTTGTTATTGTTTCTGACATTTATTCTTCTCTTTCCTCGTCGTAGTCTTCTTGATTTGTCAATTATCATTTTATACACATTATGAACCGCTTCGAAGTCTGCCCATTCCAAAATATTAATCATTAACTTTTTCAATAAACAATAGTTTTAAAGATCTACATATAAAGGGTTTTTTAAGAACAGTATATAAGATTTCCACCAGAAATTCCAGTCTTACATTTGTATAGCAATGTATAGGATTGCGGCGGTCCTGAATTGTGGGGGACTTTGAGGGTCTTGTGTAGGTAAAGCAGAACCAGCAATCTCCAAAGCCAAGCAGGAACTGCTGCAATAGCGGCTGTCACATAGGAGAGTTATCTCATAGTTATCACCTATCACATCATCTGTGAGACTGTTCATTGGACAGGAAAACAAGGAATGACTTGTCCTATCTCTTTTTACTTGTCCTACTTTCACTGAGCTGGGATGGTGGAATCTGTAGTTTGCTAATGTCATCGGCTTACAAAATCACAACAGAATGACCCCAAGTGTCTAATTAAACACTTATTTGACTCAGATCTATAAAGTCATTTAAGTCCTTAACTGGGTAAAGGTTAGGCACCTGTACTTCCTTGTAATCTGAGTGTGCATCCTTTTAGCAGTAACAAAACCAAATCCATCCTGAGTCTGAAACACATTGCTTTTGTTTGTTCCTTTGGGGGAGAGGAAAAGGTTCTTTTGCTTTTTGCTGTTGCTCTTTTGTCTGGAGCACCTCCCCTATGAGGCCAGGCTGAGAGAGTTGGGGCTGTTCAGCCTGGAGAAGAGAAGGCTCCAGGGAGACCTTATAGCGGCCTTCCAGTGCTTAAAGGGGGCTACAGGAAAGATGGGGAGGGACTCTTTGTCAGGGAGTGTAGGGATAAGATGGGGGGTAACTGTTTTAAACTGAAAGTGGGTAGATTTAGATTAGATATAAAGAAGAAATTCTTTGCTGTGAAGGTGGTGTACACTGACACAGCGTGCCCAGAGCACCTGTGGCTGCCCCCTCCCTGGAAGGGTTCAAGGCCAGGTTGGACGGGGCTGGGAGCCCCCTGGGCTGGGGGAAGGGGGCCCTGCCCGGGGCAGGGGGGGTGGAACTAGGTGGTCTTCAAGGTCCCTTCCAACCCAAACCATTATGTGTTTCTATGATTTCCAATGAACTATTGTCTTGCATTTGTTCAAATTGCTAGTTCTGCTTATATAAACAGCCTGACTGCTGAATGCATATCCATGGTAACTGATTTAATACAGAATGAGAATGCAGTGGTGTTAACTTGGTGTCGTTAATGTCAATGGCAGATCTCCTACTGATTTCTGTGCTGCCAATAATGCTGCTGTTCTTATAAATTGCATGTGGATCCCTAAATACCATCAGTGTTGCTATCAGATACTGAGCATATCTAAAAGTATAAGCTTAACAAGGTTTCCATATCAGAGGTTTACCTGCTGTCATTTATATATTAATGTCTCTAGGACTCTGTATCTGACATACATACACAGTGTACCTGCTGTACATGGAAGCATCCTGTTCAACTTGAGCCTGACCCTGATATCACTTATGCTTATCCTGTCTTTGCAAGCAGTTCTAGATCTAACTTTGCCATTCCTCTTGCCTTTGAGACTGTTCTTCCATACCATCCAACTATCAAATTAGTATCTCAAGTTCCTGTGCCTCAAGTGGTCTTCATCTGACACAGTCATTTATTGATTGCATCATTTATGATGTTATTGATGCTCAGCTATAGCATTAAGTCTCATTATTCTTCCCATCTGCTTTCCCCCTAATCTAGTCAATGAAGAGAAGCCTTGCCTTAATTTCAGTAATATATGAACTCTGGGCAGGCTGCTCCAGATGACCAATCAATTGCACAACTCAATACCAGTCAGAAGGCCCTCTTTTGAGGCTTTACAGCAAAAAATCCTTGTTGTTCTGTTACAGCCTTGGATGTTATATGTTTGATGATGTCAACTACTTTTCACTATTCCACACTGTCTCTTTGAAGATTCTCAAAATTATAAGAATGATTTTTTTATAGTGTCTTAGTGCACATAACATTTCCTCTGCATTTCCAACAATGCCATATCTGAGTTCAATAATCTTCCAGTGTATCTGCCCACATTCCCCACTTCCTCCCAATAAACGAATTAATATGCTTATGAAATTTATGTTCTATGGTCTCACTTCTAAGTACAACTCAAACTTTTTTACTGTAGTTAGTTGTTGATTTATGGCCTCTCAAACAACACCACTACTAATTGTCAATTATTTAAATGTAAAGACATTGTTTTGGGCAGAAAAAAAAATCAGAATGGTTTCAAGAAATAATCATAGAATCAAAGAACCATAGAATTATTTAGGTTGGAAGGGGCCTTAAAGACCATCCAGTCCCACCCCCCTGCCCCGGGCAGGGCCCCCTTCCCCCAGCCCAGGGGGCTCCCAGCCCCGTCCAACCTGGCCTGGAACCCTCCCAGGGAGGGGGCAGCCACAGCTGCTCTGGGCACCCTGGGCCAGCGCCTCACCCCCAGCACAGGGAACAATTTCTGCCTTAAATCTAAGGTAAATCTGCTCTCTTTCAGTTTAAAACCATTACCGCTTGTCCTCTCACTAAACTCCTGACAAACAGTCATCTTTCCTGCAGATCCCCTTTAAGCACTGGAAGGCCGAGATAAGGCCACCCCAGAGCCCTCTGTTCTCCAGGCTGAACAACCCAACTCTCTCAGCCTGGCCTCATAGGGAAGGTGCTCCAGCCCCCTGATCATCTTCGTGGCCTCCTCTGGGCCCACTCAAGCAGGTCCATGTCCTTCTTACACTAGAGACCCCAGAGCTGGACCCAGCACTACAGGTGGGGTCCCATGGGAGCAGACTAGAGGGGGAAAATCCCCTCCCTTGACCTGCTGGCCACGCTTCTCCTGATGCAGCCCGGGACACGGTTGGATTTCTGGGCTGTGAGCACACATCGCCAGATCATGGTCAGTTTTCCATCCACTACTACTCCCAAGTCCTCCTCCACAAGGCTGCTATCATCATCATCATCATCACCACCACCACCTTGCTGTATTTTCAAGGAACTGCTGCACAGCTTAAAACATTGTGCAATATTTAACCTTCACACTTGCCCAAAGAGTCCAGGAGCAGGCAGGAATACCATCAATAAGTTAATCCTAATTAAAGACAGAGAAGGAGTTGTGTTCTTATTGTTACAAAACTACAGGCATTATAAAACTGGCATACTAAAAGCCCATGATTCCATTTGATTCATATTATCATGAATTCTTGGTGTCTGTAGATCTGAGAAGCTTTAAAAATATTCTGAAAGTTCTTGGGTGTAATTAGCAAGGATTTTGTGCATCTCATTCTGTAAAAGAAAAGATATCTGTTGCTCACTGTAATAGACGAATGGATTGTAATAAATATGTTGCTTATGAAAAGTAAAGAATGAACCCATATAAAAATGTATATTGTCCTCAGAAACCTTTAATATTGGTAAAAGCCTAAAGTCAAGTTTGGTTTGAGATAACCCTCAAGGAATTACAGATGAGAAAATTTGATTTTACACTGCCACATACCACAGATCCAAGCACACATACACTTTTTTTGGATAGACTTCATTTGTACTGTGCCAGACCCAGTCCTGTGGGTCCCATCTGTTTCTGGAATGAAATTACATAATCTTAAAGTCCTTCTATGAAAGACTATGACATTACGCACCAGAAAGTAACGATAAATAGGATTTATAGGCCACCTCAGTTTAGCTTGCTAAAGAACAGTGCAGATACCAGCAGCTGAGCTGCTATTTTCACAGAAGATAAGCAAAGATGGGTTAGAGAGCATTCTGTTGTCAGTGAAGAGACCGTACCGATGATAAAACTAATTAAGCTCATTTTCTGTGCCTAGTTACAGAAGATGTGGAAAACAGTTTCCTTCTCTGCTCTTTCTTTTCTCAAACATTTACCTTTTCTGGAACCAGGAGTACTTTATATCATGAATCTTTTATTTTAGTGTGTGTATATATGTATGTATGTGTATATGTTTATATGTATGCATACAAATCTTTCGGTTTCAGAGGAATATTAAAAGTGAAGGTATTAATATTTGCAGGAAGCATCCCAATATACAAGAAAGACTGCACGGAAAATTTAATATACAGTGTGCTTCAAGATTGTGGCAAAGAATTTGGGCTTCATTTCAGAGTTCCTGTGTAGCCCCAGAACTAATAGGAATTATAAATGTGCAGCACTTTGGGAAGCACCTCCTGTTTCCACAATGGAAGGTAGAGGCCATGTTCAGAGGTGGACTCCAACATCAGGTGAACCAAATTAAAATATTTGCTTTGGCAAAGCCCAATTAAGATCTATCATCTAAGTAAGCCCCTACATTTAGCTGCACTAGTCACAATGCATGGTATTTTTCTGCAGGATTATATTAAGATTTTACTGAAGTTGTATTAAGGAAAAGCTCTTGTTAAAATGCTGAAAAGGATATTGTAAGGATCTCCTCAGCCTATGATTTTTTCCTCAAGTTCTCATATTAATATTCCAGTAATAAGAAAACAAAATTGATAATCTGTAATTAATGCAGGTGGGAAAATATACAAATACAATGAAGACCAAATTCTTCAAAATATAAAGTATGTAGAAATTTCTAGCAAATGAATAACACTAAAGAAATACTATTGATAAACAAACATTAGACATACTTAGGAAATATAAAGCCATGTTTAGTATCAGTGAAATAGAATAAGCAATTTTTAACAGGTCCATTCTAAATGCCGGGCAAAACACTGTCATTCTAAAGACCAGTGTGGTTGTGGTGGTCTTTAAGTGTGATAATTTCAAGTCATACTGACTTACTTGACTAAGTTAACATCCAAAGAAGAACAGTTTGCTACAAACTATAAAAAGGGAAATAAGTGGAATTCTCAGTTGTTTCTATCAATAATAATTACGTGACTGCAACAAGGTTAAAATAGTTGACTCTGTAGTCAATATGCTCAGAGTAGTCTAGATTTTATGTCTTAATTCTTGTGTCTACTTTAACAGAACAAATTAAAATTTCAGTGCTGTGCTGTAGGCTTACTCTTTTTCCTTCTACTCCTTCAAAGTTTTTTCTATTTACATAGGTTTTTCCTGGTAGTAAGATATATGAGGAACATAATAGTTAATCTGAAACAATTTATACTGGAGCTACAGTTCAAGTCACTCATGCCTAAAGAAATGTATTATAAATTCAGATGTCCAGATATAAGGAAGAAAACATGAAGAGCTAACTTGGAGTATATTTTTTAGTTACAGAATACATTTATTTCACTGAAGAAAGTTATAAATTTCCAAAATAAGAAAAAATTAAAGAAACATCTAACTACAGTCCTTCTCTTAAAAGTGAGATAGCCAAACCAATCTCTGTAAAAAAAGTAATTATATGAATTATAGATACAATTCTCAAAAATGGATGGCTTCCTGAGCTGAGTTCTGTTTCCGGTAGAGCAATTATGAAAAGATTGCAAATTCATTCCACATTTACAAACAGCTGAATGAAACCCAGTAATTTTGGCTATTGTGAAAGACAGCCTCTTCCAAAGATGTATAAACATTTCTAGGAAGAGGCTTTGTAGAAGAATGGCCCACAAACCTAACTGTCAATTTTAAGAAAATAAATGCAAATGCAGATATACTGAATAAAATGTCAAATCTTTTAGAAGATACTGTACATTATAGTGATAATAAATTGGCTGAAATTAATTTGCATTGTTCCACTGATATTAATGAAAATTGGCCTGATTTTTTTTAGGACAGAAATCATTACGCAGTTCTCCATGTAAATTATATAGTGCTCTATCCACTTTGACCTGTAGAAGATCAGCCTCAAACCTAGGTAAAGTTTTTAATCAAAAGTCAAATGTCTGAAGATTAATTTTTAACACTCTTTTTCAGGCATTTTTTTTTTCTCTTCTATCTTTATTGACAAAGGTAAAGCTGAATACTTATAAGCAACTACTAAAGTCTAAAATCTCTGTATCGTTTAAATAACTCAGTTCCAGAAAAACAGAGTGGTACTTTCTATAAAACAGACACAGTCAAAGAAAACAGACATAAGAAGAAATATCTTTAAAAAAAAAAAAAAAATTCAAAATCCACTCTGAATATCTAAAAGTCTGACTTTTCTTCATACACCTCAGAGCATTGTTTAGAAGTATCACCACTCAACTATCCAACGATACCTTCCTTATTTTAATGATCCATAAAAAAAACTCCTGATGAAAATTAGGTGATATTTACAGTAATTTAAAAACTTACATAAAGCTGTTGAAAAATGAAAGCAGTAAACAACAATAAGTGGCTGTCAAAACCATACTGACACTTAGGAAGAAAAATAAAAAAACTGGGTGCAAAACTCCCATTTCAGTTTTAAACATCATAGATGAAATATCCACCTTGGCCCCACAGGCAGTATACTCATTTTTGTGTGGATCTGAGTTGGGACAAACAATGGTAATAAATACAGCTGTTTCTAAGGCTAAATACAGTAGACTGATAACTCTCATTTCCAAGAATGAAATACTAATTTATAAACTTTCTACTGACTCTTCTTACAGAATGGCAGAGACGTATTCTGAGAGGTCTATGTTTTGATGTGTGAGGAAAGAAACAAGTTGATGATGTGATTCTATTACTGTGTGATATACTGTTTTGTTTTTGAAAACCCTTCAAATTTGCTTGACTTTCTTGATATTTTGACTTCAGGAGATGGAACTGAGAGGAGAAAATGGCCGTAATCCTGACATACAGCACATTTCCTTCACTGTTTTCTCAGGCCTTGTAAGAAGAAAGTTTTACATAAAATAGAAAGCAGTGGTTATAAATGCAATGTGAATCTTCATGAGCAAAAAGAAAAACCTCACTGTAAAGAGTAATTTTAATTTTTACAGCCTTGACAATACCCCATTAGCTTAGAAGACAAAACTACAAGCAAGTCATACTACACTTTTATAGTCAGGGTATGAAGTGGAGCAGGGAAATATTACATTTTCAAACTGAATTCACTTTCAAATCGAGATTTGGTAGAAAATGCTTTTTTAAAAATAGTGGTTATCCTTAACTATCAAAATGCTGCTTACGTGCTGTCTGGAAAAAATATCATTCGTATTCATTTGTCAGTGCTTGTCCCACTCTTCACAGTCAGACAAAGAGAGAATGTTATAATTCAATTCAAGGTTGTTTTTTGTCAATTACATTTATTGCTCCTAAGTACCAACATGTAAACAAACCTTTCCTGATTCTTAATGCTGCTTGCACGTTTTACAATGCTGCATTTCAGTCTAACCCTTTATAATTTCAGTGTGAAGAGTTATATTTGGGAGGGTAATGGGAAATTCTGTTATGAAGGACACAGTATATGAAAGTATATTAGTTTCATTTTAGTGATATTCATTATTTTCTTGACATACCACAACATCAGAGAAAGCAAGGCTACAAAAACCTGACCACCACATTTCAGAGAACTTGCTTTGCATAATTTATCTCCATTAGTGTTTCCATACAAGTTGTCAGTATGACAGCTAAATGTGTTCATGCATGTCTATCACTTCATGTAATAAAATAAACTTTCTATTCACACTGAAGACAAAAATGTACAATATGTAATGTAAAATCAAGAATGCACAACTAGAGCATGACAATATTCTATAAACAGGGGTAGCTGGTATCAGACTGAAATCTAGAAATTACAGTCTCTTAGGTATAATGGTTTCATTAAAATGTTCAAACAGTGTCTCCAAAGCTAATTTTCTTTCCAAAGTACCCATGCATAGAAAGTACAGCAATAAGACATCCCCCTGCTATGCCTTTCTGAATAGCAGATTAACTGCAGAACTAGAATGATGTCAATTTGTTTCAAAATATTGCAGCAAAGCTTTTGAATGGATGAGCAATTACTAACAGAGGGTGCAATTATAACAGAGTCACAGGGAATGCTTTAATATGGTTCTTCTCCTATGTACAAGGAATAACAAGAAATTGTAATGAAAGAGGAATAATGAGACAGCTGGGTTTGACAGCACCTTGGCAGCTGTCACTAAGAAAGTAAGTGGAGTCCATTCTTCAAGAGATATCCTAAAGGAGGATAAGGAAAATTAGCATTTTGTCAGAGGGTAGTTGAAAACATAACCAACAGTGGATGCAGAATATTTACTTAAATCAAAACAAAATCTAATTTTTAAACTAATTAACACTTAAAAGACAGTCATTTAGGCAGTTTTAACTAGAAAATCTTTGCATTTTTATCTTTCTTATTGCAGATCCCCAACTTGGTTTTTGTTAGCTCTTTGGAGATGATATAAAAATCTACTCACTTGTGACCTCTCTTCCCCACAAGCTCACTCAACAATTCACTCTTTTGTTTCTGAATGAAATTTTTACAAAGTGCTTTTTGCCATTTGTCACATTAGGGTGGCTTAATACTATTTCTGCACTTAAATAGGTCCTGCCTGGAGCCAGCTGGTCTGCCTAGACAGGTTTGGGAGGAAGAAAATTAAGTTTCAGAAGCAATGGGCCAAATTCTCCTTTCAATTATCCATTATAACCTCATTATATGCAATATCAATGAAACAATGTGCCCCCATATTTTGCTAGTAGAATCAATATAATTGTCTTTTCTGGTATTCAAATACTACAAATATGGCAAATGTTTTTATTAAAGATACACAACTGCAACAAAACCCCCAAACAGAAGCTTTAGACTACCACCAAAGTCATATTTTGAACAATGTTGTTCTTAAGTTACCAAAAGCTTACATGAAGCAAAACTATGAGATCAAACTGTACTGTGTCCAGTTCTGGGCTCCCAGTACAAGAAAGGCATGGATGTCATGGAGAGAGTCCAACAAAGGGCCACAAAGATGTTTAAAGGACTGGAGCATCTCACCTATGAGGAATGGCTGAGAGACCTGGCCTTGTTTAGCCAGGGGAAGAGAAGGCTCAGGGGGGATCATGTTAATGTGTATAAATACCTGAAGGGAGGGTGCAAAGACAACAGAGCCAGGGTCTTTTTTCTAGTGCAGGACCAGAGGCAATGGGCACAAACTGAAACTCAGGAGGTTCCCTCTGAACATCAGGGAAAACAACTTTGTACTGTGAGGGTGACCAAGCGCTGGCACAGGTTGCTCAGGAAGGTTGTGGAGTCTCCATCCTTGGAGATATTCAAAATCTGCCTGGACATGGTCCTGGGCAACTGGATCTATGCAGCCCTGCTTGAGAAGAGGGGGATGGAGCAGATGACCTCCAAAGCTCCCTTCCAACCTCAACCATTTTGTGATTTTGTGATTCTCTGAAATATTCATATACGTGGTACAAAACTCTGAAAAAAGGCATGAACAAATCATATCCAAAAGCATAAGCTGTTTCTTCAGCACACTACTTTTACACCTATGAAGCAGTAAATTCTGTTTGGAGTATCCCTGTCTAAATAACTCACCCCAGAGAAGGAAGGTATCAGCACACCTAATCCAATAATGTATTTTATATTTGAGGGGGTTCGTTGTAGGTTTGTGGGTTTTTTAACAGGCTTACAATGATTTACAATTTCAACTTTATAAACATGAAAAATAATCCATTTAAAATGTATTACATCTTTATTTATGAAAGAGAATTTTTTTTTTTTTTTTTGGTAAAGGTACAGATAATTGATCTGGAATTCTCGAAGTCTCACTGTTCATAAAATTGCTAATCCTAGTCCACACAACTACCTGTGTAAACTATCATCATCAGGTTTCAGAGCTCCAACACAGGATTCAGCTTTTCATTGTCTTGGAAGCAAAGTCAGACAGACCTTTACCATCCAAACACTGGGTATCACAGTTAAGATTTGTTTGAGTAAAAGTTACAGCACCAGGTGCAAAGTACTATTGTCATAGATACACACCGCAGAAATCGCCCTTTTTTTTACCATTTTGAAGTATGCCTTTTGATTTTCTCACATATATAAGCTTCCCGGCTCTTTATTACTAGTTGGTATTGTTACTATCTGCATGAGCAAGAAATATTATTTTGCCATTAAATCTATAGCTATTAATGTAAGGAGCAATAATAGAGTATCTAGCAGCACAAGACAGACAGACCATGACTCCATTGTAGTATGCACTCTAGAATTGCAGGACTAAAATATAGTGACTCCCCTAAAAAGCTTTAAAAAGTCTTCCTTTCTGCGTTTTCATGTTGTATTTCATACCTAATTTTTGCTTTGTAGAATAAGAAAAATATTCTTAAAACATGCATAACCATGACAGAAATCTAGAGGCACAAGAGAATTTTCTTCCATATCTCATCAATAACCACTTACATTTCCCCATTGTTATACTACATACATTCCAGAGCAATACAAACAGGAAATTAGGTCTTCTGGCTTTCTCCACCATTTTTCACAGAATCTGCGTATAAGAAGATAGCCTACTTCCTAGACTATATTAACACATGATAATTACATTTTCAAAGCAAAAAGGAGCACATGTCCTTTGTAGTCTTTGATGGTAACTTTAAATTGCACTTATTGCTTTATGGGAAGTATCTCACTCTAACGAAAAATAAAGTTATAATACTGAATAATTGTTCACTGCTTTCCTACTTCAAAGTGCTTTGTAAATATGACCTAATTTGTCACAATTTTCACTACTCAGGGGAACTGAATGCACAATAGCAGAGGTAGGAAAAGCAAGGCAGACAGGACTAATAGTCAAATTCCATCATTTTTGCCCAGGAACGTCTTTGCTCAGGATTTTCCTTAAATAAAAACTTAAATAGAAAGGAGGTAACATTTTTCAAAATCGAAAACTGTATCTAAAAGTGTATCTCTCATGGATTTGGTGTTTGGCATTTGGCAATAGTGCAGTCAGAAATCTCTGCAACTCCACACAAAACCCGAGGATAAGGACATTGTGCCAGGACCTCAGAACCTGCATGTAGCAGATATAAATTCCTTCCTCCACGCCATAAAGCCAGTAAGCTCCTACAGACTCCTAATACCAGTTTTGGCTTGCTTTTATCTTCCTATAAGAAGATTTGGCTAGTCAATTCACATTACATATGGCCCCCTTAACAACCCATACAATTTTTGCCACAAAAACTTCCTATCCTGCAAGCGCAGAACACTTCTTCCTTGCAATCACCGCAGCATGCAAACAGAGGACTACAGTGGATCTGTGGCTTTAAAGCCATGCACATCCATCTCAAGGGAACCATATTATTCCTGAGGGCTTAGCCACACAACAGAGGAAGCATCATTACCGGGATTTGCCCATCTCTATCTATAACTTTATGTGATCAGTGAAAACATGAATGAAAATAAAAAATGCTTCAATAGCTGAATTCTGGAGTCAGTAATGATATTTGGTGTCAGCAGTATTACTTAGTCTCTTTTTCCAAACCTTAGTCAATGCACAATAACTAATGCATAGTTTTTAGCCATTTTTAATAGTGGAAGGATACATTCATTTAATATGAATATATATTACTTATTTTTATTTACACATGTAAATTTTAATATATCTCTATATATACACTATACAATATTTACACATATATCATATGAAAAATATTGGATCACCATGAGACAAAACCAGTAGGGAAAACAGACTTGCTGATATTCAAGATCAATTACACATAACATTCATGACTGCTCAGATAAAATGTCTGCTTGCCATTAGACAGCTATGTAACTAATTGTTTGGCGAACACTCATTGGGCTTCCAGAACATTTATTTTTAAACATTATGTTAAAAATTAAAATAAAATCTGCATGGTTTACACTGAAAAAACAGCCAAAAAACAGCTGATCTGAAGACAGTGTCTTGTTTATCTGCTTTTGATACTTTTTTCCAGTATCCCTCTTAGATATGGCTACCACTGAAATAAGGAAGAAGGAAGGAGGAGAAAGAAAGCAAGAAAGCAAATTACCTCATTCATCTATTTCCTATGCTAAATGCCTGGTTTTCTCATAACAGCTGTAGATAATATGGGATCACCTAACTCAGAGGAATTATCTCTCAGTTTGCCAGGAGTAGCTAAGCCAGTAAGTAACTGGAAATATGGAGGAAAATTAATGGGATAAAATGCATCCAGATTTGTACAGGAATTATCTAAACTAAACCACCCCTAGTGTGGGATGTTCTCACCTCTTAAAATTGGATTAATGACTATGACCATAAACAAAGCCACTGTGTTTTATTCTAATCCAACAGGAAAGCATATATTAGTACTGTAAAACATTTTTTTCATGAATGCTTGGCTACTGGACTGCTGGCATTTTATGCATATAAGACCACACATGCTGGGAATTTTCACAAATGCTTTTGCCATTTTAATGCCTGTACAATACTTGAACATTTCTGTGAACGTGTTCATTGGCCTAGAAAATGAAACTGTGTTTTCATTTACCAGAACTATGTGTGGAGTGTGAGATAATCCAGCGCAGTGGTGCTGGAAGATGTCTGCTGCTAAAGTGCTTCTCCTTCCAGGGAACTAGATGAAATAGTGGTACTGGGCATATAATAATTTGATCACTTTGTTAGTTTCAATTATGCTGTATTTTACTCTGCTTGTAGCTCATATTATGTGTTTAATGAGCTCAGATGTAAGTAGATCAATAGAACACACTGTGTAAGTAAATCAGTAGTAGTTAAAAGGTCTAAGTTTGGATCTGATCAGGAAACAAAAAGACTCTTAAAATCGACCTCATGGCACTATATATATCTAACGTGTGTCTGACTATCCTGCCAGCTTCCCTGAAGCAGGGAATCCCTGCAAGTCACCTGGATCATCCCATTCAACAGGCCACATTGCGCAGGGAAAGAAGCAGGTCTAGAAAAGCCGCAGGATAACATCACTGCTATGCAGTGTCAACTTACCACCCCGAAATTACAAGAAACAAATGACTGATCTGTTAATTTAGATGAATTGCAAGCATACAACATTTGGTAACGTGGATTCCGCAGTAGAAATCCTCAGCCAGTGGTACTTGGCGAACATGCCGTGGATGTGTGACCACCAGCCCGAGTGAGATCAAGGCCCCGGGTGGGGAGGCCCGCGGCCACTGCCGACACTCCAGAGCACGCTGCCCCGAAATGCCCTTTCCACGGGCAGTAACTTCCTTGAGCAAAACCGCTCATTAACTAGCAGACACCTCTTCATTAGCAACAGAGTCGGGAAATTAGATAGGAAAACACAAAAGTTTATTCGATCAAGCTGTAACCCAAAAAACACCAACAAAAAAAAGCCATTTCACATAATTGAGTCCTGGCATTAGCTGATGGTGGTTTGGGTTTGGCTTAAGGGAATGTGTTCTTGTTTTTTATTTAATGTACAGATTCATCTCAGTTTTAATGTTGTCATGATATTTTTTTTACAGAGGAAATCATTTGAAAGAGTTTATTTACTTGGTTTTCTTGTTCCTGCAGACATGGAACCCTGAGAAATGCCGGTGCTGTGCTAATATGTGTAAACCATAAAATAACACTGGCTGAGGACAACAGCTCAAACTAACTGAAGCAGGCAGCAGGCTACTTTCATTATCCACCCTAAGTGAAACTAGAATACTGAGGAGCAAGAATAAAAAGTGAAAAGTAAATTAGGAACTGATTTTACAAATCCCTGTGAGCAGCCTGCTAGTCTACATATATAAACAACAATCAAATACAAAATACTTTCTAGAATAAGGGTTTGCAGGATTGGAGCAACGGATTTCAAACAGTGTTAATAAAAAAGAGCAATTTAATGTGCTATTAAAAACAAAAAGAAAGATTTTTATAGTGCATCTGATTATTGCACTCTTGATTAGGTCTATTAAAATATTACTACTGTTTAGCTTCTTGTGATTTTTTCCCTTTGTCCGTGTTTTTCCTGATAACATACATTTTTTACAGTGAATACAAATTTTAGGGAAAACACAAACAAACTATGATTCTAATATGCATTATGCCAAGAATATACTAAATTTAATATAATTGCTCTTAATAAAATCAAAGAAGATCATCAGAAAGTTTAGGAAGGAGAACACTAACAGAAAAATCCATCCAAAATGATCCAATCAATTACTTTTCATCATTCACACAGCTGGGAGCAAATTTGTACTATTTGGCTCAGGATAACATTTGCTTTAGCCCTATCCACACGCACAGTGTTGAGCACATGCTTGCAAGCCTTGGTAAATAAATGTTTATAGGGACAGAAAACTGAATCAGGATATTAGTCTTGCCTATTAATTTTCCTACAGAATTCTTCCAAAAGATGAACTGTCAAAAGCTATGCGTAACTATGGAATATGATACCAAAGCAAATCCAGCTTTCAAATACCCTGACAGATCAAAAACATCACAAATTCATGATGCAAACCATTGATCATGTACAAATGCCAGATGCTAGTTCAAATGTGTTCAAAGGGCTTTTTTTGACAAATTAGCTTTACACTGGCAAGCTTGAGGACTGCTCAAATATTGTCTGCCCACTGCTGCCTGTATAAAACCAGCATAAATGCGCAAGGCTAACATAAACTCTGTATATGTGCTCCAGTTAATTTGCCAGAAATGCAATTGTGTGTCCATTCCTCATCCAGATGAAATTAGCACTTCTGGTTCACCCAGTAGCACACAGATCAGGTATTAACAATTGTGCAACGAAAGCCTAATTACATTTACTGTAAAATGGGTATATTAATAGTTCTCACTACAGCCAGAGTATAGAGAGGATTAGTTCAAATCCCTGAAAATCCCAGAGGCCCTTCATCTCATTCTATTGTGGAAAATTCAGCAAAGTAGTAATATTTCAGAACTTAATTTTTTCTACTTTGAAATTGTCTTGACAGGCATGTGTATCAGTATTATTGTTCACACTACATAAGCAAAAGATAACAGTAGAAACTAGACTACAAAATCCTAAATAATGTACCTCATTCTGCTATCTTCATTATCCAAAGTACAAATCAAAACATCTTTTTATCCAAGAGAGATATTACCCCTTAGAGAAGGATTCTTGGTCAACTTCCCACTGGAAAGCTTGACCCAATGGGAACAAAAAATGATCTACTAGATATTTCCAAAAACATCTGAAACTTTACTTAACCCAGTCCATGATCTGATTGAAAAATTATAAATAAATTATTACTGTAAGTGAAAATGGTGCACATTTATACAGTCAGTGCTGGAAATTACTGACAAGGGAAAATGTAGAGTTTCTTTCCACAGTTGGTAGATAAATAAATTGAGAGCAATAGTTATCCTGTTTTGGCTAGTCATCTTTGCAGGAGGATAAGCTACTTGACCCAGCTTCAGAAGCTGAAGGCTACTGACTAGGTGGGACTGCCATTTTCCCATTTCCCTTTCATCCTGTTACCTGCAACTACCCGGTTTCTATCATATTAGATAGACTCCATACTCTTGTAAAGCAGAATCTCTACAGGAATTGCCTTCCCTTTCTGCATCATAATAACTGAAACATCAAAGCTCCACCCCTCATTTCAAGTGTAGAGCTACTTGAAGTCAAGCCTACATTTGTTTCCAAGGTAACAAAAAGAAACTCAACTCCAGCCTGTTTCTGGATTTGCAAGTAAAAATTAACCAAGTGATGTGTATATATGCCTTGCTTTCACTGAGTATCTGTCAAAAGTTAATGACTGTACTGAGTAGACTGAACAAATTTAAATCTATTTCAAATAAAAAGAATATTTTGGAATAAATTATATCAACAACAGATTGCAAATGATAAAATACATTTACATCCACAGCCCTACCTCTGTACAGAGAGTACATAATTTAATGAATCAATTTAGGAATTACATTGTGTTATTTTACAGCAGCCATATAGAATAAATGTGAGTTCTCCTTTAACAGCTCGCATGTAACAAAAAATATATTGGACACACTGGCTAAGAGTATCTCAAAATACCTTACTATGCATTGTTCAGGGTTAAAGCTGGGAAACGTGCGTCACTGCTAGTGATTGTTCCATATTTAAAAGCCTTTTCAAGAATAGACCATATTGCAACTTACAGACAAATGTATGATTTCAACTTGGAGTGAAGCAATAAGCTAATCAGAGCCAGAATAGAATCAGGAACCTTTTTGCAACCCCCTGGAACAGAAGCATTTTCCATAGAACTGACAAATGCAAGTTTCAGCCTAAGCAAATTGCAGTGTATCCCCAGACAGAACTCAAGGGAATAAATATGACTGCAATTTTTTTCTTTGCCATCTTGCCATAACTCTGATCTCCATCCTTAACCTTTCCCATCCAATGCTACCTACCATTTTCCCTAACAGATTTCATTTCAGCTTACCTCAGGTACTGGAAATTTATACTCAGTGTGGTAAACTTCCAAGTTAGCATACTTCTGTTGCTACCTTCCCTTTGAAAAAAGCTCTCTCTGGTAGATCATTGGTCACCATCTGAAAATCCAGTTCAGTGTCTTTTTCCACCCAGATTAAAACAACCTGATCTTTTTTTTTTTTTTTCTGGGAGAAAACACAAGGAAATGCATACCTCCAAGTTGTTTTTAATACTCCCCAAACTCACAGTGCCAGAGTGATTGCTTCTGTCCTTGAACTTTTGCTTCCTACCTTCACTGTGTATTTGTCTAAACTACTTCAGCCACAGAAGTGTAAAACAAGTAACTAAAACCAATCTTAATCAAAGCAATCTGAATTATACTCTCAACCTCATTCGTGATTTGGATAACTTCAGGCAAGCAACTTATCCACATATCTATGTGCCTGTTTGTGTGTGAAGACTGAGCTATACAAATCCACTCACATTTAAAGACACCTATATAGAAAAATGGTCTAAACAGGCACAGACCAGATAAGTAAGAGATTCAGACGCCAAGCTGCAGCAAGTAGCATGGGCTTCTGAAGAGATTTATCAACAGAAATTCCAATTATTCAACTACAACTCTCCCTCATTTAACTATTCCTCTCTCATATCTTCCTGACCTTCAACAATTATTTCCTTTCCCTTCCTGAGAAAATGACTATTAAAGATCTAAGACTCAAGAACATACCTAAAACTAATTGTCCTGACTTTTGACAGAAATCTTTGGTCAAAGAAAACACCCAGAAAATTGACACTGGAAGACCCTGCTTGAAAACTTCAGCTGCAGCGAGAAGAAAATTACTTCCTTCACATTCCTGCAGCATCCTAAGTAAAGGCTGGATAAGAAAATACTACGACAAACAAACTTAACTAAAAAGCTCCAACCCCGAAAAACTTTGTCTGCTAGGATTGCTTAGCCAAACAAGCATTTCTAGTAAATCCTTTGGTGCTGTTTCATCCCTTCTTCCAGCCCCAAAGAAAATGAGCTGTCTCTACACCTACAAAATATTTTTTTAAAAAAACTGTTGTCCATAAGTAGAGTACTTTCTGGTGGTCTCTAGACTGGAAAGTGAAAAAAAAAAAAAGGAAGTCTTTGGATGGAGGGATGGAGTAGAGGAGGCTTTTAGAGGTAGATGCAGGAGGGTGAAAGATGTTATGAGCATATAGAATAGGGAGCAGCTTGATAGACAAAGTGAAGATTCATGTGGCCCCATTAGTCGCTTTAGGCAGTCAGACAAGTTAGAAAGAACAGGTTATATTGTGGTTAATCAAGAATTCCTGGATGCTGACTTGAAGTAAACAAGAAATTACAATAATAAGCTACTTCTCTGTGCTAAATGGAAGAGAATCTGGGACTGATCCTTGACCATGAAGCCAAGTGGATCACATGAACTCTGCCTAAAGCTAAACCCTTCTCAAGAGGAACTGTGCTGGAAAAAGCCAGATGTTGTTGTCCTAAACAGAGCCAGGAACTGAGCTAACCATAAACTGAAACTGTGGACCATCATGGCAGCAGTGCCCTTGCCCTTTTTAATTTATGTATATATTCATCAGCATAAACATTTCTACAAAGTGCAAAGCAGGATCATGATAAGAACAGATTAAGCTACATTGAGGCAGTATATGATAAACACCTAAGTGTGTAGAAAAAGGTGTACTCTTCACAGTAAGACATGACATTTGGTTGTATGAGGTGAAAAATCTGAACGGGTCTTTATTAGCCCATTTGGAAGCCACACCCCAGCTTGAATTCAAAGGAACTAATCTAAAAGGATGTTGCGTATGACTTCATGTCTCTATTCCTTCCTAATTTATCAAAAGCTAAGCTGTTTCTGTAGACTTTTTGGCTCTTGCAAACTAAGGCCAAAGGAAAATGAAATTGATAAATTCCAAGTATCGTCATGCTTTGGGAACGTGCTGACTCCCTGGGGGCCTAGTGGGCACTGGACTGAGATAGCACAAAATTTACTTTCAGTCAAAATCCAGGGTGAGAAGCAGTGAAGCTCAACTCAGTCCACCCAAGATCGTGAAATAACAAAGAGGGACCAACACCTCCAGAAACACAGTCCTTTCCTGAGTGCCTACAGGTTCCAGGGTAATAAACTAAAGCTTTTGCTATCCTGAGGAGGATACTGCACTATCATTTTCCTGCTTTCATTCACAGAAATCAACAAGGCTTTTTTAGAAGGTGATATATATGTAAGATACAGACAGAGGGGAAAAATAAATCTAACATATGTGTTTTTAAATATTTTACAAATAATGTTCCCCTTCTGTCTCATTTACTGCAACATTGTCTCCCCACCCCATCTTCAGCTGAACAGCAGGTGGAACGAAAAAGGAGGGAAATGCTGGTCTACTGATCAAGAAAATCACTCTCTGTTGGCACAGGTGTCTCATGTTTATTGCTTTTTTTCCTGTGCTAGGCAGTAAAAAACAGTGAATTTACAGCTGGGGATTTCAAATGTAATTTTGTTTACTTATACTTCCTGAGATGATTTATCTTTCTCCTTTATATTTTGAGCAGATTGTATCTCTGTATCTTCCACAGCTGATATATATAGCTTCACAGGTATTTCCCCCTTCCGGGCAAAGGCTGTTTAAATGTATTTTGCAAGCCTATTTAATATACAGCTTCAACTGTGGAGAAAAAATACATATCAGAACTTGTTTAGATTAATTTTTCAAACAGTTCTAGGTACAATCACTGACTTCCTAACTTATAAAACAGTATCTGTAACAGAAAATAAGAATTACTGTGGCATTATGAAAGTGATGATCACAGCTTTAGAGGAAAGTCTGAGTTAAACTTTGCAACTCAGAAGGGGAATTGAAGCCTTTTAGTCACAGAATCCTTCCAGAAATTAGAGAATTTAATCTTTCAGTATAGACTAAATTTTCTGTTGAGTTAAAAGCAAATCTTCTATTTAACTGACCAATTACACTGACTTTAAAAGTGCCATTCCAAGTATTAGCAGGGTATATTAAAAATGTTCAATTCAGATAGTTTATCTCTGGGAAATTCAGCAGAAAAATGTTTCATCATAAACACTGGTGATTTAAATAAGTTTAGGGTTAATAATATAAATATACTTGTGTAAAAATGATACGTGATCAGAGCTGAGCTTGAGGCCTTTATTATATATACAATTTTGTGCTGTAAACATTAAAACATTTTGGGCTGGCATTAATATACAGTATTACCCATTATACATGAGCTTTCAAACTACAGTTTTTCTTAAAAAATAGTGGTCCGAGTGTGCAAGCACGAAGAGTAATGTCATTCATATTTACACTGTACAGCTCAAGTATCAACCCCGCCTGCTCTACACAACAAGCAGGGCAGATGAACACTGCTGCCAGTACCCAAACTAACTCTACCCAGCACTGTGCTACCCAAAAGATGCTTATACACCTCAAACAGGAAATAAAGGAGGTTAAGCAGTACGGACATGCTTGCAGGAGAACTTTCATTACATCCGATTGTTCACAGGTCAATTAATATCAATATATGATACCAATATCAGCTCAATATCATATAGAATTCAAATATATTGATATTAATTGTACAATCAATTTAATATTCAGTATAACCTTAGTAATGTGGCCTAATTTAAGAAAGCACCCAGATTGACCAGCTTCAAACTCCCCTGGAAGGCCATATTTTTCAATATAAAAGTTTAAGACTACAAAGTACAGTGGTTTTCCAGTGGAGATAAGCTCAGATCAGTCACATACTATATAAACTGTTCACAAATACTCACATGAATGCCAAGCTATGACTTGGCAGGGTAGAGGGAGGTCCAGTAGAAAGAAGAGAACAGGGGGGTTGCTGTTTGGTAATGGGGAGGAAAGTCCAGGCAGAGGAAGGGAGATGTCCGCATTTCTGTAAATTCAAGATACTCAACAAAAGGCACCCTCTGCTACCCAAGCAGCCTTTCTGATACGGAGACAAAGGACAAAGCTCCTCCATAATCCCTCCACCATCCCCCATGTCTCCTACTCTTGGCTCAGGGTCTTGCCCAAAATCTATCTCCCAACAATCTGACCTCCACATTTTTAAAAAAAAGGTTTATACAAGGCAACTTGTTTCTTTGCCCTGGGCTATGACAAGCTTCAAGTTACCTGAGCCTGAAGCTGAGCACAGAGTGTCTGTAGTGCAGCTGACTGCTCCACCTGAAACTTGAAAGGCATTTTCAGTGCTCTTAACCCAAGGGGAGAAGTGGGCTTTAAGGGGATCAGCATCCAGCAGAGTTGGCGGCTTTGCTTTTAACTGTGAGCAAACCTGAACAAATACATGGACACGATAGGAATTCCATGCCACAGAAGCAATTTTAGTGTACTAGACTTAAATTTCATGACTTCTGATTTTCATTAGATACGTACACTCTTTGTAGTAAAAAGTTTTATGGGAGAAAGATCTCTAAACAATAAGGTCATTATTTCACAATCAGATGGATGAGACTGTTTAAATTTATGAAATACTTAGTGCACCTAATTTTCATCTTAAGTACCACAAAGGCATAAAGCTCAGCTTTTTTAAAAACAGTGAATGCTCATTTCCAACTGCTGTAAAACAACTTAGTCTACTGAAATTTGACATAAAAGTAATTTTTTCAAGTTGTCTAATAAATACATTTTTAATTAAAAACATGTTAATTTTTTTTATATACTGTTGCAACAACTGAAGCCTCTGTTAGTTTATATTTAATTTCAATTTAAAGACTAAAGCTTAGGAGTACTCAAAAGAGAATTACTGGTTTGCTAAAAAAACATCAGCTCATAAGCCTACCTTAATCAAAACCCAGAATCTGGCAACAAAATGTCATTGTGAAGTGTTTGCTTTATATACTGCTGGGAAGAGGTTTGCAATGTTAATATTTCAGAATGAATAATTTTGTAGAGTTTCTCAATGATTAATAAGCTTGCCATTTTTAATTTAAAACATGAAGAACACAATTGTATTCCTAATAATAAGTAGATGGAAGATTGTAAGCGGTTCAAGAAAATAAATTATATTTTTTTTAATGTTATGTTCTTGACATCGTGAACATCATAGTCAAGAAGCAATCCAGAGTCTGTCACATTATGTGGGAAAAACAAACTGAATGCTTCGGGTTTGACCATGGCATACCCTAGCATATTCACAGAGCATGTATCAATTTTTAGTTTTGTCTTGCTGCCTTCTCTCCTTTCCTTTAGCAATTTTGGTGCCTGATAACTGTTTAGCAGGCGTTATTGTGACAATTTCTATTACCAGAAATTAATATTATTCCTCTGGCCAGAAGCTTATCTACCTAGGTGCTCACTCTAAACCCACCTCCGCACTATTTCTGTGCCCACTGGAACCCCACGGCTAGCAGAGCGAGCGTCACGCAGCGTGGGGAAGGCAGGAGCGCCCAGTCTGTTCCCAGATGCGTCTCTCTCTGCCGCTCTGGCAGAAGGAGTGAGCAGGTCTCGCCTGCCAAACGTGGCAAAACTCCGCTCTTAGCTCAAGCGAAATCTTGGCTTTGCTGAAACCCGTGGCACGGTGCCCATCCTCTTCAGCAGAGCCGAGGCTCTGGCTCAGCGGTGGTGACAGGGAAGGACACGGCAGCCTGATAAAGCGAGGAGGGCACCGGGCGAAAGAAGAAGAGGCACTGTGCACATTGGTGGTGAGAGGCTGTGAAGGAAGTCAGGTAGTGACAGATCTTAGGTCTTTGGTCTTACTTGATGTGGTATATAAAGATGGATGATATTCACAACATTACTGAAATTATTTATTGACCATAGTAGGCAAAACAACAGGCTCACCATCCTATTTTTCTTTATTATCTCATGCAATTTATTCTTATGCCTAACCTGAGCCCTGTAACATTTCATCACTGTGCTCTTTGTCCATCTTTACCCCAGCATCTTTCCTTTTACATGTCATCCTCATTCATCATGTCATATTTAAAATTTAGATGGTTAAGATCTCCTGGAACAAAGCTGTATCTCACCGAATCTCTTGAACAGAACCTGCAGCACATCCTTCTTTGTATGCAAAATAATGAAATCAATACAAGTTTATTTTCATCATTCTCTTCCTATAGCAAGACAGAATTAGGTTCCCCAGAATCTAATACTCTCAAGATATTATTTGATTTTCTTTTCCTTGGACCCTCTATACTATGAAGTATTCCCTTCATTTTTAGATTGCAGGTCTTTAAGTGAGCAGCTGAGGCAAGCAATTTCAAGGATCTTTTCCCAAAAATATACTTTCCATTCTTCATCATCACTTCAGAAACCAGAATACCATCATCAGCTCTTCCTCGGTGAAAGACTATGGAGCTGCTTGCTACCTGCCACCTAGCTCACATCCCCCTGCTAGTGACTTGCCTTAATACCAGCCCTCAACAGCTTGGTTTTTGTTCCTTTTAGTTTTAATGTGACAGATCTCTCAACACAGCAAAAGCTTTAAAACTTTAAAACTGTCCTCACTTTGTCAATTCTCGTTCCTTTTGATGATGTGATCTGGATTCACAGCCTCACAAAATGTATGGTGAAAAGGGATATGAGAGTCATCTGGCCAACAGACCTGTCCAAAAGCAAGAGTAACTGTATCTGCACCAATTCTTGCCTAATCTCCAGTGGCTGTGGAGAACTGGATATGCCTTTTTTTCTGTAGCAACCTTTCACTTACTTGAAGGCTGAATAACATGCTTGTTAGCTTACCGGCACTAACTCAGCTCATCTTCTGTGATTATTTTGCTACCAGGCCTGACATTTCCGGGCATCTTGATGTCCTTTCCCTTGTTTGTTTTAAATGTAATTTGTTCTGCACCATTGCATCATACGTTTGATACTTCAGTGCAGACTCCCTAGGGCAGATGTCAGTGACCCGAATAGAAATCTGCTGAACTGCAGGCTTATTTCTTGAACCCAGGATTATGTTTATTGCCAGTCACCTTATTGATATAATCTTAAATGCATTTGCCAGTGGAGCCTGGTCCCCGTGGACCTCACGGAGGGCCAAGAGCTGTACTCTTCCCGATCTGCCTTCCTCAGGAAGCAGAGCTCTCAGCTCCTGGCCCGATTTCAGCATGGCATCCAAAATCTACCCCTCTTCCATACTGTAGGTAGTGACTTCTTCCCAAGCAGACTTTTACTTGTTCCCTCCACTGCAACTGCCCTGGGACTTTAAAAATAGAAACAGAAGCTTGTATGTTGCAGAGGGGACTGGCAAACTTGGCAAGCCTAGCCATAACATTTTAACATGTATTAATTCACACACAGATATTCTGCAACCCTCAAAAAATATCAGCACTTGAAAATAGAAAACTAGCAGCCTTTGATGTTTTCCATACCCTTAGATGACTTACCCTAGCATTCAAGGCCAGGGGAAAGCCTGACAACTATCAGGGTGGAGAGTAAAGGCTGCAGAAGATGACATTAACAGAGAAAATTAAATGTTATGGATTAGCACAGGCAAAGATGTTATAAGTAGAAGGAATTCTGCTAAAGTTTCCCTCTTATTCCTTCAGTATTACTCCCTAAACTACCGCTGAATTTAAAGGATGGCAGGAGGTTTACAGATAACCTTGGTCATGCAAGTTTGTCACCATGTCTAATAAATTCTTTCTCTCTTACTAATTTGGTACGTTAACAAATATAAATTTGATTCTAGCTCTCAGTAATTTCACAAGTGAACACAAACTAAAATAACATATTATTTAAATTAATAAAAACAATCTGTAAAAGTATTCTGAGAATTCTGTAATAATCTATGTCAATTCTTGTTGCTTTCAGTTGCTGATTTCATGTGAAACTATTTAGAAATGGAAGACAGTTTGAATGAAAAAGAGAGAAACTTTATTTTCAAAATCTCAAAATTTTAAATTTGATGTATTATATTTTTCTGTAAAGTTCAGACATGAGGCTATGGCTTATCTTCCCTGTCTCATTTCCTCCTTTATGTCCCTCTGCCAGGCTTTCCAGGCAGAAGCATTAAACATCTTCCCTATCACAGTATCAGCTGCAACGTTACTTTTTCAGAAGAGATCTTTTTTAAAACTCTGGTGGTTGATATGCATCAATGCTATAATTTAGACCAAGAAATTATTGGATAGACTGTGAAATAAATTATAGAAGAAACTGGGCTTTTTACTCATAAAAACTTCAAGACTTTAACTATTCTTTACACTCTGAATGGTATCATAATCAAAATCAGAAATTTCCATTAATCCAAATAGAAAAAAAAAAATTGTTATGCAAAACACTGTAATAATTTATCCTAACTTAGGTATTCTAGATTTTTTCCTTTAATTTTAGACTTTTGACATGAAAAATGGGGTTTTTAACTCTAAAATTCTTAACATGTAAAGTATCCATATTTCATTTGAAAATCTTTTGATTAGCGGCATGGTAAAAATCTGTTGCCATTCATACCAAAACTATTGAAACTAGAATATTCTTTGAACTTTCCACTTCCCTACAAATGCTTTAAATATAAGAAGAAAAGTAAAACCCAACCCAAATATATTTCATTGAAAAATTTCCGTCCATCTACAGTAAAAAAAAAAGCTTCGTGATTAAATTATTTCATCTGAGAACATAACAGGTAAACTGAGAGGGGGGAAGACAGAAGAAAGTGAGAAAAGAAAAAGCAGTCAGAATCTTGGGGCTGTTGGGAAGAGGAAGAACCTGACATGCTTTAAAAAAAACTGTATTCTGCTCCCATTGTGTCAGGTAAGCACTAAATACCAAAGGTCAATCTTTTTACTTTCTGGGAATCGTTCCCATGTCATGCTGGTGCATTTGCATTTTACAGAAATTAACATGTGACTGCTAGACTAGATGGCTAATGGAATACATGTTTAATAATGGGAAAGCTCAAAATCACTTAAAGAGTGTTAAATGAGGTACCATCACCTCTCCTGCCAAAAAGGCTGCCAGTGGCATGTCGGAGACAACATACTTTCCAAATGAGTCGACCAGGAAACAGCGGTGTCTCACTCTAGGAGGACGAAAAGAATCCCAGAAAAGAGGCTGCCTTGTTCAGTCATGCCCTCTGTGTCTCACAGAAGTGCTGCCAGACGGTTACCTTGTGCAGAGGACTACACAGGAACAGTGTAATACATAACCCACAGCTCCAGTGTCCTCACAAGCCCAGCCAGCTTATCCAAGAAGAGACACTTGGAGCAGTTGCCAGTAGAATCAATAGACTGAAATTAATCATCTGCTGGCTGAACTCCGCAGGAGCCAACGTGTGCTAGAGGCAGAGGAAACACAAGAGAGATGTACTTCTTACGTGCCTCGAGATTATCTTTGACAGTCTCATAGTCAACATAATTTGAAAACTCTGTAATATTGTTCAGCTATGCCAAACCTGAGCCATCACTTTTGGATGTTTACATAAGGCAAGGGCCACCAGAGGACCTCCTCTTTTCCTTTTTCCCAAGAGTGTAGGGAAAGGAGGAGAATCTGATGTCCACTGTCCTTGCAGGGAGACCCTCACAGTTCCCAGGAGAGCATGAGGGGTCTAGTAGAAAGATGAAGGGAACCCAGGACTGGTTTCATCAGTCTTCTTGTCTGATCTTGAGGAGTCAAGCTCTGTACCTAGTGACTCACTTTACCATCTGCTCCACATCATAGAAGTACTGTGAGGATAAATACATTATGAGTAGGAGGCACCAAGTTACTACAGTGATGAAGGCAATATAGTATGTCGGCTATCAAAATGAAGGTGTAATTGTAGCTTATGCTACATTCTTTTGAAATAGTAGTAGAGAAAAGCCAGCATAGGTTTTAGTAGGTGGTAGCCGCCAAAAAAACTATTTTCCAAAGAAGCTGAGAAGCTACATAAGAGATATTGATTCTATTTAGGGATAAATTTACTCACCTCAGAAGAAGACACTCAGGTTCAATTTCCCACACCATCAGCTGGTTATTTACACAAACTGGAAGAGGTTCAACAACATAAATATAGAATAATCCACAGTCAGTCCAAAGTATCCAGTAGGTACTCAGTTGGGCTGGGCTGTACTTGGTTTCAAGATCTTCTTCTGAATAAGCTGAAATAAGAAACTGAATCCATGTCTTCTGTGTTCCCTGAAAACTACTTTGTTTTTCAGTTTCAGTAATTTTAAGACGTACCATTGTTATTTGTCCCTCCACAAAGTATTTCTTTTTGAAATTACATCCTTGTTGCTTGTATCCTGATGAGCTTTTATTTCTTCTGTTGTGAAGAGGACAAGGGCAGCTTTGAATCTGAGAGACAAGTACACCTTTGTTCCCTCAACAACTTTTTAATTTCTTCTATACACCACCACAATAGTTTTTTATTTCACTCAGTTACTGAGAATATCTTGGTTGGTAAGGTATTTCACTTGTTTTTCTTTGTTTTATTTTAAGTATTTCTTTCCTTGTTTGTTTATTAACAATGACTGTGAGATTACTGTTGGAAACTATTGAACAACTTAAATGTGTATTTATTTCTTGTACACGGACTTCTTTAGAGACTTTTCAAACAGTTATCCAACTTTTGAATAAGACCGAATTTTACTTTTTTACAACTCACAGGTAAGTCACAAAGAATGACAAGCAAGCCTTGCTGCTTACCAAGGCTGAGCACTAAGTGCCTAAATAAAAAGCTGTAAGTCCAACTTGGCCATGATGAAACAAATTATTCCAACACCTCAACACTTATTCCTTGAACTTAATGTATCAGGCTGCCACCATGGGAACACTACCTTTGCCCAGCGTAATTGAATTACAAAGAGATTTACTTTGTGCTTTTTGCCTTTTATTCACCAACTGGTATCTGTGTAGGTCTTACAAAAGAACAGTTTTGAGAGGAGACAATTTACACAGAATAAAGATTTCTGGTAATTTTCACAAATATAAATGCATATATTCTCCTTGTGGGTTTAAGCTTCTAAATTATATTCGTTTCTTTAGGGTATTGACTAGCATAATACTCCTTTAATGTTCCGTATTTGGAGAAACTTTATAACTTTCAGGAAGGATTAGGTAAAAAATGAATTTCTTCTATGAACATCAAAGATGAAAAGAATCTTTTTTTTCTCAGAATTTGAAAAACAGGTTAGGCAATAGTGTCAGGAACCTCTCAGTCCCACTGTGCAAGCCTACCATGTAGCAGAATGAAACCTGTCACTCCAATGTTTATTCACTCTTCCAGGTGCCCAGCAGGTGGTGAAGGTCTTAAAGCATCTGACTAAACAAAAAGGGTATTTAAATTACCATTTTATGTCATCTCTTATTTGGGCAAATTTCTATTTAACCTTAAAACAGAGTTTCTCACCTCAGAAGACACTCAGGTTCAATTTGCCACACCATCTTTAAAAATATATTTTTTGTACTTTTTATTATTTTTTTTCCCCCCAGATTACTTACCAGTAATTATAACTAACGTGCTCTTCTCCCAGTTTGCATTCCAAATTGCAGGTATCTGTCTAGAGGCCTTGACAGCAGCATTCATCTTCATGAGCAACAATGATTTCACCTGTACCTGAAATATCCCTTCTACTCTACACAGAGCTACTGCAAAAAGTAGTCAAATAAAATACACAAAAATAATGCCTAGCTGTCATAGATCACATAGAAAGTGATCTGACAGACTGACAATCTGGCCCAGGGTGCCCAGAGCAGCTGTGGCTGCCCCCTCCCTGGAAGGGTTCCAGGCCAGGTTGGACGGGGCTGGGAGCCCCCTGGGCTGGGGGAAGGGGGCCCTGCCCGGGGCAGGGGGGGTGGAACTAGGTGGTCTTTAAGGTCCCTTCCAACCCAAACCATTCTGTGATTCTATGATTCTATATAAATGATGTACACTTCCGCTAACAGCTGATCTTTGTTTGCTCACGAAGTTTAGCCTTTTTTCTTTTTCTTTTAATCTTTATAAGCATTAATCCTATATGCGAGTAAAACCAAACCAAATAAATACAACTAGGAATGAATAGGCTGAAACACGTCAGGAGCTTCTGCACTACGAGCATCTTTGAAAGAGCAATTGTTAATGACACGGCACCACGAGCAGCAGGCCGATGGACAGCAGTGCAACAGCAGCCTAACACGGCCTGCTCTGGCAGTTCTCTGAGAAGACATTGGCTCTCAGGCCAGGGAAACGCTTAGGAGATGAGCAATGAGGGGTGACTAGTTAATTAATCTGACATCTAGGGCTCCCTTCCCAGCACTATACCAGGCAAAACAGGACTTTGGCTATACTGTTCAAGTACAGCAAATTAAAGTATTTTTAAAAGCGATGGCATATGGCAATTTTTCCACATTTGTTTACACAGACTATTTTAGTTCAGACCCTGGGGTATGTTAATGTGAACTAAATTAAAGTGCAAGTATAGAGGTGGTTATTGTTGGCTACCGAATGGCAGCAGCAGTAAAGTTAACTGACCCACTGTTGGAATTAATTTTTTAGCTTTCCACCCTTGTGTAACAGGACCTGGGGCAGATCAGTGCAGTGAAATGCTGAAAACTGCCCCTGCAGAGATACAAAAATATGCAGAGATTCTTCACTAGAGTTCTGTATTTGCCTATTCAGCTCTTCTGTACGCACTATACTTCTTAAGACACCTAGGTTTTGCAAGTGCCAGGCTTTTTTTCTCAAAAAGAAAAATGAAGTTCAGCTCTAGATTTACCAAAACATTTAAGAAACTTTTCTCTAAATCATTCAGTGAATTCAATTGAAAGACATCCGGAAAAAAACTGTACAGTTGTGAGTTTATGGGTTTTAAGCTAAACACATTTTCATTTTACTACAGCCTGCTAAAAATACTTTAACTCAGAAAATGTCAAAAATCACTTTGAAAATTGAATTAAACATTTTGAATCATCTGAATTATGAAATTTTCATTTTTTTTGTTTTAAAACTGTAAACATTACCTTGGGGATGAATAAAAAATTTTTATAATCTTTTATAATTTAGCTGAAGATTATGAAAAATATTGAGAGATATAACTCAAATTAATCCTTCTAGAATTTTTAAAATAAAAGATTGAGACTAAAAGGCATTCTGATTTTTGCATAAGGGAGTTACAGACTCACATATAACCAAAGCATAGATAGTCATGACAGTATTCAGCCTGTTTAATCTTTTCTTTGGATAAACAGAGTATTTTAGTCTCCAATTATATCACCATAGCACTTCTCCTGATTCCTTTCAGTAATAAACAAACCTCTTCTCTGACTTCACCACAAACTCTTATATCTAAGGTACATTCAATTCCACTTAGTTTAAAGAATAACATTTAAGAGATAGTGTGTATCTAGTAAGTCATTAGTTCTTGCATGTTTTGCAGTAAAAGAACTAATGGTCTAAGTTCATCAACTCCATAAAACATCCTCAAAAAGAGGATAGATGGAACTAGTTATTACAATTGTGATATGAAAATTATTAAGACAGTGGAATCTTCTTTATGGATGAGTGCCACAGATAAGATATTCCCAATAATTAGACAGAAACGTTTTGGCTTTTACAGTTCAGACCAGCACATAGTTCACAACAGCACAGTAAAATACAACAGAACATGACTAATTAATGGCACTGCATTTACCTATTTTATTGTGAAAAAGCACTTTACTATTACTTACAGTAAACTATACAGCAGATATATAACAGACTCAGCAATCTACACATTACTGATTGTGAAAGGCTGAGCTATAGATTAATTCTTTAGACAGTGTCTAGATAATGTTAATATAAGCCTTATATCCACAAATTGATACCATGCATTTCCTATTTTATGTTGTAAATAGCATACAAATATTCAGTATTTTAGAGATTTAACATTTAATTGGAGCTACATCTCTGCCCTTAAAACAGGACTTCTTAAAAGAATGTGTCAGAGAACCTTTCCAGCTGGTGAAAGGAAAAAAAAAGCAGCAGAAGAATTTTTCAGATTTTTAATAATATGCTCTATAAAATATTCTATACACCTTGCAGCATGTCTCTATGTTTGCAGGCTTTATAGAATACTGTGTATCAGATATCACTGAGATAGGTGCAAATACATTTGTGAATGTATATACTAGCAGATGGATGCATCAAAATGGTGTTATGCCTCAACTTGGATCATCCATCAAGAGGGTATCTCCCAGTGCAATACCAAGAACTCTCCAAATTTCCCAGTTTTAGTTCAGTAATCCCATCTAACATCAGATCAGTTATCTTTATGGAGATAGAGCTGCTAGTGATCCAGATTTTAATCTCACCTGAAAGGGAGATATGGTTTGCATAGGAACTCTAATTTTATGTGAGCAAATTCAAAACCACTTCTCTTATAATGGCTTTAAAAACAATCTGTTTAAATCCTGTTCCTATTTGAAATACCAGAATTCTAAGGGATACTGCTCAGCTATTTTTGACCGTATGATTTGTCTTATGCTCACAAATTCAAGTCAATAGTGATATGGAAGAATGTTAATTTATTTTATAGTAGTCCTATGTCATCCAGCAAATTGAAAATGTAAAAATAAGATTTTTTTCCAGCATTCATATACACTTTCCTAAACCACTACTTAGTTTTAAAAAGTTAACAGCAGCTAAGTGATCAGTGACTAAGAAGAAGCTGCATCCATGTCAGTTTTGTTGCCCAGCAGCTCTGTCTTTTAACTTAGGGGTTTTAGACTGCATAATATAAAAGCCCAGAACTAATTAACCATATCACCTCACTGCATCAACTTGCTACCAAATGCAAAGTATTTAACTCGTAAGGTTTTACCTGTATATGGTTTTAATATATCACAGTAGGTATACACACACGTAATCTGTCTTCAGTACAACCTTTACATTTTAATCAGTACACAATCCGTTTTTCTTACTTCAAAAATGCCATCCAGCTTACGCTCAACTCTTAAGGAATTCATGATGCACCATTAAACTTTGGGGTGTGAGATTGTTCTGATGCATGGCCTCCTACAGAGACCTTTCTATGTTTTGCATTCACAGGTATAACATCCATCAAATAATAAATTAAATAAATTAAACAGAGCTAGGAATCTTGGGTTTCAGTAGGATACTCAAAAAATTTCAGATCAATAATTTTTCAAGTAAAAGAAAAAATCAGTTGGCATCACAGGCAAGGAATAATAGGGTATATTAGGAGGGAGAAAGCAATAAACCGCTATATTTTAATCTCATATACTTAGACCACAAGGGGCACACACTACCAAGGCAAGCATTGGTCTCTCCAGTGCTTAAATATACACTAAACTGCATCATTAGTGTTTTCTTTAAAAACAGAATATGGAAGAGAAAAAAATAAAAGGGAATAATTATATGTTGATATGACCAGTAGCTTCAGATTTTATCTGAAACCAGAAATACTCATCTCATTTAATTTGTAGCAGAAAAGTCAAGAACATTATTTTTCATTATATACATTTAAGAATAAGTGCATAAAAAAATATCTATGTTACAGTCTTGTGGAAAGCAGTGGCTTAGACATCATTGTTAATTTTGAAAGATTCACAATGCATTGCATTATTCTGAGTGAAGACTTCATGGCTGTCAGCAATTGCAACAAATGGCATTCAATTTATCATATATGACCTAATTATGTAATATAGATAATATAGTACTTAATATACATAATGTACTATATTATTTAATAATAACTGTGACTCTAAGGCTTTGTAAAATTTTGTTTACATTTTAGCAAGCAAACTAAGAACAACCAGCTACAGACAGTCCTGTACCACCACGGTGTCAGAAAAATCGTGGCACGAGGCACACGCATTTCTGTAGACAGGGGTGCAAAATCAGTAATAAAGCAACAGGTATAAATCAGCTACAGATGCTGCCAAGCAAGCTGGATAAAACAAATGTTTCCCCTTCATGTCCGAATTCCTTGCAAGGCCCCTGGTATCGGATGTCTCAAAGTACTGCCAGTTAGTGCAGGTGAACCCATCGATTATGAATCAGAATCAAAGCCTTAACATCCCCAGGTAATTCTTGACATGGTGCTGGAGACCAACCTCTGAGACAGCGTAACTTTTGGCGTGTTGTGTGCTACTGAAGTAAAGGCTGGTAGCAAAATTTACAGATGATGTAATAACATTTCCTGAGTCTGATGCAAATGTCTGGTTTGCCACTTAAAAAGACTCTAAAACAATCAGATGTACAAAATGAAATTACTGCATATAATGCTTCAGTGCCTAGATTAGCCATGACCTTTCTTCATCTGATGACTTTCTAAACATGATGGACATTGATCTGTGGCTCAAAATTGAAGAGAAGGCATTTAGGATTTGAAAATATAAATTAGGCTAATTGAGATGTGGTGCTAAAGTAAGGTGTGCAATTTAATTTTGATAATTCTGTCAAAACATTATTCAGTTGTAACTGTACCTTCCTAAATGTGGGATGATAATTTCCTTTACAGGAAATCACTCAGAAAGGTTTCTAAGGAAACCAGGCAAGCACACCAAACTAATATCAGGTTTTATATGACAGTGAATGCCACGAAAGGAGAGCTGGAAGAGAATTTTCAAGGGAAAATGCTGTAAATGAGAATAAAGATAAATTTAGGTTTAAACACTGACTGTTAGAGAATTCTCTGCTTCTGACTTGAGATATCTTACTAGGTTAAGCAAAAAGAGATTTCCAGCATGTGAACAGGAACGCGCACATGAACGTGAACAGCAGCATGTGGGAGACAATTTTTTTGGCAAAATCCAAATGTAACTGAAGGAAGATGAGAAAAGGAAAATAAAGATTATTTTAATGGCAAACACTTTTAGAATAGGAAAAGCAAGTGAAATGGGAGGAATCTCAACACTGTGGTAATGACAGATGCTTTCATGGTTTGACTACGGACAGCCAAAAAGATGGCCAAAGGAGACAGAAACTTCATGTAAGGAAACTAGATGGGAATCTGTATTCATGTACAAAGCATGTCCAGCCTGAATGCTGTTAAAAATCAGACTTCCAAAAAAAAAGAAAAGGGGAGAGGACATGTCCGTATTTTTGATTTTTTAAACTCCAGGGTCACTTGAGTGCTTCTGATACAGTCCTGAATATCTTTAATTAAATATTCCTCTGCGGCGGCTGCTCCTCGCATTCCTCCCCCACGGAGCTAAACTGCTCCCTTAATGTGTAAGGGACCAGAGGGAGGGGGGTGGTTCAAGCAGTGTGGGGCACTGACCTGGATTTAAGATGTCCTGCTGTTTAGGGAGCAGGTGCAACATATTTAAAAAAAAAAAAAAAAAACCAAAAAAAACAACAAGCAAACAAAAAAAAAAGCAAAACCAAAAAAACAAACACTAATCACACTGGAGGCATCATTTTTTTCCCCCAATGAAGGCAGGGAGATGGGGCAAGTGCGTCCATGCTTGCTGGGAACTGGGGGCCGAGCAAGTGACTGTACACAGCATCAGTACTGCAAGCACTAACCGTGAATAATAAAGAGGCTCTGTGCTCCAAACCGAGCATCTCTTACAAATGAAACAGAGACCAACAGATGTAAATGTTTGTGATTACACGAGAGGCAAGCTTTCCAGACAGAATTAATAACTTCCATCAGATTATCTCATATTGTTGGGAAAAATCACACTTCTGGAGGGATGCGAACATTCCGTCAGGTATCTTTGTTTACGTCCAGATTAGGGGCCAGATGGGAGATTACCTGTGGTTCATGGAATCTCACTTTCTACCCACCTCCCAGGCTTTCTTCCAGTTGAAACCAAGGTGCAGATATGGGGAGGACCGTGGTGGAGTATACTGTGCTTCCAAATGAAATAACCCTGGGGTATGCCTTCCTGATTTTAATAAATGGGAAGATCTCTCTGGTCCCATAGTTGTAACCTAGTTTGTGATTATGTACGTATTGTAGGATAACATACATATCATATCACATTATATATTCTTCTAGATTTACATTTTTCCAAACATATTTCAGATTCCCGCCCTATTGATAGGATTTAGACAACCAAACATCAAGTTTTACATTAAGGATACAGTCTTTGGGTTTTCAGTAGATTGTCTCGTGATTAGTAAAAATACATTGCTTTTTATATGACTTTGGCCTTTCTTTTGCTGAGATATTAAGGAGCTAGTTGCTTTTCAACTTCCAGTCACAGGACTCTTTCTAATTTTTATTTAATGTATGATTTGCTTACTTGGACAGCTGTCAACTAGTATGATGCATCAAAATCACTCTTAATATCATTATTAATAACTTAAGAGTACACAAATCTTTGATTTACAATATTAGATATCTCTTATTTCATTATAATTTATACACATTATTGTATTTACCATTGCTTGGATACCTTTATCATATTGTAAGTCACCAGGATATGTCATTTGCCACTTCAGGTACGTGTCTTTTACATTACTTTATTATAAAGAGATAAGTGCAAAAATATTGAACAAATTATTTCATTTATAAACTATTTAATCACATACTATGAATGCAAATAGAATAAAATAATAAGGTTGCTTCACTACACCTCCTGAAAATATTCACTCATTAATCACATAGACAGCTTTTTTACCCTCCTTATCCAGTGGTGTGTTTGATTAGTAACCTACTATTTTTGAGATTTTTGAGATCCATGATTTGGAAGTAAAATTATTTTACAAGTAAAATTATCACGGAATGTTTAATTATGACCAGCAGATCATTATCCAGGAATTCCTTTATACAGGTAGCAAAACCCTAAATGCTTTGGGCACAACCACCTGCAGGGTCTTATATATGCCTTTATAATCAGAATAATATGTACCCTTCACCCGAACTTTGCAGAGAATTAATCCTTTACCAATCTCTGTGCCTTAAAAGCAGGAAACAACACATTTTGCTGTCACAAAGGAAAATTTTTAGTGAGAAGAAAGCTTTTGTGGTTTTGCTCCAGAAGACAAAACAAAACAAAAAGCAAGCACTTCCCTCTCTGAACTTACCAGAAGGGAATCTCTTGTTTATCAACCCATCTGCGGAAGAAGAGATGTTTATTTGGGTGCTGCTGAAGAAGGAAACTAATTGCCTATTTTCTTCTCAACAAATCAAGCCCTCAAGATTTATATCTGATCTTAAAGAAAAAGGTGCATCCTTATTTAAGATGTTTTTATATATATTTCTCCTTTTGAAAGTCGTATTTTTTCTCCCTTTCACAGGCATATATATACACACATTTAATGAACACCTAGGCACTTTGTGATTTAACATCATACGGACACAAGAGAAGAGACATTAATGTAAATCATAAACAAAGTACTACACCTTCTCCCTAAAAAAAGCCTTTAGGCAAAATCAATCAACGGTTTAACTAGTAAAGGCAGCTGCTAAAGGGTCACCTATTTTCCATCTTGCCATCATTGCCAGAATAGTCGTCTAGATATAAGGAGCAAGCCACTGAGCCAGATCCTGCTGTTCAAGAAATATGTTTCCCAGCCAGGTAATTGCTTTCCTCAGACTGTTGTACTAAAAGGAGGGGAAAGACAAACAAAAACCTAACTGTAATGCAATAGACTGCTTCAAGTGGATCTGGTCAGAAAATGTTTTGGGTAGCTTTGTTTTATTGCAACAATCTGTATTTAGATTAAATGTTATCAGCAGTAAAAAAGTAAACTTTCAAAATAAAATTCCAGCAGTGTTAGACCATAAGCAATACTGTAGATTATAATGTACCATAAAGATCATTAATGCCACTTGGAAATGGAAGAACGCTATCAAAAGATAATCAAATTACTGTATACACACATTTGAGAACAATGTCTGCATACTTTACATAGACCTATTTATATAAACTTCTGTCTTAGCATATGGGGTTTTTTTTTCTGTATATTTTTTTTTTTAACTCTACATCCTTTGACACAGACGCTTCCTGTAATATCATTTCACTACAGGACACTTTTAAACATTTTCGTAAGACACAAAGCCTAGATGCTGATGCTGAAAAGGAATAGATAAGCATCCAAAAAGAGTTTAAAAAGATTAAAATTGGTTTGAGGGGTAAAAATTATTCATATGTGACAGACAATCAGTGTATTTAATGGCTGTTTCTAAATTATGGATTTGTATATGCAACAATATGTCAGAAGATGCAGCTCAGGCTTAGTCTAGTGTCTTTGAAAATTTGAGATTGCCTTGCTACAGCATGTGTCAAATGCTGCTGTTTGTCTGTCCTGAAGAACAGATGAACATTGACTTTGTGTACATGTATTGTCACACTTCTACTTTTTTATTGTTTAGGAAAAAAAAGATTTTATTATGGGTGGCTTTGTATTGAATGATGTGCTTAAATTTTGCCACTACAACACTAGTAGTTGTAATCAAGTAAGTAGGAGCTTTATATTGCAACACGGTACCCAGGATAGAGCTCTATGTCTACTCTGTCTTCGGTGGCACATGCATGTGGTATTTGGTACAACATCTGGTCTTTTTATTATAATTTCTGTCTGTGCAGGAAGGAAAAGAGCTGATAGTTTCTTATATCTGAAAAGCAGGAAAGAAGCTTTGGTAGCATTTAGGTGCTGAAGATGTAAATTGAAGAGCAAAGAGTAACACAAATATCAGAGTAAGTCAGTAAGTCAGGAACCAGTCATGGGCTTTACCATGCAGAGCAACTATACATCTCCTTCACACATTATAAACTTCTCCCACCGTTGGGTATCTGTTGAAAAATTGCACAAGATCTGCAGACTCAGATCTGCAGTGCATTGAAAGCAGTAAAATAGTTCCTTGTTGATTACTGAGACAGATATTCTAGACAGAAGTCGAACTTCTGGCTCTTTTTTCCAACTTCAGATGAACGATGCCAGTTTACAATAGAAAAGAAATTGGCCTATTAAAGAAAAAGATGGATAAAACCTGAAAAATGAAAAAAAAATCTCTTGGCCTCTACTTTAGAGATGGCTAAACCAATTTAAACTAAAATTTGTTTTCCACACTCACACAGGATGAAGGCCCTTTCTAACAATTTTGTTGCTACAATAAAGCCTCGAAAAATCAGAACTTATTATGGAAGCTGTGATAGACCATTAACTATAGTGGATGCTGACATAAAAGAGCAGGGAGCTGTCAGTGGGAATACAACTTTCAAGGGATTTATTTTTGTAGTTATATAAGAATATTAAATAAAGGTAATATAATACAAGAAACCCTACTGGATTCATTTTACTTGACAGGTTTTACTGTACCTGTTTTGCTTCAAAGCCCTTTTTCTCATTTCTTCATCAATATCCTTCTCAACAGGTAAAAATTCTTCAAACAAATGTAGCAAACTGGACCATCATACAAAGATGAACTCAAGGAAGCATAATTAAGCCCGAGAATTCAGAAAGCATTCTGGACAATCCCGTGTGTTTTTAAAAGCTGTTGCTGCCCTGCTGCTGGGACATACCTGCCGGGACAGTCCCAACAGATGGCTGGTGTTGGGCAGAATGCATTAGTGGTGAAAATGGAAGCTGCCTCCAAAACTCCATCAGCTCCTCTGAAGGGGAAAGGTATCTGACCATTTCTCACGTCAGTGTCTGTTTGATGTGAAGCATATATTTTGCCTATTATTGCCTTCCTTATAGTATGTACTCTGCTGCTAATGAGCTGTGGCTTTTCCGCCTTTCTCCAGTTCAAAATTAATACATTCTCTAGCATGAGTGGGGGTTTTGTTTATTTTGTGCTTTGTTTTTTGTTTGTTTTTGTGCAGGCAGAGACCTGAACTAAAATGCAAGGCAGACATAATCACACACATGGACTGCATGAAGCAGACTGTCTCTTCCAAATCAAAGTAGAAAACAAATCATAAATAAATTAAGCTAAATTAAGGAAATCTATAACCTGGTCTCTTGTTAAATTTTATCCTGTCTGCTTCACATTTTTGTATCCCGTGGGTGGAAGAAAAAATAAATAGTGGATTCTCACTGAAAGCATACCTGAGTCATCACAGATCTCCAGAGGAAATGAGTTTATAGGTAACAAAAGCTATTGGGTCTGACTGGTTAAAGAGATCTGTAGAGGCTGAACCCAGATAGCAGGCAGAGGTTGGGGTTCTAATCACAACAGATGTGAGTCCCAATGGAGGGGGGTGCTCTCAGCTGAGTTCAGCCCACCAAAAGCACAGCTATCACAGCCCTACCCACAGTCCTAACTTTGACAGACAATTTTTTAGTATAGGACAACTTAACAACTTCAAAACCTAAATAGGTTTTGAGCAGGTTAAGTTGTACCCTGCTAATTTATACAGTTTTTCCTTTTCTGCATGTAATTTCCTTTACGTCCTAATCAATAATCAACTTTCAGTGGAAAGGTTAACCCAGGATACAAGTTTCATGCAACTCAGAAGTTTGTGTTCAGAAAATTAATTCAAGAATGCCTACTTAGGTTTGTGAGATTCAAAACCTGTAGTTTTCTGGAAAACCTTTCCCCTTGGTTAAAGTTGTGCTATTACATAAACTCAATTAAGCTCCCATCTTCCTGAAAGCAGGCATCCACCCAAGTACTCTAAACAACTTGTTTTGCTAGTTTAGCTCGTACTAAAATAAATCAGTAAGACTGTACAGATCTCAGTTGAAAGATACCATGGTCCTACTACCTCTTTAATAAAGGCTAGCCTTCTGGTGATAGGATTTGCTGAGAAGATGGAGACTAGTGCCTAGCCTCATAGAATTTTCTGGATGTTGAATTTATGGCCATTATTTTCCACAGCAGTTCCAAGTAGTATGCTACAGCACACAGTATAGTCAAAAAAAGTAACCCCCATGAGACCAAAAGGAGAGGGTCTAGAAGGAAATCCAAATCAAAACTGAAAAATACAAACTTGAAGGTAAAGCATATCTCGGATCATTGTCATGCGGGTCCAGGAATTTTGCATTTCTGCTTGCATTGCAGTCAAGAACAAACAGAGGGGCTAAGAAGTACTCTATAGAAATCCTTACCTTGGTGATTAAGTTGTAGGAGATTACTCAGGGTGAAGTAAGCCTAGAACCTCTGCTTCCTGAATGAAGAGCAATCTCACTGCTGAAGAAAAGAGTTCATATGCCATAAAACTCGGGGCATGTTTTTTGTATTTTGAATTCTTTTTCCACAGACTTGGACAGCCCTGACGTGCCAAAGAGAAAGAGTTTCAGGCATACCTCGGTCAAACTTTCCTCCTGTCTGACTTCAACACACCAGAATTCAGCACTGTGGTTGGTGTAAACCACAACCTGGCTAGTGCTCTTCTACACCAACATGTTTAACTCCATCCTTAGTTTGGGCCGTCTTATTTGCTGTAGAGGCTTTGTAACTATTTTCAAGCTTAGGGATGAGAGCTGCTCCTGTTGCCACTGCTTCCTGGGTTTTCAAGTAAACCTCTATCACTACAGGTCATGATGCAGAATCTGACCCTTTGACAGTTTATTTTCTTCCAATATAAAATGCAGAACAGGGTGGACACATTCTTCAAAGAATGGTGTATGGAGGAGAAAAGCAGTTTGTACAGACCCAGTAATCGCAACTGCATCCCGTGATGAGGGAAAGCACGTGAGAGAGTAGGCGGTACTTCCGTGGAGTGGGGGGCTTCAACCTTCTTAAGCACCCTGAACAAAGCCACTCTTGAGCCAAATAGAGAGAAAAATATGGTTACATCCTGAATGCTCCCAGTAGTAAGTAAAAACTCTTCTTTACAGACCAGTTCAGAAACGTAAAATATTGTCATTAATCAGGAGACACAGATTGGTTTAAAACTAGTTCTAAATGTGATGTTGTCAATTAATCTTCCAAAACAACATTTCTCCACTTCTTAATTCTCTGCCAAAGTATTTGTAACATGGACTACCTGTGCAGAAGTAATACATATTTGATGATACAAGCTCTACTATTCACTGATCTAAAAAATTATACATCTTCCTTCCTTCTCTGCTTCATTTCTTTTGTTGGCTTGAGCACTATTCATATATATATATTTAAAAAATATTTATTACATATAGTCTAAACTGTTAAATTACTTTGCCCAGATAACAAGATATATGTAGCCAGTGGATTTTTTAAAGCTGACAAAACCAAGTATTTTAGATGTTTCCATGAAAGAAACTGAAGTAAGTAAAACCAATCAACCGAACAAATAAAACTACTGCAAGAATATTCTAATTATCTCAGTAATTACAATAGGTTGGATTTTGGTTTTTTTATACCAAATTCTTCCTGACTTTGAGTCTTTGCATCTTGGGTTTTAATGGATTCTGCATTACTTATTATATTTACAAAAAGTTTCAATGAAATTGAAAAAGTCAGAATTCATGATCTTCCATTCAGACACAACCTTGAGAGAGAGAATGCCAAACAATGACTCAATTAATTTAAATACTGAATGTATCCATTCCCTTCAAAACTATTTCTTCGTGTTTAGTTTCCCTTTCATTTGTCAGAAATCTTTGCAAAATGTTGAGTCCTTTAATAAAGATAATCATAATCCAATAATTATATGAATCATACTTTGATTTAAAGAAATATAACAACAGCTTATAATTTGATAGTGAAATTAATATACTTTCAAAGAATACAAGTGGTTTAATATTTCTCTTCATTCACTTCAGTCTAGCTCCTGCATACATATCATCCTTGCCATCTTGACATGGCCCTCTCCCCCAGTGCCTCATGGTGGGAAAGTTCCTTCCCATTTTCACACACGATAAGGCTGCTCATGCCTGTAAATATCTCAGCCAGGTGTTATTCAGCTGAAAGAGATATCTCCATGGTATTTTTTCTGATGCCACATAGATACTCATCCATGCCTCTTTCATCTGTGACTAACTGCTTGCAACTTCAGCTAGGCACTGGAAGCAGCCTCGCTGGGAACATTTGGTGCCCTGACTCATGGGTGCTGGAATGAGCGAATAGGAAAAAGCTGATACATCCGGAAAAGCCTGAGGCTGAATTCTCAAATTCAATTTCCATTCCTTTGGACTACTAGAGAGATAAATTGAGTGATACAAAATCCCTAAAGTCTCAAAAAAGACATCTAGGGTTGTTTTGTTTTTTTTTTTTTTCCAGAGCAATCTAACTAGTCGAGAGAAGCTGTTGGTTAGATTTTAAAATTTTTTCTTTCTATACAGAGTATAGAAAATACAAAGTTCAACCTACGTTCTGCCTTGGGATCTTTTTGGTCAGTCTCTCCGAGAGCAAAAATTTATCCAAGTACTATAAAATTGATGGGTAAGTATAGAGTAGCTACAATTATACTAAAGTATTTTTCAACAAAGCATGAAATTTTCTCTATTTGAAGAAAATTCCATGCTTAGAGAGTACTTCATATTGGTTATAGAAGAGGAGCTCAACCTTTAAAAAAAATAAGTCTTCTTAAGAATACTGTGGGGGGGGAAAAAACCCACGAAGGTTCCCAGAGTCACACTTATACAGGATATTGTAGCAGAGAACCATTTCTGAAGAAAAGTCATTTAATTTTTTTAAAGGTAAATTATTTAGATGTTCATTTTCTGTCCCCTCTGTTCTGATTCTCATATGCCCTTGATAAAAACATGGGATGTGGCTTTTTCCTCTTTTACATCTTCCTCTAAATTTATATTCAAACTCTTCTTATTTTATTTCCAGCTTTATTCTCAAGTTTCCTGCTTTTTCCTTAACTTTTAGCCTAGCATAACATCAGTGTCTTCAACTGTGTTAGACCTGAAGTGTACATACAGGACAGAAGACTACAGCACCTTTTAACAGAAGTTGCACCAGCTTTCACACTTTCTTTGAAGTCTCAAGTTATGCTTTTGCCTCACACAGTACAATCAGCCAAAGATTTTTTTAATCCGTGTTTATTAGAATTATTCTTGATCAAAATCCATGTGGCCCTCTCCTTCTGCTCAGGTAAATATTTGGTAGCAAGCTTTGGGGAAAAAAGATATTTCTGTGTCTCTGTGAACTATACTCAAAAGACAAAGCTCAAAGTGAAGCCAGAATGATCTCATTTCAAATTGTCTTTCAGGTTTTAGCCACTAACTTCGGCTCCTAAATACAGATTTGTTCACATTTTTCACTAACCTACAAATTGTCTGATCCACACTTTAAGTTTATTCCATCTCCTGCTTGAAGGCAAGCAAAAATAAGAGCTTCTGAAGGTTCCACTTGGCCATTTTCCTGGGAAGCAGATTTGTGGCTCTAGCTAACCCATTTTTCAACAGCATGAATTCTCACTGCCCTGATTATTATGTGCTCATTCGCACTAATTCAAAGTCAGTTCACAAAACTAACACAATCTAATTTGGTAACAATATCTATCCACCCATAAACTGAAATTATTAGACAAGGTTCAGCTGTGTGGAGAGTCACATTTGGAAGCCTATTTCTCTTTCTAAAAAATGTTTTAAGTTATTTTAGAAAAATCTTTCTAAGATGAATGGCTAGGCTATAGTTGCCAAAAAGTGGTGTCTCACATTTTCAGAAAAAAAAAATGGTCTCTCTGTGGCCCAGTTTTGCTCCCAAAGTTATAAAACCTAATATTCCTATCGATTTCAACTGAGAAAAATCCTATTCTAAATTAAATTCTTTTTAATGTATTTCTATCTAAATGATGTTAAAGTTCATCCAATGTAATATAAAACCAGTATTCTAGAACAACGTAAGTAGTTGATAAAAAACATGAACTATTACATTACCTGAGTTATATGACACAAGCAGCTTTTGAACTAAGCAAACTTCAATACCTCAGCTTTACACAAGCAACTTGACATGATTCCTCCTACCTAGCCTCAACGACACAATGTCCTAAGAAGAAAGATTCTTAGAGTCAACTCTCTGTGTTGTATTACCAGCAGCACCATAGACCCTTGTTAAGAAACATTCCTACTGATAGTCTGCTAGCACAGGCACTCCAGATAATCTCAGCTGCAATTGTCATACATGGTAAGAAAAGTGATATTCCAAATGATACATGCTTATGCTATGTATAGCTTTCCTTTTTAAAGCCTACCCTCAGCCACAAAAGCTGCTCCCGTGCAATTGCCAGAGGATCAGTGTATTGTGCTTCCCTTAACTAACTCCACCAAGCAAGCTGAAAGTTGAATGAGCTGAGGTATTTGAGTGCCAAACGTTCAATTATCATTATAGCTTAAAAAAAGCCAATGCTATTTTGGGTGCAGTTACAATAGCAGGCCACCTGTGAATAGCTGGTTGGAACGCCACATTGACAAAAGCCTCATTGGCTTCTATGAACTAAATTTCCACCCTCTAGCAATAACCTAAGCTACTCAGATACGAAACTCACTTGTCCTTCACAGCTCTCTAAAGCTACATCTGTACACTAGATATTTTTTCAAGCATTTTTTCAAACATCTTCTCAAGAGTTTAGAATTATTAAGGACATGTATATATGTAGACAGAGATGTTAACTGATAGTACTCTCAGGTGGAAATGACTATCATGATCTGCACCATTTTAATGGCCATTTTGATGATCAGATTTATCTATCAGATTTATTTATTTCTACCAACAGAGTATCCGGTTGCTACCATTAGCCTCTGTTTAGAGCAGTGAATATATCTGAAGCTGTAAATCAAGATGATGTTGATAGACATGAAAATTTTTCTGACATCTGATAGGCAGAGATGCTTTCAAGGTTCTAACTCAGTGATACTTTAAATTCAGGATTGTCTCACAGAGACATATGCACCGTCTTGATTTGTCTTTCCAGGAAGTACTCACTGTGCATAAAATTAAACACATATCACAGCTCTAGTAGATCTCTCCAGTTGAACATTTATCAAGTTGATATATTTTACTCTAGTATAGGTCCATCTCTTCTTCAGTTTCCTTCGGTTAACATGGCTTCCCTGGAAGATTTCCTGAAAAGAAGGAAATCCTTTCCCATCCATGAGACCATGCAATTTCCCTGACCAGCTCCATCCACTGCCACTTCTATGGTAGCTTTAGCTTCTCCTTTCCCAGAGTTCAAACCTGTGGGTTTACCATTTCCTTCTTCAAGAAGAGACAATAAAGAAAGCAAACAGACACAAAGTCATGAGTTCTCCATTCAAACTAATACAGTCTACACAATCAGATAAATTCCAAACATCTAAACTTCACTGTTTGCCTATCTTAGTTTTGCTATAAGTCTTAGATAGCAGTTTAGGATGTGCTGTTTTCTAGATATGACATTCCTTTTGAATCACAGAGACTCTCTCCCTTTCTCCCCATATAGCAAAGTCCTTAATTTAACCTTGTCTCTCTGATATCCAATCATCACCCTCTTGAATACGCTTTCTTTGCCCTTTTGAAGAGAACTTTGAATTTCTCTTCTCTCAGTTCCTCTTCTTCACACCTTTTCTCTCATTTTCTTGGGGAGTGAAGGAGGAGCAAGTTTGTTTGTAAGACTGTGCACTATTATCTACTTCTGTTTTCCATGCTCCAGACTAAATTGACTACAGATGGGAAAGAAAAAATTGCTTCATGTAGGATGCTGCCATCCTGGTAGCCTGATATGCTTTTATGTCAATGGGATCAATCCAGGTTTTAAAGACTCTCCAGCGTCCTTCTTCTGAGAGATAAGATACCATCCTAATGGCAGACAGCGACTCCCGCATACCTATTCTCAGGATACTCAGTGATTCAGCAGAATACATCCAGTTGTCCACACACATATTTCATAGACTGTCACAAGATGGTTAAGTCTTTTTGAAGGTAGTGACTAACCCATAAAAAGGTTCTTTCTATAGATAAGTTGTATCAATATATTCAAGTTTGTTACCATGTTGTATCTCATGGAAACCAGAAGCTAAATTCCTTGATAAATCCCATGGATTTATGTAGCATTCTGAGGGTGATTCTATGCCATAACTGCTGTTTCTGCTATACCTTCAAATGCATTCTGAAGCAGGCTTTGTTTGCCTGAAATTAAATTATAAAATCTGGCATTCCTTTTCACTTTTTATTCTGCAGTCATATATTATCTGGATTTACAGACAGTCAGAATAAAGTACAGACTTTCTAGAGTGTATTGATTTTTTTATTGTGACTGATATAGTAGGCTGGCATGTTCTTTGCTAATCTGTTCCATTCACAAAATACATGCATCTTCTCTTCTTGGCACAAGAGAAATCAAAGCTAAAATCAGGAAATAACGTCTCAGAAGTAGAATTGAAACCTACAGGCCTTAAATCTGCCCTGTGTCAGTCCACCTGTCCAGTGATACAGCATCATTGATAGCAAAGGGACCACAGGAGTTGAAAAATGGAGCAATATCATAGCAATTTCTGCCCTATTTCCCTATCATGTTTAGTGAACAGTAGCCAGCTGTCTGCTTTTGAGAAGACATCAAACTGGAAATAAGGCAACTTGAGTTGAGGTGCTTGCTTGCGTCTACGAGGTCAGCTTAAGAGGTTTTAAATATTATTTTTGACCAACATATTAAAAAGCATGTTACAAATGACCAGTGTTAAACTATGGGAACACACATTGTTAGGTTTCAGAGTTACTGAACAAGAAGCCATAAATGTTCTTGTAATGCAAGTTAATCATTTTGTATGCTGTGTTCACAGACTTCAAATAGCAACACTTGTTTATGGCTGTTCAAATTCAAGCTTATCATCAAAACCAGACTATAAAGTTCTCTTTAATTTATTTATTTAACTCTTACAAATAAAACTTACTTGGAACATAAATTTCTGAACAGTCTTCATTCTGCAGTATTTTCCCAGAATCAGAAAAAAAATCCCACAGCTAATGTTCTTTCATCTCTGACTGCAAGAGTAGAGGTCTTGTTTCTGCTCAGAGCTCAATGTATAAATAAAAGGATAACATGTAAACTTTGAGATTTAAACATATAATATTTAAGCTCTTCTTCAGTTCTGATACCACTCTATTTTTCTATTGAAGACTCACTCCAACTTCTCTTCAAAATGTCAAATCTATCCTTTGTGCTCTGTACAACACTGCAGTACTCAATGCTGCTGTTACCAATTATTTCAATGAACTGTATAATGTTTCTCTGAAAGTTGTATAATGCAATCTATTATTTTCCAGCTACTGTTATATTTATGCTGCTTCTTCCCTTTCTAAAAGGCATATAACCACAACATCATGTTGTTTCAAGTGTTTCATTAGCTCTGTATAGACAGAGGTTCACCTAGTTTGTGAAATTCACTTGATCAGGATAAAATTACTACAGATAGTATAAAACTCACACCTGACTTTCAAATTGCCTCTGGGAGATGTGAAGGCTGCCTTCAATTTCTTTCAGCCTGGCAACAGATAGACTTTCTTTTATTTCTCCAAGATTTCCTTTTTTCCTTTTCCCTTCTCTCTCTCCTCTATCACACCTGCCTATGACAAATATGTACCCAGCAGTGCAATAGCAATAACACTGGAATAAATGTATACAGATGTGTCAACATGGACATAAACCTCTCCCTAGGTTCATTAGCTGCTTCCTAAATACTACAATACACCCCTGTAAACCTAAACAGTGTGTAACATCTCAGTATATTTTTTTAAAATCTTTACTCCTTTTTTTTTCCTCTTCCAGCATGACAGTTCTTTTCATTCCTTATTCTTTTTCACCACGAGTATGTAGCAACAGTGACTACTTTTACAGTGGTCTCTACTGTAATTCCCTATTATCCCACAATTATGCCTAATACTTTCCCCCACCATATGCTGAAGTGTAACATCCATTTGATAGGACAAGAGACGATGTAAATCTCAGTCAGGGACAGACTGTCATCCAGGCAAAAATCACATAACCCAAATGGTAAGCCACAAAGCTGGAGACAGGTAGAACAATGGATCATTAGGAAAAGGACAAAAAATAGACAAATAGTGTCAAAGAAACAGAGAAACCACATGGAGAAGTCTTATTTATAAATATCCCATCTGTGATATTTAGAACTTGAAATCTCTCATCACTTCAGTATAATAAAGAAGAAATTCTCCTGCCTCTCAGAGAGCTCTGCAGTTCTCAGCCTGATCTCCCTGCTGCCTACATTTGCAGTGCGAATCAGGCATGTCTCTTATGTTTATCATTCCCTCTCCTTAGCAACCAGGGTACAAGCAAAGGAAGGGAATCTAATAGGAACACGCTTCACTGAAGACTCCCTAAAAAAGATTAATTCTTAGTAGTATCAGTCACACTGAATTAAGGCTAATTCTTAGCATTCCATTTTTCTGTCTTAAAGTGTCACGTCCTGAAGTTGTGCTCTTTAGAGGTAATTTAGAGATAATTTTCACACTAGAAAGAATAAGGCTAGTATTCATCCTCATTCTTTCTGAGGAACACAGAATATAAACATTTCTAAAGCAAAAATAACCAGGTAAATAGAAATCATGTAATTTAGAAAATTTTCACAATCTTTAAATATTTCAGCTCACCTTGTGCTTTTGAGAGGTATTCTAATTTTTAATTCAGAGGGTTGGCTAAACTGCTAGTTTCTGTTCCTTCCTTGTTTTGGTTTTCAACTAGAATAGTCCCAAGAGGGATGATAATACGGTCATGGAAGGAGATGTATGGAGACTGAAAATAAAATGATCCAGCCCAGAACTGAATGAAGCTATATAATAAAGCTGATAAAATATGATTTTATGATCACCAGGATTATTTTTAAGGATAACCTACTCATTACAGTTGCCTTGGTGAGAAAGGGTAGGTAGACGGAAGACCTTAAATTCACCATTACAGCTCTAACATTTATCTGGGTTTCCCTAGTCCCACACAGTTTTCTGTGGGTGACCCTGGATAAAGGGGAGTGGAGGTGGGACTGGGCAGAGAGTGAGAAGAGAGGAAAAAGAAAAATCACCTCTTAATATATCATCCAGTATCTGCATATGTTTGCTTAATAATACTGACAATATGGGTAGAATAGGTAGTGCTGAACTACTCTCAAAACTGTCGAGGGTACAAGCACATGCACACAGGCAATTACAGGACAGTAGCTGGCTCCCTGCACATTTCCATTCTGCTTGACGTTGCAGTAATTTACTCATGAAGCCAATGCCTAAAGAAATAGGTTTGCAGTCCAACTAGGCAGCAGATAGTAAATAGTCGAGATTTTTCCCCCAAAAAAATTATACTGAAATCCGGAGTGCTGCTAAAGATAAACTTGCTTTTAATTATGGGTTACAAGGAAATCACTGGATGGTAGAGAAGTACAAAGAATATTATGCAGAACATGATTTGCTAATAAGGCAAACCATGTACATCTTGAGCGATCCAGTTCGTTAGATCCTCTAATCCTTGCCTTAGCATGGAAAATAATTTAAAGCTACATCCCTTGGCACTTAGGAAATGTAGTCTTTTCTTTTACAAAGTCTTGTTGCAAACAACAGCCCCATCTCCTCTAGACGTCTAATCCTGCAGAATGTCTGTGGAAAGCCTCCAAAGGCACAGCACTCAAGAGCCTCCACTGTGCAGAAGGCTCTGATGCAGAGACATCCTGCAGAGGCACTTCACTTCTCAAACATATTTTGAAGTACCATATAGCTTTTCTCCTAGCACACAAAATCAGGAGAAAAGGCAATGGAAGGTGAGCAGCACAGCTATAACATGACGGATTCGTAGCCCTACTTTCCTTGGAGAGCAGAAGCACCTGATCTGCACTTATTGTGGCTAACCTGCTGCCCAAGTAACCAGAGAGAAATTAATCTCATTTAATTTTAGCTATCTAGCCTAACCCATCATCTTTTTTAGATATCTGTCACCTTAGGCTCCCTTCATAGATTCATTTGCCCTGTCACAAATGCCTACGTTAGAGGAAGATGGATGAATCTTTGGAAATGCTATTTTTCCCCATTTGATACACTGAGTTTAACAAAGACTTTGAAATCTAACTTTTAGACATTAAAGTTAGAGCTGATGAATGTCCCTCTAATTAATGAAGAGAGTGCAGAAACTCCAGAGGGTAATTCAACCCAGCTATTTTAAATGCCTATTTAGAGAAGAGAGGAAACCATTTTCTCCACATGAACTATGTAGGGAGCCAAGTTAACTTCCTTAACTAGACCCCTAGCTTTCGGACAGTAAAAGCTGCTAAAATGAATTATATCCCAAGCATTCTGCAGCCCATAAGGGGACTTTTTTCAATCCCATCAAATCCTGGAAAAACCTTGCTTAAAACTTGTTTATTCAGACTTTACACAGAGGTCACGATTTAGCTCTCCGACAGTGAAACAAACATAATTCAGGGATGTCTGGTGATGCTTTTCTTATTGCCCTTTATAATTTTTTTTTTTCCCTTTTTTTTTTTTTTTTTTTTGAGACAATGGAAAACACCTCCAAGCTAAACATCACTTCTAACATACTAGGTCATCTTCAGCTCCTGGATTAATACTTAGCTGGAATACAATTGTGAATGTCAGCTTGGAAAAATCCCTCTTCATAAAAAAATGCAGTACGGGAAAAAAGATAACTTATGAATCTCTTAGCAAAGGCCAGTACTTCAACCCACTTTCATATTAGCAAGTCTAATTGCTCTATGAGTGATCAGCATCTCTTAGGTTGAAGTGCTAAGTACTGAAGGAATGCATTATTTGCTTGTAAATCCCGTTCATAAGTGAAATTCAGAAGTGATTTAATTGACAACACTTGAATTCTTAGGTTTTAGAGCACTCAGACCTTCCAAAAGGACACTGACCTATTGCTCATTTACATTAAGAAAACATAGGTAATTTTATGTTTTTATTAACTGAATAATGGCCAATTACCAGCCTAAAGTATGTAGTAGCCTTAAATACAAATTAGAGAGAACATCATTCATCTCCAGGTAAAATCCTTCACTATAATACAGAAAATTTAATCTTTGAGAAGGTGCTCTTAACTTTTCCTGTCAGCATGCAATTGATACCTCAAAAATAAAGATAATGTTTCTCTGTGAGCAAACTACTATGCGTTTTTAGAGAAAACTGGCCTGAGAAATAATTCCTTGGGAGTTAATAGATACCTAAAAAATTAACAGACCCTCACTAGCTCTCATAAATGCTGAAAGAAACACACTTGATCCCCTAGATCTGAGAAATTCTGGGATCCTATATTTGATCCCTGAATTAACAAGACAGAAGACAGGCTTCACAATATACTGTGCATAATGTTTTTTATTTAGTAAAGCTATCTGGATTTTAATTTAAGATTTTCTTGGAAGCTCCGTTACACAAATAGAATATTACAGATGTTACAGACAGAAAGCATCAAATTGCAGTCGGCCTAAATTTACTGTAATGGCCTGTCCAGTTTCCAGTTTAGAAGCATTTGAGAAGTTCATAACATTGCTATTTTAACGTTCATTGAATTCTGACTTTTTATGCAGATGCTCAGTCCAGATACAGTTTTATTGTCCTCAAGTGCAGCGCAGTTTATGTATTTTAAAAGTTAAAAGATACATGAAAACATACCATCTTCTGTTCATAAAAAAAAATAAAAAAAACAAACAAACAAACACAAAACCAAAAAAAAAACCAAACCCTGTAGTAAAAACAGACAGGCATTTTTCCTAAACAGCCATTCCCTTGGGAGACCTATCTGATTTCCCTTCTGGACACAGAGAGCTCATCTTATGCTTTTAAAGCTAATTGTGTTGGTTTAGTGGAAAAGAACTTAGAAAAGTAGGTGCTATGTACAGAAAACGCTGATACTGCTCAAGAAGTGAGTTAACCCTTTCCTCCAATGCTCATTCAAAATGCTGTCTACTTGAGCTTGATCTTAGTGCCAGCCTCTAGCAAAACTATGAGCTGCTCCTATTTATTCTTGTTGCCAACAATCTCATGGAACTGCTTCAAGTGCTAGTGACTGCCAGCACACGGGAACATCTTGTACATGGAAACATCTTACAGCCGGGCCAGACAGGGCAAAATATATCAGTTTTTATGGTGGGAAACTACAAGGGGTTATTTTCAGTCAATTGCTTTCCTGAGGAATGATGCATGGGCTACTAAATACACAATGGCTGAAGAATGCACTCGAGGATCCCACCTGTAATGCTATGGACAGAGGGTGTCACCGACAAGGAAGCAGACAGTGCTTCACCTGTCTGAAAAGTTATCAGTATGGAAAGTGCCCTTGCTCTGTGAATATGGTGTAGATACTCTCTCAGTCTTTGAACGGTGAGCTTCTGCAAGAAGAGAGTAGTTCTTCTCACAGAGGTTACTATTAGAAGAAGGAGAAAGAGAGAAAGAGAGAAAGAGAAGAGAAAAAGGAAGAGGAGGGAGAGGGAGAGGGAGAGGGAGAGGGAGAGGGAGAGGGAGGGGAAGGGGAAGGGGAAGGGGAAGGGGAAGGGGAAGGGGAAGGGGAAGGGGAAGGGGAAGGGGAAGGGGAAGGGGAAGGGGAAGGGGAAGGGGAAGGGGAAGGGGAAGGGGAAGGGGAAGGGGAAGGGGAAGGGGAAGGGGAAGGGGAAGGGGAAGGGGAAGAGGAAGAGGAAGAGGAAGAGGAAGAGGAAGAGGAAGAGGAAGAGGAAGAGGAAGAGGAAGAGGAAGAGGAAGAGGAAGAGGAAGAGGAAGAGGAAGAGGAAGAGGAAGAGGAAGAGGAAGAGGAAGACAGCCTCTTTTGACTGAAGTATTACCTCAAAAAATTTGAGCTCACCTTGTCTGTGATAGTCATTTGGAATACATTTGGTTAAGAGTTTTCATTACCACAGCATAACTAGGTAGATAGTAAGTGGATGTTTTTTTCATTACGGAAAGGAAGAAAACAGTATATAACTTGTTTGTGAGAAGGAAAAGTGTGTGATAAAGCTTTTGACCTTCAGTAGGTCTTTGAAAAGTAATGTGTAAGGAAGGATTTCTCCCAAACAGTTTATACTGTCACTATTTTACACAGTGAGTGCAAGAACTTCTTATAATGTCTCTTAACCAGGAAATCAAATCAAATTAAATAAACTTTTTTTATATAATACCCTGGCAGCTGCTCATCAGGCGGATTTTGTTAGCTAGAAAGAAAGCAGAAATACTTTATCATAAAATCCCTAGCCCCTGCATGTACAACTGATCACATCCACACAGAATGCAAAACCTGGTATGATGTCAACTTGCAGTGAGTTGTTCACACGCACAGAATTCCCACTACTAAGTCAGCTAAGCAGCTCAGGTTCATGTTAAAAGGATCTGCACACCACGCTGTCTGGATTTCTCTTCCATCTAAAGACCCCATCTCCTGCAAATCTATACACAGCATGTTCTTTCTCACATAGAGGTAAGCATTGAATCTGTCTGTGAATGTTAAGTTTAGTGTATCAGCACCATCCTTAGATTACACACTTGTAGTAAAGACAATGATCTTCCTGTAGGCTGCCTTCAACATCTATTTGTGTTATATGTTAAAAAAAAAAAAAAAAAAAAAAAAAAAAATGCCACAACAAAAAACACATTAATGCTACTACGGGCTACTTTATTCTTTATCATGGCAGTAAGAAAATCTTACAGAAGTATCCAGAATAATCAGTGACAACCACCAAAAATTCTGAATAAATATTTCATATTCTGCTTCATTTTAATCATCTGTATTCAAAAAGGACTGCATCATTGCTGACCAAGTACATTGATCTGTCTTGTGTGCTTTTAAAAGCACTTCCTCCTTTGTTAACTTTTTTCACAATAGAAATTAGATCCTATTTTGTATACTAACTCATGATATGCATGCTTAGCACCTCTGAAAGCCAGGTCATTTCTCTTAATTTCCCTTGGACACCGTTTCTTGAGACTATCCTCCTAAGTACTTCTTACTTGGATGCTTCTGAGAGTAGAGTAGAGAAGGGATATTATTTCCATCACTGTAAAACATCCCTAGAGGGAAATGAGATGTACCCTGTACCCACTGAGCGTATTTTGTAATAGGCCCTTGTGTATGCTGGAAGACCCAGAAGAAGCTATTACTGAAGCAAAAGTTCCTCTGAGTCTTTTGCTGCATATATATAACTTTGGTCATTTCAAACCTTGTAACTTTTAATGGTTTAAAACATTCCCTGGAGTGCCTATCTTGAGGTAGCTATGCTCAGATGAGAATTACTTCAAACAGGCTAGCTGTTCCACTATTGCTCTGTCCAAAGCCTAAAATAATTAATGGGATAGCTAGAAGAGTTTGAGTAGTTACCACACACTTCACTACTTGCAGTATAAGGGCAAGAGGATGAGGCGTCTTGCACAGCAGCAGCAGAAGAGTTTTGTATGAGGAGAAAGAGCTTACTGAGACATATGTGATCAGAAATAGATGCGATTGGAGATTTTCTATCGAAATACTTTGAGAACTATTAGTAGTGCTAGTCATATTTCAGATAGTTCCCAGCAAAATCTAACCTGGAATTTGACAATATGGAGAAAAATAATAAATAAATAAATTCGAAGACAGAGCAACTTATCACTAAATAATTCTCATCCAAACCCACCAACTACCACTTGATGCTATTCCTACTGCTTCACTATGTTCAAGTGACTTTGAATATCGTCAGGCTGTGGAGGATGCTGCACATACACCAGCAAACTCCCCATATCTTAACTGAGCTCTCCAGCTACAAAGCAATTATAGAAATGGTGGAGAACAGCATGCCCCAACCTGTTTTTTTTGGGGGGGGGCAGAGGGTTTTTTAAAAAATGTTGTTTGTTTCTCTGAAAGTATAGGTGCAGAAACCATGCATATTAGTGGTTTTAAAAAGCAGCACCTCAGAAGATGAGGTATGTGTGTGCACAGATGCTGCAACACAAGCAGGCAGGAAGAGACTTGGAAGAAAAGGCTACTTGGAAACAGTATCTCAGTAAAAATTTCCAAGATTCTCTTTGGTCCTACATTTATCACCAGAATGTACATTTACCCTGTTATTCCCTTTCAATCTATGACCCTGTTGCATGACCCAGCACACATGGCTCCACTGCCGCACGTTTTCTTTGAAAAAAACATGGTACTCTCCCTTCCAAGTGGTACAGACTTAAAAATCAAATAAAATAAATAAATTAGGCTTCAACACAGTCAGATCTTTCAACAAGGAATATCCAGGTTACTTTTGGGACAGCAACATGTAAGATATTTGTGGATTTACCAGGATACCTGGCACAGAACATTTACCGTCTTCAAGATGTATAAATAGTGACAGGCACACCTTAAGAGGGAAGTGGGTTGGCTAAATGAGAATATATGGAGTAACTAGGTATAAAAAAAAAGGACCGAGAGAGATGATGATTACCATCCCAAGATGTTAAAGGAGAAACTGGGCAAGATAAGAATATAGATGAGAAAACAAATTATTTTGTGCATCACTTTTTATCTCAGAGAGCACTGAGGAGATACTAGTCTTTTCAAGTAAAGATAAGGAGCTTTCAATGATTCAGGTATCGTAAGAGGAATGGCTGGAACAAATCAATAAATAAAAGATCAATGTATCCCAAGAATGGTGTGCTGTTTATTCAAGCGTCCCAAAGCAATTTAAGACTCACCAAAAAAATCCACAATTATGCAGTCTCAATCAGTTTGTATACTGAACCACACAGGAGAGCAGTAATCTTCATGTAACTACTGACAGAAATCGAGGAAGAATTCAAATAGCTCCACACATGTATTACTATAGTAAAAAATATACTGAAGCACCAATTAAAAATAGGTGTTAAATACCTAGACAGAAGGTAGAAGCCTTAATGCCTCATCTGTCTCCTTAATCTGTTAGAAGTCTTTTGGTATGTTAATAAATAGGAGATAAGAGAGAACTGGCAGATACAAGTTTTCTGGGCTTCCAAGGAGCCTTTGAGAATGCTTCCCACAAAAGGCTATTAGAGAAACTAAGTAATCACAGGGTGAAAAGTAAAGCGTTGTCATTGATTAGAAACCCACTACAAAAAGCAGAATACAAAAGCAGAATACATCTATTAGTGGTCACTGCTCCTTGTGGCTAAAGGTTAACAGCAGGGTGCCCCTAGGTTCTTTACTAGGGATGAGAATGTTTAATCTATTTATTAATCATCTGGAAACGGGACTAACAATAAGATGGAAATGTTTTCAAGTGACACAACAAGTCCTAGATTAATCAAGGCCAAAGTAGGCCAAGGAGCTTTTGGGTTGCTTAAAAGAGCTCAGTGAAAGGGGAAACAATGGCAGATGGAATCCAGCACTGCCAAGGCTAATAGATGCACACTAGAAAGAACCATATGAAATACTTCATCTAAAATTAAGAACTCAGTATGACCACTGAAGGGGTGGAAAACCTTTTTGATATTCACAGATCAATGAAAACACTCCTCTGGGACCAACCACAATCTAAAATAAAGACATGGTTGAGAAAGAGATGAAAAGGAAAGGGTACTAGAGATTACAAAGGCTAAAATTTATTTCTTTATGGGGGAAAACCTGAAACCTTTAAAGGAAGAGGTCAAAAAGATATAATGAATAAAAAACGGTAAATTACAAATAAAATATATAATTACTTATCTCTCTTCATAAGACAAATGAAGAGCTCAGCAAAACTGAAAACTGTATATTTAAACCACACAAATATTTTTTATTTCTCATTTAAACCAAACAGATGGAACTCCATATTTGATGCTACTAAGCCCAAAGGTAGCACCATTTTAATGGAGGACTTTTATTTTTTTTGTGGATTTATATATAAAATTTCTTCACAGTAAAGTGCTCTGTTCTGTACAGCAATCCAGAATCAAACCAACAGAAACAATAAATGAAAAGTGAAGGTACCTCTGCAGTTACCCTCTTCCGTTTCACAGGCACACAGCTTATTCTTATCCCAACTTTTATATACTATAAATTATACTTTTCAGTTGCAGGTCTGCTGTCATGGATACTCATCTTTCATTTCCCCTTTCAGAAAATTGCCCTTCTTAGTACAGCATATTACTGTATCAAAGATCCACAGTCAAACGTATCAGGAGAGGTTAGTTTGGTAGAAAGCTTGAGAAGGGGGAAAGAGAAAAGGCTAAGCAGAGGTGAACAATAAAGCAAAAAGAATAGCTATATTCTAAAAGATATTTCAAATTGTCATCCTTACCACTGGTAGGCATGGACTGGAAATGTTGTACTTAGCACAACCCCGGCTGCATCACAGCAAAGCCTGCTGTGTAGCAATTGTCCTTTGGAATGTTACAGTAGGTAAACAGGAACATGTGAAACTGTGCCTGTGAGAAACTGCTAATAGTGAGAGCTTAATTCACGAGTACTTGTTCCACGCATTCTTTTTGCCAAGAATCATAGGTTAAAGCTGACATTGTAATGTGTTGCAGCTGCAGACAAACTCTTCTATTACAGCAGGTGTACAAACAAAATGTACACAAACAAAATCCTCTGTCATAGCAGGAACATCACTTAAATGCCTTTGTCAGTCAGCAGCCATTAATACAGCCCAAAAACTGTATGTCACAGGAGTTTACAAGCAGAAAATCCCCCCGCTAGTATTTCAATATATTCAAAAATATTTTTTTTTAGGTTTTGATTACTAGTTTGTCTATAACAATTTAATATAAATATAACATAAATGCAATCCTCTCCTTCTACCCCAGTCTCCAATTTCATCCAACAATCTGCCACTAGATATCAGAAAAAAAATCCTACAGGAGTTATACAAAAAATTAAGTAAGAACTACAGGAACAGAAATCCGATCTTAATTATTACAAAGAACCACCATAACTAACACGTGAAACATAGAAAGAACCAAATTTTTATAAAACTTTGGTAGTTTTGACACACATTTAGAGAAAATTGGGATCTTGAATGCCATTCTAAGTGCTCTTGAAAATGACATTTATCTCTAACAATGACACCCCTTCATGTATGAAATTCTACTAATAGAAAAGTATATGGAAAATTATTTTATTACAGCATAAGCATGATAAATTGACTACTGCGTAATATGAATTAAGAAGAGACTTTGCAAACTAGGAAATGATTTTCTGTCACTGAGCGGCATAGTACGTCCGTTCCAACATCCTGCTTACCAAAAATACACTCTCTTCAGTTTTCCAACTCTTCAGTATCGGCTCCCTCAGGCTTCAGGATAAAGGAACATAAGTATAATCTGAGATACATGCAACTGAAGGCTTGTACAAATACACTGTTTATCTACTTTTATGATGACGTAAGTTAAACATCTGCAATTCTGGCTACCTGGCACGCTGGGTGCTTTTCCTGCTGTCAGGACAACATCCTGCCTCAGTTGCTTGGTCTCCCTTGCAGTTCCTGGCCAGCTCAGTAGCATCTGGTAGTGAAGTAAGTACTGATCAGTGTTTCAATCAAGCACATACACTGGTAGTATTTCAGCAAATTATCTCTTTATCCACTTTTGCTAGGCCAGTGAATCACTTTCCTTTCCTCTTTTTAGCCCCATTGGAGTTTTGAGTTGGGGAAAAGCTTCCTGGTGGTTACCAAAGGCTAAGAACGTTATGCCCCACAGATCTCCGGGATCACTGTTACTATCAGAACAGGGTTGATCTTGACCCCCAGAAGAACTAGTTTTCTTCCCAGAAGTGCAGTAAACTTACTTAAAAACAACTCAATATATGGCATGAGTTTTCAGGATTCAAAAGCAATGACCGTCTGCAATTACTGGGAGTATTGAAATAAAAATGCCTAAATAATAAAAATTGGAAAGGTAGTAATTCCCCCTACTAACAGCAAATATTCTATCAGCAAGGCAGTATTTTACTAGTGTTATATTTTCCAAAGAACACGGTACATCTTTAATCTTTCAAGGAAAAAATGCTTTACTCTGTGAAGAAAAATAATATCAGTCCATACCACAGACACAATTTTGTCCTCAGTGCTGAAAAAAACAAAGAAAATGAAGTCTTCAGAGGTATACAGAAAAGTAAATAATTAAGAAAGAAAATCACTTACTTAGGCTTTCCTGCATATTTGGTTGTCAGTTCAGTGGTTACCTAAAATCCAGACTAAACACTGCCCCATAATCTTTTTTTTCCTTCTAGTAGGAAACAAGAAAAAAGGTTAGAAGATAGAGTGGGCAGTATTTTGTGAAGGAAGGTCAGACTTGCTCCATTCCCACTGATTTCCCTCCCTCCCCACACAAATTTTTATTTTTTATGACTGCTTAACTATTTCTACACCATTCTGAAACTAAAAAAACTCAAGAGTCGCCATAAAGAGGCACTGAAAGGTCTGTTCAGCCTTAGGTCCGTGCGCTGGAAAGGTGCTGTGAATTCCACAGCGAGGACAGGGGCAGCCCCGAGAGCCCGAAACACAGCAGAGCCGCAGTGCTTCTGCTGCCCGGGGGCTTGGCAGCGGCAGGGGATGCACAGGGCAAAGATGTGCACCACGATGGACATCACCTCCATAGGCATGCCAGCAGTAGATGGAGGAGAAATCGAAACAAAACAAAAACAAACAAAAAAAAAAAAAACCACACACCAAAAAAATAACAACACCTGAAAAACAAAAACAAAGAAAACCAAACCAAACAAATTTTAATAGATGATCACTAATGCCATGATTTTATAGAGCCAGGTGCAATGAATCAGCTCAGAGCTCCAGCTCAGGGTCTTGAGCTGCAGATCTGAAGAAATCTCTGAGATACTTTGGGAATTATCTCCAGGTGAGGGTTGAACGTCAGTCTCTTTAACTATGGCTATATGAATATTAACAAGGAGTGTGGCTCTGTAGAAACACACTGTAGACTGAAATAGAGCTGAGAGCATGGCATCCACATTGTATGCGTTTCATCTGCTTTATTTTGGGCTAACCCTAGTCCTATAGACTGCAGGTCCCTTAGTGCCTGCAACTCATTAGATGCGCTTCTGGGGCACCTTTCAGCAGAAAACAACCTGGTCCGCATGTTCCCATCTTGCTTCGTGACGTGACTCAAGATGCAGTAGGAGTGGCAGTGGGAGTGAGTGGGAGATTCGTTTCAAAAGCACACCCCTGACCTGAACCAAAATGCTCGTGGAGACACAGCCTGAGGGCAGCTGCCTCTACACAGATCAAGCACTTGAGATTCGGGAGCTGCCTGGCCAAGTGTGTGTAGACTGTAAGAAATCAATAGCTGCCTTTTAACTCTATTAGGACAAAAAGTGAAGAAAATAATTTGAAGCAAGATCAGCCGTTTGAGGAATAGAACAGGTGCACCTCATGGTGCACTCATGCTATGGGGCCTCTGCATTGCTGAATTACTGTCACCTTTAAGTTCTCCAGTAGTACCATTACTTGCAGGAAGAAAACCCAAAACACTTTCAGGTATTTTGCTTCTCTTTCAAACAGATCATCAAATCATTTCAAGCATCTCTTTATTCATATATACTTTAAGCTCCATTTTCTATCTCATACACAGGACTACAAATTTGGAGTAACCTGAAGAAAGCTTACTGATACTCACAGATCTCTTATTCCTCCCTGTGAGACTAATGATCTTCCCTGCCAGCCACAATTCTGGTAAATTTCTGAGCTCCAAATATTTCCTGCAAAACATATCATCTTCTCTTGCAGATCTAAACAACTGTAAAAGTAGAAAAAGATCTCTTCCATCCCACATATTAGCTCTCTTCAAATCAGACCTATATTAAAAACTATGAGAAAAAAAGTAATGCTATAAATATTTACATTCATACCAAAATTTAAGGAGTGATTCTCCAGTAATCAAAAAGAAACAACAAGTAGACAAGAAACTGCAAAAAAAGGTTTAAATAAATATTTAGAAAGTCACAGAAATTCATTCTTAGATTGCACAAGCTAATATAATTCTGCCCTTTAAAATATTTCAGAAAAAATATAAAACTCGGATGATAAAACAGTAATAAAATCCCCATCTCCCAGATAATCACAGCAATCAACAGATCCTAGTCTTCAAAAAAAAGCCCACATAAGCAAACAAAAAAACTTACTATGTGCAAATAAAAAGCAGAAACAAAAATAATCTAAAATATTCCAGTTAAGAAATCAGAACATTTAAGGTAACTTTTTACATAATCTGTTAATATTAGGTAGCAGATCTACATAGAGTTTTAGGTGGTTTTGTTCCAACAAGTGATCTGAATTTCAGTCCAAACACACAGAGGATCTCTACAAAGGAGTTGCAAAGACCAATGCAGAAACAGGTTAGTGCGCAGCACGGCTATGACATCAGCAATTGATGCTTGTGCATTCCACATTTACTGCGGAGCCTTTCTGAAGTCTTAATTAAAGGAAGAAAACACCCTAAATAATTTACATTTCCAGTTCAGTCAGAAAACAAACAAATCAGTGACTGAAAAAAATGAAAAGACCATTTGTTACATTTCCTGTGCTTCCTAAACTATTTCTTAACTTTAAAGAATCCAGGACATTTCAAAGATTTCCATAGGACTCTACTTCAGGACTGTCCCAGCCACTCCAAGATGCCTGATCCTACTGCAGTAATTTCCTTGTCACACCTCCTCTAAGATATACATGCATCTCTCTCTCTCTCACACGCATATATATACATACATATGTGTGTATAATAACTGTATTTTTTATTTAAGATGAGTCATTGTTAAAATTACTACCTTTTTTATGAGTGTTGAAATGTACTGTGGAGCAAAACTTCCATTACCGGATCACTTTTTCATATTATGCTTAAATTCTAACTGTATTTATACCAGTGTAAACATGGAGTGTCTTTAATGCAATCAAAGTATCTTCTCTGGATCAGCATCTCCCCTTTTAACCTACACTCTCGTCTGGAAAAGGCAAATTAATTCTGCTTTGTTTCCTTCAAGGTTTTTCCCCCCTGGATAGCTGAACAAGTTAAGCTCATATTTTTCTACAGTGTGCCTGAAAAATCAATAGAATAAGAGAATGGGATCAAGACCAAGTACAACAAAGAAAAGGGAAAAATACATTAATCTCATTAATCTGACAACAATAACAAATTAGTAACGTCAGTCAAAGACAAGGAAATGAGCATTTAAAGTACTCTGCATATTGCTTTTTCTAGCAAGGTTTGTAAAGCAAATCAGTCTGAGTCAAATCTGTCCCTTTGATTTCATATATTTGAGTTTTAAAGTATACTCTCAAAACAGTATTACATTTAAGTAAAGCAATTGATTTCAATGGAGTTAGTCCTGGTTTATGTCATTGTAGATTCCCGATTAAAGAAAATTGGTCTACATTTACAAATTAAAATAAAAAACTATTTTAAATTTACATCTGTCATACAGAGATCAGCTTGCGGTACATTTACTCAGGTCATGTCCCAGGAATCAATCTCAGCTGCTATTTTGAAACACTATTGTTACAGTAGCGATTTAATTTCATTAATATAGTGAGGTTGCAAAAAATGTATATTTATAAGATTCAGCTTTAACATTCATAAGATTTAAATCGAGACAAAAGGAACCATAATGCACTTCTAACTGAATTGGGATATAAACCAGCAAGCCTCATTTCCTGAACTCTAGTGATACACTCTGTCTTGTTAGCTAAACTTAGCTTATAATAGGGGTCATTTCCCCATGGATTTTTCTATCAGAAAGCATAAAAGAAAAAAAATAAAAATACAGAAGTTAATTCTGCTTTTAAGATAATTCGGCCAATATTTCAAATGTACCTTCTTCATAAACTCCTACTTCTTCGTAATACTGCTCCAAGTTCTGTCAGGTTCTGTGTAGAAACATTTACAGAAGACTTTAACTCGACAGCAGAAGGGGACTGGAAATGAACATCTCTCATCTCTGTATGCAGGAAGAATTTTAAAAGCCATCCCACGGGACCTTGGCTACGTTTTTGTCTTGCCTCCTTCTTTTAAGTGCAGAAAACCTCAAGCCGGTGGAATCTAATCCCCAGATACACTCAGCCCTGGCCCTGCCCCAGCCGTGCCGCCGGAGGGGCAGAGCCCCCGTGTTCCCGGCAGCACGGGCCGGGGCGTCCCCATCCGCAGGATGCTGGGCGCTTCCCAGGCTTCTTCCCTCCTGTAAAAAAACTCTCTTCTTCCCAAAACTGCCCAGTCTCACTTTAAAGCACTGTACCCTAATATTAGGAGCTTGAACACAGTGTGAAAGGAAAAACGTGGAAGAATGTTTTGTACTGGTAGGGGTATAAAATTTGCAATATTCCCAAATAGATGCGTTTGGAATACTTCACCTAAGAATAAAAAGGAGGTCCATGAATTAGGCTCTGATGATATGGTTCCTTCTTCACTGATTATACTATTTGCCTGACTTTAACATGGCTGGAATCAGTACAGACACATTCCACTGGAAAACCACCAGAAACTTGCATAAGGAATTTACTATCAGTATTCAAAATAGATATTACAGTAATGCTTCTCTTTAAAATTTTCAGAGATTTCAGTCTTTACCAATGCATAGTTTTTGAATTCTTTGTATCTGGTTTTAATAAAAAATATTATGACGTAATTTTATTATGTTGATATTATACATTGAAACTTAAAAAATATAGTTTTCTCATAATTTGAGAAAGATTTACTTCCAAAGTGAGATGTCCTGTATCAGGTGTGCTATCACCACAAAGTGATTTTCTTTTAAAAGTCAGTTGTAAGTCTTTGAATACACAAGCATTTTTACTTGCAACTATGAATAAATAAAACATTCTTATTATCCTAAAGCTTTTCTATATAGAAATCCAGTTTCAACAAATATCATAGGTGAAGGCAATGTTAAGAATACTGATGGGAAATTTGCACGTAATTTTTGCAAGTACATTTTTGAAAAATACATACTTGTATTATTTATTCCACAATAAAAATAGCCTAAAACATAAATTTTATTGTTTATTTGCTATTTTTTGTTGTTCTTCTACAAGGACATCTGTTTTTTAATCCAGTGTGAATGTATACAAATACAATAATTTTTCTCAGCAAAGGTAATTTTAGTGCCTTTGAAAATGTAACTTTACCTCTAACAGCAATGAAGATACCCCTCTAAACAATTAAGTTGTACTAATAAAAAAAATTACTTTCTTGAATCATGAACATAATATATCAATTAAAATGAATTAAGAATAAACTTTCCACACTAGCAAAAGTTTTTTGCTGTCTGCTATACTGTTCCTCATGAAGAATATGTATACACAAATGCATTTTTATGGTCTTATAGTTGTCTACTACTACCTATAGAAATCTGCAAGATATGTAATTAACTTTTAATATACACTTTAAAGCATTTAAGGATTGTTCAAATTCTTCCTTAACAGATCTTTAAATCCAAGTATTTATCTACATTAATACATCTCATACTAAATTAGTTTTTTCTGGGAAGAACCTGTGAGTGTAACCCCTCAAATACAGAGACCAAGCCAACCAATGTAGAGAAATGATCATCAAATCATCAATCAGCAAACTCTGGAAACTCTCTTACTCTCTTAAAATAATTAAAATTAATAGAACTATTCTTCTAAATATCACAGACAATCCATCTTTCCCCCTTGCCTTTAATAAAGAATGTCTTCTGTTTCTGGATTGCTAATACCTTAAAAATGTAATAAAGATACTTCATTATGATGTTTTACAGAGATGAAGTGTGTTGACAGGCCCAAGATACCATTTATATAAGCGTTAGGGTAATTGAATGCAACATTTAATCTAACATGCAGAGGATCAGCAAGAATAAAACATGCATTTAAAAAACATACTAGATACCATATTTGCTCCCTGCAAAATATCTCCTGAAAGCTACAATATATCAGAATAGAATAGAATAGAATAGAATAGAATAGAATAGAATAGAATAGAATAGAATAGAATAGAATAGAATAGAATAGAATAGAATAGAATAGAATAGAATAGAATAGAATAGAATAGAATAGAATAGAATAGAATAGAATAGAATAGAATAGAACTTTTTTTTTCTTTTTCAAATGTTATAATGCATAAATTTGAAATATAATGGCTTGAGTAAGGAACTTGCCTAAATTGTAACATTTAAAAAAAAATAAATAAAAATTTAAAATGCCACTGCCATATCCAAAAGTGAAAATTTGGCCTTTGTTTAATTTATAATCTCTCAGGTACAGTTTCCTGTTAATTTAACTGAAATCATTTAAAACTTGCACAATGACTTCCAAACTGCTGCAGAATTTCTAAAAACCTAGACCAAATCATACTGTTTGCTGGTAATTTCAGATCATCTTTGCTAATGTTTTTAATCAGCAAGTTGTCTTCTAATGATGAAATCTCTGAATGGTCTCTCAACATCAATCTATATGAAAGGTGAACATTCCCATCAGGATCTCCAAGACACTTCAAAGGACCAAGATACTCATATAGAACTGCCAAAGCTTATCAGTTCAACATTTATGGTCACCATTCGTCCCAAAAACCTGGTTGCATTCAACCAGTGCTTCAGAGGGTCCTGCCAGGTTCTTCCATAAAGGCTTTCGGAATGTGTTATTTCAAACACAGCTTTCGAGACATGTCCATCAGTTGGGATGAAAGAGATGACATGAAGGGTGAGAGAATAGCAAGTGTTGATCAACTTCACTTCAAAGCCACTTGCATCATGCCCTGTTTTCTTTGTTGCTGTGGGCTGGGAGCCTGTTGGATACACTTCTTCAATGTGCACGTTCTAAAGGGGCAACCTGTCTCCTATATCTGCCCTAATTGTGAACAAGGTCAAATCACAAATCCAAAAAATAAATCTGGTCTTTATTTTGTTAACATATCTTCAAATTAATCAAATCTTTCTACGAGCCAGAATATGTCTCTAGTGCCTCACTAAGTTTGTATTCATCTGACTGATTGATGCTGTAAATTAAATCAAACTATCACATGCTCTCACTTCATGATGTTTGCTCTACAGTTCTGACAAGAGAAAAGTACAGTGAAAAGTACATAGAAAAGTACAGTATGGTTATTTTAGTAAAGTGGAATAAACGTCTAAGAATATGAGCCTCCAGAGTAAGAGAGATTGGGTAGGCTTGGGAGTTTCTTCTGACTTGATCTAAGGGAAGAAAATTAAACCCAGTGTAATGTATAGGAATTCTCACACACACAGACACATCCACCCAAAAAAACCCACCTTCCTTGTAAAGAGATAAGGGACAATAAGAGAAATAATATGTAACATTTACCTGCAAAAATTGCTATTAAGGAGATGACATACAATTGTTATTGGATGGTTTCTCAGTAGAACTAACAACTGGAGAAGTAATATGTAGAAGCTCTTGGCCTCCATTCTCTCAAAAAAGTGATAAAAATATAGACTCTTTCCTGTTCTCATCCCTAAGAAGCAAATTGCATAGCTCACACATTCTTCAGTGACAGAATACAGTTATCAGAGAACTGAAAGAGGCTTGTGATTTCACTAGGTTGGTGTAGGACAGCACAAGTAGCAGGATTTTACAGTTTCTCGCAGTTAAATTTTGCATGTGAACACAGTTTCATCCAAACTTATTTTTTATACCAAAACCACTCTGTCAGGAACTAACGTGACTTTAGAGGTCAACAGTGAAGGTGTTCCCACCTGAGATACAATGACAGTATGTGCTCTTCAGAGACACAGTGAACAGAAAATAGGTACTTTTAGGGCATAATCCATCTGACCTATTTTAGGTGTTCACTTTATTGTGAAGCAACTCAGACTCTAGAATTACCTATGTATCTCCACTGACTACAAAGACAGTCTGAACTTTTATATTTTATGTGGATGTCCATACCGAATATCTAGGGGTTTGGGGTTTTTTTTGGTCAGATGAATTATTTAATTTTTCTATCTTCTGAGGTGTTATAAGCAATATTTATCAAAATTAATATTTAAGAATTCAGATTCTAAGTTACTTTGTCCTTTTTAGGCAATTCACAGATCTAAATACATTATGGATCCTAGTGAAAGACTGAAGTGATAAATTACTAACTATAGACCAAGTGATTTTTTGGGCAGGACAAGTGGAAGAACTATAATCTGCATTTTGATTACTTTTCCTCTAAGAACGTGAAATGAAGAACCAAGACTGCCCCATTCTCTGTAAGGTGCTTGTGAAGTGTATTGCCTGATGCAAAGAGAATCAGTGAACAAAGCAAAATTGAGGGCAGAGCCATGAGGTCCCCAGCCATGTGACACCAACACCATTAAGTGTTACATGGTGGCTGATGAACTAGGGTGGAATCCCCTTCAGCTACTCTGTGACCGTCATCTGCAGTTTGGGGGTTTTTTCCCTAAATCAGGAATGAAGTACCCATCGACACTACGAATGGGATGAAAATCTAGATGATCAACTGGATGCGAACTTTTAAAAACCTAGGTGGGGTGAACTCACTTCTGGAAAGAAAACCCTCAGAAAGTTGCTCTTTTAGGCGTGAAGCAATCTGATCCTGATCCAACAAAGCATTTAAGCAACTGAATGTCTACAAGCATGTGCACAGTCTTCCCTGAGTGCAGGGCCATTCATCTACCTCGAGACAGAAGACTGAAGTAAATTGCTCAGTCAGGATTTCAGGCCAAAATACAAAGTCCATTAGTAATATACCAGTACACTATTACAAGAATAGTTATACTAAATTTGTCCACATATTTGTCTTAAATTCATTTTGAATAATGCAAATCCTGGGGGTTATTTTAAGTCAACTGAACAAATTTCATGTGTAAACATCAATTTATACAGTCACATTAATTTCACAGCATTTTAAACAGAACTTTTTAAAATCTATGCATTTAAGTATCACGGCTGTTTTAATACTGCAAATTATTCGTTTTAAAAGGAGCTTTAAAATAAATATTTAAATTTCAACACATTCTGAGAAGGCATCAGTTCAGTAATTAGTGTTTATTGTTTCCCATTTGTATTAGATGCTGACTAGCAGTGGAGATTTCTGAAGGTTTAATTTGTAAGCATTTCTTCTGATTAGCTTAGGTATCACTCTTGTATATAAGTACTATGTGATGAAGATGTGCAATTGAAATGTCTAACTTTGCAGCAGATGCTGGTCTATGTGACCTTTTGTAACAGAAGGGTTCTTTTTCTCACTTGAGCTTTTGGTTTCGTATTTCTCATCTGCTCTTTTTTGCCAGCTTAACTGAGAGTTTAAATCAAAACCTAATTAGACTACATATGCTGTTTAGGAAAAAGTTCTTGGAAAAGTCATGACTCATATAAGCTTTGATATTTCCAGATAAATGAGAACAAATGTGATTTTAATTGTCTTAAATAACTTTCAATCATCCTCTTACTCAAATAAAAGTAGTTGAATACAGTTCTTTGATCAAAAAATAAAAAAAAAATCTAGTAACAGAAGCACCAGCTCTATATTCCTATCAGCTATACCATCTATGTTTAATGTTGAAACCCTTTACTGATATGCATGCCTTTCAACTCAGTAGTATTATGAATCAGCTATTTTCTTGCATATTTTTAATACCAATATCACAAACCTCAAATCAGACTTTAGTAAATATTTAATTCCTAAAAAAAAAGGAAATAAAAAAGTCTGCGTGTACATGTTAAGCACCTAGGATGTCAGCTAAAGTCTGCTTTTTAGAAATGTTGATTCAAAAAGAGTTTGTATGTTTTTATTTTTCTCCTTTGATATTCTAGGATGAAAACTGATTTTTTTAATGTCACTTTAATTATAATGCACTTACCTGAATTAAACATTTCAGTATTTTAACTAGCACTAAGGAAGGCCACAATTTAAATACTCTCAGATTTCACCAGGTTAAAGAAACCTGTGTCAAAAAATGGTAACTGAGGTTTTGTTCAAAGATTAATAAATACATTTGCCAAGAAAAGCACTGGCCTCTGATACTTTTCACAAAAACCTAAGTTCTATCTCTCAAAAAAAAAAAAAAAAAAATTAAAACTTTTACATTTATATGTCCTACTTAGTTATTTGACCCAGTTCTTAATCAGAAGTAGCCAGAATTTTCTTTTATTCCACTAAGCGACAGCCTGCTGTCTTAAGAACTTGAGTATTTCCCCTGATAGTAAGCTGACAAGTCATTATGAGGAACTGTGCCTTTCAACGTCAAGCCAATACAGTTCTCTGTTAATTGTCTGAATACAGTACTGTGTCACACTGCATATAAATGTGGTTTTCTGGAAACCAAGAAATTATACATATTGCCAAGAACAACCTCAGTAAATATAACCACAACTTCATAACGTGTAAAAGCAAAATTTCATAAATATGAAAAGAAAATCTAAACTAAATTTAAAACAGAAAACCAGATATCTAGATCCAGATTTTCAGCTACTCTGTTATTTCAGTGATTCAATAAAGCTACAGCAATTTATCATATCACTTTGTTAAATATGTAATACATTCAAATATTTCTCTTATATTTATTGTTTAGCCATTAATGATATGTGACTATCAAGACAAGAAAACAATACATAAAGGCATCAGACTTCAAGGATATTCTTTAAGAAATAAGTTGAAGATGGATTTATAGCAACACAACACTGATACTCAGAACTTCTAAACAACATACAAAGCCTACTGACATCCTAACAATATAAAATGCATATGCATGTTCATTGACACTATCAGCAATAAACAGCAATTTTCCAAATGTTCTAAAATTCAAAATTATCAGCATTTTCTACAAAATTTTTAAAAATCCCAGTGCAACTCAATAAGAAGTTTAATAGTAAGACCTTAATTACAGGGCAGGATTCTTCTCAAAAAAAAAAAAAAAAAAAAAAAAAAAAAAAAAAAGAGTGAATATACTTCCATATTAAAACCTAAAACAAAACTCACCATGTAGAATAGCTGTGTACTGATAACCCAAACAACTCCTGCCTGCAAACGTCTGAAATACAAAGTAATTTACTTAAAATATTCTTCAGAGACCAGGAGACATGTAGTGGAACACAGAATATTTTGAAAGCAAAGTTCACTTTATTCTGGTTTCAGATAAAGAAATGAAAATGTCAAGTCTGAGGTTTAGACTTGTACATCAGAAGTGTTTTGATTTGTACTATTTGTTATAGCAAATAGTACTTTCTAGAAAGTTGTAACTTGCTGGACTGAGAAACTCCCATGATTTCCGCTCTTTACTGTGAGAACTGACTGTGTCAAGGATGGGTGATAGTGGTGGGGAGAGTTGAGAAAGGGGAAAGTAATACCTGATTACAGGTTTTAGGTTGACTGTTAATCAGTGTAAATATTATCGATTTTGTCATCAGCTATAATCGGTCAACTGGGTGAAAAGCTCTCTTTTTCGGTGAAAAAAGCAGCCCTCCCATGTTCTTAAATACAAATAGATTATTTAACAAGCCTTTCGTTGCATTAAGCCAGTGCTTACATATGTGATTACTGAGTGAAGTCAGTATTTTTACCATTTTGTTTAAAAGAAAAGAAATAGCAGCTCACAACATAAACCAACCAAATGATGTGTACCTAAAACACATAGTAAGGTGTGAAGTTATTTTCTATCCTGATTCTTAGACTAAGAATTATCTAGATGTCCAACGCTAAAGAAATTAACATTTATTGACACACACAAAAAAAAAAAATAATATTTCCCGACTGAGTTTTATAAATGAAATAGGTATAAAACACCAGAAAGTCCAGTAAATTATTGAGATAGTCACAAAGTATTCATGGCGAGTTCCCACTTTCACCCGTCCACGCTTGAGGGCAGACCACGTACAAGCACGTCAGCACACACGGCTATCAGACGGGCGGACCTGCCAGGCTCTCTCAGCCACCTGAATGAACCAACAGGCTCCAGAGGGAACCCGAGGCAACGAGTCAAGGCGAAGATGGAAGAGAAGCGGCTTCTTCCCAGCGCGGCCGCGGGCTGCGTGCGCCGCCGTGCAGCACCCTGGACAGCGGCCTCCCCGCCGCCCGGCCCAGCTCCCCTCAGCCCAGATCGGTCCGGCCCGGCCCAGCCCAGCTCGGCCAGGCCCGGCCCAGCTCAGCCCAGATCGGTCCGGCCCGGCCCAGCCCGGCCCAACCCAGCTCAGCCGAGCTCGGTCCAGCCCAGCCCGTCTCAGACAGCCCAGCCCAGCTCGGCACAGTTCGGTCCGGCCCATCCCAGCCCCATCCAGCCCGGGCCAGCCCAGCTCAGGGCGGCCCGGCCCGGCCTAGTTCAGCCCAGTCCAGCTCATCCCGGCTCGGCCCAGCCCCACACAGGGCCACTCACCCCGCCGCGCCCCGACAGCTTTCCCAGAAAGAGGAAGAAAACACTAAATTGCACCCTTGGTTTGATTTTTGGTTTTAGATGTTTTTGGTTTTGTTTTTTTCCCCTTCTGGAATATCCTTCAATTTTGACACAGACTGGTTGGCCAAATTCTCAAAACATAGAGCAGTACCATCTGGCACTCGGAACTGGAGAACTGTAGGTCACTGGCACTGCATTTGTCTAGTTCATTTTTATCTTTCATGCAATCGTTTTAATGTCAACCACTTCTTCCCCATCATTACACAAGTATTTCCCCTTATTCAGTCTCTGAAGGGGAAATCATTATACAGTGTATGTTTGCTGTTCTGTTCATTTTCAGCACCTTGTACACCATGATATACCCCAGACCAACGGCACACTTTGTGGTAAAGTTCAGTCAAACTAAACTGTTGATACAAAAAATTCACTTTAAGTATGTAGTTGTTCATTGTTTGGCCACACAGATTAGTAGGTCAGGTTTTAGTTAAAGCGTTACTGAAATGCCAAAGATGTCCTTACAGCAGTAGACATCTATTTACATTTGATATGCTTTTTACTTATCCAATTCAGTCTGGAAATAAAATACATTTATATTATCAGTAACTGAGTACATAACATATATATAATGAGTGTACACACACAGTTTATAACCTAGAAACAGTGGAGTCAAGATTACTGATGAGACTACTTTCCTTTTGTCAGGTTTAACAATAAAAAATAAATACATTAACTTTCCTACTTTATCCAACTGGATAGCAGGATATTTCAGCTTCTGGAGGGACTAGGGATTGATTTTTGTGGTAAAGATATGTGCAGATTACACTAACTTATTGGTGAATGGGATGTTTTAGGCATGGACTGTTACCATGAAATGATTTTGGAAGGCCCTGCTGAAGTTACAAAGCACGGAGGTGCTGCTAGGCCTTCTGCTCAGAGCGGTGATTTGTATGCATTGTTGTGCTCCACTGCTAAAGCAGGATTTGGTTCAGACTGGTTAATGTAGTGCTACGGTATTCAAGATAATCCAGTTCAGCGCAGAAACCATTCACCTGGCCCGGCTCTCAGCAAATACTCAAAGAAATGGGGAATAAAGCATGCAGTTAGTTATTTTAGGCACCAAGGAGAACACTTTTTTTCTGCCGTTTCCTGTCTTGAGAGCTAGGCCAACTAACCTCGCGCAAAAGTAGAGAGAAGACAACTACCAAGAGCCAAAGTTGGACCCTGCCTTCTAACAGAGGAAAAGAAAAACCTCTGGATCTCCCTGAGCGGTCGGTCACCGATGGCACCGAAGAGATTGGCCGCGGCTTACTGAAATGCCACCACCGTCACTTCCCAACCGAGGGCCACCGCGGTGCCCGCGGGCATCCACCTCCCTCCTCCGCCTCCGTCCTCGAGTTTCCCCCCCAGCTCCCCAGCTCTGGGCAAAGCGCCCCGAGACAAGGTCCCGCGTCCCGCTCCCGAGGCGCCGGGGAGCCCCAACCCGCCGCCGCAGCTGCCCGGTCCCCCCCCCCCCCCCCCCCCCCGCCTCAACCCCCTCGGGGCCAAGCGCCGGACGGAGCCCCCCCCGCCGCCGCTGCCCCAGCCGCCGCGCCGGGACGAGGCGCCCGTCCTCCGGGCACCGCGGCCGCCCCGGCCCCGGCCCAACCCCGGCCCCGCGTCGCGCCTCTCGCCGGCTTGGCCGCGGGCCCGCCCGGTCCGGTCCCGGTCCCGGTCGCGGTCTCAGTCCCGGTCCCGGCCCCGGCCCCGGCCCCGGCCCCGGCCCCGGCCCCGGCCCGGCGGCCCCGCGGGCAGGGCAGCGCCGTCGGTTGCCCCCGGCCCCGGCTGCCGTTCCGGGCCGCGCTCATTGGCATGCAGCCCCCGTCGCTGCCTGCCGCCAAGCCGCATCCCAGCCCGCTGGAAGCCGGCAGCCCAGCCGGAGCCAATCGCATATTCATGAGGAGGGGGAAATCCAGCGCTGCACTCCCAGAGGACCGAGGATTACTTTTTTTTTTTTTTTTTTTTTTTTTTTTTTTTTCCTCTTTTCCTCTCCAAGCTTTCCCCTCTCTCTGACACCCTTTTAGCAATGCGCTAACGGGAGCTCCCCGCCGGTATCCTCCGCAGCTCCGACTGCACCCTGAAAGCCACGGCGGCCGGCGCCAGGAGCAGAGACCGAAGCAGCCAAAACAAGGACCACGGCAGCCACAACAGAGGAGGGAGGCACGCCAGCCCGCCAGGCAGGGACAGGAAACACAGCAGGGGCTCCTACCTTACAATCCTCAGGACACGATTTCACCGAGTACTCATCCGACTGTAAATACTTCTGGAGCATAACCTCAAACTCTTCGTATTTCTCCTGAGCGTGCTGGTCGTAGCGCTGGTAAGCCTGGACGCACTGGCTGCAGGAGCCTCCCCCCCTCAGCACCACATCCAGACTGCAGTTCAAAGTGTCCGGATTGGACAACCCGGCGAACAACTCCCAAAGTGTGTAGGAATTACAAAAGGAAAGGTAAAAATCCGTCAGGTCCCAGCCGGGCGCCGGGCTCTGCCCCGCGCCCCGCGGCCGGCCCGGCCCCCCCCGCCGCCGGCACACCGCCTCCGCGTCCCCCACGCTGAAGCACTGCCCGGCCGCGGAGCTCGGGGGGGGGCACGTCTCCGGGGGCCTGGCGGTGGAGTTCCCCAGGAAAGCAGCCTTGCCGTGCCGGGGCTCGGCGGTGCCGCTGGTGCGGCCGCCGCCGCCGCCGCCGCCGCCGCCGCCGGGGGAGGGCGGGAGGGAGGGCGAGGGGGGGGCGAGGAGCCGGGGCGCGGGGGGCGCCGGCTCCCCCATGCCCGCCAGCAGCTCCGGCTCCGCGGGCTCCGGCTTCTCGGGCGGCGGCTGCTCCTTCTCTCCGGTCCCCGTGAATTTGGCCTCGGCGCAGAACCACAAGTGATCAGAGAGCAGGACTGTGAAAAACAAGAGCGATGCCAGGGACAGTCGCCATTTCTGAGCCCTCTCTGAATCCGTGAAGGGTTTCTCGTTCTCCCGGGGTGCGAACCAGATTTTTAAGCCGTCATCATACTGCCGACTGCACATCCAAGCACCCCTGGTCATATTTTGGGAACGCACAGCCCCGGCCGACTCCACCGTGAGGGCTCCTTTGCCAGTGTCACCACAATATGCATTGACTTGAAAGATTGGGGGGATTTTCTTGCCTGCCTTCCCTTCTCTCGCTCGTTCGCTCGCTCGCTCCCTCTGCCACTCTCCCCCCTCTTCTCTCTCTTTCTCCCTCTTCTTTCTTTCTTCTTTTTCTTCCTCTGAGATATTGCCGGGTTTCGCCGGTGGCTCTGCCTTGGTCTCACCACACGAAGCAGCCCCAGTCCATCCAACGCGGAGTGCCGGGGAGAAGATAAGAGCAATAACGCAGAGAGAGGAGGAGGGAGAGGAGATGGTGGTGGTAGTGGTGATAGTTGGTGGTGGCGGGGCTGCGCGGCTGGTCCTTTCCCCCTCTCACCCAGGCATGGTCAGATCGCAGCTCCCCATCTCCCTCCTGAGAAAAGCCCGCTGGCCCCGGACAGCTGCATGCCGCGTCCCCCGCTGCCGACGGACGGCTCCGGGAGGGGTCCTCGCCTCCTCTTCCTCCCTGCCGCCGCCGCCGCTCCTCTTCCTCAGCCCCGAGCCGCGGCACAGATGCCTGCACCGCTGTCTCCGTCTCCTCTTTCCCCTCTCCCCCCTCCGCTCTAACTGGAGAGACGCTGCTGCAGGGCTCCCGGAGCGCTGCCGAGGATGCTGAAGAGGAGGAGGAGGAAGAGGAAGAGGAGGAGGAGGCTGCCGGGGCCGCCGCCGCTGCTGGTGACAATGGGCTGCGGCTGCCGCCGCTGCTGCCGCCGGGCGCGGTGTCCCCGGGCGCACGGGGCGGAACTGCCTGGCTGGGGGCCCCCGATGGGCACAGGCATCTTGGGCCCCTGGGCTAAGTTGCCGCCATCTTCGTCCTGGAGAAACACTTTTTTGGGGGGAGCTCTGCCTTTTGCGTCATCTCCTCCCGCGCCGAGATCTCTCTATCCTGGCGCATTGGCAGCAGCAGCAACTCTGCCTCCTCCTGCCTGAGGAGGAGGAGGAGGAGGAGGAGGAGGAGGAGGAGGAGGGAGAGGCACTGGGGACCACATGGCCCCTCCAAAGGGCTTCCTCGGTGCAACTCTTTCTACTCGTCTCACCAAAAGGACTGCTCGGTGCCACCCTCCAGCCCTCTTCTCCTTCAGGGTCTCCTTCCCTTTGTGGCCCTGAAACAACCATGTCCACGCAGGATGGTGGCTGGAGCAGTCTGTCACCATGTCTGTCCTTGCCATAGCACATCACAAATGGCATATGAAACTCCAGGCGCTGGATCCCAGCAGGTTTTGGCCCCCACAGTAAAATGCCTGAACACAATAGCCTGTCTTTCAGTCATCGAGCTGGAAAGCGTAATGCCCATAAACCCTGAGCTGTTCCCCCAAGGGAAGTTTTGCAAAACCCTGGTCCAGCACATGGGCTGGGTAAATACTGCCAGTCTTTGTCTTTCGCCTTTTAGATGTCACTGCCTGAAGAGAGACACCGGCCATGAATCGCTGACGATCTCTGCTCAGACCCACAGCAGAGATCCCACCACCTTCTGGCCCCAAACAGCAGGGTCTCTTGTTTAAATAAACATACTGTTTGGTCACTCCTAAGTTACCTTCAGCTTGCTTGCTGATGACCCTTAATGCAACAGCACCAGAAAAACTTGGATCCCGCACAAGACAAGAGAAGGTGCCAGCTAGAGGCTGAACGTGATCGGATGAAGACCTGGAGTTACTAGATTTGAGACACCAGGTACCCTGCCTGGCCATAACATACCCAAGACGTACATTTTAATTTATCCATTGGACTGGGGGAAGGTTTAGAGACCGTACCTTTCCTTGTTCTAGAGGCTTTCTCTGTCCTGGGGTAAGGGACCATTTAGAACTGCTAATGGCCCTTGAACAAGGTGCACGATGTACCCCAAAAGGTGGCTTTTCCCTTTTCTTCAGTTAAAGAAAACTTTATCCTTAACAAACATGGACATAATCTATAAGTTGATATAGATCACTGTCAGCTCTCTAATTCAGCTTCGAAAGGTGCAGTGGGAAGAAATCTGAAACTAAAATGCATCAGAGGTGGACAAAACCTGTACTTTTCCTGACTGTTGTTAACTGAAGGGTGAACTTACCAAGGAATGTGCTGGAATTGCCATCACTTTGAGTAATAAATCAAGGCTGAATGTCTTTCAAAAGGAGATGGTATACCTCAAACAGAAGACGCAGACCTGAGGGAGGAACTGCTGAGCAAGGTTCCATGCCCTGTGTTATGCTGCGGGTCAAAGCGCATTATCATAATGGTCTCATCTGGCCTTAAAATATCCGTGAGTCAAATTCTACACTGAGCAGAAGTTATCTGTGGATTTGATTTTGATAGACTATTTAAAGACACAGAAATAAGTGCTAACATTATAAGAAAAAGTCTACAGTACTCAAATCAGAATGCATCTTTGCAATTCCCAGTCAATCAGCTCACACCATCTGCTAATGGTACATTATTAATTTTGGTCTTGAAGCTTTGATTGCAATGATTTGACATACTGGGCCTTGTACTGTATCTGCATTTTTGCAGTGCTTTCTGTTCTGGGACAAGACCATTACTGAGCTTTTGAAGGGGAATGAGAACAAATTCTCTAACATGTAGTGTGATTCATTTCAATATATTTTGCTTGCTTGGTTATGTATTTTGTAGTGGAATAGAGGGACTGAAATGGAAATACAGGGGACAAAAACAAACCACCCTAAAACAACTGGGATAAGCAACAGGTTCTTGACATCACATCTGAGATTTTCAGAATGTGCTCTATTAAGATAGTGTCACTGTCTGCATAATTATTCTCTGTTTGACAGCCAAACTCAAGGTGAAGGAAGTTAGTTTTGGAATCTGCATCTGGCAAATAGGCTTGATTTATAGATATTTTAAAATATCATTTTCCATTTGTCCTGTTGGGAAAATGAAAGGGTAATAGGCAATTTTGCAATCCACGAGGAAATTAGAAATGTTCTTTATCTCTATAGTGGAATTTTAAGAATTGGTAATGAAAAAATGCTGGTATCCAGACCTCATCCAAAACTTAATATAATAATGAATTTCTAAGTCTGTGCTCCTCTGTTTACACTTGTCTAGGATCAAAGCAAATATACTCAGCCTTCTAGGATTTTTTAGATATACTTGGCTTCTCAGAAAAATCCATTTTCATGTCATGCAATATTTTCACACATTTCCCAACTTTTGTCTGGAAAAATAGAGTGAGAGTTCTTTTTCAACACCTAGCAATAAACTATAATAAGACATTCAGCATTCCTGAAATAAGCGCGTCCTTGCTTTTCCAGTGACAGCTTTCTGTAACAGAGAACGTGTCGTGCAGAACTGTTGTTTTGCCTGTTACGTTTCCCCCAAAGCCCCATTCCCTCTCCACCTCGCACCGTGAGTAACTTACAACGTTAGTTGCAGCAGCTGGTTCCTGATGGCTCTGAACAGATGCAGTTCAGTTCTCTGGTGCCCCTTAGTGTTAGGTCTTGGAGCTCAAGGGAAAAACATAAGGCTATAAAATAATATCTGCAAATCAGGAAGCTGATTGCATGCGGTGGGGGAAAAAACCTGAAGTATATACTGTAGATGCTTTCTCACAAAGCTCCTTCAAAATTTTGTTATCATAAATCCAATCTAAATAACAGAATTTTATTTAAACTAGGTTAATGGATTATATGAATGTGAAGAAAAAGGAAAAGCTTTCCTCAAAAATACCATTACAGAATATCATTCCCATATTCATCATTCATCCTAAATAACTCTAGTGGTGCAAAATACTGGCTTCACTTTGAAAATGCGCATTTTATTGGGAATAGTTATTACCTGTGTTCCAAAGCTTGGCAAGTGTGAGGAACTCATGGAAGTCTGTCTCCTTAGCTGGTGGAGTCACAAGATTTTTCACAGACAGATCTCCTTAAAGTAATGTATTTCACTGTCAGCTCTGCCATACAGTGCTTCAATCAATACAATCAGAGCTGATGTTCTTTAATTATTTGACTCATAATATGTAAGATAGCCAGTTTGTCGATCACTGAGGACAAAGTGTAACAGAATGAGCATTCACAACATTCAAGAGACTTGAAGCTATTGCTTAACCTACATACCATGTTGTTTCTTTGTGAAAGGACTTTAATTTACCAAGCAGAAATAATTCTTGACATAACATGTTCGTGGTAATAAACACTCACCAGAATAGAAGGCTTTACTGTTTCAAAGTAAATATTCTTCATTTTTTGCCTATTATCATGCATACAGTTTCTGTACATAAGTTTCCTGACTTAGTCTCTTGCTTTTTTTTGATTTTTTGCATACAAAATGGTAAGGTCTGAAGATCTGAGTATAGGATTTTCAGATAATTTTAACGGGTGTTAGAGCCATGTCTTGTCTTTGTAATGTATATTCTTTAGATAAGAAAAAAAAAATGTAATTGCTAAGTAGCACTTCTTTTTATAAAATTTTGCAGCAGGCTATTTTTAGAATAGTAGATTTCATTTTATTTTGGGTTGACTGGTTCTACTGATAGAAGCAATTGTTACAACAATTATTAACAGAAGTCCTCAGTTAAACCCTTGCACTGGAGTGTCATTCAGCACTTAATACCAGGCAAACATTATCAGGCCCTTTATTAGTTCCTCTTATATTAATTATATTTTACAGGTTTAAAAGTTAATATTCAATAGGAAAACCTATACATAATTTGTAGGCAAAATAATATGTCAAGTACGTTCTTTAGCATCCTCAGAGTTGTATAGTTTTTGTTTTATTTTGACTTCTTAAAACAAATTGTGAGTCTCATTTTACCCATTACCTGGGAAGGGACTCAGAGATTTAATTCTCTATTTGCTAAGAATAATATCAATGGTGGTTGTAAGACACAAGCAAGTTAAGAACACTGAAGTATTAGTTTTATTTCCCATCACACTGCTAATGTTTTAGTTTCCCATTCATTGTTTTTCAGAAAGTTGAATTAGTGTGAGAAAGCTTCAGGCACCTGGTCCTGATTGCCCCGAAGCAATGGGAAATTTATGTTAGTCTTAGCAGGCACTGAAGTTACTACTCCCTATTCAAACAGTTCTAATTCCGATTTTAAGATTCTTGCATTCTCCTTTGTTCCCACTTTACACATTACCTTCAATATTCTCCCTTTGGCTTGATTTTTTTTTAAGCTTTTCTTACAAAATTAGAGGATTAATTGTCACCCAGTAAATTACAAAAGTTCATCAGATTGGATTTTAAAAGGCTGTGCTGTACAAACTTGGAAGGTACTGATGTCGTTAAGTTGATTGAATTATCTTGCAGATGTTTGCTCTGTATCCTATGAGAATTCTTGTTAGAGAATAAGAACATGTTTTTGTTTGTTGACATTTTCAGCCATGGAACAATGAACAGATAACATGGGATCTGGAAGTCCGATAATTTCTCTCCAAAATTTGTAGGTCAGCTTTATCATGACATCTTTATAATGAGAGCTCAGTCATAATATTACATCCAGCTGGTATATTTGGACATGAACTGAAATGAACTGAGGCTATTCTTCATTAACTTAAGCCATCAAACAAGTGAAATATAACTTTTGCACATGACTGCAGCAGGAAGAAGATAATATAAATGTCTCACACAAATTAGCCTATGCCTGTTAGAGTAGGGTCTGATCCAATGCATGCTGAGACCAGAGGAAAGTTTGCAATGGGTTTTCAAACCAGGCTTGTAGAAAGGATATAGACAGAAGAATAAAGATTCCCCCCATATGGGGATGGAAGAAAAAGGATTGAAAGAACCACCAAAAGATAGATTACAGATTTTAAAATATTTTTTTCATCCTTTCCCTCTCTTACTGATTGTATATATTTATTGTTTTCTATAAATGTTATAGCCTGATGATGCTTTTATAGACATCAAAGACATCTTTTCGTCTTTTTTGCTTGGTTGCCTTATAGATATTCCAGCCCTTCCTTGTGTCAAAATTCAACTCATAGGAAAGAGATAATACTTGATTTTTCTCAGAAATACTCTTTTATAATGTTTTTATTAAATAAAATTGAAAAATATGTGCACTATGTAAAAAGTCTTAAATTCTGGTTGATCAGCCAAATAGTTTTAATTTGTTCTTTCTCACCCTCACTCAAAAGAAAAAAAAATACCTTTAGATATAACCTCACTGTTTAATTCGTAGTCTAATTTTATGTTTAAGCATGTTACTGTAGAATATTTTTTACCAGCTTAAGTTATAATGCCTATATTAGGTGGTATGATGCTGCTATTCCAGAATTCACACTAACTTGCATTTGTAGCTGTGTTTCCACCCGTGTCTGTGGTATGAAGAATGTGGAAAAGATAGAAATAATCGGTTTAGAAATAATGTATGTTACCAAGTAAATTTCACCCTATTTATTACCCCATATTTTATTCCACTTTCCTGGAAAATATGCCATCCTAGAAAACTCTCTTTCAGACTCATCATGTGAAAGTTCGGTAGTGTCTTGATGTTTCGAGTACTCATGTCTGCAGTGTGAGTTTTAAATGCATTCATGACTGTCGGCATGCAGGAGAGAGATCTAGCAGATTCTGCCCTGAGGTTACCACATGTTGGGATTTCTTCTTTTGACCAGAATAAATACCCTTACTAATAAACCACATGTAATTATGTATAGTTTTGATATAGAGCTTGACCATAGATTGAATAATCACCAATGTAATATATATATATCTATATATCTCTCCTCAGCAATGTAAACAATTTTCTGGAATTTTTAATGTCATCTACCCTTGGCTGTCTAGACTTAAGCATCCAGTCAAAGCTTATCCTTTCATCATCTTGATAATAAAAATACGTAGCTACCTCCAGAGCACAGCTCACTCCATCCTTAAATAGGTGTCTAAGACAGTCATGCTTGTATGGCAAGTCATCTTCCATCATCTCTTTCCACTGATTATGGAAGAAATATCCCTGATCAACTTTAAATTGTTGCCTATTGAACCTAGCTTTAATTTTCTAAAAGCTAGGCAGTAATTTTAAGTGAATCATCCAGGTTTCTAGCTTTGTCTTTGTGTCCTATAAGAGATTCTTCCTGAAGAAAAAGCTGTAAACAAGTGTGGAAGTACATATTTGAGACTTTTTTTTCTCTTTCCCTTCATACCAACTTTTTGTTGTTGTTGATTACTAGGAAAGTAGACATGAATGAACCATACTTTGACATTCTGTATTTTTTGACCCAGGACTGTATCCTTTTCCACTGAACTGTAATATCCTGCCTTCTGCCAAGTGGCTGCAATGCCATCTGCCAGCCAGGGAGAGAGAGGGTGGGGGTTTTTCTCTCTGCCTCCCCTGCCTTCCAGGGTATTCCTGTGTAGAAAGCATGTGAGTCAAGTTGTAGGATGACTCAAGCTCCTGTGGTCTTCTTGGAGTCATCCCACAATCAATTTAATGTGTCTGACCTGAAGGTAAATGTCTCCTTTTGTCTGCAACATCACCAGCAACTCTCTAAATGCTTTGGCTTCTCTTCCACATGCCTTGTGAGAGATTCAGAGAACTGAGTTCAGGCTGCAAATAAAGAGCTCCTAAGCTTTTATTCTATTTCCACCCTTCAGATGGGGCATGGTTCAAGTAAAGCATCCATTCCCTCTGCCTCAGCATCTCTATTTGTAAACAGGGGAAGCTGGAAGAATTAGCTAATGCCTGCAAAGTGCTGTTTTAAATAACAAAAACAATGAATTCACCTCTTGATGGGCTACTATAGAGGCAAGAATATTGTATTATTTCTTATCTCATTTAGCTCTTAAGGACTCAATATTTGTTATTGTTTCAAATCAAGTTGCTCTCCCTTTCTAAGTGGCATACATACTTTTGTGAATAAACAAATATTTTCTACAAAAGGGATCTTGTTCAGAACATTCTCAATCTTAGAGTAAATGAACAGTATTTCCTTCCTAATTTTCCAGTAAAATACATTACTTGATATTTGGTGATATATTACATTTTCATTACATTACATTACTGGGAAAGCAGGGCTGTATTTTCATGCTTTTTTCATGGAGGGGCAGGGAAGACAGAGAAAGGAAATGTAGTTATACTGAGTACTTTAGTCTCCTAATTAGTTTCACTGGGTCCTAAATTTAACTCCTGCATTCTGTTGAAGTTCAATTTTCTTCTCTTCCCTTTCATCTTGTTCTCTTTTTTGATTCGGGAGGCAGCTCCTGACGGCCGGCTGTGGCTGTGTAACGTTGACTCCCTCCTGTAGCCCCAAAGCAAATACAACTTCCAGTCCATTACCTAGCATATTCAGTCTTGTTAGGGGGAGGCAGACAGACCCTAAGTGCCACCATTAGGGCTATAATTTGCTTGAGGCCACAAATACGGCTGGCCCAGGGCCAGTGGAAGTGCAGTGTGTGTTGCTGAGGTGACCGTGAGTTCACAGACCATCGTTTCATACGGTGTTGGCTGGCTCTGCTGCATAAGGGCTGCATGAAACAAAAAAGAGAGAAAACACTTCAGAAGGGCAATGATCTTCAGCTTCTTTCTGGTAGTTCTCTTTAAAAAAATAGTGCAATTTCACTGTGTCATTACTTTTTTTTTTTTTTTTTTTTTTTTCTTATAATTACTCGTAGGAGAGAACTGGAAAGCCTGAATTACAGACCAGAATCCCTTTTAATACCCAAAGAAAAATGCAAAAATGGAGGAGTGATCACTGATATACTTTAGATACCTAATTTAACACTGACAGAGATTTCACTAAGATAAGACAGTTAATCTCTCCGAAGTCCTTCCTTACTGTAGAGAGTTAAGGTCTTTTGCAGGGAACAATTTTAGACCCTTCGCTGCCTCACCCTGCAGAAGAACTTCTTTCTCTGTTCTCTGTCCACCAAGCCTCAGGAGGGAGCTGGTTTATATTGGCACCTAAAGCAAGGTTTAAGACTACTCTCCAGAGTCTCTGATGTGCCGGGCACGTACATTAAAATTACGAGAAGGTATAATAGACATACAGGATCAGGAAGGGTGAAAGTGTTATGGCAGTAAAGACATAGTTAAGGAGTAACCAGTGAGGACACAATAATTCATAGTGACATTACTGAAAATTGGAGACACCCATTTGAAATGGAAAACTATTGTTTTTCTTTTTCCTTGATATTTATTTAAAATGAATGTTTCTGGCTTCCTTATTTATCAACTGCTGTGAAAGTTGTGCTCTTCTTTCTCAGTCTGAACTTTATTCAGTGACTGGCTTGAATAAGCAGGACAGATTTGGGAGTTCAAAACAGTGAAACTTCTGTTACTCATAAAAGGTGTCAGGACAGACCAAATTAAGTCATGCTTTGACCTTCAGGTTTTAAATTTACCAGTAAGTGGATATATTCCTGTCTTAAGGTATTTTAAAAACAAAACAACCTAGATAGGTTGAGAAGTGGCACAAAGAAAGGACAAGAATAGTGGAGAATTTATTTTGCTTCATATATACAATGGTGTGGAGAACTTAAAGTTCTTGATGAAAGATTCCATCCAGAAATGTGGTTAGGACTTGAAAATTTCATAATTTTTCATAGCCTTCTGGCAAAAACTTGATTTTTTAATTGTAATTTATCTAACATTCAGATAATTAAGCTACAGCTGAATGAGTACTCCAAAAATTATGGGATATTATTAATATTAATAGTTTCAAAAAAGTTATTAAGATGTTAAAAGCTAACCAGATGTTAGGCAGTATGTCAGTGATTGAAATGTTTACGGTATTCTACTGAGGCACAAAACCGGTCTATGTACTTTACATAACTTCAGTTTAGAGGCTTTGTTATATTTCCTAGGCAACTTTCTCAGTCTTTAGGTGCTGTAACAGTAGAAGCATATACACTGGTGATTCTTGGGAGAAGCAGGAGTAATTTCATAGTAGTTAATTTTATCCCAATGAAGACTTTTCTTCTACTTGCCAAAGGAAAAAAAGGAAAGGCTTGCTCAGGGTGATTCAGAGCATGTAAGTTTAGTTCTCCAGTGCCAAAATAATTTGGCCCTTCCCAAGCTGCTCCAGCGTGGGACACCCCCGCATGCTGCAATCCTCCCAGCACTGAATTACAGCAGCAGGGCTACCTTTTCCCATGAGACCCCGGCCTTCTGTGGGCACAAAACCTTGCTCATCTGAGCAGGAGCCACAGGCCATAAATCAATGTCTGCTCCACCGTAGATCTTCATGGGTGGCAGGGGGGGCCGCCCTGCCGTCTCCCCACAGGATACAGGGGGGTCTCTGCTCTGGCACACCTCCCCCCTCCTTTCTTCCTCCGTTCCTCCACTGACCTTGGTGTTCATGCAGCTGCAGCAACTCCTCCTCACAAGTCCGACTGCCCGTCACCACGTCCCTTCTTAAATACGTTATCGCAGAGGCGCAGCTGATTGGCTCAATTTCCCAAACAGAAGTGGAGCTGGCTTGGAGCTGGGGGAGCTTCGAGAAGCTTCTCAGAGGGGGCTGCCCCGATAGCCCCCTCCCCTGCCACCAAAAAACTCCACCATTCACTCAACCCAGGACATTTATGAAAATTAAAGCTTTTAATTTCACAGACGCATTTGAGGATGGTGCTCCTGGTTTAATATACAAAATTGTACATGCACAACCTTTTTTTCCCTGAAGCACCAGTGCAAACAAGATCCTAATGAAAAGTTATTTTTTAGGCATTAACTGTGTCTATTAGTAATTTTGCATTATGAAGAATGAAAAATATATGTTCATCATAAGCACAGACACCTCTTCTTGGGAAGAGATGGAAAATATAGTCTGCTCTTGACTATGAGCAAATGCCACAGCTTATGCACCTCACTTCCTTGTAATTATTGATACCATGAATTTCAAAACTTCTAAGCCATTGAAAAGCAAAAAGCACAAATCTAAGGTGAATTTAGGAATTTCCTCCCCTTCCACACATGTACTATTCCAGGCTACCTTCACAGCAGAAGATCTAGATTTCCCCATCTGCTTTGAGGCTTTGATGAAGGAGCTTCGTCTTCTGAAAATATCTCTATAGATACTGTGCATACACTGTCCAAACATACTTAATTTTGGGCAGCAGGAAAAGCAAGGGAATGTGAAACCATCCTAGGGTTCACAGTAGATTTTCTCATATGGAGTTAAGCTTCCTCAGTTGTTCCTAACTTAATAGTTCTTCAGTTCCTAAACTAATCAGTGCTTGCGCCCCAAGGAGGGGCACAAGCATTCTGTATGCAGCAAAAAGTGGTTCTGTCATTATTCTAATGTTACAACAAGCAAACATTCAATACAATTTTAGTACATAAACATTAAGGAAAAATAAGGTATTGCAGATACAAACTTGGATACTCTGTTACTAGGTTGTTTCCCTCAGTGGAGGTTATAAGAATTTCCCAAGTAGCATCTCTGTTCTCATTCTAGACACGGAAGAGTTATTCAGAGTGGATAATACACAGACAGTTTGGCTCTTATTAATAATTCAAACAATTGTATTCTCAGTTCTGTTCTTAATTACAAAACAAACTAAACAACATCAATTTTGAAAGGAACTTATAATTCTTGGATGTGTTTCTCTACAAATATCCTGGTGAGACATCTGCCCGGATAAATATTTCTCAAAGCTTTCCTTTAAATCTAAGGTGGCAAGGTGGGGAGAGTATGAGCTTTGTTATTAATTAAAACTATCTGCATTAATTTACAAAAAGCTAATTCCTTTGCTTGTATAAAGCCTGAATTTCTTGTTATGTTTTGCATTCCCTTAAATAAGCTAACCGTATTTCTGCCTCTTTAATTTATTGTTCACCTCAAAAATACATGTATTTAGAAAGATTAATCAGAAATACAGTGCTGAAGACATACATATCATATTACTACACCTTCATGCAATCATCGTTGGCATACATCCATTGTAATTTTATCTGCAGATCTTTATCATCTGAGTATCATACTCAAGGCTTAAACTACTGATGGACATTTTTCAGAAAGCTGCAAAATACACGTAAAAAAGATATGAAGAACAATCATTCTATAAAAAAGTTTGCCATGATATTTTTTTTTTTTTATTTTCTTCTTCTTTATAAATCCATTTGTCTTTTTCTCTCCAAGCATGGAAAAAAGTGTGTGGCTATGAAAGTTACAAGTTAGATCTGGGGAAATTAATAGTGAAGATTACTAAAATATATTGAAAAAATTGAGACAGTTCAGTGGAATGCTGTCCTGGTTTTGGCTGGGATAGAGCTAATTTTTCTTCTTAATAGTTAGAATAGTGCTGTGTTTTGGATTCAGTATGGGATTTGGTATGAGAAGAATGTTGAAAATATGCTGATCTTCTCGATTGTTGCTAAGAAATCAAGGACTTTTCAGCTCGCCATATCTGGCCCATGCATGGGTACACAAGAAGCTGGGAGGGAGCATGTCCAGAGCAACAGACCCAAACTGGCCAATGACATATTCCATATCATGGAACATCATGCTCAGTATATAGAGGAAGGGTGGCCAGGAAGGGAAGTCTCTCTCTTCCAGGATTGCAGTTTTGGGATTTTCTCTCTTCCCAGATCGCTAGCCAGGAACGGGCTGGGTGTCAGTCACCAGGTGGTGAGCAATCATGTTGTGCATCACTCATTTGTATTTGCTATTATTACTATCATTATTCTCCTTCTTATTTTAATTTTGTTTTATTTCAATTATTAAACTGATTTTATCTCAACCTACAAGTGTCCTTACCTTTACCCCTCCAATTCTCTCCCCGACCCCGAGGCAGGGGAGGGTGAGCAAGTGGCTGCATGGTGTTTGGCTACCGGCCAGATTTAAATCATGAGAAGTACCACATATTTTTATTATTATGTTTTAATTGGGTTATAGTATAAGTGAGTGATAAAAGTGATGAGTAAGATGTGAGATGACAATAGTGCTTGTTGGGACTACAGTTGCCATTGAAATATCTTCATAATTACTGTGCTGGACACCACAGTCCACATTAAAATAAATAAAAAAGTTTTCATGCAAGGCTTTCCTTGGTGGCAATGCTAATTTAATATCACTCCACCATTTCTTCCTCAAGGTGCTTTTTCCTGTCCCGTCACTTGGTTCATTGCTCTGTTCCTCTGGGCCAATGCAACCGCTGTTCTGTAAACTGATCTTGTGAAATGGTGATAGTAACCCAATTCATTTCAGTAGTGCAGTTTATTAGCTCATTCAACAACCTGTTGGTATAACTAAGTGCAACACAAGTCAAAATGCAGTGCAGTGGCAGTAGCTTATTATTAAACAGCTTTGTTGCTGAGGAATTGTATTTTCAAGCTAACCCTGAGAGAGTTTTCTTGTGGAAAACAGAAATACAAGTTTGCTTCAAATATCTTTTAACATATATGCATGAAGGGCCCTCAAGTTTTAAACCTAGTAACATATAATGAAAAGACTATGTTTGTTTAAAATGAAGAACTGAGAGTATGCAATGAGTGTAGAAGTGAAAGGCTATTTCAAGTGGGAGAACATATAAGGACATAAGATGAGGTGGAAAACTAAATTCTGGGGTGTTTTTACTTCCTCAAAAATTTGGAAGAAGATTTTGGTTTCTTTAGCTTACTTCCAAATAAATTTTTTAAGCAATTTCTTTATTTTATAGACATAATACTTTGGGTTACAGTTCCAGTAAGTAGCCTGATTAATTCACTGCACTGGTCCTTATTGGCTTATTTTTTCTCCTGTTATCACCCCATCTTTACTGTATTTGGCAATATTCCGCTGTACCTGAGCAAACGTATATTGCAAAGCAAAGCCAATTATTAATTTGAATTCTTAAATAACTGCTTTCTATGAGTTCATGGACCCTTCCTAGAGATTTTTAACTAACTTAGTTTCCAGCACAAACATTGACAGGTAATGAATGATGAAACAGGAAATACAGAGAAGCATTAGTTGGACAGGCTTCATAACCCTGGAAGAAAAACCACATCCTGTGTCCTGTCTGAACAAACATGCTTTGACAATATAAAATTTCTGAATAAGCTGTCAAATGTGGAAAGTAATTATTAAATACATATGAATAACAAACATGTGGGGAGCCTGTGATCAGTTCAGAAAATCTCTCTCAGACATGAAAAACAAATCTAGTAAATAGTGCATTATTATTCATACAGACCTAATTATACATTAGCACTTTGTTAGGGATTTTACAGCTATCTTGTCTGGTTTTGCTACATCTGTATAAATTCACCTTTTTCCTCCTTGCTATACAGATATGTCTTACATCATTCCCCTCCTCCCCTTGTCTCTTTATAAAGGCAGACTATAATAGCATTGCTGCTTGAATAACAGGGCACTTTCATTATGTGCTCATAAAGATGGTTTGCCTGATTTTTTGTGTGAGCAGAACCATTGACATGCTCTGTAAGGATTCTGAGTAGAACACCTTGCAGTACTCTAATTTAAGGAACATAAATTACTGAGCAAAGTCCGTATCAGTCAGGAGTAGTTGCAATCACTGTGTTAACAGCTCCTTTTTTCACTTCTCTTAACCAAGAACCACTGCAAGAGATTACCTGTTTTGGAAAACATCTTTGGAATGGTTCATGCAACCCACTTATTCCTTCCAAGAATTCACTAGCCCTATTACTATAATTGGATTGCTTGGACTATGAGTACTAACTACACGATATATATGTTTCACTAAGTCTGTGCTAAGAATATGAAAGCTTGTTCTCTACTCATCCTTCCAGTTACATTCATAGTGTCCCAAAAGGAGGCTCCTTGTCTCAACTTCTAGTCATCTGGCATAGACCCTGTGACCTCACAAAATGTATTCCACAAGACTTATACACTCTCCTTTGGCCCATGCATGGCAGACAAGTTTTACCCACATGCACCACATGCCCAAGATCGGCAGTCTGTGCTGCGTGTATGTGCAGGGTGCACGTCACCTTGCACACACAATACCTGTCCCCCAGAATGGAGATTTGGCGCCCGGGAGACAATATGCCACTGGTGGGGCATGTGGGGCAGCAAACAGGATGATCAGTAGTGGGTGCAGAATATCCGTGTTCCACAATCATTCTCTGCAGGGAGCTCTGGCCATCCTCTAAGTCCATCCCAGAGGAGAAATGAGTTGCCATCACCATCTGAATCTTTGCTGCCTCTGACTATCCAAAGTCTTCTCGGGAAGTCCTTATGGCCTGCACTGTTAGCTACGCCAGTGAATCCCACCACACCAAATACCTCAACATACTCTGCTCTCCACAGGCGAGGCAAAAGGTTAAACCTTGGTTAAATGATCACCCTGTGTGTGGTCCTTATTCTGTTCTTCTCGATGGCAGATGTTACCTAATCATTACAGTTGTGAGTTCTGAAATCACATCAGGACAACTTCAGACTCTGCTCACTTCAGTCCTGATGGGATTCAGAGAAGTGTGCATTCAGCCATCTGACTGAAGAAAGGGTAGTCTTGAGAGCCAGCTTGGACAGTATAGTCCTTAATGCTAACTGGATTGTCAACTCCTGCTCTACTTTATACCCAAGGATGCTTACAGGCCATTCTGACAGGAAGCATCATAGTTGGACAAGACCCTTCAGCTCTTGTTTGTCCATCCCAGAAGTGAGTGGCAGGGGGATGGAAATGTGAATGTAGCCATATGAGCAGGATATAGCTTCACCAAAGATCTCAAGAGCAACTGGAGAAGCAATACAGTGAGGCCTTTCTGTCTTCCCTCAACAGCTGTCAAAAAGTGGATCTGATACCTCTTCTTCTCCCACACTTCTCACACTGCCAATTGTTGCCAGTTCCTGGCTTCTCCACTCAACTTTCCATGGTCTTTTTTTCAGAGAGCCTTTCTGCCCACATCCTTCCCAACCCTTCCCCCTTTCCTAAGAGCTAGAGAGTCACAGCCTGCTTGCTGCTCTTGTCTTGATTATTGATCTTTATCCACAGTGTTTCTTTGTCTCCTTGCTTTCCTCCACATTTTACACAGACAAATAATTTCTATCCTTCCCCTGCTATAGGTGCTTAACATGCAGGGCACTGTCATGCCCAAGACTCTTGGCTATTCTCTCCATTCTCCTCCCATCAATCTCCTCCTTCTATGTCTTTGATCTCTGTATCTAGACCACCTCCACCAAGATAACTGCACATCCCAGTAGACAGTGACTTCTATTTTAGCAAAGGTTTTAACGCAAATCTGAACTATTTATAAACTTTGCTTTATAAAAAAAGGTCAGGATTTAGGAATAGGAAAAAGCATGCAAGAAAGCTATCCAGACTTTGTCAGCTGCTGTTTTCTTGACTTCATTTTGGCTGGTGGGCTGTCTGTTGAGGTGACTTCCTTCCCTCCTTCAGGTACAGTGTCTGTCATTGTGTTTGCTGCCTGGTGTCAAAAGGCATTAGTACTAGTCTCCTGATCTGAACCCAGAATACTGTCCCTTCACTTCCACTCCTTTACAACAAGTATAGAAAACAAAAATATAGATCACTCCCCACTGCTTCTCCTGGGTGTCTCAGCTTGATCCCAGGTGGAGGGTAGTTATGGCAGCTATACCAAACTGTATCAGGTCAGTGGTTATGACTGTAGGCCCTGACACATGCAGCCTTCACTTTTTTTCAAACAACTTGACAAGCCCAAAATTTTGCAGCTTATCTACATGTAGAGTCAATGGGAGGTCTTTGATATTCTTCTCACCCTTGTCAAACAGCTTTCTTACTGCTTTTCTTTCAAAATAGATGAGACTTGTACAAGATAATGTATTCTAGATGAAGTAGCAGCACTGACTTCTATCAGGGAATTATAATATTCTCTACCTTATTCATTGCTTCTTTGCTTATGCAACCTACTATCTTGATTATTTTTGACCACAGATGCACACTGAGTTGTCTGCAGTGTTAACCTGGTACATTTCTCATTTTGATGAACTTAAGTTTTCAATTCTGTGAAATATGTGAGTAATTGAGTTTGGGTTTTTTTTTCACATCCAGGGTGCATTATTTTGCATTTGAGTTACATTATATGGCAATTAAATATTACTAATTAAAAAATATAAATGTCCTACCTTGTTCAAATAGGTAATTTATGTCCTCAGTATTTACTGTGATTTTCTTTGGTCTTGACTGTCCTATACGACTTTATCACTTTTGAGAAACACAAGGCCACCACCAACAATAAAAAGATGTGACTTCTACTGTAAAATATGTGTTGGTGAAAACAAAGACAAGAATATTCTAACACTTGCTACAACTGTGCTTATGCACAAAGAGAATTGATCGCTTCATGCAACTTAGAGTAGATGAACAAGTGCTTCTGACATAGCAGGTGTGTTTGTTGGCCTCTCAACAGGACATAGGAAAAGGATACTCAATTGTTCTCAATTAGTTTACAGTCTCTTAACCAAACTGGAGACTTTTCTTGTACCCATCACCAGAACGTACACATCTTGGGAGGAGAAAATTAGCTAATACTCATAATGTTAAAAATATATACATGAAGATACATAAACCCCCAATTAAATAGCATCCGTCTGACTCAGAGATGTTTATTTTACAAAGCCTATTTAATTTCATTCCAGTGTCTGTTCACCCAAAACATACAGAAAGACACATTCTTACTTTATATTTCTCTGAGCATTCAGAACAGTTACTTCCTCTATGAACTCTTAATACCTGAGCACTCCTTGGAGGGTGGGATGGACACACATTTTACAAACATAGAAGGAAGAAAGGCCACTTCCATGAAGGGCTTTACTTCTGCACAATCCTAGTAGAAGATAAGTTTCTATCCTTTCTATAAAATCAGTCCTCCCTTTTTTTTAATTTTTATTAATCTCATCTTTCCTCATTATTTAAGGTCTGCAAAAATAGTCCCTTCAGGATTTATAACGTATCTCTTTTTTAATTTATTTTTTTCCAGTGAAGCTCAACTCTATCACAGAAAGTATTTTTCTAAAGCAAGACACTGAAATTCATAACCCTTCTATAACACAATTGACCCAAACATCCTATAACTTCCTTACATTTTATCTAACCAGGTCATTAGCTTGATTGATTTATCTCTTTTTCTGCACACCTAATTATTTTGAGAATGTACAGCATCTCTACTTGTCAAGTATTATCTCTCATTTTGGTTTCATTTAACTTCTGGAACTCCTCTAATAGTACCTTCAAATATGTCTTCAATCATGTTCAGAAACTTTCTATTTTTGCTGGTTCTTTCTCTGAAATTAAAATTTTACATAGGTGAAAAATCTCCACAGTTTTTACAGAGGAACAATATTTTATGGGGAAAAAGTAGTAAAGGAAATTAACTGTTCAGAATTATAGCATCTGTGAGAGCTAGTTTTCAATCTGACTAAAATCCCAAGTGGATAATACTGCATTGATTTTATGAAGCAAAAATTAAAATACATTTCTGAAAAAAAAAAAAAAAAAAAAACAAACACAAAACAAAAACATAAAAGGAAAGGAACAGACTGAGAAACTAGCAAAATACTTTTCATAATAAATTAAGATCTTACAAGCAGTTTAGCCAAAAAAGGGTTCTAGCAATTTATAGTATGATGGGGGAAAAATGAGTTGGAAACAGAATCATGTCATGAATGACATGGCTATATTTGTTTTTGTTAGTTAAGCTTAACTGTTTGAGACATCTGCTCATGAATTTGATGGATGATGCACATTTGTTGAAAGGGACTAGATGATTGTCTTTAGCTATTGCTAAGAATCATATTTGACATATTTTCCATTGAATTTCCTAAGAGTTTTTTAAATTTTTGAGTTGATACCTAACATGGTTAAGTAAACTTATTGCTGCAAAATTTCATGTTTGGAGTGATAATTAAACACAGTAATTATTACAGATAAAGATATACCAAAGATCTTAATTCACTCTTGTGTTCCATAGAAGAAGGAGCTGTATCTTTCTAATTTATTTTTTTTTTTCAGTCGCATGCATAGAAATGAAAGCAAAAGCAATATAATGAAAACCAAATAATGCCAAATACAAAAGTCTTGCTGGTATTTTAAAGAGTTTAAATTATTAAAAAGTCATTATGATTTCTGATTTTCTGTCAAAACATACAGGCCACTAGATGTTTTTTTGCCTAGACATGTAACACTTAAGTTTGATCAAGCTGATTCCTGAGTTATGATTCATCTGATCAAATGCAGATGACTACTTTACACATATTTCTATCTGAGCTGGTCACCTTTAGGTCTCACCATAGTCACTGCAGAGAAGTAGACACTTTGACAAAAAAAAAATTATCTTTTCCTGAAGTAGGTATCTACATCAACTTGGATGAATCTCACTTTGGCAATGTTTTTTCTCCCCATTGAATTTAAATTAGTCTTCAGTGACTTGTATGGATGCAGATGTTCTACACTGCTACTAAAAAAAAAAAGTAAATGAAACTGATTTTAATCTTAGTCTGCTTTGTTTTGTGCGTTCATTTACACCATCAGTATAGCTTATTTTGGCCAGTATTAGCAATAAAAGCAGAGCATAATTATTTCTATTAAATAATAAATTCATTAAAAACAAACAAACAACTTATTAAAGGTTTATTTCTGTGGTCTCTAGTACAGAAAAAGTTCAGGTAGAGTCCAAATAAAGTTTAACTAGGGAACGTGTAACCTCACTCCTTAGAGTTATTGCATTATAAAAGGATAGAGGTAAAACTGTAATGATGTAAGTCACAATGAACCAAGAGGAAAGAATGCCATTTTTAAAAAACAAAACACCAGCTGAAAAATATGTGGTCATCCACCTTGTACTATCTGTAGGATTTTGAGATTTTTGTGTATTTGTTTTGTGCTGTGTGCAACTTTAAAGGAAACTTGTGGCCAAAGAAAGTAATAAAAAAGTTATAAGCAAGGCTTTAACTCCACTGCACAATATAGTACCATTTTTAAAATTATGTGCATTGCTTTATTAGTGTTTTTTTTCTATTGAGTATGAAATATTTTCAGATACGAAAATCTATATGAAAATCAATATGGTCAATTCAAAAGTCTTAACTAAAAGATATGAAGAGGAATATACTACAGAATTAAATTTAAAAACTGAAATCGAAGTGAAGATTTGTGCATTTTCTTTTGTTTAAAACAGTCTTTACAAAACACAAATTTTTAATTCCAATGAGTTTATTTTCTCAATATGCAAGATGTCTGGCTTGTAGGCATTCTGATCAACTGGACTAGATTTAATGTTCGGGTTTTAATATCTTAAAAATATCAAGATTATAGATGGCCTGACATATTTTTACCCTAATCTTGGGAGGTGGTGAAACAAAGATTTCTGTGAGCAAACTGATTACTCCTTCAGATCCCACAGAAGTTGTCATGATGAGTCAGACCAATTATTTTTTTTGGAGTGAAATTTCCAGAATGTCTCAGTAAATTATGAGTCCTAGTTTCATTTTCCAATTTAATTTCAGGATTATTATTTAAATATTTGTGATACTTCTATGCTGTAAACAACAAAAATCTTGTCTTTAAGTGCTATGGCAATAACTACAGGTTTTCAGGTCTAAGTTCCTTTTGCTTTTGCAATTACCTGTCTCCAGGAAATTCCAGAAAATTTCCTGCAACTGTCTCTTTAGACAGTATACATTATTCTGTTTAGCATATGTAGAAACTAGGCTTGCAAAACAGAGGAAAAATAAGACAGGCTGACAGGATGTGACAGACATAAAGTAAAATGATATTTAGTCAAAATATTTCATAGCTTTTTTTTTCCTCAGAATTCAGCTGAAAATTTTCAATCTTATTCCTATTCAATCAATGTCAAATAAAATGATAGCAAAATAATTTTTTTTTTCTTTTCAAAAGAAAAAAAAAGTAGTGATAAGATGCAAGCTTTAAAAGTTCTTGAAAAAAACCCACAATATTTCTCATTCATATGTTAAAAAACAGTCCGGTTTAAGTGATCTGGTTCTTTCAAAATATGATTTAAATTAAAATCAATTAAAAGCATAGGATGAGATGAGAGAAGCAACAATGCATCTGCCTAACACTGAAGTATGTCTCTTGTAACAATCAGCTCTAAGTCTGGGATCTGAGTAATACAGATGGATTTTTTTTCTTAAATTATTTAACTATTGATGAAAATGGATTTGCAGGCAAATTAAAGTTTGGAGACCTGAAAAGACTCATGCAGGTGCTTATCTTACTGATAGAATTTAAATTTTTTTCTTAGTGTATAAATAAGCATATCCTTAGGTGTCTGGAAGGCTGGAACCCCACTTGTCAGCAACGTGTTATCCATCATTCAACCCAGGGGCAGGGAAATAATGACTGCATACTGAGCAGTCATCAGTACCCAGATTTCTGCTGGTAAAGTCCCCTTAGTGTCAGTGTTTCTTTTTATGGGAAGGCACAGAACTTGCTCAGTCCTGTCATCACATAACTGCTTAGGCTCTACTGCAAGTCCATATTCCAGCATGGTTCAAAACACAGATGTTACCCTGTCTGCATTCCCAGAGTGGCTAACATGAAAGCTATTTTTGGAAAGTGCCCATTCAGTTAGAACTCATGTAAAAAAGAGGAGCAGCTGAGGCAAGAGAAAAAGTTCAACTTTATATCTCAAAACTTAAAATATTTCCCTGGGAAATGAGAATTCAGAAGGGACTTGCAATGATTTAACACTGACTCTCTGGTAAGATAGTCCAACCCTCATAGAAGAATTCTCTTCAGTATAAATTGCTTTTGAAAAGTACCAGTGGCCTGTTTCTTGGGGTGATAGGTCGCAGAGTTACAAAGCCTTGTAACTGCCATTTGTATGTGATAGCATACTATATGCTGAACTGATGTTCATGGTTTTGAAAATCCCACTTCTTCATTTGCGCTTTTTATGGAAAATAATATTTTTAAAATATGTAATGGAAACACAGTAAAAGAGAAATAATACTAATCAAAACAGTGCAATGAATACTTTCAATAAAAATTGAAGAATAATTATTCTTTCTACTATTACGATTTTTGAAGATGACTTGGTGGGAAGAGTTATTTCCTACCTCTAGAAGGAATCCAAAATGTAGTTTCAAACCCCAGGAGAAACAGCTAATTTTCTGAATCCTGAAAGTCTTCTAGGCTTGACATTTTCAACATGACACCTCTTCTCCGCAGGCTTGAGACTTCCATTTTAATCTTCACCAAGAAAATCTCTCTTAATTCAAAAGTCACTGGCTGATAATCAGCAGTTGTGATAAGCTTAATGCCCCCCTCAGAGGAAAGCCCAGCCCTGATGGACAAAGTCTTAGGCATTTTAGTCCTGGTTATTATCCGAGCAGCCTTTATATAATGACCTATAAGTAGCTGCTAGGCCTTTTTTTTTTTTTTTTTTTTTTTTTTTTTCTAAACAGAAAGACCTCACACAAACTCTGATAATTTATTATTCTTTTTGGAGCATCTTGGCCACATTATTTCTCCAGCTTCAGCACAATGAAAACAACTTACATGAGCTGTCAAGCCTTATCATTTGTATAACTCCTAAATACTTCACCACAGAAAGTAAAACATGGTGATTAATACTCTAACATCTGTTGCACATTCTCATGTATCCTGAAATTGCCAACAAGCTAAAATGGCAGCACATTTTACAGCCAGATGTGTCAAGCTTTCATCTGCTTCTTCACTGGAATTCTAGGAAATCGAAGCCCCTGCATCACTTATATTCTAAAAGATAAGGCAAAGAATCAAAAATCTACTCAGAGGAGATATAATGTGTGCTTTGTCAAGGGTAAAGAGTTGATGTCCTGCTTTAAGCGTCTCTTATCCAATGGAAGGTTCAGTTTTAGAAATATTTACTCACAATAAATGGATGAGGGGAATGCCTCAAGATGTTCTTACTTTGATGGATTATAAAGTAGAGGGGAAAAGACAAAAGATCAGCCACCATATTTATTTGGTCTAATGAAATCAAATTCTTGGAAGGATTTCTACAGTTAATAAGATATGTGATTTTGAACACAGTACCCCACCTGCCAACAGCAAGTATTTCATGAACCAAAATTATTTTTTAAGAATAAGGTCACAGCTGGCTTTCTTGTCTCAGCCTGATTCTTTATACTTGAGGTTTGCACATATTCACTCTTGCCAGGGCAGACTTTGTATTGTAGTTTCAAAATAAACTAGTTAAATCCTAGTCTTACATGAAACTTAACTAATAAAATATTCTAGACAAGTCTAGTCTAATCTAAAATAGAGAAGATGTTGCCTGTTTTATGAAAGTTCTTCCAGCGCTTGTTTGCCCTGTCAGAACTAATGAGACAATTTCTGAGTGTCAGACTAGCTGCAGTTCAAATCATTTGGTAGGATTAATTAATAAAAATGTTCTATAATATATGTTTGCATGCATTATACATATAATACACATTAAACACCAGAGAGTATTTGGAAATCTTCAGGTACTTAAGCTTAGGAGAGCTGCCTAGTGGCATTTACAAAATGCTTAAACTAATAAGGTACCTAATTCTCCTTATCTAGCAGTATGTATTAAATGATTAAATAACTTGTCTGCTTATAGCACTTCCATAAGTCCTAGGATGTATAAATCTGAATACTGTAGTTTAATTTACTGGCATTTCCTGTTACATACATGTTCCTAATAAAGTTGAATTTTCATACAGGTTCAGAGAAGCCACTCAAAAAACCTCTTCCAGTCATGAGTTATTATGAAGACCATTTTACAAGGAAGCTTTCAATTACCTTTTACTATCCCCATCCTTTCTGGTTGCCATCTTCAGAAGTCTAGATAGTTCACTAAATTTCAGATGACTAGGATTCTTATTTTTGTTTTATCTTAAAAAAAATCTATTTTGATCTTCAGCCATTTGATCTTCATTTTTATTTTATATTTTCTTTATTCTACAATTGTCTTTACATAGCAGAACCACAATGAAAAAAAATTATTTTAATATTTTAAAGAAAAACTGCCTTTAGACACACCATTTTATACTAGGATCCCATCAGATCTCATAAGCTAGGTCAGGTCAGGATGGATTAATACTTGGAACAGACACCTCCTAGGAATATCTAGGCCTCTTAGAAAATCTAAATCAATATACAGCACAGTGCTAGAGGGCAATGTAATGCTAAAAGTGTCATCTTTTATATACATTAAAAACTGAAGTCTTGACATTTGTAAAATGTTGTGACAGAAATAGTATTGATTTTTCATGCTTCACTTCTGGGTATTGCACTTGAAATGTTAACATTTTCAGGAGCTGGGCTGCCAAAATACGATATTTCCAGCTTTGGAAATTGAGGCTACCTTAGCTGTCCCAAACTACATTTGAAACAGAGAAGGCTTCCAAGATACCAGTTCTTTCTAAAACTTTTGGCCACCACCTATTGAAAACCTGTGGTGGGTTGACCCTGGCTGGATGCCAGGTACCCACTAAAGCCACTCTCTATCACTCCCCCTCCTCAGCTGAACAGGGGAGAGAAAATATAATGAAAGGCTCGTGGGTCAAGATAAGGACAGGGAGAGATCACTCACCAATTACCATCACAGATAAAACAGACTCAACTTGAAAAAAAAATAATTTATTACCAATCAAATCAGAATAGGATAATAAGAAATAAAACCAAATCTTAAAACACCTTCCCCCCATCCCTCTCATTTTCTTAGGCTTAACTTCACTCTCAATTTTCTCTACCTCCTCCTCTCCAGTGGCACAGGGGGCAGGGGATGGGGGTTGTGGTCAGTTCACCACACGTTGTTGCTGAGGCTCCTTCCTCCTCAGCGGGAAGACTCCTCACACTCTTCCCCTGCTCCAGCTTGGGTCCTTCCCACAGGAGATAGTCCTCCATGGACCTTTCCAGTGTGAGTTCTTCCCCCAGGCTGCAACTCATCACGAACAGCTCCATCATGGGTCCTTTCCATGGAGTGCAGTCCTTCAGGAACAGACTGCCTAATGTGGGTCTCCCACGGGGTCACAAGTCCTGCCAGCAAACCTGCTCCAAAGTGGGCTCCTCTCTCCCCACAGGTCCTGCCAGGATCCTGCTCCAGCGTGGGCTTCCCACGGGGTCACAGCCTCCTTTGGCCACCTACCTGCTCTGGCCTGGGGTCCTCCACGGGCTGCAGGTGGGGATCTGCTCCACCATTAACCCCCACGGGCTGCAGGGGCACAGCCTGCTTCACCATGGTCTTCATCACGGGCTGCAGGGGAGTCTCTGCTCCAGCTCCTGGAGCACCTCCTCCCCCTCCTGCTTCACTGACCCTGGTGTCTGCAGGGCTGTTGCTCTCACTTATTCTCAGTTCTCTGTCTAGCTGAAGTTTCTGGTTTTGTTTCCTCCCCCTCCACCCTCCCCCCCTTCTTAAATACATTATCACAGAGGTGCTATCACCATCGCTGATGGGCTCGGCCTTGGCCAGCGGTGGGTCCGTCTTGGAGCCGGCTGGCGCTGGCTCTGTCGGACATGGGAGAAGCTTCCAGCAGCTTCTCATGGAAGCCACCCCTGTAGCCTCCCACTACCAAAATGTTACTGTGCAAACCCAATATAAAACCTCTCCTGCAATATCAAAGAAGTAGTAACTGACATTTAAGTACCTCTAGGATTTTCTATGGTGATAAAATCAAAGTTACAGAATCCATCTTAAACTAGGACAGAAACTAACTTCTGTTTTTTACTGATTACTGTTGATCTTGCTTGCAGAGAGCATAAACTGATTTGACACACGGATTATCCCTGCTTAAGCTGTGAACACAGAGACTGGCCCAAGTTATGACATTCTGGTACAGTTTCAGTGTAAGATCATCTCTAACAGAGAAGAAATAAAAATAATTGATCTATTCTAAGATTCTTTGTCATGCAAGACCTTTCCTGTCTTAGATGCTTAATGAGGAGGCATGCCAAAAGTCTCTAAAAGTAGATTCTTTTTCATTTGCACCTCCTGTACACTGCTCTATGCAGGTCTTACTTTTTTTTTTCTAGCAAAGCAGTGCACACTGTGTTGAAATATGAATTCAGTGAACAAATTAATAAGCGTTAAATGGGAATAAAGTAGAACAATAACCAACTTTTTTGAACTGAATCCACATGAGATACTTAAGCTTAATACATCAGAGCCTATCTGGTGTAACTCATAATCCAATTCAGGTAGCTAGCCTCCCCCAGTACACCATAAGAATTAGGTACTGAAGGATGAGATTCATAGAAGTCAGCTATCAGAGCTGCAAGCTGCCTAAGTTTGCTTGTTAGAGGCTCCCTCTCCCTCTAAACTCCCACAGCTTGATCATTCTTGTAGGAAAAATATGTATTACAATTTACAATTCCTAATCCTGTGAATCGTCTTCTTGAGTTAGATGAACTTGTTCTTATATAAGACATAGCCGAGAAAAGGGATTTGAACTTTTTAATATACCAGATTGGTATCTCAGTTACCACAGAATGGTCACTCACTGTCTTTTTGCAGATCACTGTATATTTAATTATTTATGTTGGAGCAGCTAAAAAAAAAAAAAAAAAAGCCTTATTTCAGAATATTCTGTCTCTCATCATGTAAGGATACTCTCCTGTATGAGCCACTCCATGAGAACTGGCACATAAATTATCTAACTGGAGTCTTTTACAGAGCTAGTTTACCCTAGGCAAGGTGGAAACTGGAGAAGAGTATGCTGAAATCTTTCTTCTTGCATTTTATGCGAGGCCTAACCTACAATCATCTTCTGATGATGACAATGGATTCAGTATTTCTAGGTGAGATCAAGTGAATTTCAATGGAGCTTTCAAATCAGATGAGTGTAAAGTAGTTCAGGGCTGCCAAGGGTACAAACACATGGAAGAAAGGAAGCAAAGATATTAAAACCATCTCAGATACCACAAGCAGTGTATGCTAGTGAAGATAATGTTTCATTTGGCTTTATATATACAGATAGATAGATAGATACATACATAGATAGATAGATACATAGATAGATAAATAGATTCTCAGCGGTGGTAACTAGACCATACAGAGCACTGTGCCAATACAGCTCTAATGCTACTGGAAATCAAATTAGTATCTGTAGCACAAACTCAAATATATTGCCATAGCACTCAGTTATGCTCTACTGATATCCTTGCCTACGCAAAGGCATATATAATCTATGTACTTGTAAGAAGTATATTATATTCAACCTATAGTATGGACTTGGGTTATGAGTGTATCACAAGTGATCTTAAGGGTGCATCTTGGGAAGGACTATTACTTTCTCCTGAACTTAGCCAGTTAGATTTAGCAACAAGAAAGTTTGATCACATGGAAGTATGTTTTGATGATAACGGCAATGCTTTCATTCTCAACCCCTTTGTTCACTGAATCATAGTTTCACAGAATCACAGGGTAGGTTAGATAGGGAGGGAATCATCTGGTCCCAGGGCCTTGCTGGGGCCCCTGTTCCTTCAAGTTCTGAATATCTCCAAGGTTGAGGAGTCCATAAACTCTTTGAACAACTTAGTGTTGATTTTTTTTTCTTGTTTTTAAGAGGAGTTTGTTTTATTGCAGCTTTTGTCCACTACCTTTCATCCTATCACTGTGCACCTCCAAAAGAATCTGTTTCTGTCTTTTTATACTCTCCAGCTAAGCAGTTGAAGACATTTATATGATCTTACCTTAGCTTTCTCTAGGCTGAACAAAAGCAGTTCTCTCAACTTCTCCTCAGATATCAGGTGGTTCAGCCTCCTAATCACCTTAGGAGTCCTTCACTTCTCACACTCCCATGTGTCACAATCACAGAATGGCTGGGGTTAGAAGGGATCTCTGGAGACCATCTGGTCCACCCTCCCTACTCCACCAGTGCCACTTAAATACAGTTGCCCAGAACCATGTCCAGACAGCTTTTTGATATCTCCAGGGATGGAGATGGACATGTCAATGTCTGTCTTGTGCCGAGGAGCCCAAACCAGCATAACAGATGCAGTCTCACAAGTGCCAAAAGAGACAACGAACACTACCTACTGCCTGCTGACTGTACTCTTGCTAATACATTTCAGCACATAGTTAGTTTTCTTTGCTGCAGGAACACACTGCTAGATCACCTACTTCTTGTTCATCTGGGAGCTCAGGTCCTGTTCTGCAGAGCTGCTTCCTAGACAATCAGCTGCCAGCCTCTACTTTTGCATAAGGTTATTCAATCCCAGAGTCAGAATCTTGCATTTACTGGACTTCATAAACCTCTTTTCTGCCCATTTATATATCCTGCTAAAGTCTCTCTGAGTCAGAATCTTGCATTTACTGGACTTCATAAACCTCTTTTCTGCCCATTTATATATCCTGCTAAAGTCTCTCTGAATAGCAGCTCTACTTTCTAGTATATCAACCATTCCCTCACAGTTTGGTATTCTCTGCAAACTTGCTGGGAGTACCTTCCACCCCACTGTCCACATCATTTTTATAAATGTTAAACAGTATTGGCCCCTGTATTGTTCTTGAGGGATATCATCTGCCAGTTGGGTTTCATAGTCCTGATCACCTCCCTTTGAGCCCAGCTGTCCAGCCAGTTTTTCACTCATTTATTGTCCATTTTTCTAGTCCATGTTCACTAATTTTCTTACAAGAGATAGTATCAAAAATGTTGAAAGTCTTGGCAAAGTCAGCAATTCACTACTATCATCTGCTTAGTCATCTCATCATAGAAAGATACCAGGTTGGTCAAGCATGATTTACCCTTTGATTGATTTTTTTTCTCATTGTCCCCAATTACTTTCTTGTTCTTTGGCCTGGAAATAGCTTTGTGGAGGATTTACTTCATAACTTGCAGCAGGACTGATGTAAGGCTGACTTGCCTGTAATTCTCTGGATCTTCCTTCTTGGAGATGAATGTGACATTTGTCCTTTTCCAGCCATCAAGCTCTCCCAGGTGGTGTAAGCTTTCAATGATAGAGAGCTGGCTCCACCAGCACCCTGCCTGGACCCATGGACTTGTATATTTTCAAGGAGGTTAAGAGCTCCCTAACTCTCCCTTCCTTTAATATAGTTAATGCTTCACTTTTTCTTCCTCTTTACATAAAATCTGGCCCCTTCAATCATGGTTTCTTTTTCATGACAAAGAGAGGGATTTATAGGGATCCTGGCAGTGCTATCTACCCCCAGTACAGCCCAGAGCATCAGGTACTCTGGGATGAAGACAGAGCTGAATGTAGTCTGCTACAGGGGCTTCATATCCATACCTGAACTGCATTCACCCTTACCCATGACAGTAGCAATATTTGATATATTCATTCCTTACCATATTTTGGTTTTACTTTTTAATGGGGACTTACATCTGTGTGCTTATTTTTGCTTTTTTAGGCACCCATAGGTCATGGGTGGTTGTATAAGTGAAAGAAAAGGGGGTCAGGAGGATTGTAACACAATAAATCACTGTTCTGTCTCTAAAGATGCCTGGAGCCACATAATTTGGCTTCAGTATTTGCTGTGCTCTACAGTGAATATACTACTATTAGTCATCTTTGCTACATAAACGCTAGTACTAATTGCTCTAATGAAAAGACTACAAGACAGTTATCTGAAACACCTGAATTAACTTCAACTTGGTGCTTGCTGAAGCAAATTTGCATGCCTTCTCTAGCATCCCAGAGAGTTGCTGTTTAAATGACTATGGCAAGAAGAATAATTTCTTCAGGAAACACTCCATGATCTTTACTGGAAGATTATGATACCTTAGACTTCTTTTTTCAAGCAGAAAAGAGATTAATACTATCAAGACTTTAATGACAAGTATGAAGCAAACTTATTTTGCTTGTGTTGCTTATTGTTTGTGGGTGAAAGAAGTATGTAGATATTATTCCAGTTAGTGAAAGTTTGATTGGCTTGATTTTTTAAAAGTTTTTACTTTAAATCCTTCAGGATATAATCATTATTAACAGATAACCTGGAATATTCTTAGTGTTTAACAGCTGAATAGTTCAGTTTAGCTGTGGTAGGATATATCTGTCAAGTGAAATTGTTTCCTATCTCTAAGCATATGAAACTGCCAGGAAACATATTTTAAAACTTAGAAAAGAGTAAAATCTTTATTTTCAGACCATCTAGACCTTGCCTAGAGCATTGTTCCTACAATATTTGGTTATAATGAGATTTATAGGGATAAGTGCAGTGAGCAATTGTTATGTCTCGTCCTAAGATTTAAAGGAAGTTTTGCATGCAGAAGGTGCCTTCACGGCCTTTTGTGGCTCATTTCTCTGCCCCTGGCAAGAAGATTTGAAACTTCCCTTCTCTGTTTAAATCTGTGTAAATCCTAGGTTACATTTGGCTAGGAACTGTTGTGCTTTGCCATCCCTTTATCTCACACATAAACACACAAAAGGCAAATTAATTTATTTTATTTCCTTGAAGATTTAGATTCATATTTTTAGCTTACAAGAAGCTTAAAATGAAGCAGGTAAAAGTAGTCATTCCTAGCAAAAGTTTTCCATTTTCAGAAAAATTAAAAGTTAATGAGACCAAGTTCTACCCTAAATATAAAACAATTTCCATTGTAAACATAATGTAAATAGCTTTTTTGACTCTGTTACAGATCTAAGTTACTTAATATCTTGAAAGCCTGTCACCAATTAAAAAATAATTTCTTACTTATTTGTTTATTATCAGGTCTTAAGCAAAGACTTGGAGTTTCCAATTATAAAAATACTTTTCAGGAGCAGAACTTAAAATTTAAGATTCTTTCCACAAGCTTCTATAACGGTAAAATTTCATCCAGCCCTAGACTAAGAGAGTACATTTCCACTATTAAGCACATGAGTAATATGTTGGGAAAGAACATACTGCCATTCCTCCAATGAGATATTGATTTAATATCAGTAGTCTACAGGATCATCACCTCTAAATTAAACCTAAAAGAGTGACTAGTTTCTTACAGCTCTTAAGGGACTCCAAGTCAATAACAGTAATGCTTGATATTTGTATAGCACAAGATTTTGAGATACCTTATAGATGTTAATTATACCTCATAATAACCCTTGTAGCTAGTAATACCACATTCACTATCTAAAAGTCAACAACATCTACCCTACCTTTTTTTCTTGCACTCAATGTGTCACAAAATGGTTTTTGACTTTCTAGTCACATTGACATGAATACTGCATACAGAAGGTGACCACAATATAAAACTGCTTGTGTACCTTATAGTAGCTCTGTCTTTCTACCACAAATAGAGTAGACCTGGTAGGACCTGTTTTATTACCATTTGAGTTAAACTACAAGGTCCAGCTGCGGGGAGGCACTTTCATGCCCCATCAGAGCCAGCTCTGCTCTGGCTCCATGATGCCCACAGGCCACAGCTGAGCACACCCAGACAGCTCAGAGGTTACTAAATGATCACAGCTCCCAATGCAATGTATCAACAGAAACAAAAATGGAAAGCAGCTTAACATGTCTGCAAACTGCAGTAATTTAGCCAGGAGTCAGTCCTCAGTCCACTGTCCGGGCAGGATGGGCAGCTGTGAGGAGTCAGCTCATCGGCTGCCACCTCTTCCAGTCAGAAACCCAAGCACCTTGAAGATGAAAGACAGAGGATGCTAACCACCATAAAATTACAGCAAACATTTGTGAATATTTTTTCTTGCCTATAAAAAGAAGTGCTGACCGCTTTCTTGGGATAGGTTAATAAACTGTATTCCTAGAGAAATTATTTCTAGAAAGGAAAAAAAGAGGTGTTTTGTGAAAAGTTTTTAAGCTCCCAAAGGCATGCTTTCTTCAAAGAAATTAGTATTTTTCTTTAACGTTTTTTTCCTTCCACATCTTTCTTTTAAAAAATAAGAAAAGGAAACCAAAGTCAATAAAAGGCAGAGGAAAGAAAGGCTGAACAGTATTTTACAGCCAGATGGAGAATTTTATGTCATTCATGGAAATTTTTCATACTTTGAAGGCTGATAAAAATTTTGAAATTAAAAAGTATGTGTGTGTAAAATTTTACATGTTTTCTAGTTAACACTATTTATGAGGTTCTGTTACACATTGGTGCGTTAAATTAGTGTTACCCTAAGAAAAAATACCTGTGGACTGAGCTTCTCAGCTTTGTGCAAGCACAAAGGAGACCAGACGATTGATTGCAAAAGAGACCAATGCCTCCTAAAGATCTCTGCCCCTCATTGCTGTGCCAATCTTTCACCTGTCTCATTCAGTAACAACGGACAGTACTAGAGCCAGAGTAGGATCCAGGACTTTTAATTTCCTACCGTCTTACTTGAATCACTGGACTCTTCTCTTCTCTTCTCTATGGTCTTTTCTGATTACAAAAGAAGTGAAGAATTTATTTCAAGATGGGCATTGAATTTTATGAGCTTTTCCTGTGTTGCCCCATGAAAGCCTGAGGTGGAGCCTTTATTTATGAACCAGACTGGGTTATAAAACAGAGTATTGCCAGTTTCCTGTCACATTAGCATTCGTTTCATGATTTTTATTTTTTTCCCTGACTGGAAGAACTGCCTACACCCCTGCTCACCATGGCAACTGAAGAATCTAGCAGCAGACTCAGGGTAGGAAAAACATAAGAAAAAAAAAAAGCTCAAAAATATCCCCTGATACTAAAATTGGTTTTGTTTTCACAGCAACACACTATGCAATTGCATGAGAAAGAGAGCTATCTACCTATATTTCAGTTGGAATCACCCAGCATGGGAGGAGTACAGAAAAGAGTGTGTATGTTTGCATGTTACACTGGAGTATGTTATGGGTAGGTGGCACTTATTTTCAAAGTGTATTTTGACTGCTGAGGGAGGATGAGATGTTGACAATGATATGTTAGTGGATGTTTCTGTGGAAGAGAAGACATTCGTATGTACTGGATGGAAGCAACAGCAATTTTGTTTGAAAAGTTTTCCTTCTGTTCCTGAGTTGGTGCAATAAATATAACTGTTGACAAATATTTATCAGCATGTCTGAACATATGGAAAGAATGAACCAAAGTCTTTCAACCACTGTCAGAATGTAAACAGGCCCTGATGCATTTTCTAACAGCATAGTTGAGCGCCACACAAGGAGTATCAGCCTCACAGGTTATAGTTACTTAGAACAACAAAGAACTTGAGTTCATAAGAATAATTCTGCACAGATTGATAAAAAAGGAATTTTTAACATTACCTGTATACAAATTTGAAATTAGTAATAATTTTAAAATACTAAATTATGTTGTTGCTTTTCTACACAGGAAACCACATATATTAGAAATGAGAAAGGAAGAAACACACCATACTGACTCACCTTATTAAAGAGGAAGGAGTCAGTATCAAAACTAGTGTGTAAAAAAAGGTCAGTGAAAAGTTTTCTTTATTTCTGTGGGAAAACCATTTGATTCATATGACTAAGGAAAAGGCTCTGACATGCATTACTCTAATCACAGAAGACAAGCTTATTGGAAGTTTTCTTCTATAAAACTAATTAAACAGTCTATTATTCTTATTGAGAGGACAATAAGTAAAACAACTTTCCTTGTTTGCCATCAGTTGCAAATGACTTGCAATTGAGTACAAAAGAACTAAGGAACATACTGACCTCCAATATAATTTTGCACCATATTTTAAAGGCGAACTATTCTGTATAATAAAAAGAGAGCTGTTAAGATAAACACTGTTGTCTGGAGGCCAGAACGCACAAACTCCTTGTGTGGTCAATAGGCCCTATGGAACATTGTGTTTCCCTCCACACATCCCTCACGTGGAAGGAAAGCAGTGTTCATCCCCCTCTAGCCCAACACAAGAGAGTCGTAGATGAGGCATGCAGTTGGATACAGGAGCTGAAATGCACACATGTGTCTCAGGGCAGATGACAGCCATTGCCAAAAACCTGATGGTCATGGTTTTCTCCTGCATAGAAATTAGAATAGGTGGTTATCAGGTTTGACAAGCCAGAGAGTAATGAGCAAGTATTCAGAAATAACTGGATTAATTTTTGTTTATTTTTGTCAACATTCAGCTCACATTTTAATTTCATAAATTAGCTCTGTTGATATTTATTCTCTAATTCTTTGAGTTATTCTCTCTCAGTGAATGTAAGTTGCAGGAGACTGAAGGACAGGATCTTCAAAGTGAAGAAAACAGAACTAGAGCTACAAGTAATGGAGCCAGAGTTGAAGACAATCAAAGGCAAGTAGGACTGAAATAGAGGAGTGAAAAAGTATGCATTGATAAGGAAAGATAGTAGTACAAATGCTGCAGCAGTGTTGTAAATTAATTATATGAAATACTGGTTAATTTTTTTTTTTTGAATGGAATATGTAGGTTAAAACCACTTGGGGAATGACTGCAAAAGAATTAATCTTCAGGCAGTTTTAGAACAATGTTCTATACCTCCATGCAAATTCTGATGTAGTTAGAAGTCCTGAGGGACAAAGGTAGCCTACCTAGCCCTCAGATGTAGAACCAGCTTTGAATACCAAGTTAAAAGCACTAGACTAGCTTGAGTTTGCATTTCAAGTAATGGGGAAAAAATGTGGAAATGCTCCAGAGACAGTGCATGAAAATCACCCAAAGAAAGACATTATGAATTAGCCAAGAGACAAGGGGGAACTGGAAAAAGACTCATCAATAGTGTAACAATGAAAGCAGTTGTGCCAGAAGTTGAATGATAAAAGTTATTATATTTACACACATAAAAGGAGAATAAGGTGTAAGTGAACCCTCCTCCCTTCTCCTGTGATTATCTTCATCTTCTTAACATTAATCAATGTATAGTACTAAAACTAAAATAATCATAGGTGTTCAAGAAACAAGGATGTAGGACTTGGGGGTAAAGGCAGTATCAGTGATACTGAAACCTGTGAAATGTTCATGAAACGCCGTTGCCTGAAGTAGCAGAGGTTTGAACCAGATTATTTACTCCAATGTTCATCTAACCTATCTTTTCTATTTCCTTCATCTTTTCCTTTTACTTAATATTTTCAGTTTCTTTTAATGATAAGTTAGTCACAGGATGATGACTAATCTGGACATTTTCTCTAATTAGTTTTGTAAGCATTAAAGAAACACTTAAATGGAAGCACTTCTCTACAGTTTCCAAAGGTACTACTGAATAAGCAGCTGGTATCAGAAAGGTTTGCAACATGCATAGTTCCTAGGAAGAACTGGACTTTTATTTTCCGATTTTCCCTATTAGTTACCAAAGAAAAGGATTTCCTAATATTCAGTTGCACCCTATTGGTACAATGCCAAAAAGAAACAGTTCAATTTCTTATTACCAGATCCTTGTCAGCAGTGTAGAAGTAAGCACTTTGGGTAAACTTTCAAGTCTGGCATTCTAGGATAAGTAATGAGAAATGGGAAAATTTTATATTCTTTATTTCTATTAATCTGGTAGTACTTTAAAACACTTCAACTGTTTTAAATTACCTTTTTTAATTAAAACTAATTTATCTGGATCAAGAACTTGATTTAGCCATTGAAAATGAAGAAAAAAAAAAAAAAAAAGATGTCCAGAAGTATATAGCAAAACTGCAAAAAGAGTAGAATTTTCTTTGGGAAAATTTCATGAGAATTTGTGTCTCAAAGAAAGAAAAATATTTGCTGGAAATTTACATTCATGTTAGTCCCCTTGCATTATGCAAAATGACATCTCCAGATGCCTCAGGCAGACATTTTTAATAGAAACCAAAGGAAGACAAAGTGATAAAGAAATTAAAATCTAATAACTTATTATTGTAGAATATTTATAAGTGATCAGCAGTGTATTAAGCTGTAAAGAATACTCGTCACAGTCACTCTGGCTGGTTATATTCTCTCCTACAGAACTACCTAACCCAAGGCTAGATTGCTTTGAAATTTGAAAACAGGTTTCTGAGCATTGGACAGTGCATCTATTACCATAAGCAGCTTTAGCATGTGAATGTGCATATATACTAAATTAAGCAAGGTGCTGTCTGCAAGGTTACTTATTTATAGATACACTTTTCTTCCAGGTTTTGCTTAAATTGTTTTTTTAAATGAATGCTACTGAGAAAGACAGCTTTAGTACAAATGAACAGAGAGTGCAAGTCAGTTCTTACATGGTATGAATCAGAGTAACTGCACTGAGTAACAGCACCAGCTGAGAATCTTCTCAAAAACATCAGTTTTCATTCATAACAAGGTAATATCCCAAAACCTTTATGCTGAACACAAGATCTAAACCCCATAAATTCAACCCTTTGATAATACTATTCATTGTGCCATAGTGAAATTACATTTAATTAAGATAGATTGTTTCAGCATAATACCTTTCTTTCAGAAGTAAAACAACAAAAATTCTATTTTCAAAACCACCAAAACAACTGATATTTTACTAAACACAACCTGAGTTTCGTCAAAATCTGCATGTAAAATTCCTGTATGTTAAAAGGAATGTTCTAAGCGTTTGGAAGGGAGGTGGCAAAGTTGGGATGCTAATTGTTTTCTTTTTACATTTGGAGTTTTTCTGGGGGGATGTTTTGTCCATACCTTATTCATAGCCACTTCCCTTAAATTAAGGAATTTTGAAAAGTGCCAACTTCCTTTTGAATTTTTTTAGATTTCTTCTTATAGTCTGAATTACTTAACATGCAATGGCGGATTTGCAGAAAGTATTTTACTTAGATGTGGAATTGCTATTCTAAGATATTAAACTTCAATTTTATTGCTACAACTCTGTCCTGTGCTGTGTGAAGTTATTGTTTGCCAGGAAACCAAGGGCACAATAAACCTAGTTTAGCTGGAAAAGTCCAGCAATAGTATGCAGTAGGTCTCTGACATTATACCAGAAATGACAGAAAAGCATACCCTCAGCAATCATCAGCCATTTCTGAGAAGAGAATTTTGCCTGACCTTTGCAATTGTTCAACAAATTTAGTGGGTATCCTGTGAAAAATTTGGCCCGGAGTTCTTCACAAAGGCTGAGGTGGTACTGTCAAAGAGGCAGCATCTGATGAGGTTACTTCCAGAAAATTGGAAGGATATTTTGGACTACTGACTGTTAGAAAATATGCTTGGTACCTAACGGATCTCTCAGAAAAACAAAAAGGACTCAGTGGAAATATGAATTAAACAACCATTTCTCTATTAGTCTCTGAACATGTCTAATCTCCAATTTTCTCTTTTCCTTTCACCTAAATTGTTTTATTATCATCGTGAAACTGGCAGTTCTAGCAGGATACCTTACTTAGTTATCCTCAGTTGATAGGCAAAGAAGAAGTAGAGCTCTGTATTCAGAGGAAAGCACTAACGAATTAAATATTTGAGAATTTGGAGGCAGGGGGACCCCTGCATGATTATTTATGCTGGGTGAAGTATGAAATTGGAGACAATTAAAAAGATATCTAGTGAAAGAAGAAACTCACAAGATATGGTTGCAACCTGTCATGATCCTGAGAGCACGGAGGTGCTCCCTGTCCCCTCTCAGCCTCCACTGGTTCCTCCCTCCACTGTGTCCATGTCCTGGGACCCCATTTCAGCCCAGCCCGAGGCCATCAGTCCCTGACCCAGCAGTGCTCTAGGACTGCTGGTCTCCAGCTCTGGCCCTGCCAATCCTGACCTGCTCACTGGATTTCCCAGGCTGACCTTGGACTTGACTCATTGTTTCACCTTCTCTGTCCAAAGAACCTCTTCCTACCCTGGTCCTGGCCCTGCATGGGGTAGTGGAGCAAGCCCCACGCTGATTCCTCCCTGAAAATCACCAGGAAAAGTATGTGGAGGGACATCACGAGAAAGTAAGAGACAAGCCATACAGCCAGGGAACTAGGAGCTAGGCAAAAGGGAGAAATGTGAAAGGAGAGAGAAATCAAGCAAGTGAGAAAGAAATCCATTTTCATCTTTATTTCCATAGTTTTAGTGTACTGTTGCTGATACTGGTTCAAGGTTGAATGGCTTCAGAGGCATTTCATCCACAATGACTTGTCTGTGGTTTGTAATTGCTCTTCATAGAGGAGAGCTGAATCAAATAACTATTTTGCAAGCTAAAAATACTCCCTAAGAAGGATCACAGGCATATAAAACAAAGATGGGAATTAAAGTAATGGGAAAGGAGAGAAGTCTCAGCTAGCAGACAAGTTTGGGGCTAGTTTCTCTGACCAGTAAAGAACCAAAGGAGGTTGTGAACAGATGTGTTGAACAATATGTATACAATATTATTTCAGAGCACAGCAAAATTTGAAAAGCCTGAGAATGACATAACTGTATCTCTGCATATAGCAAAGCTGCAGAAATGCAATATTTTGTTTAAAATAATTAATCTTTTTTTTTTTTTTTTTAGCTAAAACAAACAAACAAAATCATTACTTTTTCTCTCCAAAGCTGCTTTGTCAGACAATGTGAAATATGAACATGTCCTGGACCAGGATCAATTGGCTTTCTTCTGTGAGACTGTGGTATCACAGAGCATTCAGCCTGGTCAAGCACTTTATACTGTCATCATCCATCCCATCACCTTCTCCAGCTATTCTTGAGCTGAAGTCACAGACATTTCAGTGTGAGTGGAGGCAGCCATATAGTTAGCATCATTTTGGTTGTCTGTGAAACACAAGGAATGATAATTTGTCCTGCTTGACTAAAGGAAATTTGTTACATGATTTTCTCGTTCTTTGATGGACAAGACTGTATGCAGAGTCAGATCTTAAATAGCATTCAGCTGATCACCACATAGAAACTGTTGGGCATTCAATATCACATTAAAAACAATGGTGTCCCCCACCCGTGTTTGGAAGTACTGTGATCCAGACATTTAGGTATGTCCCTCACCGTCTCCTAAACTGTCAAACTAAACCAAACTAATCCACACCTCAGTTATTACCTTTATCTGTTTACTTTTGGAACTAAAGTTGCTTTGTTTGAAAGTGTTAGGCTTTCTCAATAGTGATTGATTTTCCCTCGTTAAAAAAAAAATAAAGAGAAGGAAGACACGGTAAGTAAAAGAAATTATCAACAAGATCAATAAAGACCTTTTTTTTGGTGGAGTTTTTTTCTCCAATTTCTAATCCAGCTGATGATATCACTGTTTGAAGCTCAAACTTACCAAGCAGTTTTTAATAATTTCAGCAGAAGTGTGGTGAAAGAGATCCTGAAACTTATCAGTCCTAGCCAACACTTTCAGTCTGATTTAAATCTCTGCATACAGTATTACAGTCTGGAGTTTGTTTAGTTTTGGCTTGTTTTTGTTTTTTTTTTTTTTTAAACCCATTTGAAAATAACTTCATAAATTCTTTACACTGTGAAAGATGGAAGTGAAAAATTTGTATGCCTAAAATTTAAAAAGAATCCAAACAAATAGCAAGAGTTTTCAATGAAGGTGAATGTGGTTTCAGACTTCAAAAAGGAGAATCAAAAGGCAAATCTTCCACTCTTACAGACATTCCTCTCATACACCTTCCATGAAGACAGACATCTTCAGGGGATAATTAACTCACAAAAAGAAATGTCAGTATATATTGGATTTTACAAGGAAAGGTGATTCCTGTTCAGCTGAAAAACTTGTCCGAATTCAACAACAACAGTTCTTTGCCTTTAAGCTTTGGGCTTTAAAACATATTGCCATCCCTTTTATTTTTCATTATTTGAGAAATTATTTCTTACAAATCTACATTTATATTTCCTTACACGCAGGTAGATATTCTCTCTATAAATAGTGGTAGATATTCATAGGCATGATAATGATGAACACACACATACACCCACATAAATGCTATTGCTTTTTAAATTTTCCTGTAATAGAGCAGGTTAAGTACCACCATGAAGTTGCCACACATACAACACAGCCTGAGATAGATACCTTTTTTCTTTGGTTTTTGTTCATTCTCTCTATAGACCTTACATTTTCATCAAGTGCCATATGGACAAAACAGTTCCTGGTAAAATTTTGGACAACAATTAACATAAGCACAGCAGGAGATCCCAACTGTTGACCCCTAAAAGGTGGTTAATCAACAGCATATGGGTTTATTTATCCCAGCATGCCCTTTTAATTAACAGTTCTGAAAAGTGTACTTTTTAATGAACACTTTGATATAATATATTGAGAAAATTCTAAATAGTGTAAATGAAACTCCAGCTTGAAATGAAATAGCATTGTTTATAAGGAAAAAAAAATCTGTGAAGAAGTCAACCCATGAGAAACACTAATATTAACATCGAACAATGCTAGAGTAACAATGTTTGTGTCTAGAATTAGATCTGAATTTGTAAGTAAATCCATAAACTGCATAAAGTTTAGATTTAGTATTTAATCTTATCTTTAAAAAATAAAAGTACATTGTAAAATTCATGTTTAGAGTAAAAAAATATCAGTAGGACAGGGAGGAAGGTCTCCAATCCTATGTTTTGGTATGAGCCCATACCAAAACAATACCATGACATTTACTTTCAAGAAGAAGATACTTGATAATAGGATAGGTTGAAAGGAAGAGAGGGTACAAAAATAGTGATACCAAACTAGAAAAGAAAAACAAAGACAAACAAGTGCACACACAGCACAGTGTAAGTAAACACATGAAAAACAACAAACATTCAAAGTCCTTTTCAATAATACATCTTTATTAATGGAATGCATATTATTTAAGATAAGCCTTAGGTAAACCAAAACCTTAAGGTAATCTAAAATATTTAAGGTAAATTATTTAAGGAAAACAGTAAACCAAATTTTCAGTTGGTGTAAATCAAGGTAACTGTTTACAGAAAATCAATTTAAATGTGTCATGAAAACATAATCAAGTCCTTCATACTAAAGAAATTCAGACAACAAACCAAAGAGTCTTTTCTTTATCTTCAATCAACTAAAATAGAAAAATATCTTTGTTGGTATTACATCGGTTTATGAAACCTCCTGGTAAGCTTCCTGTAAATTATGTCCCAAAGGTGAATGCATCGGGAGCTCTTAAGGCATTCAAACACCTCTAATTAAGAAACCATGCAAACTGAAATAACTACTGAACACTTCAGAGTATATTCAAGCTTCACCTCTGAGCAAATAATTCTACCTTTGGTTAACAGCCACTGCTACACCAGAATGACTATTTGGTATATACTTATTCAGCAGCAGAATCTGGTCTGCCGTAGGAGGCAGAAACATGGAAGTATTTTACTCTTTTACAACATACTGTGCTAAATTAAAGGCATTTTTCCTTAGAAAATAATTTTCTGATACCAGGAGTATTGGAGTCTCCTTAGCTGAGATTTTTGATTGCCTACAGCAAAATGGAAGATTGCATTACAGAAGAATGCAGATTTGAAGTATAGGGAACATCAGGGCAATTCCAAAATGTAGCTATAGCTAGAACCTCCTAAAAATGTTGACCAAAGAATCTGTTAGGCAGCTGCAATTACACTAAGTAAGATGTTACATTTGTCTTCAAAACAAAACAAAAAGGGTTTCTTCTTTATCATTGGCTTACTTTGCCACCTTAGAAATAAGAGGAAACACAATCAAAATTGTCAGCCATTATCTAGCCTGCATTATGTGCTAATGAAGAATGAGAAAGCACCCACAATATGAGGAGTCCACAAGACAGAGTAAAGATGACATTGTCAGAAGGAACTTTCGTAGGGCACTCTTGTCTCCTTCTCTGTTGAATACCTTACAAGACCAGCTTAGAGCAGCAACTTTTTAGACTGCTCACCCTTGCAGCTCTGTAAAACTATCAGAAGTAACCACACATCACAAAGCCTAGGGTAGATATTATAATAAACATAAAGACTGTAACTTTAATTACAAAACATTGTTTTTTTGAGATGGACGTGGAATTCCAAGTGACTGATTGTTCTAATTTTGGAAAAAAAAACATTGTGGAATGCCCATAAAGGATATAGTTAAGCACTGAATATGGTTTACAACTTCTTAGTAAACATGGATGTCTTCAGCTATGCAGATAGCTCAATGAAAGTATTCTTGAATCTGCATGAAGGAGAAAAAGAAAGAAAGAAATGTGCTGTATAAATTGCACCAGCTATCACCCTCCAGCACATTGAAGACTAATTTTTGTAAAGAAATATAAAAGAGCCATAGATTAGTCCAGAATATTACCCTAAGTGAACAACTAATTTCATAAAACTGAAGACAGTATCCTGTATAAAAATATAGAAAAAAATTAAATTCTTTGTGATGATTAAGTGATTCATGCAGAGCTGTTGATTTGATTTTCAAAAGAAGATCAATGATTAGGCAAATCTTCTGTCTTGGATTCTCTCTGTCATTGCTAGCTAAACATTTTATTTTTAAAAGATCTTTTACTCCACTAGCAGATATTTCTGGGTTTATTTTTTAAAGTACCAGTGAGCAATAAAAACATACTTGTTAAGTATGTTCCACTAGGTCTATTTTAAAGATGTCAGCATTGAGATTTAAAAAAAAAAAAAACAAAAAAAAAAAACAAAAAAACAAAAAAAAAAAAAAAACCAAAACAAAACAATACATTCTTGAAATTACACCTATTTTATACAGAGAAACAGGGACTGTTCTCAATAAAAAGCAACTTGAGTCAGCTTTTCATCAGAATGAACTACCTTTTTGGTACCTGGTTAGTCCTGCTATGTGAACTAGACTACAGTTTAGTTTAGATCCCACAGTTTCTTTTTGATAATTTCTAGGAAAAGAAGAAATATCTAAAAGTTATTTTAGGTCTGGGAACTGCTTCTGATTTGTACAAAATATTTCTTGTTTATATTTGCACCCAGTCAGACACATGAAGCAACCTGATATAAATTAATTAAAAGTTTTATCCAGTTCCAGTGCACCAAAAATGAAAATCAACTATGAGCTACTTTCAGTCCAGTTATCTCAAGGAGTTTGCTCCCAAGACTGAAAATGAAGATTTAGGAAGCATATATTAAACATCTCAATCCTGCAAGCACAATAGAGCACTAATGGGCTAGATTCAATTTTTGGCACTGTCAAAGGAGCCTTGTCCCTAGTCCCTTCTAACAATGTGAACAGCCAGAACAAAAGGATTAGCACATTTCTGCTTTAAGAAATGGGTCCCAGTTTAACTGTGTTAGAAATAAAACTTCTGAATCCAATGAGTTATAACAAAGAATATGACCAAGGTATTACCAGTTTCCTTTTGTGATGATGCAGCAAGATACATGTACATACTCTGATATTTTAGAAAGGTAATAATTTGTTATTCATGCAGTATTCCTATGGCTCTCTGTTTTTTAAATCTTTGTTGAGAAGAAGGGAGAAACAGTATTTCCTTTAAAACTACAGAGTTTGGGAGTTAGCCAAATGAAAATTAGTGAGCTTCCACTGTAACTAATTGAAGTTAGATATTGTTTTCATTAAACTCTCATCAACTTCACATTTTGTTTATTTTCAAGTATAGGTTTCAAGTGTTGCAAATGTGTTGGTTAGGTCTCAGGAAGGGAATATCAACTGTCACACCTGGTTCATTTGCTATGTTATGCCTTTCTGGTACTGAGCTGAATAACACCTTGTCCTTCTCTAATGCTTGTGAGATTTTTTTGGGGTGCCTTATAATTTATCTCACTTTCTAGTGGTTAAAAATACTGATGGCTATGTGCTCACGTAATTTGAATCAAAGTAGGCAAGCCTGCATGTTTGTTAGTAGCTCTTGTTCGCAATGAAAATCTTTTTACTAATGTAGACTCACACTGTTGATGGTTTGTTTTATTTGATTTTCTACATCTTTATGTTTTCAGAATCTAACCAAACTTCATAATGCTTAACAATGAGCATCCTAATATTTTAAAGGAAGGATTTCAATATACAAAAAAAAAGAGATAGCTTTTGTCTTTCCAAAGATAAAGTGATTTATATTTGAGGAAATACTGAGCTGCCAAGTAAAAATTTCTCTTTCATTCCAACATAAAGGTGATGAATATGTGATGATATAGTGCTAGGAAGATTTGTCTTATTTTCTGTATTTGAACATTCATTGTCCTTGTCGGAAAACATACTTGGGGAAGATTAATTTTATTATTATTTACTTTGGGTTATTCATCATGTTCTAAACACAAGAAAAAGAAAACAGCGCTTCAATATGGAATGGACATAGCAGAAAGAAAGTAAAGAGAGCACTTCTGCAAACTGTTATGGACTGAGAAGTGTGGTAAGGGAAGAGGAGATAAAAGAACTCAGCTGTCTGTGAAAGAATTAAAATTTATACAGAAGAAGGAAGAAACAAGCAGACGCTGATGGTTGAATAATTTTTCTCAGAAATAGACAAATTAAAAATCATCTTTAATAATTTGAATTTTAATGAAACTAATTATTCTTAAGTATTTTTACTAATGTTGAGGATTAATTTACTTCTGTGTTTAAAATGCATATAGTCAGTTTATGTCACTTTAAGGTAATGATTTTCCCATATCTGTCATATTTTGATATAGAAACCTTGGAGAAGTTTTAGTTATTGGAAGCAACTCCTGAAAAATAATGTGTAAGTACAGAGCATTCAGCTACTGAAAATTAACATGGGTTCACTGAAATCAGTAGGAAATACTAATCAAAAACTGGTCTGAATGTATAATCAACTTGCTTTTAAACATATTAAAACACTGATGTTTCTTGCTACTAGCACACACTAATGTAAACTTCTCACCTAGCTGCATTACTTACCATTCTTCACAGCAAAACCAGAAAACATTCACATCTCTGATTTCCTTGGTCAGCCATAAAAATACCATCACACCTCTTAGCAGAGCAAAATATGTGATGCATAATCATATGACCCATTTAATGAACTAATGGAGCACCAAACAAAAATAAGTTTAATTCTTTGTCTTGCTCTTCCTATTGGAAGTTTTCTCCGGAAACTTCTTCCCAACATGGTTGGAAATTTTAAAATTCAGGCCTGAGTCTATTCCTTACCAATTCATAGTCACTTTTTCTCTTAACAAGTCATCCTTTAAGGCATGTTTTCCTCTGTTGGTGCTTGCTTCTTGGGTTTAACTGCAGACATTCTCAACCTTTGTTTTGCTTGACCAAAAAAGCCATGCATTTTAGATTCACAGAATATAGGTTTTCCTTTTTCCTGGTCATCTGAATAATATATTCCAAGCCTATTTCATTTAGAATTTGGTGGGGTTTTCAGAGCTGTATGGCCAGAATTCCTCGTTTTCACAAGAATATTGCAATGGCACTACTTCTACCTCTTTTTAAAGAAATATTACAGCTGGTAAATCTTATGATTGTCTCTGCCATTTTCACAGCCACTTCACAGTGATGCCTGACTGTCCTTCACTGATGAATAATACCCTTTGTTTTTCTCCTCCTCCATTATTCAGCCCAAATTCCTGTTTTACAGCAGAAATTATTAACATGATCCCTAACTGAGTGATATAAAGCTTGATAATAAGATAATTTCATCACATTTTGTCTTTTTAAGACATTTATATTATTCACATATTAACAATATATCCTACCTTTTTGATGGCAAAAAAAAAATTACCAGAACACTGCTAGTCTCTATGCTATGGTCAGAAATGAAAACAGTGAACAGCGTTTACCTCCGTGGCAATTCTTAAGTAGTAGCATTACAATATTCCTTTCACTTCAGTGTTAATCATAATCCTTATACTAGTTTTTTATGTACCCTAGGTTTCTATACTATTCCATTATCTTCTTTCGTTTAGCTAGTAATGTTGTTTGTCCTTTATCTAGAAAATTACATACCTTATCAAAGAAAATACCAGATGAGTACAGCATGATGAACTTGGTGAATATGGATTCTATACATTTTTCAGTTTCCTACTTACTCCCATGGCTGATTAAATTTTCTCTTTCTTTTTAAAGGAAAAGCTTTTCTGAAACATTTACATCATTGGAGTAAGACTAATGGTGTTTGTTATGGATGTGTTCTATGCCTTCTCAATTTGCCACATTTACTACTTTTCAGCGGTATAGTACTATTTAATAAAAAATAGATGTCTTGGGTTGAGTGAGTGGTGGAGTTTTTTGGTGGCAGGGGAGGGGGCTATCGGGGCAGCCCCCTCTGAGAAGCTTCTTGAAGCTCCCCCAGCTCCAAGTCAGCTCCACTTCTGTTTGGGAAATTGAGCCAATCGGCTGTGCCTCTGCGATAACGTATTTAAGAAGGGACGTGGTGACGTGCAGTTGGACTTGTGAGGAGGAGTTGTTGCAGCTGCCTGAACACCAAGGTCAGTGGAGGAACGGAGGAAGAAAGGAGGGGGGAGGTGTGCTGGAGCAGAGATCCCCCTGTATCCTGTGGGGAGACAGCAGGGCGCCCCCCCCCCCGCCACCCATGAAGATCTACGGTGGAGCAGACACTGATTTATGGCCTGTGGCTCCTGCTTGCATGATCAAGGTTCTATGCCCGAAGAAGGCCAGGGTCTCATGGGAAAAGGTAGCCCCGCTGCTGTAATTCAGTGCTGGGAGGATTGCAGCATGTGGGGGTGTCCCACGCTGGAGCAGCTCGGGAAGGGCTGCAGCCGTGGGAGAGAATCCAGTCGGAGGAAGTTAGTGACCCATGACGGAGCAGTGTGGGGAACGCTGCGGCCCGTGGGAGGAACTCATGTTGGAGAAAGTTTGTGGAGGACTGTCTCCTGTGAGAGGGGGACCACGATGGAGCAGGGGGAACAAGTTTCGGACACTCCCCTCACCGAAGATGAAGGAAGTGGCAGCGCTGACTGCACCCCCCATTCCCTGCCCCTGTGCCACTGGGGGAGGAGGTAGAGATATTGGGAGCAGAGCTGAGCCCAGGAAGAAGGGAGGGGTGGGGGGAAGGTGTTCTCAAGATGTGGCAACGCTTCTCACTGTCCTACTCTGTTATGTGTTGTTAGTGTCTGTAATAAATGTATGTTCTTTTTTTCTTCCCCTAATGAGTCTGCCTTTTGCTTGTGATCATAAAGGGGGATTTTTCCCCATCCCAGTCCTATCTTGAAACCCAAGCCTGGCTCTCTGTCCCTTCTCATTGCTGGAGGGGAAGTGAGAGAGAGCTGCTGCATTGTGGTTGGCTGTCAATCAGGCCTAAACCACGACAATAGAGTTATTAAAAATCTTTGCCCTTGGACCACCTGCTAACAATAGCAATAAAGTGACAGTTTCTGTTGAGAAACACTCACAGCTACCAGGACTCTGAAGCACTGACCCCTTTTTCTTCCATGTGGTTGGAGAAAAAATATGTAAAATTGCATTTTCTTATTCAATAAAAAATTAACTTTCTCGGAGGCTTTGACTAATCACTGCAGTTCTCTTTTAACTGCAGAATTTTCACAGAAGCTCCCAGTACCATGAGCATGCAGCAGTATCCTCACCTGAGTGTCAGGACAGATCTCATGTTGATCGACGTGGAGAATGCAGCTGCAGTCTGGTTGGAGTCTCGTGTGGCTGCACGACGAACGAAGACACCAGCGCCACAGCGAGCCATGCACCGCGCTGGCTGCGTGGCAGGTAGCTGGGGTCAGCTATTAGCAAGCCACTAGCTGGCAATAAGGTGATATCAAGTAAATAAGCAGTATGCTTCAAATATACACATAAACATACTCATACTTTAAGTGGGGTCCAGCTTTTTCTTGTGTCAGTGGACTGATCTGCTATTGATTTCAGGAGTGATAGACTCTGCCATGTCAACAGCACTTTCAGAGGAGCTTGGGATACAGACTATTTGATTAATTCTCAGAGTTATGCTCAAACTGGAATAAGTGTTCCATAACAAAACACCAAATTATACAACTCTGCTTTGAATGTTGCCTGCTATATAATAGCATTTTAAGTTAAGCTGTTGTTCAGATTCAGTACACACTTAAGTGTTTTGCTGCATATGAGTATTTGGGTAAGCATAAACCCAAAACCTTTGCTGAGATGAACAAAATCAGCATGGATTTTAATAGTATGATTCAACAATTTATATTTCACATACAAAATCATCTTTAAGGATTACAATATAATTAGCCCCAAAACAACGTACATCATTTTACCTATTTACAGGAAGATCACATAAGAAATGTAACTATCAACATTGGTTCTGGAGCAATATTTTTAATGAGTTAAATCTATAGTTTATATTTAGGTTATAGATTTAAATGTATTACTTAGGCTGAAATCCATCTGGGCTTATTAAAGCATAGTCCAAAGCCCAAAATATAGCTGGGAAGGCAATAAATAAGTTAGCTAACTACAATGTGACCAACACAATAACAATACAGCCAGCTGCAAGCTGAATGTAGTAGAAAAGTCTCAGCAATTAAAAATCACTATGCATGCACAGATTCTCATCAACTATTTATATGTTTCCTTTATTTATATTAAAGATGGAGAAAATGTGATCATGTCCAGCAGCATTTTGCTTTAAAGAACAAGAACTAGATTAATAGGTAAAATTGCAAGAATCCAAGCAAGTGAGTACAGACTAGTTTTTTAAACAATATCCCACTTGTAAGAGGCCAGTTGTCAGGGCCTGCTTCAAGTAAGCAATGCATTGCAGGAAGGTAAGTCCAGAAAGTACTTTATGACACCCAAGGCAAAGTCAAGAGTGCCTAAGTTGTCTTTACAGATATCCAGCAGAGAAAACTATGCAGGGGTTTGCTAGCAAACTAACATGAACAAATCCTAGAAGACTTGACAAGTGTGGAGGCTGCAATAAAGATCTGTGGGTCAAATCTAGGTGGGTGGGGAGAAATATGAATCACCCAGTAAGACAAAGATCAGATGCGTGACTCCTGAGGAAGTGAGCAGTATAGAAAAAGCAGGTGAGATTTTTTTTTTAAAATAGCTAACTTTATCAAACTGCTTTACCACCTCTCTCTCATTAAACAATGTATTCCAAAGTTTCATGCATGTTTAAGCTGGATACTAAGAAAAACTTTAGTTTGTAAGGATAAAGTCCATGTTCTCCTGTACTTTTTTCATTGAACAATCCTTCTTATTGAAGTCCTTTCAAGCAGAAATGTTTCATATATAATAATCCTTCGGGCCTCCCTCAGATTTCTTTCACAAACTGAATGGAACGAATTACTTCAACGCTCCCCATCTAATTTTTTAACAAATGAATGTTCATACAACAAAAGCTACCTTTGAAGTCAATAGGCTTTGTTGGAAATGCTTCAGTTAATAATTTTTAGTCATTCAATAGAAACTGTCTGTCCGTGCTTTTAGTTGCAACCATATTTCATTGAAAATAACCTGAAAAATGTCATTGATACTTTTAAACTGTAAGATTTTTTTTTTCAAAGCTACTGTTAATTTTAAAAGTGTTAATTTATATTTAAAAAATGGGAGAGGGTATAAAAAGTTCAAATTAAAAAAAAAAAAAAAGAACACCTCATTCCATTTTTCTTTCTCTGTTAATTTTCAAGTTGATTGAGTTTGGGTTCTTAAGAAATTCACTTCGAGTTATATTTTCAATTAAATTCTTAGCATACAACAGCAGCATTTAAATGTCAGTCTTCTGTCTCTAATACACAAGCTTTTAGTGCATGTTTTTATAAGTTGGAATAGAAAGATTAGTACCATAGTCAACCATTTCACATGGTGATATAACTTCATCCAGCAATCCTATTTCATCTTGTGAAGTACAGACATATATGTGTGTGTGTTTATATGCATATATGCATACTTGCATAATATCTCAATAAAGATTATACAAAACTGAAGTTCATTGAAGCATTCTAGAGGTCCATTATATTAACTTGGGGCATATTACAACATCTTGAAATAGCACAGCAGTGACTGTCAGCTAGCCAGACTGCCTAATGTGGAGAATTTCCCTTGTTAGGTATCTTATTAAAGTTCTCAGCAGGGTTTCTGATTCGTCTCAACATCAAATGAAAAGCACCAGCCTTTATTCAAGAAAGAGATAACTACAGTCTAACTAGATTATGCCAAATTCCAGAAATGTGCTTTCACAGTTGCCAAAGATTGTTTTTCTTTTTCTGCTGTGGGTATTTCCAAGGGGCCTATCACTATGGACCTTATTCATAAGAAATATTATCCTGGGTTAGCTTCACTACCACACCAATGACACCAGTTTACCTTCACAAGGTGATTTAATCTAAGGTAAGGTTTTTTGTGGTTTTGGGTTATACATGCAATTTTTAGTCATTTGGAAGTAGCAACAACAGCAAATAAAAACAGCAGCCTCCCCTGCTCCCCTGCTTTTTTTGAAGATCCTGTAGAAAATGCTGCTATATCAGTATTAATGTAATTCTAGGCTTCAGTTACCAACTTTTATTAAAAACTCCCTCAGCAAGAGAGAGTCTCTGCATAGTGCAGAATCAGATAACACACAGAGAGGAAATAAATAGCTGATCTCCAAAGTAAATCTGCAAGTATGGTTCCCTATGCCCTACGTTCAGTAAGGAAGTAATCTCTTGATAGATACTCCAAACAAAGTAGAGTTCAAGAGTTTAAATCATTAGAACAAGTGAAACCTCTATTTAACTGCCTGCTCTGGGCTGATGAGAGAGCAAGTTGCTGAGAATCACAACTATTAAAGGACAGAGGTGCTGTGAAAACTGACTTTTAGGACCCTGCTCTCAAAACCCAGAGATAGATACCCATAATCTCTACAGGATAAACAGAGATAGTTAAGTACCTCAGAAAGGCTAAAGTTGTTTCAGGGAGAGTGGGGAGGTGCCAACCCAACAGCAAATGCTACAGGCAGCTTTTATAATACCACTCACATTTGAGGTTTGAGCAGCTCATTAAAGGCTGCAAACAGATACCTCTATGTCTGATCAACATCTGGAGTCTGGAATATTGATGGTAGATGACTACAAACTGTTCTTACAGAGCTAAGTAAGGCTTGTTTTCCCTCACTGATGGTGGCTGTTAACTCTTCATGTAAGACCTTCACGGATAAATGATTCAAGAAAATCTGAACACCTCTCCTGTGTTGATATCTCTTTTCTATCAAATATCTGACTCATACAAAATAGCCCTTGGTGCAGACATCATTTTTCTCCCCTCCTATAAAGTTACAGTTAAGCCACCTTTTGACCTCTCTCTTCCTAGTCCCAGAAATCTTGCATTAAGGGTTGCACTATGGCCCGGCTACAGCAAGAAAGATACAAAGACTCCCCACCCTACTGAGGCTATGTGAGGTCTGGCACTTGGCAGATATCTAGAGACATCAATTTGATACTTGCAGAATAAAGACTGATTTCTCTATTTCTGTAGGCTCTGCAACTGCTCTATCCCCCTAGAGTAAAAGAACGAGTAAAAGGTTGGTGGAGACACCACAAACTTTTTTAAAAGTAAATAATCTCAACCACATTTTCTGGGAAGTCTGGTATAGCCTGACTGCATACAGAAATCGAAGTGTCATGGAAAGTAAGATGCTGTTTTGCCTAGATCCTAAGGCAGACTTGGAAGCATATCAACATCCTCCCTCAAATGCTCCAGGCTCGTGGTACCTCCAAGTAAAAGAGAGGTGGTGAAATTACTACAAGGAGATCTAGTAAACTGCCTCAGAAATATTTGCCTTTTCTCCCTGAAAACCATTATTTTCAGTCCTCACCATCATGTACTTCTCAAAAGTTACTTGTCCATACTTGCCAATGCACTACCAGTCTCTGTAGTTTCTTGAACATCTTTGAAGGTATCATTTTATGATTTTGCCACCACATGCAAGATTACAGTCAATGCTGGAACCTAAACACACACACAAACATCAAGGGGGATCCATTCCTCATTTGTAGTTACTGGTTTTCTCAATTAGCTAAAAATATATCTGACAAAGAAACAAAAACTTTAATACAAAAATATGTTGCATGTCTTGCATTCATTTGATACATCTCAGGACTGACCAGTATTTTTCAAGAAGGTTATTGGGAAATTATGACTCAATTAAATTTTAATATATCACATCATGATAACAGTGGAGAAATTCACCCTTCTAAAGGATTTGAAAAGATTACTGGAGCTGGGGTCATGAAGTACTTAAAAAGTGCAGTAGAAAATTCGAGTTTTGCTCCCCTGCAGGGTGCTTTGCTCATATAAACTTTTGTCATCTTGACACAACCTCACACTCAACAATTTTAAATCAGCCTATAAATCATAGTATATAGTCACTGAATGTTGACAGTACTGAATAAAATAAATTAGTTTCTTCAAAGTCAGTTAGCACAGACTATCCTCTCATCTTTAACACACCATAAAAGCCTGTGTGGCCTGCAATTTAATTTACTTGGTGTTTTAACAAGGGTCTGTTTCGGAAGGGTAATATAAACATTAGACGTTACTTGGTGTTTTAACAAGGGGCTGTTTCAGCGGAGTAATATAAACATTATCCAGTGAGGTCATTAGGATCTTCAGACTCCTCCTGAAGGCTTTACTTGTGAGATTAGTGGGAGGAAGATTGCTCAGACAATCAATTTCTCTTCTTTTAAATTAGATTTCTTTCATAACAGAACAGTTTAAGTTACAGTAAGAAGGAACAAGAGAATGGTTGCAAAGTCTTAGGAAGAACTATTTTTAAAGTAATGGTGGGAACCAGTGTCTGGACTGTAGTGTCCCCACCCCCAAATCATCTGTTCTGTCTTGAACTTCTAATATAACCTACTTGCTGAAGAATTTGCCTGTTAGGATTTATCTTGCAAAAGGACTTTAAAAGTGCATGTAATAAATGTTGACATAGTTTTCCATGTTGAGCTTGATCTGATGCTCAGATCCTATGAAGAACTTAAGAAATGTGGACTAGGCTGTCCCCTATATAAATAAGCACATCTCCCCACCTGCCATCCTCAGCCTGGGATGTTGTGTTCAGGAGATGACAGACTGGATAAAAAAAAAACCTAGCTGAATTAAGAGGTTTGGGGTGTGGGGGTGGGGAACACCAGAGTAACATCCTGCAAAATTGCATGGAAAACTGTGTTTTAGTGGTGGTTCAGGAAAAGGGCTTTTAAGAGAATGGATCATAGTTTCAAAGAAGGTGAACACTATTACATAAAAATAAAACTAGTTCAGATAATCAGGTTCTCACTTGGATTAGCATTGTGAGAAATTAAAACACATTTCAGGAAAAAACTTTAACACAACCAACTCGTGGAACTCACCAACTTTAGTTATTATTAAATCCAATATCTTGGATTTAGTGAATTCACAGTAATTTTTATGATTTATATAGATATAAAGATAATTTGCAGTTAAATATAGATAGATTTTTCAGAATAAATTGACCTCTGGACTTCTGCTATTATTTACTGAAGGTGTATTGTACTGGTCACAATAGACAGTGAGAAATCAGACTACTGATCTGATCTTGGAGACAAGTGATGCTTTCAGTGATACTGATGTTTACACAGATGGTCAACTCCTGGCTTATTCAAAACCAAACATGAAAGTTATGCAAAGAAACAACAATTTTCCGTTGTATACAGCAGGCAATATTGAATAGTGTGAGCACAAAGATCTGTTTAGATATAGTCTGTACTACAGAGGAGACATCCAACATCTCATCTTCATTGTTTTTTACTGCTCAATATTCACTCAGCTGTGGAAGGATGTTTTCAGACATCAAATAGTCAGAAGCTGCACTGCAAAATGAATAACACTGATTCCATTAAAGAGAGCAATACAATTCTCATTGGACTTCTATAGAAGAAGAATTTGGACAATGCAGATGACTTCTGAATATCTGTATATATTCAAATTTGTTTCTGCTATCTTGGTACATTCTGAGAACTTAGTTATTGTATTGCTTAAACCAGATCCTGAAAAAGCAAAACTCCCACTGCTGCCAATTTTAAAAATACAAAGAAAAGCTTCTGCATAAAGAGCACAGATACAGGCTTTTTGTAAGCCAAAGGTTATACTGCACTGCAGGACTATAACACTCAAACACAAAATAAAGGTTACATATTTCTGTCAGGAGGTTGCTGGCATCTTGCTTAGACAATAGGTGCACTGGTCATTATCTTTTGCTAGAAAAAGAGTGCTTCTTGTTCAGAACTGATTAGTTATGTTATGGCAATTTTGGTTAAATAAGAAAAATAAAGTATACATGAGAATGTACGTATAGAAGAGAAAAATAAATAATTCCTTCTGGAGGAAAAGGCAGATGTATTCCTACAGTTACGCATAGCAATAATTGTTGGAAGGCATGTAGAAAAAAATATGAATAAATTCAACTATGCAACTGTTCAAAGTGTTATTATATGTTGAGAAATTCAGAAAATTTCAAGCTAAGGAAAATAAACACCATTTTTCTGAATCTGCAATTTCTGTCAATGTAGGCAGCATACAAATGAATATTAACCTCTCTGACTGTCTTTAATGTATAACATATGGTTGCTGCTGCTGGGCTTGCTGAAGGAGTTGGGATGAGGGTATGGGGGAAGGAGGGAAAAAGTAGAGATGAGCGATTCTGGTGAGCATTTGCTGTTTGTACTCTAGCTGCAAAAACTGAACGTGTTCGCAAGAGGGAAGAAAATTCAGCACTGCTGAAAACAAATGGCCTCACTTAAAGAAAACTGGAGGTGGTTAGGGAAGGGAATTTCTTTACTGAAAACAAATGTATTCTCACTGTAGAAAAAAACCCGCAACAACAAACAAACAAAATGAACTCAGTATCTCAAGACTGCTTAATACCTAGCTGGGAATCTGTTTCTCGCTGATTGGAAGAGAAAGGGCAGTAGGAGGGGTTGCCTCGAATTTCTCCCAAATGAAGGATTGTGGGGGTGGACTAGAGGGGGCTGAAGACTGTGTAACATCAGGAGACACATTTGTTCAGTCTGCACTGGCATTTCCAAGCTGAAGAATTTGTTTCTGCAAAAAAGGTTAAAAACTGTTCTGTGACTTGGATTAAATTAATTTCTTTGGCATGAAAAGATAGACTTCTACTTCTCTCTGCTTGATGCCCAAATCAGAGCAATCTTATTTTGTTTCTGTTCACTGTTTTAGTTTGCCAGCATTGTTATGCTTTCTCTTGCTTGCACAGAAATATTCTGTCATTAAATCTGACTTTTTTCCCCTGTCATACATCCTGATTCACATCTTCGTCCCCCACTGGTCCTTGTCGTCTTTCCCACTCTAAATGTGGGAAATTAAATTTTTATTAAAACTTGTTCAAATCTTGCTCAGGGCTTGTTTATTCTCATTTCTGTCTACTGGAGGGAAAAAAAAAAAAAAAAAAAAAGTAAATACAAGAAGCTAGAACTTTCCTAAATTTCAAAAGCTGTTGGGGGGGATATATTTTCTTGTTTGAGGTATTATTTTTAAATGTCTTATTACAGAAACTGTATTCTGTTACCTGTTACATGTAATTGAACTAACAAGTCATGTTTTAAAATATTTTTCCCATCTGAGTTCACAACTAGTTAAAAGTATATCCAGAATGAATCAAAGGTCCAAAGAGTCTGCATCATTCTCTATGAATTCCACTTTTGCTACAGTTATGCTCAGTGTCTGCATATTGTTTTCATGATGCTTATCTAACCAGTTTCTGAAGACCTCCAATAGTGGAGAGTCTGCAGTCCTTCTAAGGACAGCAATTCAATGTATTTATTGTGACAAAATTTCTGGTTCTTTTTTTCCTCATGTCCTCTTAATCTACTACAGTTCCTTGCTGCAATTTAAGCTCATTATTTCCTGTACTATCTCACAGACATGAGAATCAGACTATTTCCTTATTAACAAGCTTTTATGTTCCTGAAAGCTATCCCCTTTCTCTTACGAGCAACCCTAATTCTCATGCTGGTGAGACTCACAAAATCTATGGGTTTTCCCACAACTTGTGTAATACTACTAACATACATTCTGCATATCATCTGTTTATCTGCAGATCTTGATGGAATGCAAAAGGATAACTTAGACTGCGTCTTCTAATACTTAGTTTCAGGTGAACAAAAAGCACTTTTATTTTCTCTGGCTCTTTAGCATATGCTTTGTAGTGTTTGGGCCAATATTCTTGGTAAAGCAACAGTAGAAAAGAAAGAAGTTACTTCATTTTTTGGTAACCTGGTGTACATACCTTCATTAACGAAAAAGGAAAAAACCCAAACAGGTCAAGTGTGTGTCCTTTCCAGGTATATTTCTTGGTTTATATTTAGCTATTTCTCTTCTACCTCAAGCTTTTTACATTTTCCTGTGAGTGACACCAGATTTATCACTGTCCTTGTGCCACCTATGCCTCATGCAGGATAGTAACACGAGAGAGAAACCCAAACTGATTCACTGGGGAGTTCTGTAATCTGGCAACTGCCCCTAACTTTCTATTTAAGTAAACCTAGACTAATTTAATGGTGTATTGTTTAAGGACTTCCTTCTTGCAGCCTATGTTCATTTCATCAGTTTTCATGCAGATGATAAGTTCTATTTATTGCTGTCATTTTACTTGTATGGCTCTGTGCAGTCATCATGACAAAGAATTACTCTTGAGAGGTATTCAAAAGCTTTCCAACTTTTCTGAATGTGACAGTATAGGATGCTGGAAATGGTTGAAGTCATGGAATGAAAAACATCATGGGAATATGACTCAGGACTAGTCATCACCACCTGGAAAGCTGTCATTAAAAAAAATCATGTTAGAATTCAACATACAGTTCTGAGTCTTGTAAAGTTGCTGGAAGGCATGTTAACAAACAAGAATCGGATTCTGGAGGTTTACATCAGTGGTCTTTCTTCAGGGCAAAAGTTTTGTCTTAAAAAAAGAGACCTTCCAAAGTCAGACTTGACCGCTAGAATGGGTTTTCAGAATGAGGTCACAGTGGGCTTCAAACTTCCTCCACACTATCTCGCTTTCGTCTAAGTGCTGCAGGATATTGCAAGAAGTAAAGTAGCATATGATACTCCAAGTTATGCTGGATAACAGCATGCCTGATAACAAAGCAACTCTAATTAATGTGAGATCACTCTCAAGTCACTATATTCTTTTCTGCAGTCTTTGGAGCATAAAACAAAAACCACCAGTTGTTCTCCCAAGCTAATTTCAAGGTTGGACTTTGTGCTCTCCTAATGCCAAAGGATTAATGAGGATCTGCTCTGAAGTATTTAACCATAAAAACTGTGGCCATGTACACATCTTAGAACTGTCCTGTTCTTTTCACTTTTGTCTATGTTGAATCATACTTTACTATTTTAATCTGTTTCAGTATTTAATTTTATCTTTCAAGCAAAAGGTTTGAAATCTATTTCACTTTTTTTTTTTCTTTTTCCTGCTTCTTAGTGCTTTCTGCCAGTTCAACTCTTCAGGATTCTCTTAGCCCTATTTTATTTTCCCCATTAAACATCATAGTGGCATCTGGCATGCCAAAGTACTCTGAAGTCCAAAAATGTCCTGTAGGGAGGTCTTTCAGGATAAAGCCCTATTTACGTTCAGTATTAAAACATAAATTAATATATTGAATGGCCCCTGAATCTACATGAGAAGTACTAAAGTGTTTTTTTCTTTAATCTACAATATTTACTCTCCTTTCTTCCTAATCCAGTCATAATTCTTTGGAAGAATATAATTAAACTAAAACTAGAAGAATTAAAACTGCTTTGGATTTTAGTTATAGTTTTTCCTTTTATCTCCTTTCATTTCTAGCTGTCTCATTAGCATAATGGCTGTATTGGCAGTCATTAGAAGAATGAGATTATACAGTGATGAACACTTCCATAGTGAAGTATTTAAACTAGGATGTAAGCTCATTAGGAACTCAATGGCTGTAGTGAAAGTCGAGAATGCTCAGCACCAGCTAAAAAATACACAGCCTCTTGCAGAATCTGGCCTGTTTAATTCTCAGTTCCATTTAACTTTCAATTGCATTTGTTGTTCTTTTTTATAATTTACTTGATTTTTATTTTATTTTTTCCAGAGGACCTTGTCATTTACAATATAAATCAGTAAACCTGCATCAGTTTGTCAGAAGTTCCTCAACACATCATGAACTGAAGTAATTGCAGTCTCCCATCTCTATAGTATTAAGATGCTTCATAAATTTTAAAATATTTACTTTCACAGGCTGTGCTCAGCACCTCAAATAATATTCCTCTGAAGGTTCTCAAGTTGAGTTACATACATCCTGTAACTTCTTGTCTTTACAGTTATTTCGGTCTGAAACCGTAAAGTACACATCAGTTATAATGCTTTGAAACTTTTTTTATTTTTTATGCAGGTAAAAATAAAAAAGCCATTTTTTGTCTTTAATCCTCTTTTGATTTATTTGCTCTGTCCATTGGTTGCTATTTTCTATATATGACCTGATTAAACATAACTATAATTCTGAAATTTTATTGCATATGTTTGTATTGTTGTATTATTGCATATGCTTGTATTGTTGTATTATACAGCAACCAAAAAAAGAAGAGAGCCATACACATGATTACACTCATTTCCTAAATGATATCACACTATGTGAAATATACCACCTCAGTGAACAATCTTCCCATTTTCACACTGTTTCACACTATTTCACTGGAATTATTAGGTGAAACAAAAAACAGTAATGGAAGTCTTTGCCACTATATTTTTAGAGGAAAAATATAGCAGTATATCTTTGAAAAAATAGGTTTGAACAAGTTTGAAGTAACAATTAAAAGCAGATCTTTTGCGGTACATTTTGAATAAGAAGACATTACCTCACAGTGTAGAAAAACACAATAGATAAAACTGATCACAAAGCAATAGTGTTTGTGATTTTAAGGTGAGCAACAAGTGAGAGCAGTGGAACAATAAAAATCTTTAAACAAATGTGAATTTCAGCATAAAGAATTGCTAGAATAGACCCCAGGCAGGGAAAAAAGGTTTAGAAAAAGCTCTAGTTTTGGCAAATGTCACTATTAAGTCAAAAGAACAAACTGTTTCAATACAGAGAAAAGATGGGAAATTATATGCCATTACTACTACAAAATCTTGAAACTGAAAAGATTTGTATGTAACCTGTCCCTGTCTCTAAGACCCAATCCCACAGAAAATGTGTACCCATATAGAGATATAAAACAGAAGAACAGAAGGCTGAAAGAAATAACACTTGGTAAGGGACACAAAGTTAGGAAAGCTTTCATAAGACAGACAGACAAAGAGATCAGGGATTCTCCTACTGGGAAGCATGCAAACAATAGATGACTCAACAAAAATTCAATGCCCACTTTGCTAAGTAAAAAAAAACCACCATAATTTAGTGTTATTGTTATCTTACGGCAGGCAATTATTTTGCATTGCTCCATGCAAGGTATGCCTAAACTGGAACATTGTGTCCAGTTTTAGATATCACACTAAGAAAGATGCCAACAAATTGGAAGAAATTGAAAGAACAACAGAAATACAAGGTTTTGAAAATGTAACCCAGAAAGAAAGATATAAAAGCAAAATAGGTTTGCTTAAAGAATGAAAGGTATGTAAAAGGGGTCTCCAGGTACATATTAAATTATTGCAAAAAGAGATAGATGATTAATATTTCTCGGTTATGTTATCTGTCTAATTTGCAGACAGGGAGATTTAGTTTATAAAATTGTACCCAATATCTATTTATAAGGTTAGTAAGCCAAAGTAACAGCTACTGAGACTATGAAACTATATCAAAGATTAAGTCTCTTCATGAAATGATCAGTTTTAAGAATATATTGGATTAACATTCCTCAGCAGTGTTATAACCATACCTGGTTCTTTAACATGGATGAAAAATTTGCTTACTTATATTTCCTGCTCACCTGTATATTACCACACCATGATGTTTGTTACTTAAAACTAAATTCCTGTTATGATTATTTTAATGTTTTATGGCATTGTTATAGGATTTAAAAGTCTCTTTTCCTTCCTCATCCAATTGCAATTTATCTTGGATGGACTGTGTCAAGACCAATTTCAGTCTGCTAATTCTGTGATTTTTTACTGAAATGTTTTACAGCCAAGTATTTTGCAGCTGAATCAGCAACGTGATTTAGGAGGTGAGCTTCTGGCATCAACTAGTAAAACTTGCTTTTTACCGAAAAAAATAATGTGCCTGTTTTTCACTCCTGCATTTCACATGACACCGTGCACTCCTATGTCTGTGTGACAATCCTTACAAATATCGTCACTTTTATTTTAAAAAATGAACAAAGAAAAGAAAAAAACTTCCAGGTCATGTGTTTTAACTTTACCTTTTAATAACTTCTCAAAATTAACCTCTATTCATTCGAGCTTCTGAGTTCTGAAATGTAAAACAAGTTTAGTTTAGTTTCAAATTATATTATAGAATATTGTATTACTGTAAAAATAGATGGATAATTAATATTTCTCAATTATGTAATCTGCCTAATTTGCAGCAAAGGTGATTTAATTTAGAAAATTGTACCCAATATCTATTTATAACAATAGTAAGCCAGAGGAACAGTTAGCGTGGCTATGAAATCTGATCAATAATCAGGTCTGTTAAATAGGTTAGAATATTTAATGTCATCATTGTCATAATATAACCATAATTACATTTAATTTCTATGATCATAAAAATCAAAGGTTAACTGGTAAATTAAAATAAATTCTATACAGTAGAAATTGTATGTAAAATCCCCATGACTTTTTTTAATTCTCATTATTTTCACAAAGTAATTTGCAAAATTAAGACATGTATCTCACAAATCAAATGTTTAATTTTCCAGTAGCAAAAAGACATTTTGCATTTAGGGCAACAAATGAAATTGTCACTTGCCTTTCTGGCAACAGTAACTCCTTGAGAAACTCTTTCTAGTCTGCGGCTAAAAGCCCTAACCCAGGATCTCTGTTTTCACCTTGGTGATCTCTGACAAAAAGACCATATCCTGTTTGTCAATCAGTTTTTGTTCTCCTGGGTCTTTCATTCTTCTTTATTGGAACACATTATCCACATCATTATTGACACATAAACTCTCTTGCTGGTGCTCTGCTCAGCCTATTCTTTTCTACAGCAGCAGATTTCTTTGCTCTCTTTCCACTAGCTCTGACCATGTGAGTTTTGTCAATCAGCTTGTCCCAACTCTCTCTTCTTCAGGCAAGTATGAAACACCATCCTTGTACCCTCCAAAGAATGCTTGTGGCTTTCCTAACCTGCAGGATTTTCTGCTGGCTTTAATGTAGTACAATACATAATGGAAATAATTTGAGATCAGGAAAGAAAGCTAACAAGTATAATCATATAAACCATTTGGAGGTCGAGATAGAGGAATTCCAGAGACTAGTGAAACCAGCTTCCACCAGCTTCCACTTCCAAACCATACACAGTTATAAAACTTTCAGAAACAGCATCAACCAACATTTTCTTTCTATTGGCCCCAAATAATTTATTGATGAAAAAATAACTCTTGTTATACTGAAAAGAAAATGTCAGCCATGCCACAGTGGTTTTGCCAGGTCAGTGACTAAACTTGAAAGATGTGCTGCTGTCACTTCATTTGAAGTAGTGAATGGGGGTAGGGGGCTAGTGTGAACATCGTAGGTGTTAATTTTTTTTTACTCCTCAGGCAAACTTAGTACGAGGCCATGCTGGAACCAGAATTACAGTGCTTGTTGAAAATATGCAAAACACAAGGCCTAATCACATGTAAACCTGTTGGAGCTTGGAGTCTCCTTAAGCATGAGATCTGATAATCATCAGTAGCAAATTTACAACATATTTAAAGAGATACTACTCTGTCCTACAAATTTTACCCTCTTCTGGGTCTACCAGGGTCCGCTGGGTAATTTTTATAAAGGTGCATTCAGCCAAACCCAGCATGGTGCCTCCAGCTCTGCCAGCCAGCGAGGCTCAGTGTCCTCCCACCACAGCAGCGATGGACCGTGGCTACTCCTGAAACAGCCCCAAACACAGAGAAAACCTGACGGCTTTGAGAAACCCCAGAAACATCCCAGGGGGATTCATTAAACTGAATTGCATAGGTGTATAAAGTAAATGTCTACACCTGACCATTAATTCTGTAAGAAGCCAGGGAGGAAAAAGGTGTTTTTTATAATGGTACATTTAATCATTTCATGTTTTTATCTCAGGGTAAGATGAATTCTACATTTCTCTCTACACTGCCTATAAAGGGAGGTGAGCATGTCTAATTCAGATGTAAATATCTATGCTGTAGAAGTTGAAAGTAGTATAAGATGAAGCCTACTCGTTTTGAGAAAAGCTTGCTGACAGAGTTCAGACTTTAAATCTCCGTATTTGAGAATACTGCCATAAACTGTGAGCCACTTCCTATCCTTTTTTCAAAACAATGTTTATAATTATATGCACCATTAACAGTGGCAGAGCAATTTGGTTTGTAATCCAGTCTTTCCAGACAGATGGAATTTTACATTAGCAAGATTATATGCTACCCCTTAGAAGAACCTTCCAAATATAGGCTAATTTTTACTATGACACTTCTGGATGTATTCAGAAGTATTCCACTTCCATTATTTTTTTACTTCTTTTTCTCTCTCCCTGAGTTTTATCTTCAAAAATAAGGAAAGTTAATTTCTGGCTCTAGACAAAAGAATTACTGTATTTTTTTTAGAACAAAGTAATTGTTTCAAGACAACTTTAATTTCACAACTGATCTTAAAAAAAATTTAAAAGCATATCACATAATTCCAAACTGAGACCAAACATTTTATGTTAATGGAAATGCTTGAGAATGCTTTCCCAAATTCCCTTTTCACCATAAACCATAGAGCATGTTTTATCAGAGAACTTTGAAAAGCATCTTTTGGCTAGTCTGCTTTTCCCTAATTTAGATCTCCTTTCCTGCATTTCACCCTTTATAACACACACACAAACAACCCCCACCCCCCCAAATAACAGACCTTTTCTCATACACAGTCTCTTAAGAACAGACTAATTCTCCTTCTTCCATGGCCACTGTGAGAGCTCTTTGGTCTGATTTTGCCTCTTAATTAATTCAGAGTAAGGACTGCCAAACTATATATCCCAGTCCAGAGGTTTACTGACAGCTAACCAGAGAGCTATTTATTACCTGTGCATGAAAAAAAATAAGGCAAATAAATAAGAAAACAAAGGAACAAACCTGATAGTCTGTACCTACTTAACAATATCTATCTGTAAACCAAAGAACAAAACAAAAGCAGCTGGCATCTGGTACTTCGGATGTTGCAGAGCTTGCTGCCAGCCACAGGGGCTTTACAAAATCAAACTTTAAAAAAAAGAAAAATCTGTGAGTTAGTGTCTGTATTTTGTAATGTTTACAGGCACTTGGCTAATGACACAGGATGCTGGCAATATCGTGCATATAGCATGGATGATATTATCTACTTCCTATTTTATATATTTCCGGTGGAGATGCATGAATGTATTTGCTCTCATGCTGTTAGGTTAAAATGTCATGCTGTTTTTCATGGTAACCCACTAAAAGCACTACCAACACAGAGTGAGTCAAATTTTGCTCAGTGTGTGGCACTGAGTGAAGAAAGACTGAAAAGCAAGATGAAGTTGCTAGACTTATGTCTGATGTACTTGGTGGAAAAGCAGTATAAAACTACTTCCTTCTGCAGGGAAGTATAAAACTACCTCCCCAAAACCTCACCTAATTTCTGATAGAGGCAGACTTGCTCTTTCTTAGAGGAGCTGGAGAATTATCTTTTTCGTGTCCTTGCTCTCTGTTTTCCTATTGGTGACAAAATTATTCAATTATCGAAAATGTTAGAGTTTCTGTAGCGTTTCCAGAAAGATACAAAAAAGCAGAATTTTTTTTTTCTTATACAAAAGCTAGATTTGGGGAGAGGAAAATTTGCACTTAAAGGCTAAAGCAGGAGATGTATTTGAGAAGTTTCCTGCAGGGAGCATTTAGTATGGAGCCCTCATACAGGTGAGGGTGTGATGGTAGTGCCATGCCATGAAGCAAAGCTGTAGGCTAAAATCATCACAGTTGCAAAAGTCATCTCAGGCAATTCATCAGATTACCTGTAAATGTGACTTTTCTGTTTCATCTGATTTCAATCAGCCTCCCAGTATTTCTTTTCACTTGTGTCACGTGCTTTCTTTAATTTCTATCTTGAAACATCTATTTTTACTTGGTCTGTTCCTTTTCAATTCCTTCCCTCAGTGAGGCTTCATTAGATAGCTTTCAGATTTGGGGCTTTTTTAAATGGGACATTTTTTCCTCTGAGAAAGGAATGAACATCTGTGCATATTTATACCTAGATTTATTTTTTTTTTTAGCCAAAATGTATGCACAGTATTTGCTGAACTTGAGCAAAGGTGGCAGAAGAGGCTTGGGGAAAAAAAAAAAAAAAAAAAAAAATCATTACAGTGTTAAGAAAGGCCCAGAGATCAGAAGAACAAATGACCCAGTTCCTGAAAAAAATCCTGTGAAAGCACAGTCAAGGGTTTCTCTCTGGTTGCTCTTTCAAATTTCATTCCAGCTCACTGTTTGGTTGTAAACTTTGCTCTCCTTTTATTTACATGTTTTTCAACTGTCCAACTTCATCCCAGAAATTTTGATTGAGTCAAAAGCCAAAGGAAAACACTATGCCCACCTTGCAGACTTCTCATAGACATATTGTAAATCACAATTTCTAATGCTTCTTTTCTGCATTATGTCAAACAGCTGGAATTCCACATTTTCCCCATGTTTTTAATAAATGGACGTGTCAGTGGGAATGCACCAGCCTGGTGAAGCAGTTGATTGGTGTCACAAATGTTAGTGCTCCACTCGTTTATTTTCACAACTTCCACAAGCTGTACCTTGAGTCCCGCTGCTACCCTATTTAACTTGACATGTTTCTGTTTATGCTAAGCAGGTTGGATCTTATTGCATCCATTTAGAAACAGATGTTACTTAGTATACCCTGCACTCCTCCGTGCCGTCTTTTTTCACAGCTCTCCGAGAACCGACTGCAGGTACTGCACTCTCACTTCTGTGTCACAGAACACAACAGCTCCTGGAAAGAAAGAGGAAGAAAGATGAGCTTTTAATGTTGTTATGAAACCATATGCACCCTGCTGCCACCATATCAGAGAGCATGTTTTCTCCCAGAGTGTTTAATACACCTCTTTTGACACTACAGAAAATGAATTGTGAAGGATACTGCAGTTAGAAAAGTGTTGATTTTTGCCTGGGGAAAAGAAAATCAGAAAAGGTTATAAAATTCACTGTTCAATATTAACTTAATCAGAATACATATTTTAGCAATGTACAGTGTGTTACTTTTAATGCACAGCTATGATTCTGTGCCTGTCTTTTTCTCTAATCTAGCCTGCAGCTCTCGCTGGCTGTGAAAGTTAAGATTTATAGCAATAATATTTGCTATCTGACAATGAGTTTCAAAGCTAACAGCTTTGTGGTGTTTTCCCTATCTTGTTGCATATGTTTTTTCACTTGCAACACCCATTAAAGTTTAATAGGAGAATTGTGCACATCATGAACATGAAAATGAGAATATAATTACCCCTCTGTTTTCAGATCACTAAAATCAATCTTCTTGTTTTGTTACAAAGTTTCAGTCTGGCTGTAGTTGAAACTATTTTCACAGAAATTCTCAGAAAACCTAGCAAGAGCAATGACTACCTATGCTACAAATCAGAATATTTCTTCTTATGACTGAATTTTGAAAGTCATTTATCCTCTTCTCATAATACATTATCCAAAACCAAAATTCACAAAGTATCTAAATATGATGCTGTTTGTCTGAAGTGATTTCAAAGGAAATGCAAAAATAGTACCAGGAAAATTGCTAAGCAGACTTAGACCACCTGCTAGACTGCCATGCTTTTTATAAGGGGCAAGGGTTTGTCTTTTCTTTAAATAAATTTTTTAATTGTGCGTATAACTGATATGGAATTCTGTCCTCAAGAAATAACGTGTGTTGGTAACAGACATATTTAACTTGGAAATATGACTGCATAACCGTTGCTACAGTACAGAGGCAGTCTCTGAAGCTCAGACAACTCCAGAGCAAAGCTGGCAATACGGTCAACAAAGCTTCACCACCCAAAGCAGCACCTACCACTGATCTTGCTAATAAACCTTCTCTCCTCGAGCGGCATTTGTCCCAGGATAAAGCCTATCCAAAAACATCGCCTAGGTCAGTGGGACCTTGACCACAGCTGCCCAGCCCTAACTGCTTCGGTGGTTCTGGTGTGTGCTCAGAGAACAGAGATGCACAGATAAATGTCCTGGGGATACCCGACCGAGAGCACTGCTAAATGTGACACGGGAGAGTCTGTCCTGCTGTAGTGGTTTAGGTACGTGCAGGAGAGAAGTAAGGAAACACAGAGGAGCTATTAGCAGCTCGGTATCTCTGTAACTTGTCTGGAAGGCGACAGTAGCACAGGTAAAGAATTGGAATTGGCTCTGGATATCAGGAAAATCACAGACATCAGCGTGGGGCTGCATGCGTAGGAAGGCCTTTGGCAGCATATTCTGACAACCTGGTTTTAAACAGCAATAAAGAGCAAAATCAGCTGCCCCTCGGGGGACGCTCAGTACCCGGGTGTCTGGCACTCTGTGTCACTCTGGGCTTGAGGGGCAGCTACACGCGGGGCCTGGGGCTGCAGGAATCCGTGGGCGAGTGTCCTCCTTCCCCGCGGCCGCCGTGCAGGTCTGAGCTGCACAAAAGCCAGGGGAAACCCAGGGCCTGTGTTGGCGGGAGTGTGCAGTCTGCTTGTACCGAGGCACAGACATCTTAGAATTGGGGTCTGAGCACAAAAATCGTTACCCCATCTTCTGAGTAAATAAATTCTATTTCGTGCCACTGAGTGGTATGGTTCTGTTCTTGTGGTTATGGCACCCTGAACTCTCCCATGACAAGCATTGCAATAAATATTTAGTTCGTTCGCAGGCAGCAGCTGTTTATCTTCATTGTTGATTTCAAACTGTCTCACATCAAATTTTCTGAAAGCTAGGATTCCTCATGCACCGAGTAATATTTATTTCTGTTGTATTTCAAAACAAAATCCATCATGAAAATCTCACCATTATGACACAATTTTATTTCTAAATGAGATAAATATCTGATTCCTTCCCTCCCGCCTTCTTCAAAACCATCTGCAAATTCTTTACTTTTGGCTAGCTGAAAGCACAGAGAAAAGTACATAAAATGTTTCATTTGTTTCTCTACAAGTGTTCAACTTCAAAGAGAATTCTTAATCACCATTTGCTCTTCATGCAAAATATGGTTTCAGAGAAAATTTTGAACTTGAAAAAAGCTTTTTAAAGAAGTTGTTAAAAATGTATTTCATAAATAGTAGATGTTCATATGGTCTTTGCAAACACATTTTTAAAAAAATAAAATATCTTATGAAAGAAAGCTGTAAAAAACACGATTAATCTGAGAATCTTTAGTACAGATACTCTGAATTGATAAGTTATTGGCTGTAAATAACTATTATATCTATCATTACATTGTCTAGATATCCTTATCTGGATCAGTCTCCTGAGTACATACAATGGAAAAGAAGACAATAGAACAGGTTTTCATCTAGTCTTTCCAAACATACCTCTACTGACTTTAAATGACCCTTTTCAAATGAACCAATGCAAGATCTTGTCTACTAAATAAAGATTTATGATAAAGAGTTTACATTTAACCTATTGGGAATATCCTATTCAGGCTTGTTTAAAACACTCCATTTTGATAATATTCATCATTAATGTCCCCCTTTTATAGTAAATCACTATAACCAATTGAATTTTACTTTGTCATTGAAGACATTTAACAACTGGTTTCAAAGATTTAATCCAGTTGTTCCAATTTCTTAATCCAGTTCATCATCTGCTGTTTTTCATTCATGGTGCACTGATCTTTAACTAAGCCCATTAGGCCTGCTGTTGGATCTTTCAATATAGAAGAATTTTGAAGTACAGGGGGAGTACATTTAACTATTTGTTCCACCATAGGCTTCCCAAAGCTGGGTGACAAGTGTCAATGACTCTTTGACAGGGTGAATGCCCTCATGCCCTGGTTCAACCGGCACCCTCAGTGCTGGTCTGCCCTTGCCCATGGCCCCCGGAGGAGGGACGCGGCGCGCGCCGAGCCCTTCCAGCAGCACGCTATCTCCCGTTCAGTGCCACCGTGGATCCAGCTCCCCACTGAGCTGGCTGTGACATGGCTGGTGTCGAAACTAAAAGTGAGGTAGGCTGTATCGCGTAGGCTCAGCCACTTTCTACGTCTCACCTGCCCTGCCTGCCTCCCCGCCACCGCCTCCAGCTCCGGCCTCCCGGCTCCCCTGCCCGCGCAGGGCAGCACCCCGGCTGCTCCCCGGCAGTCACCCCCGGCAGGCGGTGAGAAACGGAAATCTGTCAAAGTGTGTGCAACCTCTGTGATTTAATATTGATTTTGCCAGGACAAATACTGACTCGGGGCACTGTCAAAAAGTAGATTGATATCCTTAACTGCTGGGAGACCATGTGAAAATGCTTTCCAGCAAAGACTGTCTTCAGAACTCACTTTTGGACTCAGGGCTGCAATTATTCTAAGGACCAGCATACAGAGATGACAACAATTTGTGGTCTGCTGTAATCTTAAAAAGATTATACCTGTTCTTTGAGAATATTTATAAAAATTTTCAAAATAATAATTAAAGAAAGGTTGCTTCATTTTGACTAAAATTTTGTTTGGCATACTGACTTTTTAAATCAGACAGTTTTTCTTTGATTTTTTTTTTTCCTAAAATTTTACAATTTCTTCTAGTATAGACATGAACTTGTAATAGGGAAGTTTGGAAACAGGATCTACAGTATTACCTCTAAACTTCTATTTAAAATTCAAAGTCTCTAATTAGAAAACCTTTTTAATTCATACTCTATTTTGTAAATAATGCGGATAACTACGAAGGATTTCTAATATCAAATGAATTAATGTGTTTCATTTTTTCGGTATTTTAATATCTTCTCATTGCAACTAAAAAATTATACAATGTATATGAAATGCATGGTGGTTTTGTATAGTATGTGTGTTGCCATAAGTGCAAAAATAGGTCTTTGTTTAATGGATGACCACTGTGTATAGTCATTGCACACCTCAGAAGGGTGAATAATGTCAGGTTTATTTATTGTTTTGTAACTAAAAAATAGATTAAAAACTAAAAAATAGAGAGGCCTGAAAGTAAATCTAGCTAGGTTAAAATTGAAGTTAAACATCTTTATTTCTGTAATCACATGTCTAATAACAACTTGAACTTTTGGGGGTGAGAGAGGCCTGGGTTTCTGAGGGTTTTTTTTGATGAGGAAAATTTGCCATCATGAAAATGGTGACAGTACCATGCCACCAATATTAGTAATGTTAACTTTTTACTTATATTATGAAGCAAGTGGTATTTAACTTGTAAGTATTAGTTCAGAAGAAAAAGAGATGCTTAAGTGCTCTGGGCCCTATGCCAGTATTTCCCCCACTGCATGCTGAATCATTCCAGAAAATTACACTATTGTGAGGATAACCTGCAAGCTTGAACACTGCTTTGTATGGAGCACCTGCTGACAGAACTGTGCCCTGAAGGCTGGGTACCTCATTAGAATCATCACCAGAAATGTACACGTAGGAGTCTTCCTGTAAGAGCAAATATTTAAAGACACAAAAGCATACAAAGCCAGTTTGCAGACTGCAGCTGAATAAATATTAGGGAAAGGAAGAAGAAATAATAAAATATATTACACATACAAAATCTATATTAAAAGAACATTATTAAGGCAAAAAAGTCAGAAACAAAAAAGTTAGAAAATGACTACCACTTGTGCAATGCCACGAACTTGTTTTCTTGCACATATTCCCTAATGTTAGAGATTAATGACCTCTTCAATTAATTATTTCTGAAAAAATAATTCTGTTTGACTAAAAATATTCATGCACTGATATTGAATGATATTGATGAAGGGTTTTGAAAGAAACAATTGGAAAAAAATCAATTCTTGAATTAGTTCATTCAGATTTTTCCTAGCTGAAACATTTTGGAAACTAAATTCAAAAGGATCCATCACCAGAATTAGGGAATAGGGATGACATGTTGCAGCTTTTTATGTCCCCCTTTGTACCTGGTGCTCAATATATACCTCTATAAGACCAGAGAAAAGTTTACATAAGGCAGTGAAAAGACAGAGTTTCATTCTAAAATTGTTTATTGTTAGAAAAGACAATGCCATTAGCCAGTAGCTTTAGAGGATGTAATCTTCTAAAGAGCTAATCTTGCCTAGCCTCCCACAAAAGCAAGATACACTATGACATTTATAAAGGAAGAGGCGGCAACATGGGTGTGATCATCACCCTTATCAAAGAGCCACACTAAGACAATATGGTTACAGGCTTTGTAGAGATTTACTTTATAGAGGATATGACCACAAGACAGTGGTCTAAAAGTCTAAAGAGATCAGGGTTCCCCACTGTGAAGGAGTCCTCGGTTTCAAACTTGTATGGCCATGGCAAAAGTGTTCCTGGTAACTGCAGCTGCAATAAATGTGAAGTTTCTATATCTAAATTAACTCATAGGCATGTTAGTCACCATTCAAGCACACTGAATTGGAGTGCAGATTTTGTGCTTACTATTTTCTAATGGCTGGCTGGAGGGCTTCAGAGACTGGAAAACCAGTGCCTACAACACAGGGTAATTAATGTATGAGGTGAAGAAATAGTACTCCCAGGTAGTCAAACCAGCCACACTTATCTCAGAATAGAAAGTATAAATAACTGTGAGAAATTTTCAAGAAATAGATAACCTGAGGGAATATATATATTAATTTCCTTTATATATATTTATATTTTCTTATATATATATATATATATATATATATATATATATATATATATATATATAAATAAATTGCTTGGCTTATAAAATTTCAGTACCTAACCGCAACCTAAAGTGTATTGAATCTTCTAAGAATGGATGACCTACTAAAGTTTCATATACTGAGTTTAATTTTAGCTAATTATGCAGAAAAATTGTTCAGGTCTCTTTGCTTCCAAAATTGAACTTGTAGATTTGCATGATGCATGCTAATCATTACATTACCTTTAACAGAGACACCTCCTCTCATTCATAAATGTCCCACTTGTAGTGAAAATTCCTTACAATACCCTAGATTCTTCCACTAGGTCTATCTCAGGCTTATTTGAACCACATATTCTTTCTAAGAGACATGCTACAGAACACAAACCTAAATCAGCTAGCTACACTTTTTACAACATACTAGTATTTCATTTCCAAGTCAGCCATATAATTATTAAGGGAAAGTCATACAGGGAAAAAAACACAGTATGATGACTCTTGAATTCTAAAATCAGGCCAGTATCTTGGAATTTGAACAATATCCTTGCTTCCTGAAAATGTCTTTATTTACCAATTATGTCCTAGCCTGAGCAGAGATACTAAAGATAAGAATGTATTTCTTTATAACAGACTTATTTTTAAGGGTATTGTATTACTTTCCTGTGCCCTTTCTTTTCTTATCCTTCCCCACATTTTGTTTTACCTATTTGACAGCTGTGCTTGTACACTTACACAATAAGATCCTCAGAACAGAAGTGGCTTCGCTGAATGATAGGAATCTGTCTAGTACAGGGAGACGTGCCCTTCAGATATCACCATGATGCAAAAAGTAATTTGTTACTGAGATTGGTGGAAAAAGAAAAAGTTTATTGAAAACACTATGTAAGATATTATTTATTAAATGTTTCAGATTTTCTGACAATGGATCAAACATTTCAAGATGGCTTTAACCAACGTAGCTTGTGTTCACCTAGGATTTCTTGACCACACTGCCTCTCTCACAGGGAAAGGAATTTTGTTGCTTTGCTGTTGAGCTCCTGTGGCAGAAGGAAAACTTTTGCGTTCATCTCAATCTTCTCTGAGGTCATGAAAGATTAGATTGAAATTGGGTGATATGCTGTCTATCTGAACTGCTTGGCATATTATTCTCTGATCCTAAGTATCTGTCACTTAAATCCTGGATGCTGTGTGATTTACTAGCAGCTGTGGCCTGATTTGACCACATGTGAAAACTTTCTAAAATAACATTTAAGTATTCATTACATTTCTCATTTAGTGACATTGTTAGCTAGTAGCAATTCCTCTCCTAAGATTTAATTTACTTTTCTTAAAGAGCTAAGATGTATTTGTTGTTCCTTACTAAAAGTAATTAGTCCAGAGTTTGGCAATTTGCACTTTCTGGTAGCTGAATACCAAATGTCAGTGTTGATTACAAGATACCTTACATTTTCTAATTGTGGAAGCCTGCTTGTAAATGTAGATATGCACATATTCATGACAAATTTAGCTTATGATTCTTCCACATACATTGGGGCTGAAATGCTCCAACCTATGCAATTATCTTACAATCTGTTGTACACAGCACGCTCAGCTCCTTAGCATAGCCAGAAGTATGTGTGCCTTTCCGTGCACACTGCACTAACCTTCAAACCTGTAGCAAGTTACTACAGGAACATTTAATGCTTCCTGAGCAACTACTTCTTTAGCCTCGCATGAAAGACATCTGACCACTCTACTGGGTGGTGATAAAAGGTCAAGGTACGTAGATATTGGAAAATATAATTTTATGTGCCTTGTGCTTAGACAAAGATGTCAGCCTGCTGCCCTGAGCCAAGCACTTATATTGTGCCCTGTGGCAAAATTTCAGGGTGTTCTCAGTGTTTTCTATCAGCTAGGTTTAGGTAGTACCCAGCTCAGTATTTGGATTTCTGATCTCCTCTTTCAATGTCACTTTCTCCCAAGGCTCTAACTTCAGATTTTGGATGTCACTGGAGGAGCAAGGCAGCTCCGAGTCAAACACTGCATTAAAGTAGGCAGCTGCAGTTCTCATTATTGGATTAAACTCCTTGTTTGTGACTGAAAGTACTGTAAACCCAAACCTCTACAAGCCTCTATCAAGGCTCTAGTAATCCTGGAAATATTACCACCTTATATTGTTGAAAACACCCTAGTTTTCCAAAGACTTTATCAAAAAAATGTTTCAACTAGTCTCTGAGACTGTCAGATATTTGAATTATAGGAATGTTAAAAATGCAGATTCCCAAGAAGTTAGGAATTTCTAAGTATCAAGTTTCTACTTTATATATTTATTGTCTTATTAACCACTAAAACCAGGCCAGAAGTAGGAGATAAAACAGATTATTAAAGAGATGCAATTTTAGATTACACTATCTGATTTAGAGCATTCTAAAATACAGTACAATACTTCTAATGCTACTGGTTTTATCAGTAGATGGACTTTAATTTTAAGGTAACTGAAAAACAGTTCTGTTTAACAATTGATAGGGTTTAGTCCAGGATCTACTTTTCTGTGTTATTTTAAATTGTCAGATATTATTCTCTTAAGAGAGTATCTATCAAGGTAAAACAGTAATTGTAGAAGTAAACCAGCGATTTTACTGAAATATATCCTATTAAATAATTCATTTACATTTGAATGCAGAACTACATTTAACAACAGAAACAATTTACAAGTGTCCATTCAGGCATTTTAAAAATACATTACTGTAGTTTCCCCAAATGACGCTGTACATATCAAAAGGAATGATCATAAGGCATTCAGAAATTCTATTAGCAATACTTTCAATAGCTGGAACATAAGAGTGTACATGTAGCCTATATATATTCCATGAAAGAGCTATGTGTTATTTTGTATTCAGGGCTGTTCAATAACCAACTAAACTAAAGAAAATTACATTAAAATGAGTTAATGATACTTAAAACTTTCCTTGTTTCCCATTGCCTCTCAGTTCAATAACTTCTATCTCAACAAATGTTTTCTACATATTGCTTTAAAATGAGTCTAATATTAGGGGTTTCTAGGCAGCATCCATTTTGCTGATTGAATTCTTTCTTCCTATCTATTTCAAAAAACTAACTTTTAATTCACGGTCCAATATCATCTGAATTTGTTTCTCTGGTGATTCAAACTTCAGCACAACAGGAGCAGAAGTAGATCAAAGCAATTGCTGAGAACTTTACATCTATAATAAATGTAATTTGGGGTTTTAACTCAAGCTAGTCAGTTCCCTGGACCTGGCACCCCACCACGTGATTTGAATCTGCTGGAAGAAGCAATCTTTGCCTTGGACCATTATTTTCCCATTAGAGGCTAGAGTGCATTTGGTGAGCACCTGAAGCACAGTTTCTAATGTCATTATCCCTGAAAGGAGTCTCATTCATGTGTACCAAAACCTCTCTGTGAACCAAACCACTGTTAAGGGCAATCAAGGAATTTGTCTCAGTATTGCATTGCTGCCCCAAACCAAAATGTTAATGTAGACAGAGCCTTAATGTTCCAATTTTTATTACTTTGATTTGGCAGTTCTGCTGTGCTTACCTCTCCCTGGGTTCGCTGGGTACTGCTCTCTGATCCAGGCATTCCTCCTTTATCTATGTCTCTGAGGCAATGAATCTTTTATTGTTTGTTTTTTTTTGTTTGTTTGTTTTTGGTTTTTTTTTCGCAAAAGGAAGGAAGTTCAAAAAGAGGTCAACCCAGAACATCTGGTCATTAAAGAAACTTCAGTTAAGTGTGAAATACATCTCCTTAAGCAAAAGAAGGCATTGAACCCAGGCCTCCCACCTCCACAAACTGGTAGACTCATCCCACTCAAATATAATTTTCACCAGCAGCTTTTTTGAAATGAAAACATGCCCTCCTTATTTTTCAGAGGAACTCTAGTGACCAGGCTAAGGACCGCAGGGTAATATAAATCTCTCCATTCAATCCCAGCTGGGTACTGAAGTCAAGAGAGGAGAGAAATGCAAGTTGCAGCCCCCACCAGCCAGCTTGGGCAGCTCTGTACTCAGTGCTCTGGACTGGTGCATCCTATTTGGCCCTGCCTGCCTCCTCCCATACACCACAGGGTTAGCCACCTAACACATTGCCAAGCTGTTTTTTGTTGAAGACAAATAAATGTATCCAGGACTTTCTAAGTCATAAAACATCACAGTTTATAGCCAGGAGAGCTTACGTTTTAAGAAAAACATATTTCATACAGACAGGAAGCACTCGATGTCTACAGGAGTTGAATACTAGAAGTTTATTTAATATCATTGACTTCTTATTTTCAGGAGTACAAACACAGCAAGTCACTGGAGTAAGATAGTATCTCTGCAGGTCACACCAACTGATCAAAAAGACTGAATAAAAGCACAGTAAGGTTGGTCCAAGAAATAGAATTTCAGACCTCACAGTCCCACTAAGAAGTAATAGTGGTAAGTCAACTCCTGAAGTCTTCATTCACTTTTTTCTTAGATAAGAAAACCAAATGGAAATTAATAGGGTATTTTCTAGAGTTAAAAGAAACTAACAAGTGTAAGAAAAAGAATATCTGAAAAAAAAGATAGCCTGCTTTAGTCCATTTGAAGTCACAATTTCTAAGATGCAGCATAACTCCTAGTACAGTAGTTATTTGAATATACCCTTTACAAATATATCAGAGAGGCAGACAGGACAATAAAAAGTCAGCATATATTATGTGACAATATACAGAATCCTAATACATTTAGTGTTGCCATACTTTGGGACATACAAAGACAAAAGAAAATTTGCACATGTATAGAGGCTTACAAAGATATTGGGAGATGGCAGAAAAGACAGCGTTTGCTCTTATGTGGTTCTAGAACTCCACAATACTTGTGCTTTGACAATAGTTGTAACAGATTAGCTTTAGTTGTCATCTGCTGCATAAATCAAAGGAAAACTAGGTCAATCTGTACTAACAAGCATATAATTGCCATTCTTATCTATAGGATAAGCCCACCTCCTTTTGTGACAACTTCACCAAAGCTGCCAGGCTGGATCAGACCATTAGTCTGTTTTACTCAGCATCTTGTCTCACTGTGGTTAGCACCACATGATTTAGAAAGGACCAAGAAATTCCAGCATTGACAGATACAGAGTAAACTGCTGATAGGACATATTTCTTCATCTCTCTCATGACTTATTGACTGGTTTCTGCCTCAAAGAATAAGCTTTAAATATCATATATATTAGGCAGGATAAAAAAAAAAAATTGTAACTGTGAATTACAATATGAAATTATGTGCACAAGGAAACATCAATATCCTGAAATGTTACTTTGATCTGAAATTGAGATGAAACAGTGCACACTGTTTTACCTGCAAATTTCAGTTTAACAACTTTACATTCTGGGCTGTAGTTGATGTTATTTCGTGTTTCCTAAATAACTGTAACATTTTACGGACCATCTACAAAAATTGTACTTCTTCATCTTGGTTTCTTAGATTCTCAAACTGATTCCTGCAGTCATAGAAGCACAACATTTGGGGTATCATAGGGAAATACATCAGAGGTCCAAGATGGGTATGAACATTCTAGAGCTCCAGCTAAATGAACTACCACTAAAATGGGAGCAGAATGCCTTCTGTGTTAGAGATATGCCTTTAGGTTACCACCAGCTTAATTTAAAGGTAAATAGAAATAGGTAACACATTTAGAAAGATTTGTAAACTTAAGAAAAAAAAAAGAAAGCTACACTTAACCTACTTAATTATTCATCAGTTTCTGTCTTTTCTGCAGGTAATGCCAGATTAAATACTCAGTCTGTCTCATTACATCCTGGCCTGTTTTCCAAAACTGCAGTTTCTGTCTTCCTCCTCACCCCAGTGTTCCAGACTGTAAATTTGGATTCACATTAAATTGAACAGGGAAACCGATGTGAAATGAAGAAAAAAATTATATATTTTTAAAATCTACCTAGGTTACCATTTTTAGCTGGATCAACTCCATAGCATGAAGTTTTTCTAAACACTGAATACTAGATTTCATATCTCTTCTCAAATTTGCAAGCAGACTTTATTCAAGACATTTACACAGGGATAGTACTCCTAGTTCGTTGCCAGCTATGGCTTTATGACAGATAACAATAAGAAATAATTTTGCTATGGTTAAATCCCAGGCCAATTTTTTAGATTTGTCAAAATATAAAATCATAACGGAGTTCTAGTTGAAGTACTTTATGCCCTCAGTTTTGCCTTATGACTAGACTTCAAAGACAAATTAACTCACGTCAAACCACACCAATCCAGAGTATGCTATGGGCTAAAAAAGTATTTGTAAGACTGTTATTTGTGATAAAAGTTTAAATTTTATTAGGAACTAGCGGCTTCTTCTTGCGACCCTGGCAAGGAACTGTCTTTCTCCAAAACTGTTTCCTTCTTGCCTACAATGAGACTTGTGATAAATATGGACCTTACTAACCATCTAAGACTTGCTGCCAGCTCTGAGATCTCAGTATGCCCACCATGACAAAAAGGGCTATGATTCAGCCAGAAAACCAGATTGATTAAAATCATGTCTCATCAAAGCATTGACCAAGCAAGTTAGCATCAACTTAACCTGAAAGAAATGGAGGCCTTTTGGTTGGTGGCCCCATGGCTGGTCAGGGCGAGGCTGAGAGGAGCTGGAGACCAGCCCTGCTGCAGTGTCACTGGGGCATGGACTGTTGGCCCCGGATGGCTGAAATGAAGTCCTGGGATTTGGGTCACAGAAGCTGGGTAGGGACAGGAAGGTCCTTAGTGCCCTCAGGTTCCTAACAGGACATATCAGAAGTGTGGTTCAGAGCAAGTTCCAACACAGTAAATACTTTGCAGCCTGTATCCCACAAAAAGATTATCTGCCTCTTCCCATAGCAAGAATAATTAACACCAAAGCTGGTCAGAAAATTCAGAGGAATTTTTTTTTTTTTTTTTTAATTTTTACTTCCTTGGAATGCAAATTTTTCACTAAAATAGTCCAATTGTAATGAAATCCCATTGGAAATCTTCCACCAGACGAGCTTTGAAACTTCTTTGTGTCCTGCCAGCTCATCTCTATGGTTCCTCAATAAAGCACCTGCTGGGTACCACGACCACAAGTGCTGGGTCTTCCAGGGCCACAGGACAGACAGACAGGTGGATGTTCCTAGAGCCAAAACTCCATACTATTTCCTAGCAAATGCGAATATTCCTGGATTTTGTTCCAAGTCAGAGTGTGAACAGTTTTCCAAACATCAAAATAAGCCACAAAAGGAAATGATCTTTTTTTTATCCTTTCAGCTCTACTCCAATGTATTCAACAAATTAAAGAATGAAGGATTCTGGCAGAAGAACCATTTTTTTTTTTTTTTTTCATCAAAGACTTAGAGAGAAATGAACAGTTGTGTATTCTGGTTTGGGGGGGTTGCATTAATATGCAATTCTTTGTTATTTGGACATTTGTTTAAACAAATCTTACTTTTATTTATTGTTCACATGAAGAGCTATATATATTTTCAGACAAATGAGAAGCAATTGATCTAATCTCTCTGGATTACTATAAATCATCTGATGGGATGTCATGCTAGAAATTTTATTAGTGCAGCTGAAGAGCATAGGGATTATTAAAATCCTGCCAGATGGAGAAGAGACTGATTTAGGAGGGAGACAAAAATGTGTATCTTTAAATATACAGTCTGAGTAAGTAGAGTTTATCAGCAGAGCTCCCGAGCAGAGCTTGAGGCCACTTACAAATTCCACTGAATGGTCCTGGCACAAGGAGGGGAAGTCTTCTGATGACATGTGGTGATGAGGGAAAGCTGACTGATAGTCTCCATATTACAGAGGATCAGAAGATTCAAAATAAGGAAAACACTATCAGTCTTTGAGGCCCTCTGTTCTAAAAATGCTATTGAAGAAAATAAGATGCAAGGTCATGCACTTAATACTGAAAATTTCAGCTCTAAAATGAAATTTATCAGTTGGAAATGAGAAAAGAGAATGGCATTCTGTAGCATTAGGTAATCATGGGATAACTGTGTTTTGACATTGTAGTGTAATGATAAAAAACAAGTCCAGTTGATATGGTCCTGTGGAGACAGAGAACTATTAATATCATCATACAAATCTCATGTGGAATGGTGAGTGCAATCCCTATCACCTGTACTCAGAAAATATGAGATCATACTAGAACAAACATGGAGAAAGCAAAGGAAAGGAACGGAGATACTATCACACAAAGAGCAAATAACTGTTCCTTATCCCACTCAAAGAAAGTGTAGGACAGTACTGCTCTCTATGCATACAGCAGGAGATAATCACTGCAGCAAGAAAAGAACTGTTTAACCAAGGAAGAATATGAAATAAAAAGTGAAGGACTGTAACTTGTTCATATACCCAGAGAAAAATTAAAACAACTGAAAGAAAAAAGTTAGTAAACATCAATGAGAAGCGTAATAACAAAAGTAGCAGTAGATTGGGGGTTTTGTTTTGTTTTGTTTTGTTTTCAATTTTTAATATTTCAGTGTCAAGAAGTGTTTTAACAAATTTAGAAAAAGGATGGTACTTCACATTTTCCTGCAGTAGGAACTGGACTGAACACCAGAAAGTCACTTCCAGTTAAATTTAGGGTGACATCCAATTACATTTAAGGTCCCAATCTAACTGATGGGCAAAGGTAAAAAGATAGAATAGGTCAAAATAGCCTTTACCAAAAGCAAGAATGACATGGCACTCATAAATAAGCAGCTAGCCTGCACTTAATTTAGATAGAGTGGATCAAATTGCAGCCACTTTATCTTTTGCATAAGAATGACAAAGGATGAAATACGATTTTGTGGACACTGATTGCAACAAAACACATCTTTTTTCTTCTTTTTCTTTCCTTTTTTTTTTTTTTTTTTGAGTTTGAAATTTTTGTCAGTTAGGACAATTAAGGGAATATATGGATCACTTCTGGTCATGCACTAAAAGACAGAATTGCACTAGTGTAATAAAGAGTGTATTGTATTAGTGTAATAAAGGCTGTGTAAACAGTGCAATAAAGAGTAAGACTGCAGCCAATATCACTGTCAGCCTCATCATTCCAAATCAGCATAACTCTCTAATAACAGAGGTAGAAAGAATTGAAAATAAGGACGAAATAATTTTAATGACAGCAAAAGCCTTAATCAACAATTTGCTTCATTAAACACAGAATGCATCTCAGCCTGACAGAAATTCAAAGCTGATTAAAAACAGGCCAAGTGGTAATTTAAAAATGCTTGTCAAAGAAGAAATCAGCTGAAAGTATAATTCTCAATCCTTTTATACGCGTCAGTGGGGTACTAATACATTTGTGCAAAACCACTTGACTATGTTCAAGTTAAACGAACTCAAACTGGGTAGAGAGAAACGACTATTAAGTGTATTTTTTAATTATTGGATAAAAGATGGAACAGTGGAGCCTCCAAGCCTGTCATTCAATGATGATACAATACAGAAAGTCTGCCGTAAGGTAATGTGACAAACTCTCTCAGGTCTGCAAACCCTTGGGACAAATGTGGGTTAGAGTTTCCTACAGTCACATCCAGAAGATCCTCAGAAGTTAAAATTTATCAGCCAATAAGACTTTTTAAATATAAATTTACTGTCATGGAGGTTGTACAGATATTTTCCTACAGCTCTGTGGCAAACTGCAGAAGTCATAGCAGAACCTGGCTCCATCAGATACACTCAAATCTCTTTTGGAAAAAAAAAAAAAAATATATATATATATATATAAAATTAACTATTTAATGGCAAGCCCTGGAACTATAAATAGGTATATTTGTTTAATCATGTCACCTATGGACAGTTTTTCTCAGTCACATAACAAAGTAATAGGCCATCTTGCTTTCCATCCATTAAGTGGTTCTTCTCCTGGATGTCAACTCACTCCAAGATATTGCTAGACTTGTTGGTTCTCAATCTTTCCCTTCTAAGCAAATCTTATGCTTAAAACTTTCTTTGACAGATGCTCCTGAGGATTCTTTGTAAAAAGCAAAGTTCTGAGAGAAACTCCACATTCCATAGCCAAATTATTTCTTTAATTATGTGGCCAATGAATTGATACTGAGTGTTGAATTGCTTCTGTAACATTTCTCATCTAACCTCAGGACAAGACAAATATAATTCCTTCTGATTAATTAGAAGAGAGGCATGTAGAATTTACCATTAAAATATAGAAAATATTTTCATATTCTCCACAGTCTCATATTCTTCACATCTTTTTGTTAATGAAAAGGACAAGAAAAAGATCTTCAGTCAGCCGCCCTATTCACAGAACATATACCCTCTGAATAGAAAAAATATCCCTCCTCCTCTGGGAATTTCAACAGTATTCAACAATGGATGCAGTAGAACAAGTAGAAATAAAGAATCATAAGTTAAAAACAGGCTTTGGAAAAAGTATAGCAAAGCTCATTTAATGCTTCTCTATTAAACACCACCTAGAGTGTGATGTTTTGGAGATAGGAGAGAGATCATGCACTGTGTCAGTGGAGGGATACCCATTTTGATATTTTCCGTCTTCCTGCTTGGTAAACTTATGCTTGCAGTTGTTTTTAAATATTTTGCCATAAAGACCACAAGTAAAAAGAACAAATGCAAACAAAAGAGGTGAAAGGACAGATTTTATTTTTCTGAATGGCTGAGAAAGAAAAGTTATGAAAAATTAACCACTTTTTTTTTCCTAGCAGAAAATTTTTAAAAAACAATGATAAATTGTATTATTACTGTCAAAAAATTGAAAACTTAACCCACAGACTAATAAAATTATTAGACAACACATAAAATTCACAGTAATTACATGGGAGACAAGGCTCTACTTACCAAAGATCTAGATTTATTTCAGTATTTCCATCTATATAAGAGCAGTACCTGCTGCCTGAATTTTTTTTTACCTTTGAAAAACAGTGGTGGTAGAAGGAGATGCATTGGTCATTATTCCTTTCTTAACTATTTGTACATCAGATTCAGATCTGGTCCTCAGGCTGTTCTGTAGGCCATTATCTGCCCTTTGCACGAAATCTGTAAACTGTTTCCAGTGTAGTCTATACTAGACAGTGGCATCTCTGGTAGAAGTCTTCCTCTTTCTAGTCTTTGATGAACTAAGACTATAGTAAGGTCCTGTTAAACTGCAGCAGACTGCACCTAGTTCCTGAACCACGTAAGTGATTCCTGGCAATGGTAGAGGGAAGATCCCACACATACTTCTGCACTGATCAACCTAGTTGTGAGAGAAAATTTTCCTTCCCATTTAAAAAAAGATTTTACCATTAAAACTGGCCTTTAGGGATCCCAGGCCCCTGAAGCCAGAGGGAAGTTCTGAAACAAGACTTATCCCTGGTGGAGAATGACCAGGATAGGAGACATTTAAGCAAACCAGAGAGGTGGGACTTTTCAGTCTGGAGAAGAGAATGCTCGTGAGAGATCTCAAGGTGTGTAAATACCTGATGTGAGGGAATGAAGGTGAGTGAGCCAGACTCTTCTCAATGGTGCCCACTTGCAGAACAAGACAAAATGAGCCAAGAAATTCCATCTGAATACAAAAAAAGAATTTTTTACTGTGAGGGTGGTCAAACACTACAATAAGCTGTCCAGACAGGTTGTGGGATCACCCGCCTTGGAAATATTCAAAACCTGGCTTGGATGGTCTCCTGAACTGTTAGCTCTATCTGATCCTACTTGAGCAGATGAGTTGGACTAGATGGTCTCAAGAGGTCCCTTACAACCTAAATATTTCCATAAATATCTGAAAATATTACTAATTTCTATTTGTGTTACAAACTGACCTGAGAAAACATTTGTAATGCACACAAACCATTTTGTGTTACAAACTGACCTGAGAAAACTTTTGTAATGCACACAAACCATTTTGTGTTACAAACTGACCTGAGAAAACATTTGTAATGCACACAAACCATTCAATAAATTTATACAAGATTTGATCCAGCAATGGTTTCAAATAAACACGATGAAGTGGTTTTACATAGAGGCCACCAAGAAGGAGGACAAATTAACCTGCTTTGTGTTGCCAAAATGTCTCTGCTTCTTAAACTAGCTCATATACAGCCATCTTTCACTATAATCAACAGAGTAGCTCGGCCTTTAATTTTTGTGACCACTTTTATTTTGCTTCAGGACCCCTGCCTACCAATTTTAGCAGAACACCCTATGGTGTAAACAAGGCCAGGCTGACTTGCGAATCTGATTACAGATGGTGAAAGGGCTGGATCTCCACTTTAAGTGAGCATTTACTTCCACACAAAGTGAACATTCACTTGTAAATTACTGGCAGCACTGAATGCCAGTGCTTCAAGTACCAAGCTAAATTATCCATGCTAGATGTAGGGCACATGAAAATCTAGCTTGAGTGTTTGTTTATGGAAAAAACAGTAGTGATCAATTCGACATATGATTTCAAACAATTTCACTAAATCAGTGAAGCTTGAAAACTCATCATTTTAAATTGGACTTCTTTTAGTTTAGCTGAAGTTGCCTAGGAATCAAATTTAAATAAGGCAATTCTAAACAAAAATGAATCCTTTTATACATGGAATCTGTACTATTTTAACTAATATTGGTTTAAATTGGTGAAAATTCATGTTCTGTACATAAATCAGCCAAGCACTGGGGAACAAAACTAACAAAGACCATGAATTCTTTTATATGTAAAGCTGAAGCATTGTGGAACATGCTCAGTAGTATTTAGTTGTGCAGTCACTGACATTGCTTAAGTAGTTGCTTCATGCAAACGATGTTTTGTTAATGGAATACAAAGTTGGCAGTTTGTTTCTTGCTGTTACAATGAATCAAAAGCTGAAAAATATCAGATTTTTTTTAATAGTGAATAGTCAGTTAAAGAGGATTTGACTTAGGTCAATTTTATTGGTGCATTAGGAGCTTTAGATATAAGAACACATATACCTATGCCTTCAATAAGACAGTAAGGTATGGAAACCAACAGGGAAAATAAGGGCCCAAACCCTGGAGCCCCTTACAATAGAGTTATTTGTGCAAACAGACAGAGTTCTTGTACAAATATGACTGCCCTTATTGAGACAGTTAACTGATTCCCAGGTGTAGGCATTTATTCGAAGTAGGACACAAATTGCTGTTGCAGTGGTAAAGCCACTTTGCCAGACTGAAAAGCATTAGACTCTCCTTCATATGCCCCAGATATGATGGACCCGTGGAGGATTCTTCCATTCCATGTAGGTTAAGCTGTGTCTTTACCTTGGGCCCATTGTTTTGATGCTCCACATAAGACCTTGGGCACCAAACTCACTGAGGCTGTCAGAGAAGGAAAAAAAAAAAAAATAGTAATTTATGTTCCCCAGTCTAAGTAGTTCTGATTCCCCAATAAGAGAATTCCAGTGTACAAAGGCATAAGGCAAATTTAAAAGCAGACAGATATTTTAAGAAAATATTTTTATATTTTTGTGTTATTACTCAACAATCCTGTTCCAAAATATAGTTTAAGCATAACTTTATCCTTTGCTACGGCTGCACAGCCCTTGACACCAGAACACGAAGCTCTGGAGCATACAGTGCAGCAATGTCTAAGCTGGTTCCCCTTTTGGGCTCAGAAAGCAGGAAAGACAATTTTTGTGAGATTGTTTGAGCTTAAAGTTTCATTCTCAACACTCACAACAAGCTTTGCTGTTTCTTAATTTGATCCAAAAAGTCTCTGGATCCCAGTCGGCACATTTGAACTTACCAGCAGGATTTATTTAACTCAGATTTCTGTACAAAATCCTATCATGGAATATAGATATGTCCATAGGAGTTTCAGGATGTACGTGCATAAAAGGGAAATAAAGTAGTGCATTATTGATACTGAAAACTTTCAGTAGTCCAATCAACTTCTCTCTTGAAATTTTTGCTTTGATATAGCAAAATGCTTTGAAAGTGTTTTCTTTGCTTTCTGTATTTCTGTAGTGTACACTTTGGTGATGATTCATTTTCTTCAACCACCTGATAGACTTGCTTGCAAATGAATCAAACTACTTGCTATTATCTAATTTAAGGGGGAAAGAAATTACCCTTCTGCTCACAGGTCTTGTACTACTAGATATTTTAAAAAAGCAATAAATATTTTGATACCCACAATAAAATGTAGAGATTGGCAAACCTGACTGTTTGGCAGGTAATTCATCAATGCAGTTTTCACATTTTTGAGAAATGCTTAGGTAATGACATGCCAGTTAAATACTTATTGATCAATATGTCTGTGTACAGTGTTATCTGATGTTACCACAGTTTTAATAACCGCCTGAGAATGCTTACCAAGGGCTGTATGACAATAACACTTGCTATGGGCAGCAGTGAGATTAATAAAGCTTTAGTGTTGTCATTTCTTGACTTCTCTAATGTAATAAACTGTAGGTAAAGAGCATAGTTTCACATCTGTAGCAAGCAGGGCCTTCTCTAACAATATGCATCTAACTGTGACTCCTCGTCTGTTCTCACAGACTTTCATAAGTGGAGGGCACTGTAGGTTTCCAGACAGGATTCACTGCCTGATACAAATTCATCTAAGTCACTCCTGCAGAAGCTTTTTGGCTGAGAACTGTAGTGACATGCCCTCTCCTCTGGAAGAATTAGAAGTAAAATGGAATGAGTCATATTTTTCTCTATAAAAGTGATGTATGCAACAAAGGATGCATTTGCAAATCTTATCACCAACCCTTCTATTTGCCACAGCTGTCAGTTTACTAAAGTCATCAAGTGCAAATAACAGTTATATTAATAGGGGAGCTCTGAAAAGTGGTGATCAGGTTTAAACCTCATTTTCAATGGTGAGTCAGAATAGAGAGCCAAAACTGGATCGCTTTTGAATTATTTTGCTATTGTTGTGCTACCATCATGTTCTTGACACTTGTTTTGTGGTTTTTGTGTGACTTACTGCTAAGGGCTAGTGATGGTCCAGATTCTTCTTGCTATTAAAGAAATTGCCATGAGATTTCTTCTTGATGCCAAACACAGCAGAAGTTTACACACTGATTTAAACCGATAAAGGACTTCAGCCACTATGCATTGAGTCAGTGATCCAACTGAATCTCCTCCTCCCTTTACACTGTGCTGTCACACTAATCTGCCAGTTTTCTGTTATTCCTAATTATTGCTCATCTCCAGTGATGATGTAATATAACCCTGCTGAAAGTGGTTCCAACTTTCTGTATTCTTTTTTTTATCTGTTTTTAATTTAATGAGACTTACCCAATGGCTTTTCTTGCTTCTTTGGGTACACATACCTGTGCCTGCAGATATTAAATGTGACAAGATGGTGCCTAAAACCACTATTTCAAAAGTCACTGAAATTTTGGTAATTACATCGTGCCAGTGGATGCATTGTGCTTACTCCCTCTGCTCACCCTATGTCTTGCGTGTTGCCTCTCTGACCTATAAGTCTTAAATGACAATTTCCAGATGAGAGACCTGCTCCAGCTACGTAAAGATTCAGTGCACAGTGCTATCAGCTGAAATTCAGACACAAGATTCCTCAGAGATCTGACAAGATTTTCATAAATCAAATGGTTTCAGTGGTTTTGAGCCATTTCTTTAGCAGCACTCTAAACTGTTTTCCTCTGTTCGGTGTTGGCACAGGAGGCCATCAGAATGCCTTGGGAGTAGGTGTAGAGTCACTGTGTCCTTTCCCCTTCCAGCCGGACCCCAAAGCGGATGGCCTTTCACCCTATTGACTACAGGCTTCTGCCTATGGAGCTCAGAGGGGACAAAAGTCACCATTCCAGTAGAGTTATATATACTTCTCAAGTTCAATGTAATAGTGAAACGCCCACAGGTATGTACAGATCTAAGGGCAGTTTTTTTGAAGCTGGAACTTCCAGCAGGTTTCATATCCCTGACTGTCTTTCAAATCTTTGTCCTCTCAGTCCTGCTGGCTCCCAGCCTCCACCTGTTATCACCTGGTGTAGGCGTTTCAAAAATACAGTCTGGAAAAACAGTGCAATGCACTAATAAATTTGGAGATATTTAACTCTGAATTTATTTCTTTTGACATGTCGCAACTAACGTTGTGGTGTAATTTAGCCACAGACACACAGAGACACATAGCTTAGAACAGGTTTAACCTCCCAGTTACTCACCACCTTCTGGATTTGCAGAGAAAGCCTATCAATAGCGAAGTTTTAGCTAAGCCGCTCACAGAAAAAAGGGGTTTGTGTACAATGTTTGTTAGTCCCAGCACTGAGCCAATCATAATACCTGGACTCGGAGGATCCCTGTTGACTTTATGGAATGACTAAGTTCATTAATGATTCTGAAAGGCAGAATTAGATTTTCTTTCAGTTCATAATCTGGAAAATTGTAGTATTACTAAGAAAGTTAAAATATTGGTTTGGACCACTAAAACTATTTAATTTTTGGACAGAAAAAAAATATATTTTATTAAATTGATAGGAAAAACTTTGTAATGTTGTGGTTTTCCAGCAGGGGACAAAAGCATCTGGCATAATGCCACCTACACTGTTCTTTTGCCCTGCTGTTGGCTCTTAATAGGACTAGGGCAGAATAGTACAAAGTGCATTTGATTTCTGCATTTGTCTGCTTTCTGCAGCCTGCTGTTGTTCTGCAGTGTTCACTGCAGGAGGCTGACAGAGTAAAGACTCTATGTTTAACACAATTTATCAAGCAAGCACTGTACTTTCTCAACTTTTATTTAAAAACTAAAGAAGGTATAAGTGCATCCAAGAGGCCTGTACTCAGCAGAGAATCTATATTTATAGAGCCTGCAATTATCTTAACAAATAATGCAATTTTTCATCCTAAAAAGCAATTTCCAGGAAGCAGCATTAACAAAACAGCAAGGAAAGAAAACAAACAAAAACCTCCAAAACCCAATTCTTGCCCTGGTTATCTTTGTGTTTGAGTTTCTATATGGAAACTGTAGCTGATGAGTGTAACTGTAAATGTTCATCATAAAGTCTTTCCAAAGAAAAACCTGTTTAGCTACCTGTTATCTCACCAGTAAAGAAAAGATATTATTTGGAATTTAGGTTCCCATGTTCCTCACTGATCTGAACTGCTTTTTCTATAAACATCGCCAAAAGCAAGAATTTCAAAAACTAGTAATTCAGTGCTGAGTAGGACTCAATAGGACTTCTTTGCAGGTGTCTTATCTGGAAAGAAAATGTGGCAAGAGTAATTCATATTGTTGGGTACAATTTATATGTATATATATATATACAGGTTTCATTCAAAGTTGGCGTGAGTCAGATAAATAGAATGAAATGATAAAATGGGGAGGTAGGTGTTCTTTTTTTTACTACACTTTTAGCTGTATTAAAGAGTCACTATGCAAGATTTCTGGCTTTCATAGGCTGTTTATGCTACAAACTTGGGTTCAAAAGAGGCCTAAATGTATACATGTAGTAATTTTGTCAGGCCTAAGAGGCAAACGAATGGGTTGAACTCAAAGGTACCCAACAACTACAGTCCTCAGAAACAAAAGGATACGGCCCAGAATTAGGTAATATTAGCCACAGAAAAAAACAAAACAAAACAAAACAAAACAAAAAAACCCTCCAAAGTCAATCTGAAAAAGTTTCGTCCAGATTTTTTCAATGAAGAACTTGTCTACCCATAGAAGTGGTGAGAAAGCTTGACTGCAACCTTGATGTTAAGTGATAGATGAAAATTACTAAAGATGGTATTACTACTAAAGTGGAAATGAAAATACTTTTTTGGTGCACTTTGGCTATTAACACTGAGAAGAAATCTTGATTTCCAAATGATGGCTGCAGGTTATTTAGACTGAGAGGGGAAAGTAACAGAAAAAAATCTGTTCTGGATTCTGTGTCCTGTAGCAAGGTGTCATAAAAAAGGGAGTCATCAGAAGCTTTTGTGAATGGACATGTACTGCTAGAATCAACTGAATGTTACCTGCGCTATATGGCAATCAATGATCATGAATCAGAAACACTTATTGGAGTGGTAAGTACCTCAGCAGACCTGACAGGAGGTAACAATATATGCAGCAAGACAAAACAATGTGCAAATAACATCCACTGTATTTTGTTTTCACTTCTTCGAGACTGTATTTTTGTTTCATTTAATTTTAAGTGTTTAGAAATGGTGCCTGATTGACACCTGAGAAGAAGCCCTCTAATTTACAGTACAGGTTTCTACTGGGCTGTCAGTCTGATGAAGGCACCTGTAGGGATTTGTCCCTTCATCATACTTTCTGGTTTTCAGTGTTGCCCTGATAAATGATCATTGAAGGGGAAAAATAAGTTGTAAAGAAAGATGTGCAAAGCTGTGAGGATGGGGGAGGAGATCTATATTTGCCAAATAAAGAGGAAGAAGACAAAAAAGCAATTCCTCCAAGTGGAAAAAAGAGAACAAACCAAAACAAACCCAAACAACAAAAAAAAAACTCAAAATGCTGCTTCTGAGCTTCTTACTAAGCTGGTTGAGCTGCTGACTGTGACTGTACTGTGATATCCCTAAATGTTCTCTGTTCATCTGAATCTCTTATTTTAATAGAATTGAAAATTATAGGATTGATGTTTAGTTGACATTTCTATTGTTTCTGTGTCTGATAGTTATGAATGTGTTGGACTTCTGCAGAGTAATGGTGTACAAACATCTATTTCACCATCCTGATGCGGAAGGAAAATCAGGCAGAATGGCTCACATCATGGCTTCTTAATGCAGAAGGTTATTGGGTCACATGCATTTGTAGGCCCTGTTGGTATTCTTATCCTCCTCCCAGAAAACCACAGCACTACAAAGTACAGGAAACTTAAAGCAGAGTATAGAGAAAAAATCCTTTAAAATATATTTTTAGTAGCTTTAAATCTTCTTCACTAGAGCAAATTAAAGCAGTGAGATAGTCTTGTTACTGCTTCAGTGATAAATGGTAAAATATAATGCTGTCCTCCTGAGAATGTCAGAACATAGGTATATTGTGCCCTGGGATTATTTTCATGCAACAGAAGAATCCTTGTTTGTCTATGAGAAAAAAAACGTACCCCACTGCAGCTCATAATGAAGTTACCACAGTCTATAAAGAAGATTTCATCTGGTCTACAATCAGGAGTAAGTTTTAAACATACTTCGCCTCATCCTGAAATTATTTTCTTTTAAATGTTTTATTTTTATTTCCTTTCCATTACTTTTTTTTTTTCTTTTGCATCTTAATTTCTAATCTATTTAAAAAACACAGTACTAAATAGTTCTGAGATCAAAGGTCCTAAATTTCACACAGAGGTTAATGGCAGTGCCATACCTTTCTTGATTTCAGCCCAGGTTTTGTAGCGTGTGTGTGTGCATGCAGATGCTTTCTTCTTGCAATCCAAGAGCGCTGCTAAACTGCTAGTGCAACTAATTAAAAATCTGGAAATATCAGAGTTCTGTTTTCTTGTACATTATTAATATAATCCTTTTTTTCTCCTGTTCCTCATCAAATAGAGTTCCAGCTGCTCCCCAAAACAGACCTGCAGCTCTAAGAGGCTTTCCATGGATAGCAACACGTCAATCTCAATGAGAACCTGTTTGTTGTGTCTTTAAACCTTCACAGCTAAAAACATGGTCTTATATTTTATATATTAAATACTGAACTCAAGAAAGAATTATTTCCTGGCATCCTGCATTTTCTTAAGGTGTTCAACACTGAAGTATCTCAGCATTTTACCAAGATGTGTTTCTTCACAGCTTCCTCAGGAGGCAAAGAGTCAGGTACAAAGTGGAATGTTGAAGTGTATTAGTTTTGAGTAGGGCAGGCAATATCAGGGAAAATAGAATCATTCTCACATTAATTTCTATAGATATAGAAAAAAAGTGAGTGGCAATAACTAGAAATAACTACATTATTTTTCCAATTATGTTTTTATATCATGGCTGATGCCATAAGTTAGATGTTATGTTATATATTAATAATACTTAAAGAAATGGCCTGAAATGGGTTTTTTTTTCAAGACTGGTACAGTGTTTGATCTTTCTATAAGCTTTATATGTCTTCCCATATATCTAAGGTTTTTCCAACACTCACAGTAGTCAATACATTCATTTATTATTTCCTTTACATATACTACATACTATTTACTATACACTAGTCTCCAGATATATGAATCTATATGCATATAAACTTCCCAAATATTCCATTGCTTGTTTAATTTCAGTAGCTTTTTCCAAATTTCCTTTTTAACTTAAGAAACAATTCCTTTTTATCTTTTTAAAAAAGGCTCAGGTTAGAAGGAATAACAAAGATGAAAAAAGTCACCAAAAATACATTTATTCTTGAAATTAAAAAAAAAAATAAAAAATCTGTATTTCTTTGCATGAAGAATGAGTGGTATAATGTTCCTTGAACTCCGATAAACTGTGAAATCAAGAGCTAGCATGAGCCAGGCTGGAGGGGTTACTGGTAGCTGATATCACCTTCCCATGCTTTCTTGTGCAGTGGGATAACTGCTGAGGCAACCCCAGTATTAAGTATGTTGATTTCAGCTTTGTGCAATCACTTTGACCTGCAGGAGGTGAATCATTCAGCCATTTAACTGCTAATCAATTCTGACATCTTCCAAGAACAGGCATAATTAATCACACCTCCCTTGGTTTTGTGTTTTCATAAACAACATTGTTCTGCTGTCAAGATCTCTTGGTTAGATATAGTTGGGAGCATGCCACCTGTGTTTCAATACTGCTTTCTTTCATGACAAAGCATCACGTTGATAAAATAACCCTTTTATTCTAATTTAATTATACTATAGCTTTGTTTAAGATGATACCTATTTTGTCTTCTGTTGAAGAGTAATAAAATATACTAATTCTGTGGAAAGAAAAAACATCACAGATGCTGACTCATTCAGCTGTATGACTTATCACTAGACACAGGAATAGGTTTTGTCATACTGCTTAATCTTCCATTCATGTTTATTATTCTGTGGTTAGTTTGGATAATGGGGTCTACTAACTGTTCCAGTGCTTCAATGTAATAAATCATGTCTCTGGGAAGGCCAATCTGCCTCATCTTTTTATTCTAACTTCTGGATCCAGAATGCATTACCTGAGATCATCTATGTATTTCCAGAGGCAGATATATTTCAGGTGGTTTTGGTGACTTTCCTAGCGCTCTTTCTCCATATTTGCTGTCACATCACAATAGATATATGCATCTGTGCTTTCAGAACATCATGTATTGTTTGATGCTGTGTGAGGTATACAGATTTCATCATTTCCTCTCAGCATGTTACATTTCAATACCCCAGGTCTGTCTGATATTGAAAGACTTACGTAAGTCATCTTTTACAATGCACTATGTCGTGAGAGACAATCAAACTGTCTCTCTCAAATGTCACTAATGGACTGTTTCAACTATGAAGCTGAATAAGTCTCAGACCTCTTAGCAACCAGTTTCCTGTATTCCACTGAAACAGACCAGTTACACAGTCTCTGGGGTGGCAAAGTACACTATCAAAACTAATCTGGGTTAAAGATTTCCTTACAGCCTTCAGCAAAAAACATTTTATGACACCTCAGATGTCACAGGGTAAAACTACACACATGCAGATAAGACCTGTGCAACAGATGATGCTCCCCATACCCAGGCTTACTTCACAATCATGTCTTCATTTGCCCACTGTCCTGGGTTGAGTGAGTGGTGGAGTTTTTTGGTGGCAGGGGAGGGGGCTATCGGGGAGGGCCCCTGTGAGAAGCTTCTCGAAGCTCCCCCAGCTCCACGTCAGCTCCACTTCTGTTTGGGAAATTGAGCCAATCGGCTGCGCCTCTGCGATAACGTATTTAAGAAGGGACGTGGTGACGGGCAGTCGGACTTGTGAGGAGGAGTTGCTGCAGCTGCATGAACACCAAGGTCAGTGGAGGAACGGAGGAAGAAAGGAGGGGGGAGGTGTGCCGGAGCAGAGACCCCCCTGTATCCTGTGGGGAGACGGCAGGGCGGCCCCCCCTGCCACCCATGAAGATCTACGGTGGAGCAGACATTGATTTGTGGCCTGTTGCTCCTGCTCGGATGAGCAAGGTTCTGTGCCCGCAGAAGGCCGGGGTCTCATGGGAAAAGGTAGCCCCGCTGCTGTAATTCAGTGCTGGGAGGATTGCAGCATGCGGGGGAGTCCCACGCCGGAGCAGCTCGGGAAGGGCTGCAGCCGTGGGAGAGAATCCAGTCGGAGGAAGTTAGTGACCCATGACGGAGCAGTGTGGGGAAGGCTGCGGCCCATGGGAGGAATTCATGTCTGAGAAAGTTTGTGGAGGACTGTCTCCTGTGAGAGGGGGACCACGATGGAGCAGGGGTAACAAGTTTTGGACACTCCCCTCACCGAAGATGAAGGAAGTGGCAGCGCTGACTGCACCCCCCATTCCCTGCCCCTGCGCCACTGGGGGAGGAGGTAGAGATATCGGGAGCAGAGCTGAGCCCGGGAAGAAGGGAGGGGTGGGGGGAAGGTGTTCTCAAGATGTGGCAACGCTTCTCACTGTCTTACTCTGTTATGTGTTGTTAGTGTCTGTAATAAAGGTATGTTCTTTTTTTCTTCCCCTAACGAGTCTGCCTTTTGCTCGTGATCATAAAAGGGGGATTTTTCCCCATCCCAGTCCTATCGTGAACCCCAAGTCTGGCTCTCTGTCCCTTCTCATTGCCAGAGGGGAAGGGAGAGAGAGCTGCTGCCTTGTGGTTGGCTGCCAATCAGGCCTGAACCACGACACCCACATAATCGAAAAAGCTGCAGGCTGTTTATGCACCTGTGAATAAAAACAAGTATAAGACAATCATTTAACCAACTTAATTGTCTAAGTCACACTGAGATCTTAGTTGCCAATATGGTGCCCCTCCACATCTCTTGATACCTAAGCAAATTTGAAAATAAAGTCTTCTAAGTTTCAAATTCTTCCTGCTCCAATTAATGAGTCCAAGCTACTTCAGGATTCTCTCCTGCTTGTCAAAAGAGAGAGTACAGACTCATTTAAGTTGTTCACTTACCAAATAATTCCTGAAAAGCATGAGCAATTAAGAGAATACAAATTCCACAAATCCATTTTATAAATTTACTGAATATGTTCTGAAAATAACAGAGATAAAGAGAAAAATGAAGCAGAGCAGCTGTCAAACTAACTGGAGGACTTCAGTGTGGTGTTTAATTGTTCTATGCTGAAGGGAACAAAAAAAAAAAAAGAAAATACAACTTCAGAATAACAAAAAGAATGGTATAAAAATCAACTGAAAAGTTAAGCTATCTCCTAGTACCATGGAGCAATTGTAGCACAATGATACATTCTTCAAATTGTAGAACATCTTGATTCATAAGTGAAAACATCTACATGTAGATATAGCTAAGAAAAGGGATGTGAAATAGCAGAAATCAATCACATCTGGTTTGACAATTTTTCTTAAGGATCCAACAATTTTAGCCAATATTAGGTTTTAATGTTGAAAATTAGGACAAATAGCAGTATCCCTCAAATAAGGTTACATTTTGCCCCTACTTTAAAATACCTGAAAACCAGATACTTTAACAGAATGAAGGCCAGATACAAAAAAAAAAAAAAATAAAATAAAAAAAAATCCACCAAGGCAACCAGAAGAGAACAAGCACAGAAGTCTAATGTCCAAGAGTTATCTAAATTTATAGGTATCACCTACAATTTTCTTTAGTCATCTGCCTCTCTATATAGCTATATTTGCCACAATATTCTCTTTGAATTACCCATTCAAATAAAAACTTCTTCTCGTAGGAGAGTTCCTTAGTTGAGCTAAGTGGAGTGGCACTTTCCACCCTGTCAGGTGAAGCTAATGCTCCTTTGATCCTGGCTGCATCTGGGCAGTCCTAGGCACTGATCCCCAAGACTCATTCCACTGGCACATAGGCAAGATCACTCTTTACAGAGCTTGATATTCAGGTTCCCTTCACTTCTCCTAGTCTTCTTCCTTAGCCTACTACACTTCTCATTATGTGCTGCCTGATTAAAACACTTTATTAGGAACACTGCCAACATTCCAAGCCTTGCAGTGCATTTAGGGCAGGAAGATACAACTTGGAATACTTATAAGGCTGAGGATATATTAAATCTAGATCTGAGGATATATTAAATCTAGGTCTCCCATTTGCTGTTCAAAAGCTGTAAATATCAATAACTGCATTTTAAAAGAAAGAATCGACTCTAGTTTGTTCTCTAAATAGCTTTAGCTGTGTACCTTCAAGTTTCAAGCCCCAGGGAAGAAAGAAATCTATCTGCAGCCTTGACTCAATAATCTCATTTCCAGAGAAGATGGAATTTCAGAAATACCCCAGGCTTAACTTTTTCACTTTGCTTTGTTTCTGGGAGTGTCTTCAACCAGCATCTCACAAATGCCTTCTCAGGCATGCAGGAGATTAGGCACCCAATCCTAGATTTTGGATTCCTTTGTGATACTCAAAGGTGTCTAGTTTAGAGGCTCCCTTCATTTTATCACATATTGTACATCTGATAGGTATATGCATCTAAAGATAGACTACGTTGCCAGATATAATATAAACACAAGTAAATCCTGTTCTGTGTAAATAACAACGGTGTATTGACTATGTCCACAAAAAAGTGTAGTTTGGCAATTTAAATATTGTGCAATTTATTTACCAATGTAGCATGAAGACATCAGCTGCAGAAATAGATTATTCCTGTGCCCTTAGCCTGTAAACGATCTTAAAATAAAAATCAACTGTTTCAGGAAGAGTAATACAGAGGAGACACAAATCCTGAAGAAATGCTTAAGAAAGCTATCCTTTTTTATTACATTCAGTCCATGAGTTGCCGGGTAATGGAGACTGACCAGCTGCATCTATCGCTTTATGGTAGAGATCTGAATGATGGTGTCTCATGAGATCTGACAAAAGGTCATTACAAAAGAAAACATTGATTGTAATTTTACCCAAAATTGTGAGAATAAGATCTATGTATACAAAGACTCAAATGTGTGGTCACTGATAGTAAACTGTCTTTATTTTAGTACAGTGAATGTAAGACTGGATACATGTGTATATGTGAAGAAAGTCACAGGAATTCAGGTCCTAATTAAAGCAGTATGTACAATTTTCAAAAATTCCCATCAATTTCATAGGGATTTAAAGCCCTATGTAACTTTGAGGATCTATGTTGCAGCAAATACCTGTTTCTAACTTCTGCATTGTTCTATCCAATATTGATTTAACACCTGATTCATAATATCCTTAGATCTCCTTCTACATTGCTGTCAATAGTAGTTATGTCCTGGCAGGAGTGTGTAGTAACCAAAAAAATCAACATTTCTCCCAAATACATGTCTCTAACAAATATGAGGAGGCTAATTCTAGCTTGTCTTTGAAATTTAAGCAACCTTCAGACCAGCTGGCTATGGAAATGAGGTATTTGTGGTCATTCTGCTTGCAGGCATGTCCATCTGCAAGCCCTCCCTTCTCCCCAGTAACTTTTGAGTCTGTTGACTGATTTCCATGCTAATTGATACAAAACCAATGATCTCAAATGTAAGATGTTACGTGTTGCAGGAAAAAGGGAAGAAGGTAGAAAAGTTTATTAATGTTTTTCCTAAAAGAAAAGCCAAAACATGACCTTTCAAACATGACTACATACCTGGCATCAACATGTGATTTGTAAATGTCTCATGAAAGGAACATGACATGATATGAAGCATGAGACAGAAATCAGTGGAAAATCCACCAGTTTCAGGGATTTCTGATTGAAAATTTAAGGTCTACTGCAGTGCAAACCTCATATTTGCATTTAATTTTGAAAGTAATGATGTGATTGAGCATAGTCGTTCTACTTCAAAAATAGGTCTCCCATCAAGTGGATTCTATGTTACTCCTCTGAGGAAATTAAATTGGTGTTTGCATCCTACTTAGATAGTGGAGTAAGAATTCTACTATTTCTCTTGTACAGCTAGTTAAAATAGTGCCAAACACTTACTACAAATGCAGGCTTCAGAGACATCTGGCAGTGTATATACCACCACTTACTTGATGTCTTTTAACATTTTTGTGGGATGAGTACACTGACAATTTTGGGGCACAGCTCTCATAAAGACTGCACTCAAGTAAAGAAAGGTGGCTGTACAAACAAGGCTGTACAAACAATTGTATTTCAGCCAGAACATTTTGTTTCTCCTGCAACACTTGCTGTTTATTGGCATGCTAGAAGTCAAATATCCACTTAAGTAAGTTACTATTGGCACTAACACAGAAATAACTACTACAACAGCTAATGCCTTCTAGATACATATAGTAAATAGGAGTGAAGATGAGTACATTGATAACTACAGACAGATTTGCCTGTAGGATCAAGATTTCTACAGTAAAGAAATGGACAACCAACTTGCACACCTGGAGTCATCCTATCAGTTTGCCCTCAGCTTCTGGACAGACACTGTCAAAATTTGTGGTGTTACAGCATGATGACAGTAGCAATGAAATCCCTATTGAAACTCATGGAGTGTGCTTGGGTAATGTAGAAGGTCCATTAATAGATGAAGCTTCTAATCTTCTAGAGAGGAACATCCAGAAGCAGTAAGCCCTCCATCCCTGGAAATGTTGAGTAAAAGTCCTACCCTGGAATTTCTCCATTTATGAATATTGGCATCTGAGTTTATGTCTCCAAGAAACAACATTTCCTCTGTATGTAATTTACTCAAACTGGGAAGACTTTTTTATTAATTTACATTATTCCCCCCCCCCCCCCCCCCCGGATAAATATTTGTGAGAGCACAGCTACACAGAAAATAATTTTCATCATGTAAATTCACCTTTTTACAGTGTACATTTGAACTGGCCGTTCAGGTTTAATAACACATTTGAGAAGAAATGATGGGGTTAATCAAAAAAATCAGGAAAGGTGAGGCTGTAACTGTGTAAAGCTATGCATCTTCTGTAATTATTTACTCTTATGTAGCAGTGACGTAAACAACCTGTTCCTTGGCAATTTCTACCCATTCATATAATGACATTATTCACTCAGTATGTCAAAACTTTTACCAGAAAATATTGTGCAAGGCTAAAGACTGAAAAAATCAGATTCCCTCTGTAGTGCTGTCACAAATGTCATGGATAATCCTAAGAAGTAGTTTAGTTTTTCCCATTTACCCATCTGTGAAATATTAATATAATTGTTTTCATAAATGCTAGCATGTCTGAACATTTGTTTGCTCACATATGGGCAGTGCTTGTAATCTTTGGGTGGAAAGAACAGAGTAAGAGTTATATCATTACTGCGTAATAGCAGGAAAATTGCTAACTGATTTGTGAAAGCTGATACTTCAAGGTCTTCAACTAAGTAGAAAATTCATGCCTGGTTTGCCATATCCAGTTCAGAAACTATATTGCCTCCTATTCCTTTCCAATCTCTTATACTTCTGACTCATCTTGTTTTAATTTTAGTGTTTAGTGTATTTTTTTCTCTTTTTGTCTTTTTTTTTTTTTTTTTTTTTTTTTTTTTTTTTTTTTTTCAGTTAAGAGAGGTGTACTTGAACTTGGCCCTCACAGCTTGGGCCAGGCAGCCCCCCGATATTCAAAGGTACATCTGGAATGGAGATTCAGGCACCAAAGTGCACTGAGGTCATTACCCACATCTTGATAGAGGCAAAGTGCTCACAGTAAGTGGATGTGAGAAACTGAATAACAACAAGTCTTTTAACCACAGCTGCCTTCTGATCTCCTTCTGAGATTTAGTTTAGCCAAAACAGTTCTGTAGCATCCAGGCCTTGTTGCCTTTAGTTAAACATAATGTCATGGTTTTTGCTCACAGGGCAACTGAGCACCACACAGCTGCTCACTCCTCCCTTCCATCCCAGCAATGAGAAGGGACAAATGAGCCAGGCTTGGAATTCAAGATAGGAACAGGAGGGGCAAATCTCCCATTATGATCATGGGTAAAAGGCATATTCTTTAGGGGAAGAAACAAAAGAACATAGATTTATTACAGACACTAACAACAACACTTGACAGAGTAGGATACTGAGAAGCATTGCCACATCTTGAGAACATCTTCCCCCCACCCCTCCCTTCTTCCTGGGCTCAGCTCTGCTCCCGATATCTCTACCTCCTCCCCCAGTGACGCAGGGGCAGGGAATGGGGGGTGCAGTCAGTGATGCTGCATCTTCCATCTTCGGTGGGTAGAGCTTCAGGAATTGTTCTCCCTGCTCCATCATGGTCCCCCTCTCACAGGAGACAATCCTACACAAATTTTCTCCGACATGAGTCCCTCCACAGGCTCAAGCGTTCCCCACACTGCTCCGGTGTGGGTCACCAACTTTCTCCAACTGGAGTCCCTCCCACGGGCCACAGCCCTTTCCAAGCTGCTCCAGCGTGGGACTCCCCCGCATGCTGCAATCCTCCCAGCACTGAATTACAGCAGCGGGGCTACCTTTTCCCATGAGAACCCGGCCTTCTGCGGGCACAGAACCTTGATCATCCATGTGAAAAACACAGGCCATAAATCAGTGTCTGCTCCACCATAGATCTACATGGGTGGCAAGGGGGGCCGCCCTGCCATCTCCCAACAGGATACAGGGGAGTCTCTGCTCCGGCACACCTCCCCCCTCCTTTCTTCCTCCGTTCCTCCACTGACCTTGGTGTTCATGCAGCTGCAGCAACTCCTCCTCACAAGTCCAACTGCTCGTCACCATGTTCCTTCTTAAACACGTTATCGCAGAGGCGCAGCTGATTGGCTCGGCCTTGGTGCAGAGGTGGAGCTGACTTGGATTTGGGGGAGCTTTGAGAAGCTTTTCACAGGCGGCCATCCCTATAGCCCCCTCCCCTGCCACCAAAAGCCCCCACCACTTACTCAAATCAGTGACACATAAATATGGACTTTCTGTGGTTAAAATTTGGGTAAACTATTAACAGAAGCAGATGTGCAATTCGTGCAGTGGTATCACAAATTTGCACTAGAAGTATGTGGACTGTGCATGCCTAATGAATAACTGCAACAATCATGTTATACCTGACCATACAGTTGATTCGTAGGCATAACTCTGGTGGCTGTGCTTCCAAATTAAGCATGTTAATGAAAGCATGGGCTATGAAATCACATGCATACAATATGTTACAGTTCAGCTTAGAATGAAGGCGTACATGTAAGTACACTATTAAAAAAACATTATTAAAAAATATGGATGATAATTCTTGTGTAAGCATACATATATCAAGTCCCTGCTTTAAAATGATGAGTAATCAGAGAGTATTTTCCTGGATGACTGTTGCATTGTGGATTGCTATTACATCATCACTGCTCCCACTCAATAACAAGAGTTGATGGTGTTTACCACTGGAATGAATATGAACATTTTTTAAAAAATACTTACCATAGGTTGTTTGCTATACATGGCACTACTTATCAAAATTTAAAAATTTGAATGCTATGAAAGTAACCAAAACACAAAAAGTATGTCTAAGTAGTTCATAAAAAGCTTGTCACTTCTTGAACATACAATCATATATTTAATGAAAAATACTTTGAAAGAGTGGTGGATAAATTCTTCCCACTTACCTTGCAATGATAGAACAATTCCCCGGGTATATATAATAGAATACTTACTCTAATCAAAATAAGACATTAAATCTATCTCCCTGTCCCAGAGAAACATCAATTACTAATTCTACGTTATTCAAAACAGAGTTTTCTCTGAATGATTCTTAAAAAAAATGTTCTTGGAAGGAAATTCCATGATCCCTACTAAGCAGTACATTCTATTAGAAAACATTTGTTACTATCTAGCTGGACATCTCCTAGTCTACATATAAATAATGTTGTTTGTTTATGTTGAGTCAGAACACACCTTTTTGACAATTTTAACCCACTTTTGTATCTTATCCCTGATGGACTTGGAGAACAGCATATTTCCTTTCAACATATAAAATGTTTCTACAAATTTTGCAGGATGTTAGAATATGAGAGGTTTTGCCTATGGTTCACTGGTTGCCCCAGTGAAGCTCTTGCTCCCACCTCCCCGGTCCTCAGCAGTATCTATCCTGTCTCTAACCCCCATGTCCTCCATATTCCACCAAGTTTGCAGGGTACCACACATTGATGCTGAGACCTTGGCTCCCTTATGAGCTGTTTACAGGTGCCATAGCTCTTCTGTGGCTTAGCTCTGAGTAGTTTAAAATAACTACGCTTCTGCTCCCCCTCACTGTGGTTCTGCATATTGCCACACTTTCTCATCTCAAGACTGAAAAGCCCCAGTATGTATTTTGCCTTTGTGTTAAAAATCAGATTAATCCTGCTTCTCCCTACTTAGCTTTTTTGCACACAATGTTCCTTCAAAGGATTGCCTAAAACCAGAGTAGGCACTTCAGCTGAGATCCAACACAGGAGAGGAAAAAAAAGTATTATTTCATGTGTCTTAAAGAGATGAGAGGTGGTGGTACATCCCGGCTTAAAGTACACGGTTTTGCAACAGCTTGACTGTTTTTGACTGGCATTCAGTACGGGTCCCACTAAAACCCTCCTCCTGCTGGGCTGCAATCCCTTCTGTCAGTGCCCACAACATAAGGGCAGCATGATTAACCACACTACAGAAGACAACCAGCAACCCCATGGAAGATAGGCTTTTAGTATGAAGTCACATCCAGCAGTCACTTTTTCCATGATGCCCACAAGTAATGTATTAAGTATAAATTGGGAAATATTTGCACAAAACTGTTCCTTTTTTCTGAATGTCTTTGTAGTTTTTTATTTTAACTTTTGAAAGCAACCCCTCTGAGAGTTTTTGCCCTCCAAAACACTGAGCACTGACTCAAGTTATCATGTAAACAAAATTTTGCACTGTGTCCTAAATCCAGAAACATAATCATTTGGAAGACAGGACTATCTTTGGAAGTCTAAATCTATGATCACTGATACTTATAAATGGAATGTTTTCCATTTACAAGACACTATGCAAATGCCAAACCATAGACAGAGCTACCAGAATTCTTAATAACGCCAAAGACAACTGCAAGGTTCACTATTTCTGAAAGTATCTAAATAGGTTGGATCAAGAAAATAACCAAATATATTGCACCATGTTGATCAGCCTTCATCTGCTTTTGCAAAAACATTTTTATAATTTAAAATAAAGTTTGGACAGATTAGTTAATAATATTAGTTAATAATAAGTTATTAACATAATTTAGCTTTTGTCATTTGTATCAGTTCCTCTGTTATTATAACAGGGTTTCAGTAATCCTGTACGATAGACAACAGAAAAGTTCAGAAGACAACACAAAGCCCAATAGTTACTTCACAGTGAAGATAAATTTACCTAGAAATCAAATTAAATACTTCTGAGATGTAAAAGACAATCTAAATGGTATAGCAAACATTGGTGATATGATAAATAAGAAAAGGAAGGATAGCTGATAGAAGTGGTCAGAACTGAATAGAAAAAAGGGAAGAAAAATGGGTACATAACCACTGAAAAATTAACTATGCCAATAGTTTTGAAACAGTTGAATAACTTATGTACCCTCCATCCTTTTCATTAGAGCTATTTTTTATTATTTATTGAAAACTAAATACCTAGTGTTAACTTGTATAGTAATTTATAGCTCTTCAATTTAAAGAATTGACTTATCAGAATTGTTAAACTAAAAGAAAAAATGATATAAATATTTTAAAAAATGTAATTTACATATGCTGTACTGATTCTGATCACTATTTTCTACTTTTTTTTTTTTTTTAATTTAGCTCAAATGTTATAGTAAAAGTTTCTTTATTAAAAACACAGGGGAAAAAATGTGATCTTGTGTTTACCAGAAAAAATTCACAGTATTTAGAATAACCTGTTTTCTGTCTGATTTTTACTCTTGAAGTAGGCCTACCACACTTATTTATATCAGAATGGTGAGATTCTGATCATACTTTTATTGATCTGGTAATGTATTTTCTGATATTATAAATCATTACTTTATCATCTTTTTTGACAGTAGAGTACAATATGCCAAAGAATCCTTAGTGAGGAAGAGATATCACTTAATGAAATTATATCATACTTATTTCAATGGCATTTCTATGGCCTAAGCAAGGTTGCCATGAGAGTTTTGCAAATATTCAAAGTTCTGACCTTTTCTTGGTACTAGAAGAAACAAAGAAATGTGGACATTTTCTTTACATCTTTTTAAATTGAAATTCACCATAAACAACTCCTTTCACATGTACTGAAATATATTTGATATCACCACCACTGGCTTCAGGAGTCATTCTTTAATTTTCCCTCTAAATAAAAGCATAGAATGCATCTATGCTGTAATCTTTGCCAGTTTTTAACATTTTCTCTGTGTGGCATGTTTCTTCAAACCATCTTTTAATGTGATCGGATGAATTCATTGAAAGCAGACCATGGCTACTATGAAGACAGATTGTAATTTGTGGAAGTAGTCACTATTCTGTACTACAGAAATAAGATGCAGGCAGATGGGGAAAGCAACTGCATCTACAAATTAAAGGGATTTGAGTTTCTGTGGCAAATTCTTAGCGTGTGCTAGAGCTGACTTGTGCCAACAGATTGATGAGGAAAACATTGGGAGAGTCTGTCACATGGCAGGAGATACAGAGAAGACCCTTACACTAATGTTGGAGGGATAGTGGCCAGGGATTTGGCAGTTGTAATTAGGTGAGCTGTTCTGAAGGGATCCTGATTTCTGTCTGCATTTCTTCTTTCTCAGCAGGAGATAGGTGGAAGCATGTCTATTATCTCTGCCAGCGTCTGCTCCCTGGCCTTCTCAGTGAACACTGCAACGAGGATTCATCTCTTCCTTCCCAGCATTGTCTACCCTTATGTCAATAAATTATCCTTATCTGTTAGAGCTCCTGTCGTCTCCTTTGCTGACCTTTTGTTCTCTACTTACTTGAAACATTTCTTATCATTTATCTTAACCTCTGGTGCAATCTTCCTGTCATTCTCTGCCTTTGCTTCCCTCTCCTTTATTTCACAGTGGCTTAACTTCATTTTGTAATATTTCCAGTCCTTTATAGTTTTTGGTTTAGATCTTTTGAATGACTCTCTTGTATTGAGAACTTACTGTAGCTCTTTCTATATTGACCTTTCTGGCCTTTTCATTTTCTTCTTTTTTAAAGCCAGAAGAGGAAAAAAAAAATTACTACACAGCTAACATTCTATTTACAGATAGCAGTCAATTTGTGAAAGCATAACTGTTGCTTGAACCACTTTTTTTTTTTTTTTTTTTTTTTTTTCTTACAGATTTTCTTCTTCTTCATTCCAGAACTCAGGGAAAACTGATGGTTGTTACATCTGAAATTGGTTGATGAACATGTATAAATATATTATCTCTCCTAAGTTATGAACCATCAGTGCAGTGTCAGACCACAATAGGAGACATTTCTCAAAATTTCAGGGAATCCTAGAGTTCATCTTCTCTTCACACTTTTTGCTTCTTTCTTGGATCATCTACACTATACTCTGTCCACTGATTGCATGATTGCTAAGGTAGTCCAATATTGACATGCTTTCTTCAACTGGCTACACTCAAAATATCTTTGGTCTTGAACAATGGGAAATAAATTTATTTATTTGATGTGAAGTTAGAAGAAGGAAGTTTTCCCCCTTATCTCCACTTTGCCATCAGAAACAGGACTTCCATGGTATAGGTGATTCTCACTAGTATAATCTGCAAACCTTTTCACTCAGGTCACTCTACATGAAGTTCAAACTTTCAGCTCTCACTGCACTGGCTTTCTTCAGCTGTTACAGGAGTGTAACACTCAGTATTCACAGGACTCACTAAATAACGTCACCTTAACATATGTAAAATAAAATTCCTATACCCATTGTATTTAAAAATGTGTATGAATACATACAATTAGTATAATTAGTTAGACTTAGAGCTTCAGGTCTTTGACAGCCCCTTTTTAATTTTACCTTAGTGTATGTAAACAATGACTAGAGGTATTTTTTTCTTGAGATATATATAAAATGTCAGCAAAAATGCCAAACTGATATATTCAGAGATTTATCAGTAATGCCTTGTAGCAGTAACAGTCTTGGGAGCCTTATTTTCTTGATTTCTTCTCTTTCCTAATCCTCTTGAATATCTGTGTTTGCTTCTTTTTACTTAAAAGTGTATAATAATTTTCAGTGGCAAATAGGCAAATCAGGTTTTCTTCAAAAAAATATAGAAAATTTTTATTTCAGAAACCATTTCAGTGTTTGGTTTTTTTTTTTTTTTTGTTACAAAGTAGGTAGATAAACATGTGGTATATAAACATGAATAGAACATTAATGAAAGCACTCTATTGTGATATTCGGGCTATCAGGCAGCAAGAGACTCTTTAAAGGCCTGTCACTGCCCATTATGTGGGGCTAGAACCTCAGCACTGGTAATAGTCCATCATAACTCAGGAAAGCATATAAACACTGCACATGACACAAACCGAGATGGTATTTCACATTTCCTATAATACAATCTTTCCCTACAATGCCTTTAGACATTATTATGAAATATCTGAAACAGAAGAAAAACTACCACCTCAAAATCTGCATTATTATTTATTTTCTTCAGAACAGAACTTTCCTCTTCGTATATATTTTCCCCTAGAGATTCTCTCAAAAGCTTTAAAGCTGTCCTGTCACTTTAACACTGTTTTTCACTCGTCCTTGTTCAGAAGACTGCATGTATGAGGTCTGTAATTGCCCTAATTTGATGCCCTGTACTGTTTCAAACTCTTTCTGCATTTAAATTTTTGCACCTCTGCATTGTTTTGTGTTGCAAATTGCAGATTTTCTGGATTTCGTAATACATGCATTTGCATCTAGTTTTTACTATATTCTTAATGCATATGCTTAACATTTTGGCTTCCTCTTATATTGCGTCACCAAGTTTTTTCCCCATGTGACAGGTTTTGTTCTTTGCTCCTTCACGGCCATTGCACAGATGGCTATAAGGAACTGCACCTGCTGAATTCCCAAAATGTTTCGAGCTTTTGTTCACTGACCAGATCCATATTCTGACTTTGCTTTGGAGTATGTAAATGCATCTGAAATGTGAAATCTCTCCTTCATATGCCCTATCTTAAAAGCTGGAGTTGTTATTTCAGCTATCAGTCCCCAGTCTGAACTGTTCAGCTTCTACCTCTTTGCCTGAATACCATACCCCGCCCAACACCCCCAAAACCTGCCAAGTTTTTACACATTGCTTCACTAAATCTCACCAAAGGCATGAGACTAGGTGCTTCCCAGAAATTCTAAGCATACTGAGATAAAGAGGCTGTACACAGAATAGAAAAGATAAATCCTAAGAAAGAAAAAGAGTTTGAAATAAACCTGCTGATGAGATTTCCTTTCCTCTGGAGTGATTTCTTCTTCCTTTTGGTTGGGCTTCAAGGTACATCTCTAATCTTAATTGTTAAAAAACCCCTACCTTTTCCTCTCACGTTAAAATATCTTACATTTTCAGTTCTTTCTTTGTTCTTCGTTTATCATATCTTTTTGTTTAATTGCTAATAAGTGTTCGCTCTTTTCATTTCTTCCTACCAACTTTAAATAAGAAGGTTTTATGTTTGTTCTGTCATTTTAATTCATAATTCTACCTTGTGAATAGACAGTCAGCAGTATCAATATCTATCTGTTGACTCTAGACTGATAGATACTTGGTTCAGTCCTACTCAGCCACCATGAATCTCTAAACATTCTCTAAATTTTCATTTTTACAGTTTTGTAATAGTGACCAGAAGCTGAATGGAGACATTTCCCAGACAGTAACAAAAAGACTGGGGAGAGTTCAAAACTCATGGGTGTACACTAATTTCCTTTCTAAACTGTTGCATACAAAGACACTAATAGAAGGGAAGTCCTTCATATCCTGAACCATGTGTTAATATTTTGAAACAAGAAAAGCAGCATCATCCAATTATATTGTGTTTCAGGGATCATTTGTCCTGTGTTCTGAAATTTGCAGTTTAGTTATACCAAAGGATGGCATTTAATTTCCTTGATATCAGAATGTTAGGTATGGGTACTCTAATTGAACAGTTCCCTTCTAATAAAAATTTAAATTGTGAGTGTGCATTTTTAAAGTTAGCTGTACAAATTCTCTCTGTAAAATCATAGAGAAATTAACAAGTGCATAGTACCCTTTGGCTCATGTCAGTAGTTTGCAGAAAATAATCTGAAAATGTAATTAATTACAGTAAATGATCATATTTTGAGGGGGTCAGATGAATATTAAAGAGAAAGTTGTGTTCACAGCACAGTATTTATTTTTACTAATGCCTCCCTTAAGACTTGCTCTTGTAATGCATTTTTTAAAATGTGTTTTCTTTAAAGTTAAAATTCTTTATACTCAGTGTTCTGATTTGTATATATTTTAAACTACCCGTAAGTCCATTATTTCCTGTCATATTGTCTCATGACAGTCAATGCCAGTTTTGTCTTTTGGATTTTAATAAAACAATGCTACCAATTTTGCTGTAAGGAAAATGAAAAAAAGTGATGGAATAAAGAAAGAACATTTGATTGCTTTGGTTAGAAGAATCACTAAACTGTCATTTTAGGCATATACTACTTTGGGAGAAATAAATAAAAGCACTGATCAATAATTCTAGGTACTTGCATACAAATTCTAGGCACCTATTTTTAGAAGAGTATGCTAGAAGGTTCAATATAGCTGGTAAGGCAAAAGGAAATGTCCTAAAAAACTAGGAGGAAATAAACCTTTCTGTACATTTCCCATGTATTTTCTTTTAGTTCAAATACAGTGTTATAGAACACTAATGGCAATTACAATTAATATTGCACAGTTTAAGTTTATTTAGCTCAACCTCTCATTGAGCTGGGAGATCATCCTAAATCCATCAATGGTGGGAAATCTTATTTGCATGGTTAGCAACAGCAACAGGACTGTTTAATTCCATGCTTTATCTGCTCATGATTTTCCTAACTCTAATATGTTTACTGCTTTTAACAGTGTTGTATATTAAGGTTTAGAGGATGGTTAAACAGATTACACAGCTGCAAAAGTTTCCCCTTGTGTATGCTTCCCCAAAATAATGAAATATTTTTTTAACTAATAGAAGCTAATCAAACACAAAAATTCCCTCAAATTATAATTGTATTATGGCATTCTCTGTTTATAGGCATGGGGGCAAGAGGCAACCACACTGCCACTCTATGAACAAGGTAAACTGACTTTAGTCATGGGGAGGGTTGTGTTGGTACAGTTCTCCTCATCCCCGCTCCTTGCTGGGCCACTGGTGTTTGGTGTGATTCCAACCCCCTCCTGGGCCACAGACCACTCTGGGGAGATAAGCACTGCTAATTTCAGTAAGCCAGGGCATTAAGGCAACCGTTAAACGAGCCTGGCTCCTGCGCTCCCTGTCCATCAGAAACAGCCCATCACCTCCTCACAGCCTGGTACACCTGTACTTGTACATTGACAGGATGGTGGATGATGGAGAAAGACAACAGAGAGTAGTCTCAGTGAAAAGGAGGATGCTCAACAGAAGAAGCTTGAAAAAATTGAGATGAAAAGTTAAATTCTTTGAAGGACAAAGTGGTTTCTTAAAACTGACCAGCATTCCCATTATGAGGAATTCTGAAATTGTTCATAAATTCCCAGAAAAATGTGTTTGTTCCTTGTATCTGTGAGAGGAATAATTTCTTGACCTCATGTTATCAAAAGCAGTGGAAGGGGAATATTTTGTGTCTTGTAAAACATCTTAGTGATAGGAAAAAAAAAAAATATCTTTAGCTCAAAAATACCCTCTGCTATCTAACCTTTGAATAAAACTTTCTGAAATCATATAAGGAGGCTAAAATTTTGTTATTAAAAATATTTCTTATTCTTTATCCAAAATAGGCTTCACCATACAACTTTAGGGACACTACTAGAGCTCTACTGAGCTTCCAGATAGACCCCAGTGCATCTGTGAAAGAACTCTGAAAAGCTTTCAAACTGGAAATTCATTCTGATTGTTACCATGCAAACAAGCTCACCACATCTTGTGAGTCATCTGATACAAATAAAATTTTGATTGTAATGTAAACAGTTTTCTACATCTGTTTATTTAGCCCAAATGGCTTTATTGCTGTGCCCAGAATACTGAAAATCTTTTGTGCTATCAATGTCCTTTGCTCATAGCACATGGGATTGAAGGTACCTTCTGCACAGTTCTCTTCAGAGTTAAAACAGACCTCATATAAGGATTTCTTGGATGACTGTTTTGCACATGGAATGAACTTAAATACAGCAAAGCTAAACCAGTTTTCTGCTAATTTTGATTCTATCAACATAAAGGAAAGAGTAGGTATTTTTCAAATTAAAAAGAAACTAGACAAACTAAATTTTTATCTTATTCACAAGAAATGGCAAGAAAGGTTCTTAAAACCAGGAAATTAAAAGAAAAATATTCTAACAACCTTCTTAAAAAACATCAAAATCACATAATAATGCCATATGGACAGCAACTTTCATGGCTACTGCTGTGTTACTTCTTGTCTGTTCTTGACTTAAGTGTATGGTTGAGAATTTTTGTGAGTTAAAAAATTAAACTACCTCATTCTGATGTTAAACTTTAATAAAGTTTATCCTCCAGTCTAAACAATTCTATCACATGTTTACTTAATTGCTATAACTGTAATTTATATAATACCATGCATCATTTTGATTTTGTGGGCATGGAATAATTAAAAATACTGATGCTATGAAATCAAATTGTGATGAAACACTTTTTATGGGATTTGTCTGCATGCTTTTTAAATATAGTATAAAGCATAAGTGTAAACCCCTATCTTGGATGTATGGAATGTTACAGAATATTCCTTATTAAGAATATAGAGCTGCCTCTCAAGCAAATATTCACTTACAAATCAGGTTAAGGCAAGAAGTTTTGCAAAGAACTCAGTAGACAGTGTATTTGTCAAAAAAATCTCCAATAATACTATGCTTGTGGGCAGGATTACAAATTGTGAGGAAAAGAAAAAAAAAGGCAACAAAAAGGAGATGAAGGGTTGGAAAAAAAGGTGAAACATGACGACAATGGCACTGGTCCTTTCAATTCATTTCACTGAGATTCCTGCATTTGCTTAAAGTTTTTTCCCTTAATGTATTCTTTTATACATATGTATACATAATTTCATTATGTTTCTCTTGACTGTGAGGCATAAGAAAACCTTTCAGAAAGAGGAGGTTTACTTTTGCAATATGAAATATTGCAATTTAGACAATATTTTGTCCACGCTTTTGTTTACATTTTGCCTACTTTCCCTCAATAGCCAAATCCTTGCTTTCAGCACAAATTGTCAAATGATTGTATATAAACTATGAAACAATTACTTTGTATGTATTGATATGTTGAGCTGATGATGATGATTATAAAATATAGTGTAGTACTAGAGATAATTATTACAGAATGAGCCAACTCTAGGGATCAGCATTTGTTCTTCAATATAAACATCTGCACTCTAAAGCAAAAATAACAGTCCTTACAAAATTTCATTGTAGTCATAGAGAAATATCCAATTTTCTTTGGCAACACAGAAGTAAGAACATTCATCAGCTCGTGTAATTCAATACTGTGTTTCAGTGTAATATGACTACTTAAATCCAAATTAAACCCTAAACCCAAACCCGGAAATAAGAGAGAAATTTTATCTGGTCTGCTTCCAATGGAATATTTTCAAAAGCAGAATGATACTGTAGTAAATATTTATCAAAGTGTTTTTATTTTAAAATATATTGTGTGAATAGATGTTTTGAATACCATTTGCAATCAATTAAGATATCTCCTTTTTATAAGATGCATCTCTTTTTCCATATGTTTTGGTTCAGTCCATTTCCATTCCACTGAATTAAAAAAATGCCTTTGTGTACATCAGCTGCATATTGCTGTTAAGATTTTATCAGGTATGTTAGAAACAATATATATGCAGAATCGTGCAAACTACAAGAGGACTTTTCATCCAGCAATGTCCATTCTTATTCTTACTTACCACTGATGAACACCGGAATGATTGGCTTTTAGATTTGAGGGAAGTTTGCAAGTGTCCGTGTGCTTGACAATTAGGCACGGCCAGTGACTTCACTATAACAAGGTCCAGAGGGGCTGGTAGAGTCTGGAACTGAATTTGTAGAAGGGGCAACAGGCGCTTTGTTTCCACTCTTTAAGGGCATTGCTATATTTTATATGTACGTTTTAGAGGCTTCTACACAAGCTCACATTTTATTGGAACAATGATAGAGGCGCAAGAGGCGGGCTAGCTACCTTACTTCTAATGGCTCCATCAAGTGGCCCACATGGTCTATTACAGCTAAGTACGTTTGCCTTTGAACTAGTATCTAGCTTCTGTTCTAGTCAAGTAAATTAAATATCAATAACGTTGATCGGACAAATATTGCTCAGTGGCACCAGTTGGATGTATTTGGGTCAGATTGGAATGACTTGACAAAAACATTTTGTCTTTTTCTGTGTTCTAAATAAGCAGCTTTTGCAGAATAAATTAGATGTGCTTTTTTATTCCCGTTAATATATTCTGAGTACATAAAAGAAAGCTTACTCCTAGGTAGCGCTTACATTTCTCTACTCGTAGGTAGCTTGGGGGGGGATATGATTAAGCAAGATTTTAAAAAATGAGAGTTGTTATCTTCAGTATTATTTGTGTCACCTAAATTTTGATGGGAACAACACAGGTGTCTCTCCCATTTTAAATGTTATCTCTAACATAAGAACAACAGTGACCTAAAAGTGCCTGTTTCTCTGCACTAATTGTAAAGAGGACCTAAGGGCAACTTGCAAAGATATACACAGTTATACTGTATGCGATTACAGTTAGTCAGAAGAATTGCACATCTTTTCTCTATCAAGGGGCTTGGAAATATTCCAGGGACATGACAATAATTGCATATTCATAGCCTTTAGATTCAGAGAGCTATCTCTTTGAAACATCCCCAGACTGACATTTTATTGAGGTATCAGATTCTTATCTTTTAGGTCTCCTGCACTACAACTAGGGAAAGCATATAAATTTATTTATGAAAGAGGGATCATTTTTAAGCCCTCTGAACCCTTCTTTAAAATACTCTCTACAGAGCTTAATTTCATTTAGCAAACAGGTTTTTTGAGGAATGACTTGTGAGGAAATGCCATCAAAATTAAAACTGTACTTCAGCAATTTAATCTCCATATCACCATCAAGATTCTCCATATGCGGGAACAGTAAACAAGTGTGCTGGTCTAGGAACTGTGATCTCAACCCTCTTGGAAGATCTATATTTTTAATATTTACATGTCCCATGCTTTCTTAACCTTCTCAGTAATACTGTTAGAGGTCAAATAAAACTGATGGTGCCCAGAAATAAGACAAAAAATTTTTATCTCCATCAACCTAGACCTTCCTTTTGATTTGCTTGTTTGTTTGTTTTGGGTTTTTTTTTAATGTATTACAATTATGACCAGTAATCTGGCATATGTTTAAGCCAGTACAGAGACTGAGACTGAAGACCCTTTTCTGGAATATACAAAGCAGCGTCACTCACTTTGTTTATATTTCTTTACTTATGTGTGAAGACAACAGCATCAGCCAAGTAACTTTTCAGTATCCATCCTCTTTTTCCAGATCATGTGTAACACTGGATCTTGCCCAGTCAAATTAGAAATATTAGGTTTTCTGTGTATAAGTGTTTAATAAATTCCTTGAAGATGAATATCCAAAAGCATCCAGGTATTAATTTCCAGATATCATCTGGGTATTTAACTATGAAAAGAACCAATGGTTTGTTCCCTGTAACACTCACAGGTAGGACACCCTTAGTTTTGGCTACTCCGAATGTACAGAGAGGATCAGGGTTCTTACTGGAAACCGCCTTAAGAAAGGAAGGATAACAGCTATATGGCACAGGAAAAATGGTTGGAAATATGCCTTAAAGTTACTTAGAAGCCTAAACATGCAAATAGTCACAGGAATTTCACAGGAATATCACCAAATCACAGGAATAACATAAAGAAATATGCATTTCACTTGAATCTCTTCCTTCCAGGGTTGAGGTTCAATAGCTGCATTGTGACCCATGACGAGGGGTCTCTTAAAGACAGTTCTAATAAAGCAGTAGTAATCTTTCCAGAAAAAAACCCACAGGTGGTGGTTTGTCTTTGGCTTAGCAGCCTAACACTTGCAGCACTCGGACAACAAAAAAAAATGGAAAACACAACTTCAAAACTCTTCTTCACTTGAGAAGGGTTCCATCCCACATGTCTAAACTTCCAGGAGAGTCTCATAATCCTCAGGTTTAAATCCAGAATGGGGAGAAAATGTTTCTGACTTCTCCTAGTAGAAGACCTATTGGATTACTGCAAATTAAAGCATTTTGTGAGACAGAAAAAATAGTAATATAGGTGCAAGAAGGAGTTAAATAAAGCAGTTAAGTACTCACCTCAATTAGTGGTTTTACTCAGTGCTCTCTGGACATAGAGTAAACATGTATTTTACAGTAAACAGTCACTGGATAAAGGCATGAGAATTTAATTTCAAAAGGAAATGGCAATTACGTTGACACCCAATGACACTGCTCATTAATAAGTTACATTTGTGCTGATTTTGCTGATTATCAGGCATACATCAATCTATTTAAATTTGTGATCAGTATACAGTATTGAAGAATAATTCTAAATGTTACTTTAGTATTCACCCTGAAGCTTGTTTGATGACTTAGATTTGTCATATTTCACCTTTCAAAATAACTGCTTTGAAATCTTGGGCTGCTGTGAAATATGAATGAGGCTCTACTGAATAATGACATTAGAGTCTGATCTCCATACATTTAAAAGATCATACATATTTTTAAACACTTCTGATTTCTGTTGAGTGGGCTATATTGTTTTTTGGTATGATACTAAAGAATTAGTAAATACTATTGCAAGGATGTCAAAAATTATGTGGTATGGATTTTTTGTCTTCTTTTAGTAGCATGACTTCTCTTACAAAGTGATTGTTACCAAGCCTATTAATTGATACAGGACTACAATAAGCTAAGCAGTTTTCACTTCTAAAGCAAGTCTGTTTGGGATGATATTATGATTAATGACTTCTAGTGCTAGTTTCTGTGTATTTAGTTTGAAATTTAAATATTAGGAGTCAACTGGATTCTGAATGTAGTTCAGTTACAGAAGACATGAGTCTGTTTCACGTTTGAATCAAAGTTAACTACAAAAATGATTGCTAAAATATAACCAGTCCTAGTCTAATGCTTTTTAATTGTTAAAAATGGCTTCTGCTACTTAATGCACCTTTGCTATCCATTCTAATCTGAATTTCATCATCCATTAAAAAGAAAAAAACAAAAAACAAGATTATAAAATCAAGTCACAATATCTCATCTTACCTCAATAGTAGAAATTGTTTTGTGGGACTGTTTGTGATACCTTTTACAATAAAGCCATAGACATTTTTCATTATCATTCTTAGTATCTGTTTCATGTCTAGAAAGGTGAGTTCCCTTGTCAATTTTATCCTTAACAAACAGAAATATCACCTTTTAGGATTTCTATACTAATTTCCCTAGAATCTGAGAGAAAAAAAAAGTAAAAAATGTGGTTAAAATTAAAAGGTTAGATTCCTCAAAATATTTTCGTTTCTTACGCAGGTCATGCCCCCACTTGTTTGCTCTCCCAGGCTTCAAGCATCTTTTACTCTCTGTTGCACTGAAGCAAAGATTTGGCAGGCAGGGTTTAAACTGTACAAAATCTACCTTAAAGGTTTTGCGATTTTATGTGAGAAAAATGTGAACTATATGGGTAATGTGAAATTCATTGGTAGCAAATGCCAACTGACTTAATAGAACAGAAGTTGTGCCATGCAAGTTCTGCCACAGTTCCTATTTATTGCAAGCCAAAAACTTTCCAGGGCTTTGTTACAGCAAACTAGAACAATTACAAGGAACACAGTTCATAGAATTTAAATCATAATTCCTTTTTTCTGAATATATATTGTCCAATGTTAATAAAGATAAATTGTTACAGACACTAATGACAATTTCCTACTGATTTATGACTTTTGTCCTGTTGCCTTTCTTGCCACAATAAGCACAGCTCCCTAACACCCACAGAGCAAGAGAGCACTGAATGTGGCAGTTTGAGCCTAAATGCATGTTGACTGCCTCACAGCCACATGTGTTTTGACTAACCAAACAGTGTATATTCCACTAAACAGAACTTAGGAAAGATGTATTAGGAAATTATTCTAGCACTCATTATATTATAATAAGTATCATACTACATTCAAGTATTTAGAGATTAATATCTCCCACGTCTAGAATGAATATTTTGGTTACGTTCATGCGTTATTTCAACACAGGATTTTTTAAATCCTTTATTAGAAATTAAATACATCATTGTAACACAAATATTTTCCAACATTAAATTTGGTGGATATGTCTACTTTCCGTATGAAGTACAAATCAAGCCACAGAAATGTCAAAGCCTTAGGTAATTTTCCTTTCAGCTTACATGTATAATTATAGCTGAGTAACTTGTTAATTAACTACTATATCTGCAAAAATTGCACTGCCTGAAACTTAAGATTTTAAAATTTTTATATAGGTATATAAAATCAAGCATTTCATTATATACCTGTATTTGAACAAAAATAGCCTTTCTTTAGCAAATGGCTATGGATACTTTTGACAATCATATAAAAATCCTTACACTTCAAGGTATGTACTTCTGCAGCAAGTTAATGAGGAGGAAAAGTCTCACATACAGTAGCGCTCCCCTATGTAGTGGTTTCGTGTTCTGTTGAAGTATGAGGACTTTCAGTGACAGACAGGTCACATTCATAGTGTACCTTGGTAGGAACTAGCCAGCAATCCCTCCCTATCTAAGAAAGCAGTGTGATCTAGCTCTACATAGCTGGCTCGCAATTCATCACCCTCCCCATGCACTGCAGCATATGACATTGAAATTTCCATTTCTCTTTGTCTGCACAGCCATGTTGCTTTTTTTTTTTTTTTTTTTTTTTTTTTTTTTTTTTTTAATGAGGTTGCTGCCAATGAGACTTCGAACAGTTGAACCACAGAGAGTGGACTATCCTTCGATTCCTTGGACTACCACACCAGGAAGGTGATCCAAGCTCAGAAAAGCTGATCTTGGGATTTCAGATCAGCTCTAGATTACGAAGTCAAAGGGGGGCTGTTCTTTTGCTTCATTTAACCTTCACCCAGATAACAGGTTAGTATGGCCAACCTGCTGACAAAGGGATAGATTTTTTTTAAAATCATCAGCACAGTACATAGGGTTGCCTTGTCAACGCCAACTTGCAGAGTCGGTAGTAAGTTCAATTCTGCTCCACGAGTTTGCCCACAACACATACCCGCAGTGAATCCATACCTTCTGGGGAGACAACTTAGTGATTCTTTAAAGAGGATGATCAAATGGTTCATTTTCTCCTTCAAACCCTGGATCTGAGAAGCAGAGCCTCTTCTGTGCAAAAAATCAATCTTGTCCCAAAGCGTGTCTTTCTTTTTCTGAAGGTAGGACCAGCTGCTGGTCGCAGGGTTCATCGGCAGCCCTTGACATGGCAAGCAATGAACCAGGTCCAGGGTTCACCCAGGCAGTCCTGTCAGGAGCAAATGGAGACCAGGCCAGAATCAGGACTGAAGAGGCAGAAATGTGAGTCCAAAATCTGTCTGGGACACAGAGCCATATGAACTAAGGGGCCTGTCCCAACCAGGAGGCAGGCTATCTACAGGATAGGTCCGAGGTCCATCTGGGAGGTAGGACCAGAGATGGGAATACCTACAAAAGAGCTAAGGAAGGGAATTAAGGCTGAGCTGAAATGACTCTCCAGCACCCGTGGGCAGGAGGAGAGGGGAGACCCCAGGGAAGACTGGGCAGGGACTGAAATGCCTGGTAGTGCCCTCAGGATTCTGACAGCTGGCTACCCAAAAGTCTTATGCAGTTCTGCAAATGAGAAGTCAAACAAGATGAGCTACACGCAAAAGCTCGTCTTATATGAATGCATGCTGGTTTAAGATTAAGTGCTGTTTTCTGGTTTAATTGACTGAGCCAGCATCAGTCTTTTTCATCGTACTGCTGCCGGGCAATTCTCCAGCTGCAAAGCTGTCTCTGAAAGAATGGTCCTGGCATGTATTGACAAGGGTCCCATTCTCTTCTCAGCAAACAAGTTGCTTCCCTCTGCAAATGTGTCATTTTGTACAGCTATGCACAAAAAAAAAAAAAAAAAAAAAAAAATATGAGACAGCTGCTTTGGAGCTCAGCAGAGGCATTTGTTTGTAGTGATCACCTGTAAGGGAAGCAGGTATTGTGGATATCCCTGAAAGGCGAGAGCTAGAGAGAGCTAGGTGGTTAGCTGCTATCCTGTAGCTACAGTCAGGAGACACTATATCTAGGATCAAGAGTTTTCTCTACCTCATATCTGTTCTTAAATTGGTCTTCTTCATAACAGAGATAAAGTAGGATTTAGAATATATCTAGTGTGGACAGAAGACAGGGTCAAAACCAGGGTGTCCCAGTAAGACAGAAGGGGGCACCCACTGATAACAGATGCTAACTGGTGTGGCTCTTGCAACTCTGAAGAGTTTATACTGCTTCATCTCTTCTGGTTTTCATCAGTCAGCTTGTCATCAACCAAATTACAAACTGACAAACCACTTATTTTCAAAGCTTGGTGATCTTTTCATATTATGGATCATTAACTCACTTTTCTACTTTTTAAAAATGCTGTTCTGTGTCTATTTAAGAACAACCCTTAAGAAACAGCCTTGGCTTCTGTATACTATTTATTACCTAAGATAAGTAAGACTCACATGTATAGTTAGCTAAAACACTTCACTGAGTGGTAGGAGAAGACCAAAATCCTTGACCCTCCCTACCAGGTCATCAGACCTCCAGGGCATGCACTCTATATACTGGCAATACATTCAGCTTTTCTCCTTCTGTCAGCAGTCTTTTGCTCAAATAGGGAGCATCCATGAAAGAAGTGACCACAGACAAACACAAGTGACTTCTCCCTGCTGCTCCTTCCTGGATGTTCCCATTATATCAACAATAAGCACCCTGGGCTGGTTCACAGGATTTCACTTAAAAGCTCATCAAACACTATGAGAAGTTTTTACTTTTTCAGGTGCCAGAAAGAAGGATAGTTTGAAAAGTAAAATTACTTTTGAGGAAGAATGATGAAATTGAGTAATATGTTCCCTGAGTCATGGAATAGTAATATGCTTCCTGGCTCCTAGACAGGAGCAAGAAAATACAGCAGAAGTAACGGTCTGCAAAGAGTAGAAGAGCGTTGATTTTGGAGTAAAACCCAACTGAGAAAATAGGCATGCCAGGAAAATGGTTGCTGCCAGCTGTCCAGGAAACGACAACAGCATGAAAAAGCTTAATATAGGTAGAGATGAATAGGTGACAAAATGAGAACAGGAAAGAGATGCTGTCCTCAGGAGGAGCTAAGTGGACTAATTGTTGCATTCCTTATGGTCTTTCCTTGGTCTTTTAAAGATAGTTACAGCAATGCTACTATCAGCTTTGGATGTAGGCACCTATTATTCTTCACAGTTACATTTATGCACTAAAGAAAGATGGTGAATACAAAAGAGAAATTAAAAGGAACTGATGTAGTACGAAGATAAAGATAGAATGAAAACAAAACAGACAGAGGTTATAAACTTAATAACGCAAACTAATTTCAACAATCTGAATCACTAGCTTGTTGACATTTCTGAACATCTTTATGCAGTTATCTAATAAAACTAATTTAATGTGAACAGGGGCATATTATAACAGTTAAGGAGTAATCACCAACTTCATTTGATTATTACTGTTCATGCTTTGGAAAGTCTTTGTAGTTTCAGAATATAATTGACAAAACCTTACATTACTATATATTCAAAACTGAAAGCAATCATCCTCATGGTTTTATATGAAACACATAATTAATTATTCAGGCACTCCTATGTTCTTTCAAATACCCTGCAGGCCTCTAGGGAAACATTTCTAGAACAAAACCAATAGGTCAAGGAAAAATTTATTATGGTATTTACATAAGTATCTCAGAGAATATCCTTTTCTGTTACACTGGAAAATCTGACATTTCTTATCAGGTTCCTTGAAAAACATATGGCAAGTAAACTGAGATTATCTACTTAACCCAGACTTGGGTCTGAAGGAAGCAAATATTAACAAATACAGCAAATGAAACTTCATTTCCCAAATCTAATTATGTAGTCACCTAATTAACACTGCTTGGCTAATTAATTAATATTAGTATATACCCATTTTCCCTCTCTTCTTTCATTCTGTAGAAGCTAATATATGCATTTGAATATGCTGTTAATTACATGAATCATTTATTCAAGTCTTTAATGGGGATACTTAACAGCATTACTAACTAACCTAAAACCAGTTTTAAAAAGAAGATCTCTGAATTTCAAAGCAATTTCATTTTGTGTATTTGTCAGATGTGATCTGCATAATGTATTAATTCAGGGAAGGGTCAGAGGGTCAGGATAAATTTGAACCAGATTTTTATCATAAACTGGGACTCCAAATTAAATTTACAGAGCACCTCCTGGCATGACCCAGCCCGATGCAGCAGCTATTGATAGTGGCTACCCACCCTAACTGCCCTTGAGTGTGGGCAGAACTGTTTTCACTACTGCTAATAAAATGCAGGATTAAAGCCAGTGACTGTGTATTGAACACATTTCAAACTGGTTTTCTGCATGTAATAGAGAAGAGCTTCCTATGCCTGCATTATTGATCAACGTATGAGGCTGTAATAGGTAAAGTTAGTTTTCTTTCTGTAAGGTTTGCAGCCAGTTTGGATGCTTTCTTACAAAAGCAGTGTGCAGATCTCCATCTCACTCAGTTTTTGGGGACTTCACAGGCTCTAGTATATTATAAACATGCATTTTTTTCTTCATTGTCACATTTATAGTATAATATTTAACCTTAATGTTCTAATTGGGAAGGGGCTGAGTGAACAGCCAGTTGTGAAGAGAATTGTAAGAAGTAATTTCACTGAGAGACAAACTTGATTAATTTGAGCCTGTCTACTTATGCCCTACTCATCTACTTTTGTTCTTAGCTAAACAGGTTTGCTTCATGAGGGCCAGATTATTTGTAGTACTGGGTGATAATGAACTTTCTCTCCTGCCACCTCACTCAGCTTTCTTGCTCACCATCTCCTTTCCAAAAAGATTCTTTCAGGTCAGCACACATGATGATTTGGGTCTTCTTCATTTCAGTGGCGGAGTGGCTAGCACACAGCTACTAGAGCCATCCTGATACTGGAAGACAATTCTTAGCTGAGCACTAGCTCTGGTGCTCTGCTCCACCGCTTGATAACCTGAATGATGGATACATGCAGTGACGGATTTTCCTTGCATCTGCCAAATGAATGTCTAGCCACTTTTTTCTGAGGGTTTTGTTTTGTTTTGTTTTGTTTTTTTTGGCCAGCACATACAATTGATTCAATAACCAAAACCACTTCCTGACATCACCTATATAAGAAAGGAGATGGACAGAGAAATTAAAGACACACTAGCTTTCTTCGCTATCCTTCATCAAAGCCACATACAATGCAATGATCAGGGTGGACAGTACATGCAATAACTGAAGCAGTGTAGAAAGGGTCAGTCATCGTCACTTGCTAAAAGCTCAGCTTGACAGTTTTTAGTATTCAGTGGGTTTTAGCACTGTTCAGATTTTGTGGTGTACACTACACTCACACCTGCCTCATTCTGTTATATTTCATTTTTTTCTGGCTTTTAATATGAAAAATCAGCAGGAAATATTGCTGTTTCTATCACCTGTTTGCTGGTAAGGTCCTCCTTAGCATCCTACAGTAAGCTTTACTTCACCTCACTTTACAGCATGAGTCAAAGAGACAAGTTATCAGTTTTTCCAAGCAATACAGCTCCCTTAATGTGCTTGCCCTGCCACTCCCAGAGGTAGGATCAATATCTCTATATTGAAAAGAATGGTTGTGGTGCTCATGTAAGAAAAAAGTATTGGCTGTGGCTGTTGCGCACAGTGGAAGCAGATGTACTGCAGAGAGGCATTGCACAGGTGTCCCTTGACAACTTTGTCCAAAGCCTTCAAATCACGTCACAAGACCTATTCTGGACCCAGCATCTTCAGCGTGAACAAAGAACTGTTTATGCATTGTATTTAATATGTGTGTGTTTCAATATAAAGTACAGCCTAAGTCTTGACAGCAAGAGCTTCCAGAGCTTCTCTCCTCTCCCTCTAGGCATGAGGTGGCTGTTAGCCCATAGGCCAATACTGACTGCTTTTCTGTGGCCCAGTGTTACTGTCAAGTGGAATAGCTGCAACTAAATGTGTAGAAAATACCCCCAGTCTCTTTCCTTCTAGCCTGGGAGCATGGTAAAGCTATAGGAAAGGGGGATTTCATAGGTAACAAATGAGCAACCTGCTGGATGAGTGATTTACCTGTTAGGCTACTACAGAAAAGTGGCAACCACAGGCTTTCCAGCACTAATGCCTTAAAAAGCAAGAAGTGATTTCTGCTCTGTTATCAGAGTATGATTTAAAAGGTGGAGCCAAAGAGGAAACAGTCATCTCCCTGAAACCTTGAGTAGTTATCAAAGCGCTAGATGACATCAAGAAGTGAGTATTTCCCACTGCCAAGTTCCCTTCATTCTCTGCAGGTGCCCTGTACAGGACTCTAGGTCCCACTCCAGGATCTGAGCTTCTGTAAATTACATACTGTAAGTCACAGCATAGGAGCACCTACTAGCCTCTTTGGGCACAGTTTTTTGAGATGTATTCTCTACTGTCTCAACACCCTCTCCAGCATAATTGTGGCCCTGCATCATTTGTTTGTGTTTATATTTTTTCCTCTATTAAAGTAGTTTCTGGGACTGATTAAGGTAACTATTGCTTCTAGTTATACCTAACTCAATATAAAGGGGATGTTTGCACCTTTAATTTAGACACAGAAACTTCTATTAACACAATACAAGCATGTTGCTGAAGGATTTACAGACTTACAATGAATGTACATTAGAGATATTATGGCTTAACACAATGCATGCTCTTTCCCTTAGATAAGAATAGCAGTACAAAGTACCTATAATTTCCTTTGGCTTCAAAATCTAGAGACACTAGAGTCAAGGAAAGATAACTGAAGAATAAGCAAGTGATTGTCAGAAGGCCTCTTTTCTTTAGTGGAGCTCATGCCTCTCTCTGTAAGGAAGTGTTTGACATCTCAAAAATATATGTTAAAAAAAAGGCCAAATAACCTGCAAAAATATACATATATGCTTTTTCCATGAGGCAGAGCACAAATCTACCACTGTCTTTGGGGGCATTAAGGCATTGCTTCTTTTATCAAGATCAATAGATAGAAAACCTTATCTGTAGCACTAAGGAACATTCTTAGGCTGTATATGTGCACATGCCTTGTATGATATCTGGCATAGATTTGTATTTATTTGTGTTTTTAAGTTAAAGACTGTGTATCTTAAAATTATAGAAATGTTGACTGGAAGGGAGCTTTAGAAGTCCTGTAGTTCAGCCTCCCATTTGAAGCAGGATTATCATGAGCACTACATCAGCCATGATGACTAAGAATTTCCATTATAAATACTGGAAAAGAAGCTTTATGAATCAATCAGTTTCATATCAGTAAAATACATTTGCTTTTATGAAAGGGAAATGTATCACATAAAATTACTGTTTAATTCATTTGTGCAAATATGTCTTGAAAAATTTTAATAAGACATTTTCCAGATTTTTCATCAACTTACTGTGTTGTCAAACTCCTTAAAAATTAAAATTCAACCAAAAATACAAACATTTGTCACATTTTTTATTTTTAAAATTCATATTTTTTTATCCACTTTGTTCTTAAGATTTGTCAGCTGTCTTTAATGGCACATTCACTGTTTTATTCCAAGCACCATTTAATCCCTAAATATGTGTTTCCCTAAACTGACTAATTAAAAAAAGCTGCAGAAATCAGTGTTATAACTGAGATAATAATCACCCCAAAGACTAGCTGATTTTTTCGTAATGACACATCATTGTGCCAAAGTTCCCTTAGTGAAATATGCATTACAAAAGAGAAAGCAGGAGAAGCTGGTTTTCTGTTGATAAAATGGAGCAGAAATGATGCAATCTGAAAAAAAAAAAAAAAGCTGATGCTTTGGTTTTTAATCCAAGGTAACAACAGCAAAATGAGAAGATTCCCACCCCATAGGTGATACAGGACTCTCCACTGATGAAGGAATACATAGTATTTCGTTGCACATGGAGCCACTGTATCATTACATAAAAATATTCCTTTCTCCATTGATCAGACTGTATTCCTTACCTTGATATGACTTCCCAAAATTTAAAGAGCATTTCATATCTTCAAAGCACCGTACATGCATTAACTAATTTCACTTATTAAAATTTGATACTGCTGTCTAATGATAAATTCCCAAATGCAGTAGATTTGAAAATTTACTGCGAAGCATGCCTTGATAAGCTTCCTCAAGTGTATAGCTGTAAATTGTCTTTTGATGTCTTTAGATCTGTAACCCTTCCCTGATTATATGCTGCCAGGTAGTAAGGAGTTACAGTGATAATTGAAATTCTAGACCAGGAAGGGAGGAAGGGAGGCAGGATTTCCCTTTTCTTTGGGGAGTTCTGCTACCTGAACAGGCATTGTTTCATTTCAATGTTGCAAAGTGTCCATGATAACTTGGCCACCAAAATGTACACACTTCCTGATAGACCACTTTGGCACTGTATTTCAAGTGGCATATGATAGGCTTATTCTTCTAACCTGAAGGCACAAATGAAGGAGACACCTGGCATGCATTTACTCATTAGGTCAAGATATTAATGTCCTTAGCAGCAGCAACCAGCAATGCTCTACATCGAGTGCAGATGTTGTCTCAGACTGGCTCCATATGACCTTTTCATTTCTATCACAGCTGGGACCAGTCCTACTTTACTCCACTTTTCAGAGGCAGATTTAAATGTCAGTCCACAGGAAAAAAAAAGTAGTAACTTCAAGGAGAGGGTATCAGGACCCTGTGTCCTGAATGGCACAGGGCTGTGGGTCAGTGTAGATGTGGCCTAAATTAATCCTGGAACACAAGGTAGCATGCAAGTATTGCAGAAGACTGAAATAATAACCTGTTTGCCAAAGGTGGTTGATGGGGAGAACAGGCCACAGGTCTTAATTCTTTTGATCTTCCCCACTTTTAAGATGACAACTTAGATAAAGTGCCTATTGAATACCTCAGTGGGCTGAAGAGGGATGTGAAGATATGGCCACGGAGAAAGATTTCAAGGGTTCAGACAGAGCATTTCAGATCTTGAAATTTCCTGTTCCAAAGTGCATTAGGTGACTCATTAGATGTAGAAGTCTCTTCAGTAACATAGAGACAGCTTCACCTTGCTTTCTAACATACCGGGCTGCAAATATTTAAAGGGTAAATCCCCCTTCTGAGAAGTAATATCCATTAAGCATTGATAAAATGACCTGCACAGTAGAGACCTGACAGAGTGACAGGCTAAGTAATCATTAGCAGTAAACAACAACATACATAATAATGGTGAATCACCAAAAAGAAAACAGACCACTGTTTAGTTCTGGAGATGAATTAGGACAATTTACTTTGTGCATTAAACGAATTTCCCTGCAGTACTTCAGACTGTCTGGTTTTCATACCTTCAGATGCGTCTGCTCCTCCCGAGGGTTGCTGTAGTCACTCTGCTGAGCTCCTGTTATATAAACAGAGAAGTCATCTCTCTTACCCTGCCCTTCCCAGCTTGCCTCAGCATATGCTGCTAACTTTCACAGTTGACAGACACTCTGACAACTGGCAGTCTGTCTGTCAAGAGGATCCTAAAAGATGAAAGCGTTGAGTAGAAAGTTCAGTTCAGGATCATCTCTGTGGCTTTAGGAATATGTTTGCAACACAGATATTGTATCAGAGTGCTGATAAAATCATATACCTTGTCTTCCTGTGAATGCAGAATCTACTCTAAAGTGGTAGTATTTACTTTATGAAATGTTTAATCACCAGAAAATTATGTATTTTAAAAAACAACCTCTCCCTTCCTCTGGGACAAGTACAGTCCTCACAAAAGACAAATCACCACCTCTCATTGTGCTGTGAGAAGCGGGTTCTTTGCCTCAAGGTGACCCTCCTAGATTTACCTCTCTCTCTCTCCCTCCCCCTCCCCTTCCTGGACACTTCACCAGGCTGCTGTCACCTTCTTCTTGCTTCTTCTCACCTTTCAGAACATTGCCTACTTTCCTTCTGCCTGGCTTATGTCAGGTGAGGAGCTGATCCAACGCCGTCACACCAGGCAACTGGCGCTGGGCCGAGCAGTATTGTCCCTTTGCTGCTGGCAGCCGGGAGCAGGAGGAGAGGAGGCGGTGACCTGCCTTGCAGCACTGACGGCAGGGGAGGGATGCCAGCGGCAGGGCTGGGATGCTGCCAGGAGCCTTGCTGGGACAGTTCTGGCTCTGGATTGCGAGACCTCTGCAGGAGTGGGGCAACTTCACTGATATCCCTGACAAGCACTTACATTTTATTCTCTCAAGTGTAGTCCTTGACGGAGTTCAGGAGCCGACGGAGTAAAGCAGCTTTGTGCTGCTGTCACTGCTTCTAATTACCAGCTCTAATAAGGCTTCATCCTGATTCCTTATCCCTGACTTTTAAAACGGTGTTACAGCCTCCTGGGTGAGTGGGTTATTCTTTTTCATAAGCCAGCAGCAAGAGCAAGTCTACAGTTCCTGTTTGAACAGGAACCAAACTGACATATAGTAAAATAGAAGTGCAGAATGCTATGCAAAATATTCTTCCCAGAAAAATTAAGACTTAATACAAATAGATGACGGGAATGCAACCCAACCCTTTCCCTCATAAGTGGTATATTTAAGCCAATTCATTTCAGGTATACAACAAATTTTGATCACAAACAAACAGCTTTGTGTACTGTATACTACCCTCTGCTTTCTGAATAAGAATAGCTCTGCTTAAAGAGACCATTTGTCTTTGATAGCAATCTGAAGGATTTTTGATGCAGCCACGTTGAAAGGCTGCAAAGTGACAACGGTACACAACTCGTCCACAAGCTGTAGTGCACTTGTCTTCAGATGAGTCTCCTTTTTTCCCCTTGTTTAGACTCTGTGCTGTCAGATTTGGGGATTTTTTTCAAAGTTTTCCTTCTTTCTCTTTCTTTCTTTCTTCTTTCTTTCTTTCTTTCTCCTTCCTGCCTTCCTGCCTTCCTGCCTTCCTTCCTTTTTCTCTTTCTTTCTTTCTGAATTGATTCACCAAGTCACACAGTTCACCTTAGTGTTTGATACAATAAATTTGAAAAATAATTTAAATTGGCATAGACCCTATAAGATACACCAATCAATTCCAAATGCCATCTGTCACAGTACACTCAAAATGGAAGAGAGAATGAAGCACCCACTGGTTCATTTCCCCCACACTACCCAGCAGGTGTCTGACTGCCCATCAGCAACTCTGCATCTTTCTGCTTTCTGAAGCTTAAGGGGACAACCAGTCATGATGTTTAATCCTGGGGTCTATGGCAGACTTTGTAAAAATTACATCCAGAGCTAAGGTTATACTCTCTTTTTTCAAAGGAGGAGTCAGAGCAGCAAAAATCCTCTTATGTTTCCTTACCAAATTTGGAAGGTAATTCTCCCCTTATCCCTCCTTTCTTCATAATTGCACACAGACATATATCTGTCTTACAGTTCGTACTTACATGGCTCCTTTTCAAACCCAAGTGCATCTAAGCTTCTCACTTCTCTGTAAGAGTGAGCTCTGCTGCCTCACAGCATCATTTACCTTTCTGCACCTATGTTTTCAACTCACAAGTGCTCAAAAAAGTGGCTTATGGTTTTCTTTCTCCATGTTTATTTTGGATTTGCTGGAGCAGGTAAGAGGGGTGTATTTTGAGGGTGGGTTTTTTTTTTTTTTGGTAGGGGAAAGTGATGTATATATATAACAATAATGGGCTGAATACTGGTATGCTTTGCTTTACCTCCGTTTCCTCATCTGCACAGGCATTAGCTGTAACATCGATACTTGTGCCTTCAGCTGTACCAAACACACCAAGAGCAGACTGGCTGGCAGAGATGGGCCATGTCGCACCCCATCCCTCCCTGCCCATAAACCAGACTGCATTTACTGGGCTACCCCGCAAAAGCTGCTCTTTTTGTTTCTCCCCATCTGTTGTTATCTGCAGCCACAGGAACATGAACACTGCAGCCAGAGTTCTTCAGACAAGGGGGGCTTTTCTTAGATTTTCCAAATTCTTCCCCCATGGTGCCTCTGGTCTTTAAGTGGACCTTACCAGCAAGGCTCTTCTTCTACCATCAAGGCTTTTCTTCTGTTATATCCTGACTATTATTAAAGTACAAACACCAATATGAAGCTTTGCATTTTTATCCCCAACTTTCCTCAGCCAGCTGTATTTATTCAGTCATTTCAAATGATCTACAAATTTATTCCATTCATACCCTCATGAAATTAGCAACTTCAAAATCCTTCCCATCTTCTCTGAAGCTTTGATGAGTGCTAATGATAAAAGCAGCAGCCAGGTTGCTGGGATTTTGGCAACGGCTGAGAGCTTTGAAATGGCCTTTCTCTGCCTGCGGGTGTTGCTCAGAGTGGGTGAATTGCTTGATACCTGTTTCCTTGCAGGACCTTTAATCTATGTGCTGGGAGATTATGTCCTCTGCCTCTGGAAGCATTCATGGTGAATAGAAACTACCTTCTTCCAAGAGCATTATTTATTTACTAAAAACAACAAAATCACCATCTCAGTGTCTTTGGCTAAAGTCTGAGCTTCACTGTGCAAGGGAAGAGGAAGAACTAGTTCTTGTCCTAAACAATTACACAAACAAATAAGACAGAGGAATGGTTGAGGAAAGGGATATTAGACCTGTGAGAGTCTGACCATTCCTTCTTTTGAGTTTTTATGGGTAATTTTTTTTTCTTGTTCTCAATTAGGTACTGTTTTCAAATATAAATATAAAAGACAGTTACGCTGGAAATCAGGACAGCTACAGGTCATTAAACAACATATGCTGAGATTCACTGATGCCATGAAGCACCCACTTGGTGGATGATGTACAAGATACAACCTAATTTTATACTTGCTAAGCAGAATGTATGCTAAGAGTGGGCAGGTGGACAACAGCCTATTTTTGAATAATAGTTGTTTTTCCCCAATCAAATAATATCTGCCTTCACTAGAGAAGCAAAATATAAACAATTTTAAAGATTATTTGTAGAGTTTAATTAGACAATCATAAAATATGTTCTTTTAACTATATTAAATTAAGTGGATAAGCTTTTCTGCCTTGGAAACCTGCAGCTTCATTTAAAATCTTATAGGCATTATCCCACTTTTTATTAAATTCTGTAGATACCAAAACAATTTCTACAGAACTTACACAGACCCTTATTGCTATCATCTCTTCTGGATGACTATTTGAGAAAAATGCCTAATGACTATACAAATAGTCAGAAGTACAGTTTGCAATTCCACATGGAGATGATTTTATTGTTTATCCTTACTCCATATGTTACATAAATTAACCTCAATTTCTTCTCTTCTCAGGATGAATCTCAGATGAAAAGATGGAATCTAAGTTGCTTGTTCTTCCCCTTTTGATTTCATTTTCCTTACACAATCACAAAATTACAACACACTTCATCTTGTGTTCATATAGTTGGATCTTTTTTTTTTTAACATGCACTTTCCCATTTCCATTAATAAGGTGTTCACCTCCACCCTCGCCATCCCCATTTGAACCAGTCACCACATTCTTCAGCAAAGCACTTCCTGAGGGAAGGAGCACCTGTAAATGCTCCATCAGTCCCCCTTCCCCTGAGTCAGCAAGTTCCTGTGCTCTGCTTACACAGTGCTCATTCTCAACAAGGAAAGTGCTGAAACAACCAGATATAAACATTTGACATAGGGATTATGATGTCTTTTTAGTATAGCCCTTCTTACAGAGACACTGTCTTTTCTTCAATTAATTATTTAAAGTTAATTTTCTTCATGCTCTTTTATTACACCATGATATCCCGTGATTTCTTCTGCAGAGTTCCTTTGTAATGTCTGAGAGGTCTAAAAAGGCTAATATCTATCAGCCACACATCAGGTTGACTGATGCCTTCCATGGTCTGCTATGAACAGCCTGCTTCCCTGCTTTGGGGCTGCACAGCAAGCTTCTCAGCTCCAATCAACTCCAAAAGCTGCCTGCGCTCTACCAGTGCTCAGAAACTCTGCAAGCATGATGTAAAATATATTATCTGTAATCATGTAAATTTGTACAGTCAGAGAGTCGATTTTTATTTGCTTGGCAGGAGAATCCACAGGCTTGTAACACTCCAAAGCTTTTAAATTGCTAGGTACAACTGCTGTGACATTTCAATTCAGCTGTGTTCATCCCAAATGATAGAACGACTATCTCTGACCTTTCACATGCACATATATGCATAAAGCTCGACAGTAAGTAAATGTTTGAAATCTCTCTTGGAGTACCAAAAGCAGCTGCTGCCCTGCATGTGTATGTGCAAAGATTTATAAAATTTTCATTAATATTCTGCTAAAGTAAGCCTGTGAAATTTTATTGTTAGCAGTAGCACTCAGCCTCAGAGAAATAATAGGTGAAAGACAGTGTGTGGCATGCATTCACATCAAACCTCAACAGAAAAGCAAAGCAGTAGCTATGGCTATGCTCCTCACACAGGTTCACCTCCCTTACCCCCGAGCAGAGCTGCCAGGCTGCTGTGGACCTGCGGTCCACTCCTCATTTGCTGTATTATGCTAGGAAATGTCAGGCAGAGACCTGCATCCATACTGTGCCACTCCACTACTGCTCTCTGCATTCAGCCAGAAGACCCGAAGTACATCCTCCAGAAGAGGAAAGCCCTAGCTGTCGGAAAAATTTATGAAAGCATATGGCATATGGGAAATGAACTGATTTAGTGTGGCTCCTAAGTAATCTCTTGCAAACACAGATCCTCAGAGGTTCTGCCTGTTGATCAAAGCTTGTTCCTCTACCAAAGAGTGGCATGTAAATAACTACTCATTTCCTCTTTCTGGCAGAAGGTTGAATGGCACCTTCAAGAGCTGTATCTACTAACGTACATAAATTTTCTGCTTATAACCCCTCATAAGATTTGATATAGCAAAAAGAAACCAAAAGTGCTGCCTTTCATGCTGCCCTCTATAACAAGAACATCATTTTCTCAAATGTGAGGAACTGACTTCCTACAGAAATAAAATAAATGACTTTATCACCCTTCTACTAGAATGTCTGGTCCAAATATCTTGGCAATATGTCACACAGCTAAGCTGGGTAACAAATCTGAAGCCTCCTCTGTGTGTGTGAAAGGAGAAATGATCTTTGGGACATGAAAAGAAGGACCATCATAGACACCATTGCAACTCCTTAAAAGCCAGTGAATTTCAATAAAGACTTTGTCAGCAAATACAGTTTAGATCTATACCAGCATTACTTGTCCTAGAACCCAGGCTTATACCTGAAGTGCCATGCACACCAAGGGAAATCCCAATTACTTGCTGTTTGAATCATCAGAGGAAAGAATAAAGCAGAAAATGGCTTTGTTATCCTGTGATGTAATCTGACACATCTTTCAAAAAATCTTTCCTATTCTACAATGACAAAAATCCTAGATTTCAAGATGTTCCTACAGTACAAAGGAGACAGGAAAAAAAAATTACTCTGACCTCAAAACAGACATTGGTCCAGTAGTTTGGAAAAAATCAGTCTTAGGACTGTTTATCCAACCCCTAGAGGTGTTCCATGACCATGAAATCATTAACTTTCTAGTTAGTAACTGCATTTCTGCCTCTGAATTTTATTTTTTTCTTGTTAAAAAATAAAACATTCCAGCAAAATATGTTTTACTTTTGAGGAATATCAATTTTCTGACATAAAACCTCTTTTAAAACAAAACTTCTGACAAGATCCACCTGAACTCTTCAGATCAAAATCAATATAGAAAGTGAATTACAGTTCACCAAAACTTTCAGCCACAATAAACTTTGTGCACTGTCATGATACTTTGGAAAATTTGAACGTCATTCAGGCAAATGTTATTTGTCATCTCCATTTCCTGTTGAGAAAAACCTGCATTTTCCTCTAATTACCATTTAGAATTTAGGACTGTTATCTTGATCTTAGTTGCTATATTGAACATTCCGCTGTTTGGCTGCCAGAAGGAGGTACAAAAGGAACTCCAAAATCTCACTTTAAATTGTGAAGGGACACTAAGTTGACACTTAAGAATGTATTGCTGAGGTGAGGTCTCTCCCTTTCCACTCCTCCTTGCCAAGATTTTTGTTCATGATAGTAGACTCCTAACAAAGGAAGAATCTCTTCAATAGTAAGATTTCAGAACAGCTCCAAGGAACTGTAAATACTCTAGAGAGCATCACAGATGTTAAATTGGTAAATCAGTGGGAATAAGCAGTAGGATTTCAAATATTTCCTGAAGAACTCCAGAGAGGAGAGTTCACCTTCTGCCATCCTCTGTACTAAAGCAAAAACCTAAGGGGAAAAACAGCCTGGCTAACTTTCTGCAGCAGTAAAACTCAGCAACTGCAGACAAGTATGTGAGAGAAAAAGTATCGTGAGAGCATTAAGGCCATTTTGGAACCCGAAAGGAAGAGGGAAATGAATCCACCTTCTCAAATCTCAGAAACAATATAGTTCAGCATAAACTTAGACTTGTTGCTTTTACTTATGTTTTTACAGTCACAAAACAAACATCTAGAAATGAACATATAAGAAAATTATTAAATGTAACATGTTTAAGACATTCATGTTTCTTTTAGATAGAATAACCCAACACAGATGAAGGTGGGTTAAAATCATAGAATCATAAAATGGTTTGGGTTGGAAAGGAACCTTAAAGATCATCTAGTTCCAACCCCTCTGCCCTGGGCAGGGCCCCCTTCCCCCAGCCCAGGGTGCTCCCAGCCCTGTCCAGCCTGGCCTGGAACCCTTCCAGGGAGGGGGCACCCACAGCTGCTCTGGGCACCCTGGGCCAGTGTCTCACCACCCTCACAGGAAAGAATTTCTTCTTTATATCTAATCCAAATCTACCCAATTTCTGTTTAAAGCCATTACCCCTCATCCTATCACTATACGCTCTTGGAAAAAGTTCCTCTCTAGCTTTATTGTAGGCCCCCTTTAGGTATTGGAAGGGCACTATAATGTTTCCCTGGAGCCTTCTCTTCTCCAGGCTGAACAACCCCAACTCTCACAGCTTGTCTTCATAACAGGAGGTGCTCCAGCCCTCTGATCACCTTCGTGGTCCTCCTCTGGACTCACTCCAACAGGTCCATGTCATTCTCCTGTTGGGGACCCCAGATCTGAACACAGTACTCCAGGTGGGGTTTCACCAGAGCAGAGTAGAGAGGGAAGAATCATCTCTCTCAATCTGCTGGCCACAATTCTCTTGATGCAGCCCAGGATATGGTTGGCTTTCTGGGCTGCGAGCGCACATTGCCAGGTCATGTTGAGCTTCTCATCAGCCAACACCCCCAAGTCTTTCTCCGCAGGTCTGTTCTCAATCCACTCATCATCCAGCCCATATCTGTGCATGGGATTGACTTGACCCATGTGCAGGACCTTGCACTTGGCCTTGCTGAGCTTCAGGAGGTTTGCACAGCCCCACCTCTCAAGCCTGTCAAGGTCCCGCTGGATGGCATCCCTTCCCTTTAGCCTGTGGACTGCACCACACAGCTTGGTGTCATCAGAAAACTTGCTGAGGGAGCACTCAGTCTCACTGTCTATGTCACCAACAAAGATGTTAAACAGTACTGGTCCCAATACTGACCCCTGAGGAACACCACTTGTTACTGCTCTCCACTTGGGCATCAAGCTATTGTTAGAAACAGTTTGAGCGTGACCATCCAGCCAGTTCCTTATCCACTGAGTAGTCCATCCATCAAATCTGTATTTCTCCAATTTAGAGACAAAAATGTCATACAGGACAAATCAATTCCACTGAATTAATGGAATAATCAAAAAAGTGCTACTGTCCTTCTGAAATATCATCTTCTACAGGAGACAGCATCAAAAACAAAGCCACAAAACATAACTAGACCCTCTCAAGATAGAAATTAAATTAAAAAAATAAATTATGGAAATTAACTTTAAGGGTGAATTGAAAAGGAAAATAGCAAGTTAGAAGTAAATCACTGCAACTCTTGTCTAGAGCCAAATAACTTAATTCTTATTATTGTGAGGATTTTGTTTGAAAAGAATCTTACAGTTAATAATAATTTTTGAAAAGGTGCATGCTTTTATCATTTGTTAGGAAATTTTTATCAACACACTGTTTTCTGTGAATTCTTTCTAGCTGATGTGAGAGTACTACAACCAGATTTGGCCTCTGCGGACCAAACTCTTCTTCTTCTAGCTGGACATGAAAGCACAAGGTCTGTTCATTTGAAGTTTCATGAAGGACCAGCATTGTGTTCAGCCCATTTGATCCCATATTGGATAGTCAGACCTTTATAAATGTAACCATGTGGCTAAAGAGGTCTCTCAGGAATTTTGTGGGCACTTGAAGGAGAAAAGCACTAGTGACTAGCACAGAGGTCAGCTTGCCAATGTTGTGTAAAAACCTGCATTTCTTTCTTCAATCTAGAGCCTAAACAGGCTCAGAGACATTGGGCATGTGCTACCTGTCATCTTATTGTCACCATCTTTCCCTCTCTGCAAAAAGAAAGTTTCTGCTGGACTGAGAATACATGAGAACTTGGAATTGAGGGTTATTGACTTTCTTAATTTCAACTGCCAGAAACATGCCCTGAACATGCTATGATATAAAGAATACAAGAACATAAACATTCCTATAAGGAAAATTAAGATATAGGCCATATTTAATCCTCTCTAGTGGATTTCACACCTTTAACCATTTATTCATGAGACTGTTTAAAAATTGCTAGTGTAAGGGAATAAAGGGCTGGAAAAAATATAGGGCTAAACCTATGTGGTAAAATGATATCATTATTTTTAAAGTTCTATTACAAAATTAATTATCAACTTTTAAATCTAATTTCTAATTTAGAATTTTTAAATTATATATTTATTTGATTTAATACAGCTTATTAATTTTTCACGAAATTAGGGCAAATTCCAATGATGATTAATATTCACATAATACTAACCTAGGTTAATGGCAGATTTGTTTTAATAATAAGTGTTCTTATTATTTTTACTTATATTTACATAGATACAGATATTACTAATACTAAACAATTAATTATTATAATACCAGGTGGTGTAAGAAGTTGTGTCATATATATCACATCTAGTTTTCAACTGAAAGAGACATTTCTTTTATCTTCAGTGTTCACCTGAAGGGCATGTTAATCTTGGAAGCAGTTTACTATATTAAGCTGACAAACAACTTTTGTTTCAGAGGAAAGGAAACAAGGTCAGAAACTTGTAAAATATGTGTGTGTTCCTGATTCCTATTCTTCTAGATTTGTTGAAAATTATTAACTATTATTCTTGCAAATAAGATCCCCACTAAGATAAGGTAGTCCTTTAAATGTTGCTAAACAGATATACTTGGTTATCTACCTGTGAAACTAAGCTAGTAAAACAGTATAAGTCTGTAGAAGTTAGACTAAATTTGACATCTTTACTTGCCTTGAATACTACTGATTAATCTTACATAAATATTAAGACATAGTACAAGGACAACAGCTCAGCCTCCTTCACTGTCATACAGGCTTAGAACTATATCAGTCTTTCAAGCATCCTTGATAACCTACAAATGATTCTTCTTCACAATTGTCATTGCACCCAAAGGTGAAAGATGAATTATTATTTCTGCCAGGGCATGAATGGTAGCAAGATTTCTGAAATGATGTTATGTACATTTTTCACTTGATTGAAAATGATTGAGAGATTGGCTGATTCAAACCGACTTCTTGTGTTGAATTTTATGTGATGGATAGTTCTGTGACTGCAGTAGGACAACACTGACAGAATAATAACTGCAGACATTTCAATATATGTATAACTATGCACCGTTAAATTGTGATCAATATATCTTGTTTATTTATTGGCAAGAACACAGTCTTACTAGATATGATTAGTGCCTAATCTACCTTCCACACTATAGTATACATACAAGAAACTGGTAGCAAGCTGGGGAGAAGGAAATTTAAAATTAGATTGACAGCTGAACAACAAATAAAAATTTTGAGAATTTCAATATGAACCTGAAAGAAAAGTATTAAATGCAAGTATAAATGAAATATCCTCGTGAAAACTATGTTTCTTTACAGTATTTCCTTATGTGTTTGAATCAAAGTACAGGCACTGCTGGTCTGGCTGGCTCAGGAAGACATTCACACCTTTTGATTTACTCAGGGAAAGTGATTTATACAATCAGTTGAGCCACTCAACTGACACAGATGTTTATCCCAAAACCAAGGCCATTCTCCATCCCCTTTTTGCTGAGATAAGTTCAGCTTGCTTTACAACAGCTGTGGTCACTCCCTATAATATTTTTTTCAGTTTCATGTCTTGCCTTTTGACTTTTGTAAACTGCCCACCACCTTTCAAAAGCTGATAAACAGCATCATTACTCTTTTGGATATGTGAATTGCATGAACGAACAACACTATTCTAGTACTGAACCTTAAAGGGTTTGGAGGTAAGCATGCACAAATACTGTTTCCACTGAGATCATATATGTATGCCATTCTGGTACAGGAGAGAAGCCTGGAAGACACCTGTATTATCACTATTACCATCACTCAAGTTTGCTCCCATTCTCCACCAACATCTGATTCTGAAAGGCTCCTCAGTTCAAGTCCATAGCAGAAGTTCCTCCCTAAACTGTGGTACTTCTGTGACTCATTGTCTATAAAGCTACTTGCTACAGGTCAAGTGTGTTCTGTGCTCTGTGCCCATCTGCACCCAGACACAGTTCATCAGCCACTTTGTCCTAATTAATTATGATCCAAATAGTTCTGACCTTAACATGTTTGAAATCACCAGTGGGGTTTTGGTTTGATTTTTTTACAAGATTGGTCTTAAGATGGAAAACAACCATTTTATAAGGAAACCCAAGTGTGTGGGTGTGATCTGGAAATCACAGCTATGTCTGCTTGTCCCTACCGGTTGTAAGGGTTTAAATCCTCACCAGCAAAGGAAGCCTTCTTAATATGCCAAACAGGTTTAGCTGAGAGGGAAAGACGGCTTCTTAAATCAACCCTGTTAACACTGATGTGGAATATTGAGTACTGAATCCCATGGGAGCAAGTGAAACCAATTCCACAAGATTTGTTGCTTATTGCTTCCCAAATAGAATTTAAGATTTAGGTTTGATTTAGTAAGACACAACCGTATTGGGAGTACCTGTCCCAAGGTAAAGCTTTTCTATATAGGTTACCACTGCAGCTGTGTTCAACAAAGGCATGTGAATTAGAGCACTCTGTTTAAGAAATAAAATATTTAGACTTTAGCAAATTATTTTCCTTCAGTTTTAGCACTTTCCAGGATATTTTTATTTAGAAATGTGTTTAAATCAGTGGCCTCCAGGACAGGCTGTAATTTGCACTTATTAACTGTGTCTTCTGTGGTAGAAAGGACTGATAAGAACAAGCAATAGGAAGTTTGGTGGGGAATTGGGTGTACCCTTCTATCATTATTTTTTTAACAGGATGAGGAGAAGGTGCTATTGCATATCTTATAAGATGCATTTGTTATTCATGGTTAGAGGAGTAAAGATCAAAAATGTGCTAAAACTTTTGGAGATCAGTCCCACCCCCAGCATGTTTTTCTTGGGCTACAGTGCTATATCTTCACCCACTTGATATCTACTGGGGGGAATGCCCTCCTGAAAGCGGGTATCTATTTTGAGAGAATAGCCATGGTTACAAAAGCAGGTCCTAAATTTTGCATTAAGCAGATCAAAATGGTCTTGCTTCAACAGGAGAGATGCACAGTGACCCTCCTCCTGGAATACCATGTAGTCTTGTGGTTAAAACACTTAAAAAAAAATGAGTGTAGGTACTTCAAAAGGTGTCAAGCTATGGAGAACCTATATCTCAAATTACTTGCATATTCACACACTGCTACTACACAAATTGTGTGAAAAAGGAGATTTCCTCTCCATTTTATCTACATTTACACAAAGAATTGGCTTTGTGAAATGGGGAGACCTACTGTGAAGTTCTGAATTAGGGACATAGGTTTTTGTATAAGAAGTACTGAACCCTTTTACAGAAATCCTTGGCTCTTCATACAGTGAAGAACAAGTGCCTTGCTCAGATGTTTGAAAGCACTTCTCTCTCTCCCCCTGCTTTGAAAGCCTAGGCACCTCACCTTGACTTAGCTTGTTATGGCAAAGAGGCTTACCTTCAGTATATTGCCACACCTGATTTAAGGGCTCAAAACACATCCACAGATTCTGGTCTTGAACATTTTCCCTCAGACATCTTCCACAGCGAAGTTTCTGTCCCTGTCAGCATTGCAATCTTCATTACCTATCTGAACTCCTACAATTTCTTTGACTCTTATACAGGCTATTTTTTTCCTTCTACTTAATTCACTACCTCTAGCATTTGTCTTATACTCCCTGCTTTTAATTTTGAGGTACTTGGTGCTAAGAGATAAGCCTGTGGCAGATGTAATTATCCAGCAGAGTATTAGTCACTTGCTACTGCCACCTACCTGCCTTTGTCATACCAGAGTGTTTTAGCTGGGAAGGGAGAGCTTGGAAAGCTTTTCATCTTCCCTACAGTTATTTTTTCGTAATAAATAGCTGTGTGGAAGCTAGGCAGAAAACCCAGAAGTTCAGACCTTAAGCCTGAGACTCATCAGTCCTGTAAATCAATAGATCTGACTTGCAGAACCTACCCCATGTTTTATCTCTATTGCTGGCATCACCATGTTGATTTTTTAAACTGAAAAGAACAAAAATATTAATCTAGTTTGTCCTTAGACTTCTACTGTTTTCTTTCAGGCCTGTACCTTCAGTTGGAACTGGACACATCTTCCAGAAAGTCATCCATCTTGATGTTAAAACTTCAAAAACTGGTGTATAGCTGCATTATAGTCTTACTTAGCTTTACTGTTTACTTTTTTTTTAATATTTTTGCATCAGTTTCATGGTTTCAGTTTGCAGCCTTCACAGCTCCTTAGGAGACTTGATATCAAACTGCTGTAGGTGAGACTCACATTCCATTTGGACAAATAGATGGTGCACCTGAGAACCAATTCCAGCTCTCTTCCATCTAGGGTAATGGAGTGGATTGGGACAGATGGGTAAGCAAGCAGGTGAACCACCTCATATCATAAGGATGCTAGACAACACTGTTCAGAAGCTCCCAAATAACTCTGTATGCTCAGTTCACAATAATCACTAAATCACTGGCTGGACCTGAAATTACTCTCACAGCAGCTTCCTTGCATCAGGCTTCTGGTTTCATGCATGTTTACTAGCTCAGCACTGCATCTGTGTTGGTTCCATTCATTTTCCTCCTTCTGCAGCAGAAATGGAAAATCCTTTAACCAAGACTGGTGGAAAGTGATTCTGCAGAATTTCTCTCAGCTGCCTGTGACCTTATGCACCGTCCCCCTACCCCAGCCATGCTGGATCTGCACTGGCTTTATGCAGCATCACTGGCAGCTCTGTGTCACTCTTCACAGAGCTGCCAGTAATGGGAAGGAGTGAAGGGGGGGGTCTGGGCCGGGTTTGCATGCAGCAGTTCAAGAGCTCCTAAATTTACTGAATCAGTCCTGTAAATCAATCCTCACTACACTTACTGACTCAAGATCCAAACTGTGCAGAAGTGACTACTTCTGAGCACATATAGCCAGATTCATATGGCACTGTACTTGAGATTAGAAGACCAGTTTACAGAAATTGGCTCTGGACTGAGTTAGCTCACTGTCTTTGCAACGATTAATGGAGTGATTAATCAGCAACCGGATAAACCACCCACAGATAATTCACAGTTGATTATAGTTTCTTTTATCTGACTGTGCTCCAGGATGGCAATTTTATGTAATGCACAAGCCAAGAGTGTTTCAGCTAAATTCCTAGTGGGTATTTGCAATCAAAATACCACAACACGGCTTGATACAAACGTTAACTTTTGCTCAAGGGAGTATGGAAATGATGGGGTTATTGTAGGTCAGTATAAAATGAAAGGATGTCAGATAACAGCCCAGCTTCAGCCAGAGTTGACACTGAAATTCTTAAGATGTTGTTCAGTGAAGGGAAATCTTGGGTTTTGGTGGGAGTGCAGTTTATAGAGGTTTGTTTTGTATTCATTTGGTTTAAAAAAAATGAGTCTCCAAGGTGGAAGAAGACATGCTTTCCTGCTTTGCAATGGAAATGCATTGTCTGTGGAGAAACATTTCAGTTGTACAAAAACAAAAGCACATAAGGGTGGAGATGACTTATAAAGAACCTTTTCTCTTTTGGGGTCCCCCTGAAACTCTTATTATTTGGTACCCTGACATTAAGTCAACTAAAGGTCCTATGGGTCATACCTTTGCCATGTTTGAGCAGAACTGGTAGCCAAAAAAACTATTTTGAGAATTATCAAATCTTAATTAGGTCTTTCTCTAGGAGAAGAATTTTGTGTATTTGCAAATGATTATATGAACTCCAAGAAGATGGCTCAGCTAAAGACCGTGCTGTGCTAAAGTAACATCACAAGGGGAACAACCTTAAGACATATCATATTAATGTAGTAAATGAGGGCAAAAGGCTTTTAGAGGTTGAAAACTCACAGAAGGACTCAGGTTTGCAGCTGTTTCTTTGAGCTGTTTGACAACTATCTTTACTGCTTTACAATTCTTGTAGGCTTCTGAAATGCCACAGTATCTATAATTTGATGGACAAACTTACCCTGAATATCTGCTGTTAGCTTCACCATAAATCAACTGCAACCTGTAAGCTGGTAGACTTCTCGCCGATTCTAGTTACTCATTAATCATACTGTTCCTCATCTCACTGCTGGGCTCCAGTCTGGAAGGTGTTGTCAGAGTTCGCCTACCCAAAGTAAAATATAGAGTAGCTGTGAGGGTATGCTGCTGCTGACCACAGCATCTCATACTGTATGTGGGAAACCCACATTCATACCTGTACAAAACTAGGTCCAACAACAGAAGTGGGTATCTCGGTGCCTGTTTTTCACATGTGGTCCCCATGACAGAAATTCATGGTCCTGTGGATGTTCCCTCCCAAGGGCGTAGAAAGATCTAAATCTGTCTGAAGTTGGCATATTCTGGATGCAGAATACATGTAACGTGAAAATGTGATGAGTCTATCTCCAAACGCCACAAGAAGGTACCTTTTCTACTCAGGATCCATGCAGTTTCCTTTGCAAGTATCCTCATCTCATTGGCTGTATTCATCATGTGTACACACATATTGGTTCAGGGATATTGCTGTAGGAACATCTAATCTCTAGACTCAGTAATTTTTGGATTAGACCCAACTGAGTTTTGGGCAAGGCTGAGGCACAGCTCCACATGTGCAAAACCAGCACTCTCAGGCCTCTGGTGAACTCTGCAGCAGAGACTCCAGAGACTTAGGTCACCCCAGTCTCAGGCAGCAACTGAAGGGGGATTATCAGATTTACCAGTTTTCTTTTAACTACGTAAATTCCATTTACATCTTGGCCTAAAGTGCCTCACATTTCTCTTTTATAAAAGTCTGTGAGATTAAAAGACTGTGGGATTTATGGATGAAAACCACTCTGTAAGCATTAAGCTGTTTGAGTTATTTTTGGTAACATATCTGTGGCCTATCCATAACTGTCCCCCAAGATGTTAGTGCTGTAGTCATACGGCAGAGAAACATGAAACTTTAAAAAAAAAAGAAGTAATAAATACTCAATTTTCTAATCTACAAGCTTTCAACACATTTATAGCAGTCATTTTCTTGCCCATTCTACTCATGCTCTTATTAACTAAGCAGCAGTCTTTCTTGGAAGTAAATATTTTATTTTAATAGCACATACTACCACCTGCTGTAAGCAACTGAAATTGCCTTTGCAATTTCAGATCTTTTAAAGCTGCATAAGGCAGTCAGCCTTAGATTTAAAATACAGCTAGATTGTTGACATGTCTCTCTGATGCTAATTTAATTATATATTCATCTAAATATTTTCTGACCATAGAAGTTTCTCAATTATATATGATTTGTAATAACTGCAGCTTGATTTCTCTATGATGCATGGAAATTTAGAAGACAGTACTGTTGTAGATATGAAATTGATAGCGCATTGTTTCAATAATAATTACGAAGATTAACCATTTCCAAATACAAAAAATTCAGTTAGGAAATTAACAATTGCTCCAAGGTGAGCAGAAGTTTTTTAATAAATCAATCCATGAGGGATCAAAAATTCAGAATGTAAATTATTAAAACATTTATTATTTTACTCAGTTGCCCATTTGACTCAAAGGAGAGCTAAGAAATGTTCAGGAAACCAAAATATCTCTCCATGACTTGTTAGAATAAGAATACTGTAGGGGCAAGGGACACATTCTATATGACTATTTTAATGTGTGTTTCTGTTTCCTTCCTGGTATGTTTGTCTGCTTCCAATTAAGAAGCTGAATTATGTGTAAACAACTCTTTTGCCAAATCCTTAGCAGGCATAAATCCATGTAAGTGCTATCAAGTCAGTGGCTTAGGCTGGTTGTCACAATCTGGAAAGTGGTTTCTCATGTCTACTAAAGATTTTGGAGGGAAAAAAAAAAAAAAAACAGGGATTAAGTCTAGGGAAGAAGAGAAAGAAGATAGGAAGAGTTTTACATTATATCAATAAGTGTGCATGTACATATGTGGTACTTACCACTACATTAGAAAGTACAAGTACAAAAGAAGCTAATAAGAAAAGCCAAGCACACTGTCCTGTAGCAAATCAGTTTCTGTTCTAGCTTCTACAGGTTGGTTTTCATCAGGAAACAATCCCAGTCATCTTGCCCCAGCTGCCAATCTTTCCCACACATGGCTGTCTTTCAGCGTGTAGAATTTTCTCTCTTCTCCGTCCACGCAGGGAGCCTAACTCCACACCAGCCACAAGCTGCCGGGCGGCAGTGCAGAGCAGAATCATCCCTTTGCTGACCTGAACCTGCTTGTAGGCTTATGCTTTTCTGCTGTCTGGAACTAAAGAAACAGCCTTCTGGTGTTTCCACAGCCTGGCCTGCGGTGCGGCAGGGGCTACCAGAGCCATAAGGACAGAAGGAGGCAATGGCAGCTCTCTCTAGACCCCCAGGGCAGGAGCAGCCCTCCAAGAGTGAAAGCCTAGCAAGGAAAACTCTTTCCCAACAGCTGGTGTCTTTGGTGATATAATCGCATCTGAAGATGGGTGGGAACAGAGGAGCCTGTGCAATGTAGACCCCATTGACTTTCTCCGGTGCTGCTGGCCTTGAAGCACGTTTCACTGAGGCTGGTGTAGGCCAGGCAGTGGGGAAATGGTTCTACTGCTCCAAGGATAGCATGAGTGCATCTGCAAGGGAAATTTGGTTTTAATTTTTAATTGCTTTATCTTTTTTCTTTTTCCTAATATCTCTGTTCTGTGGGTTTTTTTTTTTTTATTTTTTCCCTTCCATTATATTTATAGACTTAAAATCTTTCACTTATAACCACTATCTTGCTAGACCCAATTTATTTCCTCACAGTTTAGTAACTCTCAAAGCTCCACTTTTCTAGCAGTTACAATGTCAAAACATTTTTCCATATGCTCGTGCATCACTTCCAGAAGCCCCAATTGCTTTCCTCCTTCAGCAGAGCTTCTCCAGCCTTTCTGTCTGATCACCACCGCCAGCAGCAGTAGTGCCAGTGGGTGTCATCCCTGGAAAGTCGTTGGAACACACCTCACTTGGGCCTTGTCCATCCTGAACATGGCAGAAAACTGTACGTGCTGACTGTGATCCACTGCACCAGGAAATCCAGAGCTCTCTTCTTCCATCTGTCGGTGAGTGGGGAAAGCAAAGGCTACCTCAGTTGGCTTTATTTGCATACCCTCATTAGCCAAAATTCCTTCCTTGTCACACTGTGAGTGACCCTTGAGTCAGAATTAGCTTAATAAGCTGAAGTAAAGAAAGATTCAAGAAAGACGATGAGCAAAGAGGTTGCTGGTGGACTCCAGGTGATCTGTGCTCCTTGTCACCCTCTCAAATACTTCTGCCAATAAACCTTTTCTGTGAGAGAAGAAATTATGGCTGAAAACTTTAGGCTACCCAACAGAGCTAAGGAAACTTCTTTGTAGGACAAGGTGTAATGGAGCTGCTGGCCATGTCTCCCTTCCCTATCCACTAATGACAATAAATCTTACCTCAGCTTTCTGATCTCCTTTTAGTGCAGTCTTTCCCCATTTCATTATTGATCAGTCTCTTCCCAATCTGTCAGTATTGGTTTTGTCCCTAAATTAGTTCTCCTCCTTTTGTCCACTTTGTCCTCCACAAGCATCTTTAAAACACACATTTTCCAATAATCCTTCTTATCTTAAATATGAACCCAAAGAACCTATCTCTTCCCTTAATGCCTGTCCCATATTTTGACTACCTTAAACTGGGAATAGAGCACATGTAATTTCAGGATGCACAGTGCTAGAAATTGCACTGCACTAGGAACAAATACTACAATTAATTATTAACTTTATTAACTTGTCTTGAGCATGAAGAATAAAGATCCACCTATTTTAGTGTAAGATCCTTCCTTTTCAGTTTTTTTTTTTTTAAAAAAAAAAAAAAAAAAAAAGAATTACTGTAAAACAATGTCCCAGAAATCCCTATATGTACTTTGGGTGATGGAAGTTAAGCAAACCTCACTTCTGCCTTAGTGACCGCCTCTGTCTCACTCTAAAAACTCCCTGCCTGTCTGGAGAGATGCCATACCTCTTCAAATATCTAGGCCATTTCATGTCATCTTGTCGTCACTTAACAACTATAATGTTTGTTGAGACATGTCTCATCTTGAAGCATTTTCTTTCCCTTTCTACTCTTTTTGTTGTGCCTTATAATTTACAAGGCACGTTTATGTAGGTGTCTCATAAATTAAATATTTTAATATTTATGGGTATATGTGTTTGATAACCTCAGTGCCAGTACATATTCTTTTAAAGCAAGTACACCTTTTATTGTCAGACAAATACATATGCAATATTAGTCAAGAGAATCTCTCTTAGTAACATCTTTTCTGTCCAAATCTTTTTATTTTTCCTTTTATTTTGCTTTGGTTTCATCAAAACAGAGTGGAGAATAGATTACCTGCATTTCAGTTTTATTGCTGCTGTTTCTGTTCTGCTGAACTCTGCAGGTTGTCTCCAAAAATACTGTCTGACAAGGAAATTGTTTCCACACTGTTTTGTGCTTTCACCCACAAGAATCTGTCAACCAAATCCACCAAAAATTGACTGTGCTCTAAACTATACAAAACAGTCTGATCGCAGCTAGCGTAAAACAGTGTCATTCAATTAAAGGCAATGGCTGTACTAGGTTGACTTTCGTAAGTTAAAGGCTTGGTTCAAAATGTCGCTTGTATATAAAGATGTCCAGAATAATCTCTGCATATCAGATGTGACAACTAAATTTTAAATTTTAATCCAATCCTACATACACTTAAATACATGCCTTTTAAAAATGAATTTTAAAATACATGAATCAGTAGAACTGCTTCCATGCTTAAAATTAAACACATGCTTAAGCAGCTGGCAGGATGAGAGCAACAAAAAGGCTACAAGCCAGTGAATTGAATTACTTTGCCTTTTTTGATAGACTGATCTTTCATCTACTAAAAGGATGACACATGAATGAAATTGTTTGCTCTCGATGCACTAACCGACATGGGGGTTTTTTTGCTTGTGTTGATTTGACTTAGCATAAACAGCAAATGGGTTTTCAGCAATGAAAGAGCAATGTATCTTCAGGCCCTCTGAAATGCGGAAAACAGAAAAGGTCAGTTATTACTGCAGATGCACTGCTTCTTCACTTATGTTACCATTAGAATAAAAGTGATGCTCTTCTCTAAAGTCAGCATTTTAATAAAAACCAATGTCCTTCTAATTTAGAAGAAATACTTTACAGATATACAAAACCATAAAGAAGATGAGTATCTATATATGTTTCTCTTTTTTATATTTTCCTTTTAATAAAATTTAATTTCTATAAACACAATCATTCGGGTTTCTGTATGACAGTAAGGCCAAGTTAAATTTTAACTCTTGATTTATATCACAAATATTCTGCAATTCTTTCTACGCATTAGTAATAGTCAGACATGCCTTGTCTCTGAATATCTCTTGGAAGCTCTGAATATCTTTAATCCTTATTTTATTATTTATACAGGCATAAGGAAACAAAATTATACACAGCTGCATACGGAAAAAGGATTGATATTTCTTTTTTGACTACTAAGGAGGCAAGACACAGCAACCAAGGACATGGGTGTGCCTGAGAGGTCACCTACCTCCAGGGCTTAGACACAGGACTCTAGGCTATCCAGAAGCATTTCCATCTAGTTAAAATCTACAGCTGGGACCTCTTCTGTAGGAGGACGCCTGTTATATATATGTGTGTGTATATATACATACATAGAAAGCTAATATGTATATACAAAGCTATATGTATATACATTCAGTGACAAGTTAATCTGTTAACTTTGTGGTGGTTTAGGATTCAGAAGCTCTAAACTTGAATCCATTTGTGAAGGATTGTTTATGAATTCTGCATTAAGCTGTTACTGAATAAAATGTATAAACAGCTCTTGAAGCAGAGTCGGCAATGCAGCGCTCCTGCACAGCTTCCACAGGCAGGGTTGAGGAATGCCCACAGTAGCCCGTGGCCTCCAGCCTGCTCGCTTGGGTTTCCTCTGGAAGGACAGCACAAGTGAGCCTGTAGCCTCTCAACCACAGGATACCAAATGCAGGTCACCCACATTCTGCAAGATAACGTTTGCTATAACAACAACCAGCATCACTTTAAAGAAATAGTGAATTCACTGCATGTCAGGCTGGACCCACACCAGTAGGCTTGCTGTGAAGTGCTAACTTGAGTCCTTGTGGAGAGATGGATGGAGTAGTTGTGGATTATTATCAGCCTCCACCACCAACACTGCTCAGTTCTGTGAAAATTTGAGATGCTGTTCTCCGTATTCAGTAGCAGGAGACAAAATGCTTTTTAAGATAAGGGACCAAGGAACTTACAAAGCTTTGGTAGCTGTTGGTAGCAACTAAACAGGTCTTCCAGGATTGCAGCACTCTTCAGAAATTCCTAAACTCTGCCTAAGGTGAGCTTATAACAGCTAAACCCCATTTTGCAACTTTAACAAAATGAGGATAACAGTGTGCTCATATGTTGAAGGACTTAGAAAACATGAATGATATAAGGTGCAAATTCCCACATCATTAGAACTACTACAAATTAGGAGTTAAAGTCCAGCCTGTACAAGCTGATAGGTGTCTCTCGAACATGGATTTTCTGATTAAATGTTTCACTCCTGTAGTGCTGTAGTTCAGACCCTGGTCTTGTTCACTGCTGCACTCAGGAATGCTGACTGATGGCTCAAGAGCTGTGGATTCAATACTTCATTCATGTAATCTTTACAAATCCTAGGTAACCATTATCATTTAAAAAACATAGAGAGTAGTAGCTTTGCTTTATTTTTGTGCTCAGAAGTTAAAGTTATGTTGCTCCAGAAGATTTTGTGCAGTTATATGTCAGCTGAATTTTCATGTACAAATGTATTCCCTAAGTTGATTTACCAGAAGATTTGAAATGTCAACTCAGTATTCATACAGAATCTTTTGTCTGCAATAAGAGCCGGCTGCTGTCAGTGATATTAGGTTATGGAGCCCAAGAACAGCCAGCCAAAAAAAATTCCAAAGTCATTGCTTGATTTGATTGTTATTCATTTTTAAGTACTTTGATTCAACTCTGATTGCTGTAGAATTTGTCTGCTTTATGAGTGTCTTTAAAAGGAGACATTGATGTTTTATGCCATCTTAAGTGCTAACAATCATCACTGTTAATGAACATGGACTCATTAATGTCTAAATCATTCACAGCACAAGGGTGTTTCTTTCCCTCTTGAGTTTGCTTTTCCTGGGACAATTAATTTTTATATTAGCTACCACATCTGTTTCCAGTATCATCCATGAATTTTAGTTTATCATTTGGATCACAATACTAAGTTTCACACGGTAAAAGTGGCATTTTTTAATCAGGAGAGGAGTTTTTAGAACCCCCCCTCTATCCATAGAAATTCACATTTTAAGTTTTAGTTTTTTAGTCCTTAAATCTATGACTCATATCTCTTTTAATTCTTCCTTAAATGAAAGCTGCCATTACTAGTGTAAATAACATTACACTGTGAACCAGGGAGAAAATAGATATACCTCCTGAACACAGGATTATTAAAACTGACAGTATGACACTGTGACTTTATCAAATCACGTAGGAACAACCTACAGAAGGAACGATACCATCACACCTGCTCTGATCTTAATTTTGGATCCTGAAGAACAATGTTTTATAAAAAAATGCTTTTCAGTAACATGTTATTGTTACCTTTTCAGGACAAGAACAGCAATGCCAAAGACTTGGGCTGAACCCAAGACCTAAAGTTTCTAAGGAAGAAACTGCACTGTCCTGACAAAAATGAATACTCTGAAACTGCATCACCAACAGAAATGTAAAATTAATCATTCTCTTATAGGGTTGGACAGTGCAGCATCCCTTCATCCTGCGCAATATCCAATAACTCCTGTGAAGCACTGGAATACCACCTAAACCAAACCATAATTGAATCAAATGATTTTGATGGGGATGTCTGTTGATGATCAAATCACCCTTCCTACGCTGTGGGTTGGGCAATAATTTGTTTTATGAAACTAAAAGGAACAATCTGTGGAACGGTTTTTGGTCTATCAGTCTGTTTTTCTCATCTTTGGCTCTTTCTGTCCAGGTAGAAACTGCCTTCTAATATGAGTACTCTCCTTTTATTTCCACGGGATTTGGATTCACTGAATATTCATAAAAAAAGATGTGATAGTATTGCTTTTTTAGTATCTTTCTTACTAAATAAAATTGACAAACAGCACCAGGTTACAGCAGACTGTATCATAGCAGGAGTCTGCCAGGTTCTGAGAGTCTGCATAAACAAAGCAAATAAAAATGATAGGTTTACAAGAGTGGTGCACATCAGGATATATCACACACTGCAGCAATGCTGAACACACGTAGTTCTCTAAACAACAGAACCAGATGAGAGTGGTTTCAAAGAGTTTTGTGGATTCTATCTGATTAGATACTTTGATGCCTAATGAAGTATGATATTTTCCTGTGGCTGGGCATTCGTAGTTCCCCTGTCACATGAGCACTAAGCAGCAGACTGGAGCAGGGGAGGCAGTGTCACAACCAAAGGAACTTGTTTCCATATTGCCGTGCCTTGAGTGAACTGACATCATGAGAAGATGAGAAAACTGGGGGGCATTCTTTCGGCATCTGAAATAGTTTTATTATTTCTTCTTTCCAGTATGGGTTCACTGACCCTTTCTTTCATAGAGGCCATTAATTCCTTCTCTTCTACTCAGGCAAATACTGTACTGGAGCTTGGGCAGAGAAGTGGGAAGAGAAAGGGATATCACTATTCCTTTATGAAATTTGGTTAGAACTGGCTGGTTGGTTCAGAAGTTATTAGAAATGAATAGACACAGACACAGGCATTCACACTTTGATTGCTCAATGCTCATTCTTTTCAGGCAACTTGATTAAAAATGTGAAGAGAGGCAAAGGGAACAAGTAAATCATCGGCTTTTTGTATGAAGAGGTCTGATTTAACAAGTTGCCGCTCCCTTCAATTTGCCTCTGATTTCTCACTTTATGGATAACATAAAATTCTCCTAGGGAGGAATGAAAAGAAAAAAACAAGTCCCTGGAAAGCTGATTTTATTACAAACAGCACAATGCATGTAGCTTTTCTCTGAATTTATTAAAAAAAAAAAAAAAAAAAAAGTGGTTGCCTTTCAAGTTCTATTAAATAAATATATATGTTTTATGAATTCAGTCGCTTTTATCTCCATCTTACAATTTTTCATCCCCTCTTTTAGGATTTCTGCTGTCTTGTGTTTCAAGAATCCAAGGCTTAGCTCTGTTAGGGAAACCAGGCTCAAACTTCTGAGGATATTGCTAAGTTGTGAGAAAGAGCTGTGACAACATTTGCAGAATGGAGCCATGTGATAAAAGAAAGGTAAGATTGCTGGTGAAGGTAGGATTATTGAAACTGGGACTGTTAGTAGCTCAAGGATTCAGGAGGAAAAATGCCAACATGGAAAAGAAAAAATGCTAGAAGAAGAAAAGGGAGGTGGAAGTGAACAACTCAGAAATAGCTAAGATCCAGAGAGAAGCAGAGACCAACCTTTATGACTTCACCATTCTATGATTTTATGATTCTATTATGCTGTCACAGTCTCTTTGCAGATAGCTAAAGCTGCTCAAAGTGATTCAAAGAGTTACATCAAGCAATTACATCAAACAGGTAATGACTCAGCCAGCTGAGTTTCTGTGGGTGCCACCAAAACCAAAACAGGACAAAAGCAATTGGTTGCAGAGCTTGAATGGGGAGAGACTTTTGAGATATAGTGTCTAAAAGGAAAGGTGTCAAATGATCTGTATTATTCATTGCATGGTCCTGACTTTGAAATCTGGCTGTTGAAAAGGAAATTCTAATCATAACTGCTCAGCAGTGGTATTTTGTGACCGAAGAATTATCCAGAATAGAGGGCAAGAAGGCCAGCTGCAAGAAGGGGTTAAACTGTCTGGAAGCAGGAATGCCAGAGACAGAAGGAATCCTTGCAAGGGAGTGAAATGTCCATGGGTACTGAGATAAGAAATGGTTTCAGCATTGTCTGGTAGACCATCCTGGAATGGGAGCACTCAGGGGCCCAAGCTCAGGGGCCACCTTTGGGCAGCAGAGCTGGGCTGAGGGATGGACCCATAGCTGGGCTGAAGTGTTGCACGCAACCACTCTCACGATTGGTGTTGTTACAAGAGTCCATAAGGAATCTGCTTGTGACACATCTTTGTAGACTCCATGTAGAACTCCATATTGCTGTAGGATTCTGCTCAATGCATTGTTCATTAATTTTTTCTTTTATATTTAAGCACAAATGTGTGTTTAATTCACCTCGAGGGGTACCATAAAAATTCCCCAACACTGTATATGTCCCCTTTTCAGACTGGACCACTGTAGCTTTTAACATTTCCTGATCAGTCATAAGCAATATGGTATCTGACAGGCGAGTGTCCTGGTTTGAGCCCAGAGGGCACCTGAGCACCATGCAGCCACCTACTCACACCTTCCCCCTCAGGGATAGGGAAGAGAAAATAAAAGGCTCGGGAATTGAGATAAGGGCAGAGAGGGATGACTCACCCATTATGGTCACAAGCAACAGACAGACTCATTAGAGGAAGAGAAAGAATGTCAATTTAATTTAAACACCACCAACACTTAATTTTCCAGTCAAACAGAGTAGGACAGTGAGAAATACAACCACATCTTAAAAACACCTTCCCCCCACCCCTCCTTTCTTCCCAGGCTCAGGTTTGTTCACAATTTTTCTACCTCCTACACCTCAGGAGTACAGGGGGCAGGGGATGGGTGTTGCAGTCAGTTCATCACATGTTGTTACTGCTGCTCCTTCCTCCTCAGGGGGAGTACTCCTCACACTCTTCCCCTGCTCCAGCTTGGGGTCCCTCTCATAGGAGACAGTCCTCCATGAGCTTCTCCAATGTGAGTCCTTCCCATGGGCTGCATCTCTTCACGAACTTCTCCAGCGTGAGCCCCCCCCCCCCTGCATGTTGCAGTCCTCCCAGTGATTAATTGCTCCAGTGGGGGCTTCCCTCAGAGTCCTAGCCTTCTTTGGGCACAGCCACCTGCTCTGGTGTGGGGTCCTCCATGGGCTGCAGGTTGGCATCTGCTCCACCATGGACCTCCATGGGCTGCAGGGGGGCAGCCTGTGCACGCACCATGGGATACAGGGGGACCTTTGCTCTGGTGCACCTTTCCCCTTTCCTCCACTGGCCTTGGTGTTTGCATAGGTGTCTCCCTCACAACTCTGACTCTTCCTCCCAGGTTCCCCTTCTTAAATACATTTTCACAGAGGTTCAATCACCATTATTAATTGGCTCAGCTGTGGCCAGAGGTGGATCCAACTTGGTGCTGAGGGAGCTCTGAGAAGCTTCTCACAGAGGTGCACTGCTGTAGCTCCCTCTCTCACTACCAAAATCCTGCCACACACACAGATCCAACACTTTCTCAAAGTGAAACTCTGAGCTGATAATTGGGAAACTTACACGTCTTCAACCAGCAGAAGAGCTCTGATGTGTGAAGTTTCTCTCCTCTACGTGAGAACTTTGTTGGAAGTACAGTCTGCCTTGCGACAGCCCCAGACCTCTCACTAGATTCTGTGGGCCAGTGGCTAGGGCACTTATCTGGATTACTGTCTCAGTTCTATCATCAACAGAATTGGGATTGAAAACTCCTTAATGCTGTGTTTAGCGTTAACAAGCAGACATTACTTTATTTGGCCAGGGACATGAGGGAATCATTACACCTAACATGTCCACCATACGTTACAGTAGCCAAAGCTTTATCACTCTGTTACATACATGTTCATCAAATTTCCTAGAACCTATTATTATATTTACATAATTATTACTCATGCGGTTTAAGTCTCTGAGGGACTTCCATGGGGGTCATTGGTGGTCTCTGGTGGTCTTTGGAGAAGAGCCCTTCTTGAACTTTGTCTATAGTTTGGAACTGGCCTTTCTTTGGTTTATGCCTGCACTTTCCTGCCTAGCTCCAGCTAGTTTATTTTATGTCAGAGGGCCTTAATCTTTAAGGACAAGGGCTTCTGATTAGGAGTCTTTCAATTTACGCATGGAGCCTCTCCATTTACGCATTTCCCAGGAGGTGTTTATCATATTTGTCTAGCTCAAGAACCTCTGTGTAATGGACAACATGTTGCAGGTGTTCAACTGATTGCTTAAGTTCTTATGCTACCATAAACAATGTTTTTTTCTTCACCCATTTTCCAACACTATCATGATTTCTCCTCGTATTTAAAGACTCTATAATGTAAAACAAATAAAAAGCTTTGAGAACAAGGATCGAAACTTCCCATGGAAAGAACTTCATCCATGAATCTAGGTTAAAAAGCCATTCTAAACTCTGCACATTAACCAAACCTTTTCAAAGAAAAGCTTATGTTCACCCAACTTTAGGAAGAATCCAAGCTCTGTGCCAGTCTTGCCTTATTTGAAAAAAAAAAAAAAAAGGTAAATTTCATCTGGTTAATGAGATATTTATTTGTCCTTATTACTATTCCACTCAGTCTGTGGGGTTTCTAGAGGTCCCTTTTGGTACAACTGTCCATTTGTCAGAGTACCTACCCAGGCAGTAGGATGTTTTGGGTTCGGTGCAATAAGAATTCCTGGAGAACACTCAAATAACAGATTGTAAATAAAGTAGGTGAACTATACAGATGGTTAAAGCTCTATTAACTGTTCTCCCAAAGCTTGGATCCATGCAGGATTATAAAAGTCATGGAGCAAGAGATGTGAAGAATGAAAGGGAATTGTATTTCGCTTTGATGAAAACCTTTGGGACAGATCAAACCAGGGCTTCTACTTCTGGCTTCCTGGGGTATATGTTGACCATTTTACTAGGAAGCAGTCCTGGGAAGAGGACCATCTTTATATTTGAAAGTGTTCACAGAGCACTAAGTTTACAGTTGCAGTGAAGAAGTTGGACACCCAAATAAGCAAACCACTTGATACCATGGAAGTGCTTAAATTTTTTGTACAAGTAAAGGGAAGCAGGTGGACCTGTTTTGTCTCTGCAGCTTTCCAGAGGCTGTTTAGTGAATTAAAGAAGTTCTGATAAGCAGCCTCATCACCATTGAAGCTAGAAACATAAAATGTTGATGAGTCAACATTTAAATTATAAGAATATATTGGCACAAATTATTTCTTCCTTGAGATGGTCTTGAAACTGTACATTCATGGATTTAACACAGACAATCTAGCCTGTTATCCTTGTACACAGAAATTATTTCACACCACTTTCAGCACATACTGCTTAATGCCAGTGAGTGAACTCATTTTTTTGCATTTAACTAACTTGCAAGTCATCCTGACAAATATGTTAATTGAAACAGCCTCTTTCCCTCTTTCAACAGCATTTAAAACCAGACCTAGCACAGGATTCTGCAGGGTGCAAGCCACCTAACAGGGGTAAGTAAAGGAAATAATTTAGAGAGAAGGGGGTGGGAGGTAAAAGTTAGACTGTCTAACAATGTAAAGACCATTTCTGCTTGAATACTGTTGTGGTTTGAGCTCAGAGGGCAACTGAGCACCACACAGCCACTCACTCCTCCCTTCCATCCCAGCAATGAGAAGGGACAAATGAGCCAGGCTTGGGATTTGAGGTAGGACCGGAAGGGGCAAATCACCCATTACGGTCATGGGCAAAAGCAAGACTCTTTAGGGGAAGAAAAAAAGAACATACATTTATTATAGACACTAACAACAATACTTGACAGAGTAGGACAGGGAGAAGCATTGCCACATCTTGAGAACACCTTCCCCCACCCCTCCCTTCTTCCTGGGCTCAGCTCTGCTCCCGATATCTCTACCTCCTCCCCCAGGGGCGCAGGGGCAGGGAATGGGGGGTGCAGTCAGTGCTGCCACTGCTTCCATCTTCGGTGGGGGGAGCTTCTGGAACTTCTTTCCCCTGCTCCATCGTGGTCCCCCTCTCACAGGAGACAGTCCTCCACAAGCCCTCTCCGATGTGAGTCCCTCCCACAGGCCGCAGTGTTTCCTTACACTGCTCCGGTGTGGGTCACCAACTTTCTCCAACTGGATTCCCTCCCACAACTGCGGCCCTTCCCCAGCTGCTCTGGCGTGGGACACCCTCGCATGCTGCAATCCTCCCAGTGCTGAACTAGAACAGCAGGGGCTGCTTCTTCCCACAAGGCCATAGCCTCTTTTGGGCACAATTACCTTAGTTGACCATGTGAAGCCCCTCACAGGCCATAAATCAGTGCCTTCTCCACCATAGACCTTCATGGGCAGCAGATGGGGGATGCCTTGCTGTCTCCCCACAGGATACAGGGGGGTCTCTGCTCCGGCACACCTCCCCCCTCCTTTCTTCCTCCGTTCCTCCACTGACCTTGGTGTTCATGCAGCTGCAGCAACTCCTCCTCACAAGTCCAACTCCTCCCCACCACGTCCCTTCTTAAATACGTTATTGCAGAGGTGCAGTGGATTGCCTCAGCCTTGGTGCAAAGGTGCAACTGCCTTGGAGCTGACAGAGCTTCAAGAAGCTTCTCACAGGGGGCCACCCCTATAGCCCCCTCTTCTGCTACCAAAAAAACCCACCACTCACTCAAAGCCAGGACATATACTGATGAGCCAAGTTATCTATGCTGGCCACCTGCCTATTTGGTTCCTGACAGTGTTTCATTGCTTGTGTTGATCTTTGGGGAATTGTTATTCTATGAATGCTGCTAAATGATTTTAATCTTTATTTTAATTCTTGTTAGCTTTTAGTATAATTGCAAAAGATAATTTGTGGTTTGGGTGTTGTCTGATTGGTAAAAGTCTTTGTGAGATAATAAATGAATATCAAAATTTCCTACAGAATTCTGGAATTTACTCAAAGGGCATGTCACCAAAACTGGGAATAAACCTCTTAACTCCAATGTAGCATTAAGAAGTAAGCATTCTCTTTATTGCAGCACTGGATGCACATGGGATCACTCCACCTAACATGAATACCATATATAGCATCAGTCCAAACTTATATCACCCTGCTACATGCATATGTAATAAATGCCCTGGAATGATTATACAAATTCATTCTATTCCCTGGGACTAACTATCTTATTTACATAGTCATTACACATGTGGCCTGGGTCTCTGAGGGGCTTACACAGGAGTCTTCGGTGGTCTCTGGTGGTCCCCAGTGGTTGTTGAAAAGGTATCTCTTAGAGCCCTTTCCATGAACTCTGAGCCTTTCTTCCATATATGATTTTGCCTTGGCTCATCACCCTGTTTGTAGAGTTTCTCAAGTTCTTTATCTTGGTTTCAACAAGTGTCTGCTGGTTTATCTGCCCTCCACAAGATGTGCCCATCACAATTGCAAAAATTATGTCCTTGGGTGCATTCTTGTTTGAGGCACCTTACAGCAATTATGTCCTTTGGTGCATTCCTGTTTCAGGACCTTTACAATAGGCAGACAACTCTGGATGAAGACTTGCTGAACAGCAGCAAAGTCCTGGCACTGACTTTGCTGGACATTCACAATGATCGCTTTGGTTGCATCCACACAGCATTCTTCACCTCTCCTCAACTTGTGTGAGAGGCAGCTATGGTCTTTTTTCTTGGCCTCTAGGGACTCATTTTGTTTTGACATCACCTATAATTGCATGGCCAACAGTGAATACTTACAAGTCTTCCCATGAGCTCAGATTCTCATAGCATAGGTCTGCCCATACTCAGGGACCACGAAACCCAGCCACCTCTCTGTGTTTCCTCTCTGCTCCTTAACATAACCTGGGGCTTAGCATGGATTTTCCATGGTACCAAGCATCGTCTCCACATCAAACACTCAGCTCAGGCTTAATTCTTCATCCTGGATAGACAGATCCATGGCACAGGCCTGCCACTACCATGCTGTTGTCCACAATGCTAACTCTTTGGCCTGAACCAAATAGCATTTTCCAAAACACTGAAAAAGCAACATCTAGAAGGCCAGGACTAAGAGTGCAGCTTTTACGTGACCAGCCTGTTTTAAGAAATGAGAACACTTACAGTATGAATGAGAAATAGCTGGTGGCTGACATTACAGATTAAAAAGCTGTAACTGGGAAACACTCGTCTGTTTAGCATACACAGCAGGATGCAAGAAATGGCCATACAGTCAGCACCTAGTCGTGGGAACTTTTTATTTCTGCTGACCAAGTAAAACCTCCGTGGTCCCTTTTCTGGACAAGGGGAAGAGTTCTATGTGTAAAGCACATCCATATTGTAGCGGCAAGTTTGATTAGCCCAGGGCAGTCTGTAGGTACCAATCCTACAACATCATCACTGATTCTTGTCATTTTGCTTTCCCATCCACTTCTGGGATCTCTAAAAAGATTCCTCATATTCCTCAGCATTGGTAAAGGCAAAGGAAGAAACACAGGTGAGGGCAGAAGACAGCCATCATAAGCACTACAAAAATATGTACACATGCACACACACATATATATATACACACTATGTATGTGTGTGCACACTTACACATGCTCTAGCAGGTTTCGGATACTCTGATTTAGAAATCCCCCTCCCCTCGATGCAATCCCTGGGGCTCACTCACATGCTGGACAGACAAGCATGCAGCAGCAGAAATCCAGAGCAGGGCCATGACTGAGCCACAGCTCATCCCTGGGCAGCAGCCAAAACGTGGGTCAAGGGTTCAGCACAACATAAGCACAGAATGGTGTAAGTCAGGCCAGAATTCATAAACAAAGAGGACCTACCACAAAGCATGTGCTTTCATGCATGTAGAGACAAATACTATGTAACTCTAAATGCATTTTATGCTAAAAGATGATGCATTATGTGAGAAAATGCAAGCATGATTTTGGAAAAGTTGAATTGGCTACAGGTCAGGTTATCCAAAATGTGTACAGCAGAATATTTTCCCTGTCCCATTATTTATTAAGATCCAGGCCTCTTCCTAGTGGTAAGATGTCCCTTACATATCCCCCAGTCACTAAAAAAAACAGTTAAATATTTCAGTCTTGAATTTTTAAATACTACCTGTACCACACCTCAGATGCCATTTTCTGCCAGGAATCTGTACAAGGTCTGTATACAGCAGTTGGTGTGTTTATAAAGCTCTTCATCAAGCATAAGAATTTAGATATATCAATATAAAAAAGAATGCTTCTGGAGTTACCACATAAGTCAAACAAACACTGTAAAATGTTGGTTTTCTTTTTCTTAACTATATTTATTAACTTTGTTAATGTTGTTAGTGCATGTGATCCCGGTGCTCTGCCCTGGTTGATGTTATAGCACCATGTCAGGCAGTCTACTCGTGGCACGTGCTGTGTTTCAGTTACACCTAGATGGAATCAACAAAGACAAGTATCCTGTTTATTTCTATTTTGTTCATACAACCATGTTCAGAGACCTGAACAATGTGCCATCTGCCATCTTCATATCTATTTTTGCCTTGAAGAATATTTAATTTCTTATTACTCCAACAGCACTCATATTTTAATTAAAATAATAAAAATATAAAACTAAGACATTTAACTATGTCTGGTATAATCATATATGAGCATGTTTATAGGATAGGCTGAAGCATAACACAGAGGTATGAAAACTAGCTTTAAACTGGATGAATAAAATAATTCTGCTTTGGCAGCACATAGGTATGGTATTTAAAATCTATAACACACTAGTCAAAAGAGGCTAAGGCTGGGGAGAAGCTGTAGGAGAACAGAGAGGAAAAGAGCAACCACAAAAACTAAACTGTGACTACTCGTGTTACATATCTATTGCTCTCTTTTATTTGAATACACGAATCTATGTACAGACACGCAGACATGACCCATTTACCCACCGGCCTTAGATCAGACCGTTAGTTCATTAACTGCAGGTGTGAGATGCGGAGGCTGAAAACATGGATTTGAAAGAACACGTTGCCTCTGGTTGCCGCTGTAGCAAAGCTTGCTCAGGAAAGGCAAGCTGCAGCGTATTGGCTGCAGGAGGAAGCTGCCATCTGCAAGAACACAGAGAAATCCTACTTCTTCTTTCAATCCCCACTTATTCACCAAGCTAGTCTTATACTACAACAAACCATATAGTGCTAGACAAATTAAAATGAAATAAATCAGAACCACATGTGCTTCTACCAAAAAAACCCCTTCTATCATCTCAAAGACTTCTTCCCTGCAGGGACTCAAACTGTGGTTTAGCGTACTGTTTATGTTTGTAAAGTCTACCATTGCAAGAAAGAAGCTGTTACTTAAGCACCCCTGGATCAAGGCTGCGCAATCAGACAAAAGTGGTTTAGATACTGGCAACTGTTCTCACTTTCAAAACTGATACAGCTATATATCACCTCAGATTGAAAGCAAGCTTTTTGGTTCTCTCAGATATCGCTGTTATTTAAACAGTTATACACAGTCCTTAGAGAGCTCTTTCCACTGATCATAAGACTCTGAACAACCTTGGTGTTCACATTCAGTATAACTCATAACTCAATTTGTTTTATGCTTTGGGGTTATTTTTGTTTTTTGTTTTGCTTTGAGGGGGAGTGGTGGTGGTTGTATTTTTTTGGTGTTTTTTTTGTTTGTTTGTTTGCTTATGGAGTCATTAGTTTATTATCAATTTTACAGTACAGGATTACATAAATTCTATTGGCTTCCTTCAGCTTAATGTGCAGCTGTCAAAATCACACTGATGAGTGCTAGGTGTAACTGTTCTTCTACTGCAAATGTATAATATGCCACAATTTGACAGCTTGTCCATTCACAAGACACTAGAAATTAGACTGGGAACTTCAGTTCAGACTTGACTCACAGAATCACAGGACAATTGGGACTGGATGGCACCTCTTGAGATCATCTAGTCCAAATCCTCTGCTCTTGAAGGGTCAGATAGGGTGGGTTGCTCAGGACTGTATCCAGCTGGATTTCGAACATCACCAAGTATGGAGATGCCACAACCTCTCTGTGGTGTCAACCTGGTCCTGTGGTGTTTGACCACCCTCACAGTACAAAAGTGTTCTCCTAGTTTTAGACAAATTTTCCCCTATTTTTTTTTTTCCCCATTGCCTCTTGTCCTTATAACTTGTCCATATAATAAAATTGTATTTTACTCTGTGTATGATACATGACACAGGAGAAAACTGAACTCTGGTTTCATAGTTTGACATAGTTCCTCTACCCACAGAATTAACAGATTTAATTTAAATCTATTTTTTCACTAACACAGTGATGAATACACTTGCTGAAACATTCTTGTTATGCCAGTTTTCAAATACAATTATATGCTTAGGCATTCTACATCTTTCTACATTCTTTGTAAGAAAAAATGAAAAACATAAATGCTTGCAGTTTGAACTTGAAATTATCCCTTATGTTCTTTCAAAAAAATCTTCCCAAAAATTACAAAGAAAGGAAAAGCTACATCTGTTGAAAACATCCCAATAAAATGCTGAATATATTTTATCTAAAAGAAAATCGTTTCAAGATGGATGCCTTCTCATTTCCTTACCTCTAGAAAATAACATGGAAAAACATTTTAATTATACCTACAAGCTCCACCTTCACTGTTAGGTTTGTATAATAATTCAAATTTATAGACTGTTCTCTCATTCTTATCCCCTCATAGCAAAACGTAGTACAGTAAAATTTTATAGGCTCATCTACTGTTTTGTGGTACAACAGCTGTTACCAGCTGGAGATGCTTTATGCTTGGTTGCACTGACTATGTTAAAAGGCATTTCCCTAGTCACCTTCAAATCAACATTTTTTTTTTCTCCTTTTCAATAAATTTTGTAACTTACAACTTCAAGACCTTCTTTTGGAAGAATTCAAACTGAAATTACATAGGGATTGGAAAGATTAAATGACTGTTGCGTTTTTTTTAACAGAAAGATTGAAACTGAATGTTATATAAAACAGTGTGTCAACCCTACTAGCAAATTAAAAAGCTGTTTCAAAATCTCTCACCAGGTCATTAAATTGAGGTGCCATAAACAGAATAATACACCTTACCTCTCATTTACCATAGCTGACAGAGATTTTGACTGATTTCTTTTCACCTGAATAAACAGGCCTTCAGCTTTTCAAAGATATTAATGCAGACTCTTTCAAAACATACAGATGTACTATTTCAGGGAAGAGTAACCGGAAATTGAGCAACAGGGACCACACAGTTTTTAAGTGTTTCAACAAATAGATGCATTATGGTAAAAACGTATAAGATTGCCACAATTTTTTAATTCAGTCCTGGAAAGAAGTTCACATGCAAACTAAATATCAGATGAATATCAGGGGGACAAGGAAATGTGGTTCTGTGAGGGGTGAGGATTTCCATAAAGGACAGAAGCAAGGAAGCCAGGTTTCCTTCATTCATTCAATTCCCTCTAGTATAGAGATATACAAGCGGGCTGCTCTGCGAGTGGAAGCATGCCAGGGACCAAGGGGACAGCAAGGTGGGCACGAGGCAGTGTCCTCACCAACAAACGGCACAGTTCCAACAAACAGGTCCCACCCCAGAAGATGAGCAAATCAGGCCTGGTGATGGTAAACTTGGTCAGCCAGTGATGGCTAGGTAAGCCCACAGTGATGAAGTAGGTCCAATGTCAAGCCAGGAAGACATCAGTGGGTGAGGATTGCTATCAGCTATGTACACGGCCAAGTAAGTACAGCAGCGAGATAGCTATTGTGAGGATGTCCTGGGTTTGAGTGAGTGGTGGGGTTTGGTTTTGGTAGCAGGGGAGGGGGCTATAGGGGTGGCCCCCTGTGAGAAGCTTCTTGAAGCTCCATCAGCTCCAAGGCAGCTCCACCTCTGCACCAAGGCTGAATCAATCAGCTGCGCCTCTGCAATAACGTATTTAAGAAGGGACGTGGTGAGGAGGAGTCAGGTTTGTGAGGAGGAGTTGCTGCAGCTGCGTGAACACCAAGGTCAGTGGAGGAACGGAGGAAGAAAGGAGGGGGGAGGTGTGCCGGAGCAGAGACCCCCCTGTATCCTGTGGGGAGACGGCAGGGCGGCCCCCATCTGCTGCCCATGAAGGTCTATGGTGGAGCAGGCACTGATTTATGGCCTGTGAGGGGCTTCACATGGTCAACTAAGGTAATTGTGCCCAAAAGAGGCCATGGCCTTGTGGGAAGAAGAAGCCCCTGCTGTTGTAGTTTGGTGCTGGGAGGATTGCAGCATGCGAGGGTGTCCCACGCCAGAGCAGCTGGGGAAGGGCTGCAGCCCGTGGCAGGGACTCCAGTTGGAGAAAGTTGGTGTCCCACACCAGAGCAGTGTAAGGAAACACTGCGGCCTGTGGGAGGGATTCATGTCGGAGAGGGCTTGTGGAGGACTGTCTCCTGTGAGAGGGGGACCACGATGGAGCAGGGGAAAGAAGTTCCAGAAGCTCCCCCCACCGAAGATGGAAGCAGTGGCAGCACTGACTGCACCCCCCATTCCCTGCCCCTGCGCCACTGGGGGAGGAGGTAGAGATATCGGGAGCAGAGCTGAGCCCAGGAAGAAGGGAGGGGTGGGGGGAAGGTGTTCTCAAGATGTGGTAATACTTCTCCCTGTCCTACTCTGTCAAGTATTGTTGTTAGTGTCTATAAAAAATGTATGTTCTTTTTTTCTTCCCCTAAAGAGTCTTGCTTTTGCCCATGACCGTAATGGGTGATCTGCCCCTTGCGGTCCTATCTTGAATCCCAAGCCTGGCTTATTTTTCCCTTCTTTTCGCTAGGAGTGAAGGGAGGAGTAAGCAGCTGTGTGGTGCTCAGTTGCCCTCTGAGCTCAAATCACGACAGAGGACTAGGATCAGGGACCTGAACTTAAATGCAGCTTCCAAGAGGATCAAATGAGGTCCCTAGCAAGGCTTGTCACAACTCTTTTTGCACACAGAAATTTTCATAGCTGTCCAACCAAGGTACCACAGCTACACCACTGAAGAGCTGGCCTTGATCACAGCCAGCCATACCTTGGGGGGAGGTGGGTGCATTCCAGGCTCTGAGAGCTCCTTTCTACCTATGAAGTTCTTGTACACTAGAAATCCTACTCATGTGTGTGGCTGAAATAGTTTCCTGTGGAAGTTATTATTGCTGGTGTATACCAAATATCAAAATAAATTGACGATATTATTTAGCTAGACAGGTTAAAGATGTGAATACTCCTCATTCTTCAAAAACAAATAAAACATAAATTATGAGAGGATGGTTTTCATTAACTGTTTAAATAATGACTTTTCATCATATTTTATACAAAAGACTATTTATAGTCTCCTGTCTAAATAAAGTATTCATTTAATTGGTTAGTGATCATTTCACACAGTATGTGTAAGGACCAGTGTATACGAAAATAGGAAGGGTCTCATTTTGACTCACTGAAGCTTCTTGCTTTTTCTTTCTCCAGCAATTTATCTTCCTGAAAGCAGGAGGCAAATGGAGGAATTTGGTTTTGATATTCACTGCACTTACAATAAACAGTCACATAAAGAGGCCCAAAGCTACCATAATACTACAGCTAAGTTGTACCAAAAGAGGGAAGCTTTTTGTCATCCATGCAGTTGATCATCCCCAGTGTTACTACTTACAATACTTTAAATGTGAAATTGCTAGGATAATACATCTTCAACACAGAGTCAGCAGCCTGCAATCTATTGCACATGCAGTTACCCTCAGTGTTGTTAGCTTTCAGGTCTTCAAAGGATAATTAAATAGTAAATAGTATGAAATTTTGCAAGACTATTTTAAATCTTATCTGTAGATGTGTCCTGGTTTCAGCTGGGATAGAGTTAATTTTTCTTCTCAGTAGCTAGAATAGTGCTGTGTTTTGGATTCAGAATGGGATTTGGTATGAGAAGAATGCTGATAATACACTGTTTTCAGTTGTTGCTGAGGGATCAAGGACTCTCCAGCACCCCATGTCCTTCCTGTGCGCAGGTGCATAGGAAGCAGGGAGGGAGCACAGCCAGAGCAACGGACCCAAACTGGCCAATGAAATATTCCATATCATGTAATGTCGTGCTCACCATATAGAGGAGGGGTGGCCGTGAAGGAGGGGGCTCTCTCTTGCTTCTGGGATTGCAACTGTGGGATCTTGGTATTTCGGGAACACTAGCCAGGCATGGGCTGGGTATCAGTCACTGGGTGGTGAGCAGTCACACTGTGCATTACCTGTTTGTACTTTCTATTATTGCCACTGGTTTATATTATTACAATTATTAAACTGGTTTTATCTCAACCTACGTGTCTTCTTTCACCCTTTCAATTCCCTTCCCCCATGCCCTGGGCGGGGCAGGGTGAGTGAGCAGCTGTGTGGTGCTCAGTTGCCTTCTGCATTTAAACCACAGCAAGATGCAAGAATAAGATCACTTAAAGCCCCTTAAAATAGCAAGAATATCAATTAGTTATTTTCAGGCATAAGCAGAGGAAATGTGAAATAAAGCAAGAGGGCTGACTGAAGTTGCATTTGTGTGCAAATACCTAACAACCAGTCAAGGCTTTCTCACTCTCCCATTGGTACACAAAGCACTTGCTTTCTAAAAGCCAACCCTACCGTCTCCCCACCCCACTGATAATCTTTCTTCTTACATTTAGCTTTCAGCTTATTCATATACTAGCGGTTTGCTTAACAAGGCAGGCACATTCCAAGCAGAATTAGAACTCAGTAAGTTATGCTAGGAATAAATAGCCCTTGCCAATACCATATTCCGATGCTTTCTGAACGTCAGCTACTTGATTTTGGCTTTTTACATTCTCATAAAACAAGAGCAGAGGAAACACATGAGAGGTGGGAGCCATTCTCTATTGCCTTGCAACAGCATATTTTCATCCATCTGCATATGAAAAGAGTATAAAAGAGCAATAACAGCCCCCTGCACTTGCTTTATACCCGGCATAAATGTCTACAATATTAGAAGCCAGTCTTTCATTCTACATCATTCGATATGAAACTAGGATGTATACTCTAATGCATGAGAACATCTGAGATTTCACCAGCTCTGTATATTTAACACATGCTGTGCTTCCACTGACAAGCCAGACGAATCATACGAAGAAATAAAAAAATATTGCTCCCTGGCAAGATTTGTCATTCTTTGTGCAAGCTGCCCAAAGGCTTTTAATTCCAAAATTGTACTACATCAGTTTGAGTATATGACTCAGAGTAGAAAAAAAAGTTAGATGTGAACATATGAAACTCTTTAATAAACAAAGTGAACAGTGGAACCTTCTCTCAGGGACTGTGAAGTTTATTGCCTGTGCAGAACTGCCTTTGCAACTAGCCAAGAAATCAGATCATTCACCTACAGTTGCAGACAGAATGGGTACTTACCAAATGTTCTGCCACGGCAGGTCCTGAAAGTTGCGCTCCTCTTTCCCAATCAATGACACTCTTTTTGAAAAGTGCCAGTTAAAAGCCAGCGGATAGGAATGATAGCAAGCTTTGCTCTACTTCCTCAAACTGCAAGATCTACTGACCCTTTTTCTCTTCTTCTTTTCTCCATTTCTTCATGAACATCATCTCAAAATAAACTTAAAACTTTATATATATTACAATGCAAAGTGGAAGGCTTGCTCTCAAGCCAAGTGCCTATTAAAAAAACAAACAAACAAACAAAACCAAAACAACAACAAAAAAAAACATAACATCTTTACACAAAATATAAATAAGCTAAGAAATCTTCACCTGCAAAACTCCTATTTTTAAAGATCTAAGTGTAATGAAGAAAAAAAAAAATCTTGTCATATTCATCCTTAGACATCATGACTGAAATTCTCTGCATAACTCCTTAATTAATTTGAATTTTTAAGAAAAACTATTATGTCTCAACAACATAGTCTTACTGCTTAAATAACTTCCAGCCTTCATTTTTTCCTTCAGTAGAAATCAGGACTTCCTTAAAAAGAAGCAGGTTCACAAACTTCTTCCCTACTTCTATTTTCCTGTCACTACTGTTCTTCCATGAGAATGCCTTTGCTTAGAGGATCCATGGATTCTCCTGTCCCCCAGCTTATATTCTAGATACAGACTTTATTAACTGATGGGTGCAGTTTCACCCACAGATCCATGCAGTCCATCCACCTAAGTTTTCACGTAAAAGAAACATCTCAAAAGAAAACCTGATCTGCAATGCCTATATTTTTAGTGTAATAGCAAGATTCTCTTTTACACTGAAATTTGAACTACATAATTTCTTATTTAACATTTTAAATGTAAATTTGTGAAACAGTGACCAAAAGAAATACATGCTGTGTAAACTGCCTGACATTATCCAGCATGCTAATTATCATGCCACATGCAAATATGCATTAACAATTAATTTCTAGTTTTAACTAGAACTGAAGCAAAATACAAAATAAAACAAGATAAAACAGCATACTGCATCTGCAAGTGGTTTTTTTTATTTGTGAAAAAATAAACCTTAATTTTAAATATAAAAATACACCTTCAGTACACTGTGTACTGAGGAGTCAGTAAAGAGAATAACAATTTTGCCGATAACTTACTAGTTCTAGATTCCCCAGCCTTGCATAGCTTTGAGAGAACAAAGAGATAATGTGAAATCAATACTTTTTAAATACATCTCCATAAATAACAGTTAGATCTCAAAGTGAGATACTTGACAGTATCTCAAGAGTCAGCCTTTGTTTCACTTAACTTTCCTAACCAGGATCACCTAGAATACTTATTTTACTAAAACCTATTTAAGAGAAATCTGTGTAGGTATGAAGACAAATTCTCTTCTCTTTTTCTATTTATAAATCAGAATATATGACATTACACAGAAGCTAAATGAGTTAAAACTGAAGTATTATATTTCACATATACCAATTTTCTACTCAAATTATTAGACGAAAAATAATGCACTGTCTTTCAGTACATACTGGGGTTTGTATACAAAAAATATTCTGCTTTTTAGCAATTTATAAAGTGGCTTAAGAAAAGTGGTTATTACATTTTACATATTTAGTATATTTCAAGTAATAAGGGTGCTCCTAATGTTTACACTTAACTCTAAGAGATAAGAATAAACTTCCTTCCAATTAGCCTTTCATATAACATTTCCCAATACTTTTTACAGCAATTTTTTATATGAACACAACCACAAAAAGCACTGAAGAAACAAGTCAGCCAAAAACAACTGGTTCTGTGTGATCAGCTCAACAACAGTTCTGTTTGATACCAGTATTGACATAACAGGACCAAGTTTTGTGCTTTTTAAGAGTTCTCTCAGTAAAAAAAAAAAAAAAAAAATATCAGGCAGACTTTAAAAATAGTTTGTATTTAGTAATTAATAAAAACCCCAAACATTTAATTAGATATTTGGCAATTAATCCTACATTACTGAAATAGCTTATGAAACATTTTTTGAAAGATAAACTGATAGATACGTGTAAAAGCCCTGTTGTACTTCATGTTTTAACTGTAATGAGAACAGGAGACCATTACAGTTTTTAATTAATTGATTTGTATTTTACATATATATTATTAATTCATTAGCACCTCAATCAGAAGTTTAGGTTCTATTTTACAATGTTTATTTACACAAAGAAACATGGGATCAATACAATATCCTAAAACCAAAGTGCTACTAATGCTTGGGGGGCTCATTTCTAAAACCAATGTAGAAAAATTAAAACCATACAGACAAGGTTTATAAATTAATGAATTCTCTAGCATATGGAATATACAAAAAACTATTCCACAAATACATGGATGTGATTGCAAACTTATAAATAAACATTATGTTAAATAGCAGAATCTCCATAAAATAGTAAATTATTGTCTCCATTTTGAACAATGAAGGCAAGCACTATGAATAGCTAGGAATTCTCTTAGGTAAAATATTAGATCTCTCCTGAGACCTGTTTGTGAAGTAAAAGGCTTACATTATTTATTGTGTGGTGGGTTTTTTTCTCCTCCAACACAGCTTAGCATTCTCTTGCTTCCACAACAGTATAATTAAAAGCCTTCCTCTGATTTCAACGACACAGTGTAATTCTTTAGACAGAGCTAGATTTAAACAGACATGAAAACACACAAAAAGTTTAAGGCAACCTCGCAATATCCAAGTCCAACAAGAATGCTTTTGCTCCAAGCTTAAAAACTACTTTAAATTAAGTACTGATTTTCATTCTTTGGGACTCCTTCCTCCACTGACTGTGTTACCCACAACTCAGATACAATTTTAAATTTTTTCCCAAATGTTCTCCTGACTGCTTTCATCTCTTTCACCCGAGAACGATCTTCTCCTATAACAACATGGGAGACACCCTCTTCAAGGTGAGAGACTACTTTTGCACCATAAAAACGGAGCTCCAACGCTCTAATTGATAGTGTTGTTCCATGGATTTTGGTTCTGGGCTCATTAACAACAGCATAACAGTCCACATAAATAGTGTTTCCTCTGAATATACTGAGCTGACAGCTGTTCCATGAATAACGTTCCTCTAACTCTGCAATCGTGTCCAAGGGCATCATGTTATTGTCTTTCATTCTTGAGAACACATCCTTGAGTTGTGCAACATCTACGTCCGCTGTGTAGCTGTCTCCATAACAATCATACTCACGAGCAAAATGTTCTTTTGTGTCAGGAGACATGTGAATCATAAAGGCTGGCTGCCAAGGCACCAGCATTTTCGTTTGAAAACACTGAAGGAGCCACTCTGCCCTCACCACATCGTACTTGTTGGAAGCAATGATGTTTTTTACTCTGACATTCTCAGCTCCTACAATGACACAGTAAGTCTCCGGCCCCGGGTTCTGCACCACACTGCCACCCCATTCAGCTATTCTGCTTTCCAGTTCAGACTTTGAGTATTTTCCCATTCCTGTCATAACACAAAACTCAACATCTTCAAATACATTTGAAACTTTGTTTACACTAGAAAGATCAGGAGCTTTAAATTGCTCAGCTATTCCAATTATCTTCTTCACCTTTGATACAGTTTTCCTTTTTTTTTCTTGTGGCTCATCATATTCCTCTATATGAAGGTGCTTGGATGCCAGCTTCCCTTCTGCTTTGCTTCTGAGATCTTCTAACATGTCTGAAGTCATGCACTCATACCATTCTTTGTCCTCTCTTATCTTCTCAATTCGAGGGAATCTCAAAGTACAGTCAGTTTTGTACATATCACTGTTAACAATCTCGGCTGCCTTGATCTGAACTATGACAGAGTTGCAAGGTTCAATGTACATTTCAGGTTTTTCAGTTCCACACAAAATGTTACATGGAGGGTCCTTCCTACGGTAGGGCTTCCAGTGTTTAGCCAGTTTCAAACCCAGATCATACAATTCCTTCATAGTATATCCAGAGCCAACGCGACAGACAGAGTGGAAAACGGTAGGTTTTTCATTTGGAGGGGGCGTCTCTGCAATAGCACACAGAAAATGAGACATCATTCCACCACGGGAGCCCTTCCCCCAGTAACCACCAACAATTAAAAGGTCTAGTTCATCCATCAGCCCATTGACGTATTCGGGCTTGATTTTTAACCAGCCTTCTCCACGTTTGTCAGGCTTGTAGGTGGACATGGGATCTTTCACCATAATCCCCTCCTCTCTATTATCTATTGCCTCATTTAAAGCATCAATTACTTCTTTTCTTGTGCTGGCATTTTTTTTATGTACAACATGTATCCTGCCGGTTACCGGGGTGAATACGCTACTTAAGATTTCGTATCTTTTGCTTAGTACTTCATGCCCCAACTTCTGATCGTTAACCATCAATACATCGAACACACAGTAGCAAGTCTGCAGATCAGAGTCTTCCACCATTCTTTTTATGTCAAATCTGTTTCCTTTTTGCATAAAGGTTTGTGTCTCAGGACTGTAAGCCATCATTTCACCATCAAGAATGCAATTTTGTATATTGCTCTTAAACACATTATGAATAAATGGCGTTAACGAACCATCAAGTGGGGAAGCACCAAACTGCTGCGTATAGTCAAACCCATTTCGGGAGAAATATTTATACACATCTCCATCTTTGTGCATCTGCATACGTTCACCATCCAGCTTAGTTTCTATGTAGAATATATGGTTATTCATTTGCTTCTCAATTTGCTGGACATCAGCAATAGCAGCAAGCATTGGTTTAAAGGCAGAAAACAACGTGATAGAAACATCACTAAGTGAGACAGAGGGATCATGCAGTTGTCTGCAAACTTTTTCCAAATCAGTTGTGACGTTGTGTAATTCAACAGCGTCAGGATGAAAAATGGAAAATATAGTCTGTTGACTAACACCAAGCTTGAGATCCTTTATAATCATCCGGATGAGCCATTTTTGTTCCAGTGCTGTGCTCTGGGTAATTAACTGAAGAAGACTTTTCTTTAACAGACCCTTGTTTTTAGCAGCATTATTATTAGCTATCGCATCTAAGTGTTCATTGACTTGTTCTATTGTCAGTCTGCCTCGTTTTGGGCTCCTGGGCTTTAACACAAAATATGCGATCATTGCAAAATCTCCAGTATCTCCACGTGAGCCAGCAGGGGTTCTGTAATTTAAAAGCCTTGCGGCATCTTTTCCATCTTTTGGTAAATTAAGCAGTTCAATATACAGCTTCGCAAGCATAGTTTCTTTAATTCCATATGCCATCCTTTCTCTTTCCAGCTGTGGAAGAATAAGTCGCATAGCTGGGTAAAAAGAATCCGTGACATCTTTCTCCTTTTGATGAAGAGCATCATGGAATTTCCTCCAGGAATCCAGAAAACCCTTGAAATACTTGGTTTTCTCCGGACGAGATTTACACGTCTGTATTCGCTCCAGAGTAGAGCACAGATCTGCAAAAGGCACGTGAGAGGCCACTGTTTTTTTAGGAGAAGGCTGGGAAGCAGCTGTGGAAGCCATCAGAGTCCGTTTTTCACTAAGAACAGAAAAAGTATATAGTTGTAGAGAAAGAAAAGGCCAGCACGTTATTCTGTCTCCAAAAAAAAAAAAAAAAAAATCTCTCGTCAGGATTTAGTGGTTTTCTCATTTTTCTAATTCGGATTTAACTGTTAGGTTTACTCAAATGTCACCGGCTGGCAGCGCTGCCCTCAGTTACGGGCGAAACCCGGCAGCCAGGCTGCGTCACGAAGCATCGCCGGGACGGGAAGACTCGAAAGCGGGAGAAGGCACCGCGCCGCGCCCCCCCCCCCTCCCAACTCCGCCGCTGCTGCGCGGGCGGGACCTCCCCCCGCTCGGACACAGCCTTCCGCCGGGGCACGGCCCGCCCCCGCCCCCGGCCCGCCCCTCCCGCCCCCGCCCCCGGCCCCGGCTGCGGCCGCGGGGACCCGCCGGACCCGCGGAGAGAGCGGGGCCCAAGGCGGCCGGTGCCGCCCTCAGCGGGGGAGGGAGGGGCGCAGGGGCCGGGGCGCGGCCGCCGCTCCTCCCGCTCCACACCGCTACGGTGTTGCTATGGTCACGCCCCTGCCCGGAGCGGACTAGTGGGAAGATGGGGGGGAGGGGGATCGAACGGACGGACGGACGGACGGACGGACGGGAAAGCGGAGGCGCGGCCGCCTCCAAAGGAGACTTACGCGGAGCCGGGGGTACCCGCGGAGCCGGGGTCGCACCGGCCGCCCTCCGCCCCGGAAAGGGCGGGACGCCCCACTGACGCCACGACCCATGCCCCTCCCCCGGGAGCAGTGGTTCCGGCCGTAGCCGTGACGGTGGCTGCGCCTGCGCAGTCGCGGCCGGCGAGGCGCCGGCGGAGCCCGGCGGGGAGGAAACGGAGAGCGGGCTGGCCCGTGACCCGGTAGCGGAAGCGGAAGCGACTTCCTGGCTGGGAAGGAGCGGTGGTTGAAGTTGCGCGTCGGGGTCTGCGCTGGCCCTGGGCACCGCCGGCGGCGGCGGCCGCGCGGGAGGATGCGGCGGGTGGGTCTCGCCTCGCCTCGGGCCCGCCCCGCAGCGGGGTGTGGGGGGGGATTGGGGGCTGTGGGGTGTGGGCCCGGCCCCCCCAGGCCGCGATGGGGTGGGCGGCGGGGTGCTGCCCGCGGGGCGCCTGTGCCCGAGGAAGCGCTGCCAAGGCAGCCCCCTGCGGAGCTCCCCCAGGGGCCTTCCCGCGAAGCCCCGGGGGGGCTTGTGCGTCTTCGCGGCAAGGTCTGGCTCTCGCTTTTCGCGTGTCCCCGCCGCCCCGGGGAGCGGTTTTGGCAGGTGGGGGTGCTTCTTGGAGGTGGGGTACCCCCTTACCGTCGGTGTCGCTTAACGTGCTGAGTGAATCCGTTGAAATGGCCGAGCAGGGTGTTTATTGTAGGTGAAAATAGAAACCATTTAGCATGCTTGGAAAGTAGTACCTTTTAGGAGCCCGTGCTCACTGGGAAACTAAGGCCTTGAGTGGTGGTGGTTCTGTTTTTTTTTTTTTTTTTCACATAGCACCATCGTAATGCAAGACGTGCTTGTAAGGTTCGTTAAGATTTGTCAGTTAGGAGAAGTATAATAAGAGTTAAAGGAAGAACACTTCCAGTTATCATTGCATACCACCTGATGCAGAGTTTGCTGTTTGAAATAATTAGAAGATGGCTCACTGATTTTAAAAGCCAGAGCTCTTTAAATGTCTGACAGTCAGTTGGTCTTACTCTGTTCTTTCCTTGGTCAGGAGTAGCTACTTTGCTGGTTTAACCTTTTTTTTTTTTTTTTTTTTTTTTTTTTTTTAATGAGAATGTCAATAAGATTCTAGTACCAAGAAAGGGTATTTTTCCTGTCCTTACTAAACTTGGAGATTTTCTTCCAGATTAGTCACCCCTCTGAATCTAATTTTTGACAGTTCAGGACTTAATATTTTTACTTACAGAAGTGTTCTGGATAAATATGAATAAATGTAAAGCATGTGTAAATCTTGTCTGTGTCTGGAGGAGGTGGAGTGTAGGTTAAGGAAGTGCAATAAAAAGAAACAAATATCTTCAGATATTTCTCACTGTTCTTAGAAATACTTCATTTTGTTTCTGGTTTGAAACTGTGAAATCTGAAGGATTGCAGTGAGTGTTTAACTTTTTTTTTTTTTTTTTAAAAGCTCTTTAATGAGAAAGCAGCTATTAAACACCTGAGTGCTCTTCTTGGCACTGGCTTTAAGGCTGCTCATGCATTCAGAGTTAGCTTTAAGGTGTAAATGTAAATATCTCATAACATTGTTACAATTAACTAAGTATGCTTTATACAGTGTGTTTTATGTATAGTCCAGGACATTTTAATGTGATTCTTGAACTTCATTATAAGATGCTTTTTTCAAGTTCATCAGATGTTTCAGACAAGAGCTGAGCTTGACAGGAGGAGCGTGAATGTGATATGTATGGTTTCATCAGTAAAGCAGATGTAGCTTCTAGGAGTATTGGCTGTTAGCACTTTGTGATTCCCACACCCCACCCCCCCCACACCCCACCCCCCATGTAACTGAAGACAAACAGTAGTTATGTGTGTAATTCAAAAGCAGTTTTACTCAAAATTCATAAATGGAACTGTCTTTCAGGCAGAGATGAAGCCTGGGAAATCATCACATCCACAGGTAAATGTTGTATAATATGATTAGTGTGTGAAAATAGCACTTTTTAATATTAAAAATGTAGAGAAAGACAAAAAATACAACAGAATTTGTGGCAAATAAAAGAGTAATTTCAACTGACGCTCAAAGTGTATTGAAAATTATTGCTAACTACTTTAAGTATGCACTTGAGTTTTTATGATCTTCAGTTGATAACTATATTAGCCACTTAAGACTAGCATTAGGGTACAGCAGAATATTATTAAAATGTCTTGATCATAAAGGCTTTATTTTTTATTCACAGTTTTTATTGTTGAGTGATTTATATTTTCAGTAGTTACTTAATTATGGGATTTGTAGCTCATCTGATAGAACGTAGAGGTCTGCGGTAGTTCCTGAACTGTGGATTCAGCAGTGGAGATGTATGGATATGTGTGTGCATATGTATACGTCCCTGTGACATAAAGTTGAATGTCATTACTTCCAAATTTCATTTCTGTTTGGAGAGGCTATGCAGTTCTGTGGCTGTGTAAACTGAACTGATCTTTAATGGCCTTTAAGCCAGAGGCACATTTGAATTGGGCTGCGTTGCTGTTCTTCTGTGTTAATGGTTTCCACGATTGAACTTTGTATTTAAATATTGTCAGTCTTTTCTACTTGTCTCTTAACTTTACAAGCATCATCAGAAAAACCAACTTGTATGAACCAACGGTATTGACAGTCTAGCCCTTCTAATGTAGCATTATCAGAGAGACAGGAGGAAATTTGAAGCAGGTAGATGCTAGGGGAAAGACATCTGATCCTATCTGTGAGGAAAGAATAGAGGAGCTGACTTCATATAGTCTGGAGAAATTGAAAGGAGGTTACATATTTGGAAGCTAATAAACACTGAACTAGAAGTAAGGGATTTAAGTTACTCAGTCTCCCTGATAAGTGCTAGGAAATATTTTCTGGTAGTAAGGGTAGCTAAGAACAAGAACAGCTTGTGTAGAAATTTCCATTAATATAACAGTTACCTAGGAAAACATCTACCAGATAAAACTGTATGGGTCTGTTCTTGATGACTGTATACTTGTCACAGCTGTTGACTTTCATGACAAGTTTGAAGAACAAAAAGTCTTCCTTATGCTTGTTAGCAGTTATAAAATACTGTTGCTGTGTATTCTGTAAAATGGGATGTGACTTCTTGTTATAGGAAAACCTTGTCATTGGCAAAGTTATGACAAATACTTTAAATATAATGCTGCAATATAATGTTCCTTCAAAATAGCAAGTGTTTTTTAGTGAAGTGAGAATGATCTCCAAAGGGTTAATATTTTACCTAGGGGATTTGAAAAGGAAATCTGTAGAGAAACCTTATTTCCCTTGCTGAAACAGATGACCTTCCACTGGCCAGCTTGCTGACTGCACTTGGTTCCACTGTCTCCATCTGTAATACATGGATGATACTTCATGCCACCTCTATGTAGAGCTGTGATACTTCTAACAGTAGAAGACAGTGTAACCGAGATAATCCTGTTAAACAGCCATTAAAAAAAAAAAAAAAGTAATGAACTAGTCATATTTGCAGGTGACAGAAATTGATTTACAAGTTTTCTTTTATAAGACATAAAGGAGTGCACACTTCTTGATTTAACTGGAACATCACGCAGTTATGGAGCAAGTCTGTAAGTGCTTCTTGTAGACTAGGAACAGAAGTAGTCTTATGTAGAAACAAAAATGGGCTTGTCCAGGTGGCAAGTCCACTCTGTTTCTCAGGTTGACCAACTCAGACATCAAAGTCTAAATATATTGTTCTGCCTTTCCTTCCTTATTACCGCTCTTTTTCTGATTATCCTGGTGTCCTGTTAGTCACAAAATTAGAGATGCAGGAGAATCGCAACATGTGCTCTTCATAAATCAGCATAGAGTTTTTGCATCATAAGATGTTATATTGTAAACTGTTCCAAAGGGTTATAACTTTCCATCCAACACAACAGTAATGAAAAATTAAGACCAAGAAGAGATTTGGGGGGGTGGGGGGTGGGGTGTGTACTCTTGCAGTATGTTGAGCAAGTCTCAAATCTCATGTACTCTAAAAGTGTTGAGGAACACGTTAGTACTCACTGAAAATGACTATATTAGCTTACCCTTTTTATTTAAGTGGAAATTTGGTTCTGTTTGTATCTTCTTCTACTGTTCAGGTCAAACAAGACAATGTTTGGAAGGTGTGCTACTTGGGGCTCCATAGAAAGCATGGTTTGTAGCTTTATTGGAATGAACTTGTGTTGACTTGGTTTAGGGTCTCTTCTAGGCCTACGTGCTTGTTTGAGAAACCATCATTTTCCTTTCTAGGGATCTTTCAGTTGATATTGGAAGGAGGTGGGGAAGAACCTAGGAGAAAATTTTTTCTTGGTTTTCTAGCTGACAAATTTTGCAGTAAGATGTGAAGTAAGAGACGTGGTCTGATTTAAGCCTGCAAATAGATGGAACTAGTGAAGTGTTACATAGCTGGGAAGAAAACTTAACAGTCATGTAGTTGTTGGTTAGAGTAGTCAGCTTTACTCAGATATCTAGGTGAGTATGAAACATTTGTGGCTGTGTAGTTTACCCTTCCTGCTAACTGTGATATGCTGAGTTCTAGTTGTAGAATGCATTGGTCTTGCAACTCCAGTAGCAAAGTTTTTGTATATACTTGCAAAGGTTTTGTATATTTTTCAGAAGTAATCACACAGCAGCAGTATCTCAGTAATACAGTATTTTGATGATATTATGCTACTGAATTGAAAATAGCAGCAGTGCACAAATGAGACTAACATGGCTTGTAAAATCAGCTGTATCAGTCTTCAAATAGCAAATCCTTAGTGTATATGGGATAGCCATCTGCAAAATTTAATCACCTTAACTGAGATTTTTATTACTACTTTAGGTTTTAGTAGTTGTTTTTAATGATGGGTCACTTACTCTTTTGCGAATGACCTGTTGAGAAAGCATTTTTGTAGTCTTTTTGATTTTGTAAGAAAGTCAGCAAAATTTGAATTGCGTGGATAAGGAGAGTGTTTTTACTCTGTCATTATCAGTGTTCTTAATAGTCTTGAAGTGTAATGCAGGAAATGTTTGTCGACTTCATTAGGAAGTTCTCTTACAAATTCAGTGTCTGTATTTCCTAATTACTGTGACTTTACTAGAGAATTGGATCACAAGACTTAAATTTTCATATAGACAGTATTTGTGTATACTTGGATGTGGATATTGAACAAGAGCTTATAAATAATATAAGATAACAAAGTTGGGATAACTGCGCTCTAGACTATTTATATTTCACCAGTTTTACAAATTGGGTAGATACATTATATAAAAGCTTAAATTCATATTGCTTTTGCTTAATATGTGAATCTTAATATGTAACAGATTTATTTTTATTTCTGATCTATACCTAATTGTCGCATAAAATAGAGATGGTAGTTTTTCCCAGTCGTATTGGGTGCTTATAATATTTGTGGAGTACAAAAGTTGTGACTGCAGAGGTCACCATTTATCACTTGATCCTACCAAGATTGCTGGTGCAGTTGCAGCCCTCTCCAGTAGTATTGGGTCATACAGTTGATTTTGGTGTGGGTCCTGTGACTTAATTGAATGGTTGGATGCATCTCTCTGCATTTTAGACTCATTTGGAGTTAATTCAGCTTCTGACTGCGCTAGATCATTTTAGGAGGTTATTACTCTGAGTGTGTCTAAACTGAAATTATTATCTGCTATATAATTTAGACTGTTCTTAAACAAGTGAGCTTGTATTGTCGCTTCCGGACAGTATGGTTATTCAGCTCGGTGGTGACTGACTGGTTACTGTAGCTCTCATGTAGGTTTGCCAGTTTTTGCTTATTTCCATATTACACTTGAACCCAGCAGTGAATAATGTGAGAGATTCTGTGTATGTGGTGAGGCATAACTATCTCTTATGGCTGGAAGATTTAATCCATCATTAACATCACTCTCCTCATTTTATGCTGAGTGTATGTTTTTGTCATGAGTCTGTTTTCATGTTTGGACTTCTCAGCCTTTGTGCTTTTACATTGATCAGAGAATCATGTAGTAAGCTGACTATTTTCAGTGATCTTATGTGAGGATTCAATCTCTCATTCAGCTAAAGATTTAATACAGATTACTAATCTGATAGTGGAAAACTATTCTTATAAATCAGGACCAATCCAAATATAACAAAAAAGCTGTCAGAAATGTAACTACAATGTAGTATCTTCCTATAAGAGAGTCTTTCTCCTGACCAGTTTGTGTTGCTCTGTAATCACAGTTGATCAAGATTCTGAAAGAGCCACTAAATGATAGAGTACCCGGTACACATTGTGAGCCTCTACTGGTTGCAGAGTGAAGAGCACAGGCTTATTGAATGCTACTCTTAGCCTTCATCAGTAGCAATTTAGAAATAAGGGCTATTTTTGTTTGTGTTCTCTGGATTCCAGAATTACTTCTATGAGAAGCTTTGACAAACTGGTGATACAGTCTGTATGGTTGTTCTGTTGATTGGTGGGGAAGACTGAGGGAAAGCAGAAGTTGTTATGGTCCTAGTCAACCAGTTTTCTAGTGCTACTGATGGACCTTGCCTGCTGATATAATGTAAATGGGATTTTGAAGAGTTCTAAAGCTTTTCCCTTATGATTGCTTTTCTGCTTGTTCCAGAGTTGAATGGTTTCCAAAAGTTCAAAGGGAGTTTGCCACGAAGCTTGATATTTATGCTGTAATGTACTGACTTGCTATAATCTTCTGCAAGTATTAATGCTTAAATCTCTTCCTTTTGTCTATACTTATATATATATGTTTGGGTTTTTGTTTGTTTTGTTTTGTTTTTTTTTTTTTTACAGGATTTACTTGGAGTAAAAGATCACTGACTTCTACAATGGAAAAGTCATGGATGCTTTGGACCTTTGTTAAAAGATGGCTACTAGCTTTGGCTTCCTGGTCTTGGAGTCTCTGCCGTATTTGTCTTTTACCCTTGATAGTAACTTTTCATTTGTACGGAGGCATTATACTACTTATATTAATATTTGTATCAATAGCAGGTATATTATATAAATTCCAGGATGTGCTGCTTTACTTTCCTGAGCAGCCCTCTTCATCACGCCTTTATGTTCCTATGCCTACTGGTATACCACATGAAAATATCTTCATCAAAACCAAAGATGGAGTTCTTCTCAATCTTATCCTGCTGAGATACACAGGAGACAATGCAGCGTATTCACCAACCATCATTTACTTTCATGGGAATGCAGGCAACATTGGCCACAGGTTGCCAAATGCTTTGTTAATGCTGGTAAACCTGAAAGTGAACTTGATTCTTGTCGATTATAGAGGGTATGGAAAAAGTGAAGGAGAAGCAAGTGAAGAAGGTTTGTACTTAGATTCTGAGGCTGTGTTAGACTATGTGATGACTCGGTCTGATCTTGATAAAACAAAAATTTTTCTTTTTGGCCGTTCCTTGGGGGGAGCAGTAGCTATTCACTTAGCTTCTGAAAATTCCCACAGGATTTCTGCCATCGTGGTGGAGAACACCTTTCTTAGCATCCCACACATGGCCAGCACTTTGTTTTCTTTCTTTCCAATGAGGTATCTTCCTTTATGGTGCTATAAAAATAAATTTCTGTCCTACAGAAAAATCTCTCAGTGCAGAATGCCTTCTCTCTTCATCTCTGGGTTGTCTGACCAGTTAATTCCACCAGTTATGATGAAGCAACTCTATGAATTATCCCCAGCTCGGACTAAGAGATTGGCGATATTTCCTGATGGGACTCATAATGACACTTGGCAGTGCCAGGGTTATTTCACTGCACTTGAACAGTTCATCAAAGAAGTAATAAAGAGTCACTCCCCTGAAGAAATGGCGAAAACGTCATCTAACGTAACAATAATATAACTGATATTCTTCTTTGTGGTGGGGGGAGTACCTGCACTGTACCTTGATTTGTGAAAAGTGGTAAAAGAATGTCCATTTTTAAATGTATGTCATGTCTGTACTTGCCTAAAGAGTGAAATTAAACTTGGAAAGGTTTGATGCTTTATTAAGATGTTCCAGATAACTTTTACATTTGCAGCATTGTAAATGAACCATTTTATGTCTTTCTCATACTTTTTTGGTATCTCTGTCCATATATTCCATTTGTTTGATATGTACAACAGATGCTATTAAAGAAACTTGCTACAAAAGCAGTACAGAATGTATTAGTTTAGAACAACGGGAGGCTCTTCAGTATTCACTACTGTATGTGTGAGCTTTGTGGGCAGTCATGGTTAGCACAATGATTTGTTGCTTTTCTTAAGAGTTTATTTAAAGTGTGCTATGCATGAGATTAGTGTTTTATTCCTTGAAATTTTATATTATGCAAGGTGGGAAGTCTTTTAATGTGCTAAATAATATAAAAGAACAGTAATGGTACAGTATACTTGCAGGAATGCTATCCTGGGTTATTACTGTTTTTTATGGTTATACATACATACATATTTCAAACTGCAACCGAAGAGGAAAAGACACTTGCCCTGTTTTCATTTTACTATTCGTATTATAATAGCGCCCAGAAAGTTGTATGTGCCCAGACACCATGGTTTCAGGATTTTGCCTAGGCAATTTCTTCACAGAAAATAGAAGTAACTTTCAAAAAGAGAGCAGTGTGATCTAAGCTCCTTTCCACCCCAAGCTTTCCTCACCTAATGTACAGGCAAACTGTGTGTTGGTATTAGTCTGCTTGTGCATTTGAGGTGAGATTTCCCAAGGCAAAATGAGTGATGTGATAGGAGTGTCATACAAGGTAAAAGTATGTATTTGTGGTTTTGTGTTTGGTTTGTTTTTTTTTTTTTTCTTTTAGGCTAATGTAGTTAAATGTCTGTGCCCTTTATATCTCCAAAAGAAATCAAAATAATTACCAGTGATCACATGATTAGAGATTAATGCGTACTGTTTTAACAGTAAGGATAATAAAAATGAGCAGTGCATTAAATTTAGTAGAGCTAAGCTTGGTTAGTTAGACCTAAGTTAGAGACATTAATTTCAACACTTTTACCCATTTGCTTGCAGAAAGTCTTTTACAGTTCTCTTGTACCATGTGGAAGCAGCCTAAGCATCAGCAGAAGTGAATTTTAGCCTTTCTGTGATTTCTGAAGCTAGTATCATCATTTCAGAGCCAGCAGTACTTAAATTGAGAGAGTTTGATTCTGACTGAGTGTTGGGGTTCTTTTGTTTGTTTTTAGGAGTCCTTATCCTAGGTGGTCATATCGAAGTTGAATGCTGTTAGCTCAGTCCATATTGGAGCATGGAGTCTGCAGGTTTAATTTCTCATTTGCTGCAGCTGATAGTTTGCCTCTTCAAAATATTTTTTTATGGGAAGAACAAACTGTGGAGAATCTTCCACACAATCTGTGCAATTGCCCTTCGGATTGAAATTTTTAAATAAACTTTTCTGCCATGTTGTCCTGATTCAGAAAAGCATCTCAGCACACACTTAAAATCTGTTTGCTGGTGGACAGTGGTATTTTAAGCTTGTGCTTAAGTTCTCTGGTTGAATAAAACTGCTTTCCTGAACTGGTGCCTTAATGGTTATGCCTCCTAAAATTTATTACGTGGAATTACAGGTCTTGTGTACACATGGATAATAGTTGTCAGCAGTTTATAGATAGGGTGGGTGATACATCTTTTCTTAAATGTGTTTGGTGGGGTTTTTTAATTTATTTTTAAATAAACATATACATACCAGAAGTTGCTGCTTTCTCTGGTAAGTATCTTTTGTCAAACTATGAAGGTTTTCTTAGAGTTGATTGAAAAAGCTGTAGACCTTTTTGGATCTATAGACCTAAAATAATTATAGTCAGAGCATAGTTTTAAATTTAAGTGAAACCAAAACTATCTCCTCAGCCTTCCAGTGGTGGTATATTTCTGGAGGCAGAGGCGAGGTGGGTGGAGATGGTAGATTGATGAAGTTGGCTGGGGGAGGTTGGGTGTTTGTTTAGCAGAAGGGAGTTAATAGACATAGCATTCCCTTTCCCTGATGTATTCTACAATGATGATGTGAGCTGCTTGCAGAGATTGTTTCAGCCACTTCACAGTGATTTAAAATAAAGATGGGGGGAGAAAATGAAAATAAGTGGGTAAATACTGCTTTTCTAAAAATAAGATAAAGCCAAAAGAATGTTGGAGACAGAATGAAGAAAAAGGAAATGTTTCAGAAGTTGTCATAACTTGCCATTAAATACTATCTTTTTTTTTTTTTTTCATAAAACGTTGATTTCTAAAGTAATGTGACTTTTTATCCTACTTCTCCCCAATCAAAGACAAACAAAAACCTCAACCCCAGATACCCCCAGTGTTATGTGGCACTTGTATACCAATGAAGTATTCTCATTTGGGCATGCAGTTGCTAAATCAAGGTCAAATGTGCGGCATTAGGTTATGGCAATCAAGCTAGTCAGAATGGACTGTATCCAAGCATTACTTGTGATTATGAAGCCATATCTTTTCACTATACTGTCTGCAGGACATAAAGATGAAACTTTTTCTGATTTTGCAAGTATTGGGTATGAGAAGACACAACTGTCACATGCATCCTTTATACTTACGGGGTTTCTTCCACCTTCCACATATGCACGTTTTTACTTCTCCCTTAATGGGTTGGGCACATGCATTTGTGAATGAATGTCTGTTATGCTGTTTCTCATTGCATTGGCTATGAAATCCACTGAAAGAAAATAGGAAGGAAATGATTTTTTTTTTTTTTATGCAAATACTCCACTGCTGTACATATGATATTTTAAGGGAGGGAGAAGGGGGAACAAACTTGTTCTGACAAGTCAAGACTTGTTTTTAATTCATGTTCTCTGTGATGGAAACCCAGTTATTGGCTGCTAAAAAGTGAACTGCAAACAACACTAGTAACTTTAAATTGCCAAAAGGTGTATTATGATACTGTTGTATTTATTCCACTTAATACTATTACATGTTTTCCTTTAACAGTTCTCTGTTTATGTATAGACGTTTCCCAAGTATTTGTCCTGTATATATAAATTCCTAGTTTGGGAAGAGGAAGTTGAGTTATTTTCACAACTTTGTAAAAAAGCTTCTTGGTTTAAATATGCTCATTAAAGGAATTGTCTCTTTTATAAGAGGAACTTTAAGTTTAAAAAAAAAAGAAAAAAAAAAAGGGGGGGGTGGGGGTTGAACTAGAACAGCTGTAGCAGTAGAGTCCTTGTAAGGAAGCATCCAGTATAAGGCCTTGTGTGTGCACACGTGTGTGTGGTTTTAATTAGTGGAAATACTTGGGGCTTCCTGCTAACCCAAGTTTACATTCCCAATATTTGTTTCTGAACTGTGAAGTGCAGAGAGATAAGCTATGCTTTCATCTGAAGAAATGCTAACTAGCGTAGCTGCCCTCATGTCCATTTCTCAGGTAAAATTAGAAATAGAGCACAAATACATTTGGTAGGCTACGGACAATCTCTCAGTTGAAGGGCAGGTGGATTAACTATTTAAAAAAAAATATGCATATCAGCATCTCTAAGCTAATCCTTTGCGTCATGTTGGATGTTCGTGCTGAAGAATGCAAGGCTGAATTGAGAGTCCAAGGTATGGTCTCTTCTATTAGCAAAAAGATGCAGACATACCTCCATTTGTATTTCATAATTCAATTAATGAGAAGTACATTTTTATTTTTGTTAATGACAGGTGATTTTGCTAGGGGCACTTCTGCCAAATATAAAATCAGTGCCTCTTGCATGTAGTGGGATCAGCTTGATGTATCCCATTAAGAATGATTTAAAATGCTATCCTACTTGTATAATTCAGAGTAGACCCCCGCAAAAGTGTAAATAGAAATAGCATACTGAAGTTCTAAATAACACTTGTGTTTTGAATTCAGAAACAGTCATTGAATATATGATGCAAGCTTTTTATTTGATTTTTCTTTAATATATAGTTAAAGCCAAAAGTCTTATAAAGTATTCTTAAGTTTTGTAGACAAAGCATAAATGTTACTGTATATGTGCTAATTGTGGCAAAGTTTTACATTTTCATTCTAGTCTGGTTTTTACAGTAAAATTAATTTTACAAAAAACACTTTTCTATTTTTATGTACTGACATATGCAATAAATTGATACATTAAAAGTGCTGTTAATGTCTTGTTCTAGTTTGTGGCCTGTCTTCAGTATGTGTGCAGGGTTATTTTTGTATGCATGGTAACTGATCAACCTCCAGGTATCGTTTTCCGTTACTTATTAAAACCAGAGCACATGGAATAGACATCTGCATTGTTAGATGTGGAGTTTCAGGAAAGCTGTTACAGGAGGGAAAAACTGTATTACAAATATCGATTTCTAAGCTTTGTCATGTATCCTGGCTTCCAGGAAGAGTTAATAATTAAAACTGATATGCAGTAGCTTTCAGTCACTTTATAACATATTCTGCATTTCAAAATTTCTTCTGTTATCTGGGGAACTGAGAGTTCTATGAACTAAGTGCTATGTTACTTAAGAAATATTTTTAAGTGTTCTGACTGGTTTTACCACCTGTTGCAGGTAATATTTTAAACGGCATTTTTAAATGCTATAATGCCACTCTAGCAGGTGTTCAGTAAATTCAGGTAGCTGCAGTGGGATGCTCGGGCTGAAACAATTTCTACTTCCTTACAGAGATATGGATAACTAAGCTTATGTCACCTCTGTTCCCATCCTACATGGATAATGAAAAATACCCAGAAAATAAGGATTTACTGCTCTTTTCTGAAGCTGCAAAATGTTTGTTCTCTCCTGGATTACTGCAAGGCTTGTAGCTCAATTTTAACCCAGTAACTAGGAAACAGATTTAAGGGGGTGGGTGACACATTTTGGCACTTTTTTCACAATACCTATTCTGAATGGAAAAAAGGTATTTCTGATTCCTGAAGCAATGAAAGTAAAGGAGCGACTCATACTCAGGTGCTTCATGTTAATACTGCCTTTCTTGAATGAAAAGCAATTTGCTGTCTTGGGAACTATGTCACTAAACCTTTCTTGCACAGTGCTGCTCTGAAGAATACAAGTCCTGAATTTGCTTTTTCTTATCTGAAAATTGATAAGCAGCTGGGCTACGAAATGCAACATAAACTGTGTCCTAAAATGTCTCATGATATTATATTCACTTGCCTTGTAGAAACGTATAGACCTTCATATCAGATAGACAAAGGTACAGTATTTGAATTTCTCTCACTTTGCAAGTACTACTTAAATCATAGTAAACAATCATAAAAGCATGTGATCATCTGAACTAAAATGCTAGGAATGACTCCTGAAACAAAGGCAGGGGATGTGCTGTATATTAAAAAGATCAACTAGAGGTAGGTAAGGTTTTGAGAAAATACTGAACAATTGGCTAAACAAAAATTATTCAGACCAAAGAGACTGAACACGCTTGAGGCTTAAATCCTTTGTTGGATCCTATTCAGGGTCTTAATCTTAGGCTTTTTTTACGGAGTTCTGTCTCTGTAAATAGATAAGGAAGATACACTGAATACTTTCTGGAAATGTTTTGGCAACCTTAATGTGATTAATTTGTTATGCTTCAGCTTGGGTGGGGATGGAATAACTCTCCTATATTTTTTAAAAACAGCAATTTTTCTTCCCGTGAAAGATAATACAGTTTAAGAGCAGACCTGAGTTTAATGTATTACAGAACATGGTTTCACTCACAGTAATTGGAGATACATCTGTAATCTTAAGCAATGGGCTCAGTAATGCAAAACTGCAAGGTTGCTTACATACCAAGTTCAGGGAGATGCTGCTGGTTCTGATTAGCAACTAAGGAAGGGATTTTGCTGCTTGAAGACAGAAAGGGAGCTCTGCAGCTGTTTTGTGTTATGCTTATGTCTGGTGTGGGCTAATTATTTACAAAAATTCAAAGGGAGAGGTCAGGCAGAGAACCCTTCCTTTTCTGCCCTTAAGGACTCAGGGACAGTGTAGTAATTAGATACAGCTGTGAAGAAATAATGCTATGATTAGAAAATACTTGGATCCCTGTCCTGCGCTCTCTATTAAGGGTCCACAGACTGTATGTAGCAGCAGCAGAGTGGCCACTCCCACACGAAGGGCCACGGCTCCTTGTTTATTTTGATACCATACAAACGCATTTTTATCCCATCTGTTCAAAATCTGTCAAGATTGCACAGCGCCGAAGAGGTGGAGAAATGCACTACTCCCTGTTGCTGGATAGCCAGGCCAGTGAGATTATAAGAGAAGTGAGCTACAACCGTATGACAGAGCGCCTTTTTCCCCGTGCAGTAAGGAATTGCTATAACATCATGGGGGCGGAGGGGAAGGAGGGGAAGGGGAGGAGGCTGGCGTTAAGATGCTGTAGTATATAAATCTTGCGTTTTCTTTTTATATTTTATATATTTTTAAAATTATTTTACATTTCTTGTTGGTTCTGCTTCATACTTTGAGAGACACCTATAATAATTGCTTTTCCTTCCTGTGTTGTTTCCTATTCTCTTTGAAAGTGCTGTAATAACCATGTAAAAAGTAACGATGGCTGCAAGTCAGCTGTATGTTTGACTTTGTGTAGTATGCATGCCACATTTGGATGCAAATTGTCTAGATATCTAGAGAAATAAAGTCCTAGGCAAGGAATAAATTATGCATGGCATGTCTAAAATGTGCAGAGACACCTGTGTTATCCTAGGCAATTTTGAAATTGGGAGGCAAAGAGAAAAGAATACCTCTTTTGCTTCAGAAAAATCTTGCAGGATTTTTTTTGTTCCTTTTAGCAAAATAATATATCAAATAAAGCTTTAACTGTTTGTATAACACTTCCTTTACTTGCAAGATATTCAACAGCTTCCTAAAATTTAAGATAATATGATGTAAGATATACAGCCACAGGAGCACAGTATCCACAAGACTGATTTTTGGATCTATGTGTGAGGCAGGAACTTGCCTCGTTTTGCTGCTGTGTAAATTGCAGTTAATGGCTGAAGGAACTAATTAAGTGTCTTTGAAGGGAATGTGTACTGTTTCAGAGGGCTTTTTATGAATACTCTTAATACAGATATCTGTAATAGCAGAAAACTGTCATGCAGGATTTATTCTGATCTCCTCCAAAATAGTTTGTCCATTTTGTCCATCTTCAGAAAGAACTTGAAATTAAGCATCTTTAAAATGGAACCTTTGCTGATTCTTTGCTCCTCTACCTGTTCTGCACTGTCTTGTGTAGCAGGGTAAGCTGTCGTGGCCTCTTTCTTTTTGTAATAACGATGGGGACCAGTTCCATTTTGTGGCTACTTCAGAAGTATGTGAAGTTGGACCTTTGCCACTGGAGGCATACTTTTTAGTATGGCCATTAACATTTGCCTGGATCTCTCAATCGCAGCATCTGCATAACCTCCCTTTTAAGAGCAGAACATTCATTTTTTAAGTAAACTTTCACATTTCTTTAGTTAATTGGGTTTTTATCCAAGTTCATATTTGAATCATCTGCTTCTCTTTTGTACGTTAAACTTCATTATGGGATTTTCCTCCCCCTCAAAGATGCTGCTTTTGTGGTTAAAGTACAGTACTGGATTTCAGGAAATCAAGAGTTCAGTTTCTGGTTCAACCACAAATTTCCTGTGTGATTGCTTACTATCTCTGCCTTGGTTCCCCGCAGATGTAGCGATGAAGTTTTATAAATTTGCAGGTCGGCAGGGCCCATCTTGATCATTTAATCTGATACTCTGCATAATGGAAATGAAAAAAAAAATAATTGCTTGCAGAAATTGCAGGGTTTGTTTCTGCTATAATGTCTTCGAAGGTTTAACCAGCCTTGATTTTGCTCAGGATTCCATTTCCCCTAGTGAAATATTCTCACCATTAAGAGTCACCAGTGGTAATGTTGTATTATTATTATTATTATTTTTTATTATTATTATTACTACTTTGAGTTTTACCTAAAAGTTTGCTTTTTTTCCCAAAAGTAAAAGACTTGGTTAAGTAAAATTCTTAGAGTAGCCAAGGCATTTCTTAATAGTTTCCCTTGACTAAATTAAAGAACATCTCTTAGTCAACCTGATAGTTCAACATAGCTCATTTGGGTTAAGGAGAAACTAAGTGGTTTGGATTCACTGTGTATGCATGGATCAACTGCACTGTACATGCAAAATAGGACTATACTTTCAGAATACTTTTATTATAAGGGTTTATTCCTATTTGCTTCCAGAGTTAGATGGCCAGGACTAGGTTTGTGCAGTTGAATGCAGTGCCATTTTGTTTTCTAGAAACAGTTTGGAAAACACTGCTTTGAATGGGGCTTGAGGTGGTCACTTGTTGCCCTAAGGTTTTACTGCATGCATGTGTAGTGTAGCATGTGTGTCTTGAGCCAAAACCAGTTAATATGATAGAAACTTTTGCAAAAGGGCTTTCAGGGATGCTGGCAGGTAGAAGCATGCTGCTAACCACAAACTGAATATCCTTTCCACAATGAGCTCTTCTGTCCTCTTACATTCATTCTAGATTTTTGTTCTAAAGCTTTTTTGCTGTTTGGTTTTGACAGTCATAACTATATGCAAACAGTTTTGTTGATATAAAAGCACGGTAACTGCTACCTCTCATTTTTGCTTAATATTTTGTTCCAGCATATATATTCAAATATTACACTTTTGTTTCAACAAGAATGTTCCACTGAGAGCTTGTGTTCAGCTGGAGTCAGCACCCTCCCATGTCTGCTAAAAGCAGACTGATTTGGGCACTCCTTAGTTGTCTTTAGTCATAACTTAGTTTAAAACACAGAAGAAACTGCACGTGTGTTAATCTCACTGACTTTGCTTTAAACAGGTTAAGGACTACTTTGCAGCTCTGCCAACAAGAGGAATGATAAGGACAGTGTGTTATGGCAAGACATAGCAGCCAGCATTGAGGCACCGACTCCACGCTCTGGGCTCTCTAACTAGCATGGGGTTTTGTTTGTTTGTTTGTTTCGTTTTAAATGTAATTTTTCTGAGTTTTTACTTTAATGCAATTAGTAGCCTGCATTTTACTGAAGCTTTATTTGATTGTGTGAAAATGGAAGTTGTTCAGCTAAATGTATTTCTAGGCAAGTCGTGTTATTTTTCATGATTGATCTGTCACCATCATCATTTATTGTTCCACTGTTTTTGTCATCACAAAAGTTGTCTAAAATTATATTTTATTTCAAATTACTTAACTGCTTATGAAGCTGTAAGAACAGCACAAGATTGCAAACAGTGATCCCTTTGATACTGAACTAGAAACTCCTGTTGAATTTAACAATTTACCATTTGTGGGCTGTTCTGATTTTCCTCATCTCCTTTGAAATTCTCATTTATCAGAATGATAAGCAAGACAAAGCCAGATGTCTTACAGAAGTCCTCTGTGTCACCACAGTTATTTTGTCAGCCCAAATAATGACCCCATTTAAAGAAGGTGTGAAGGCTGGGAACAGCCTATTTTCTCTAGAAGCAACTAGAGTGATGCTAATTATATACCTGTCTATTATTTTCTTATATGTTAATGACCACAGAGACCTCACCGGCCAGTTGTTTCTCAGTATTCCTGGATAGCTAGTCCTAATGTTCATTCTCTCTCTTGGTTTCATTTTCTTAAATAGTACTTCTTTTCCAACTGTCATTTTATTTTTGGAACACAGTCAGTACTAGGCTGGTAATGTTATGATGTCTAGTGATGCTTCAAGGCATGTCTGCTTAGTTCTAATAATTGCTTATTTTGTCCCAAAAAAACCTACCTTAGCTCATCTTAAATCTCCTTCAAAATGCAGCCCCATTTGCACCTTAACTTAGCCTTGAAAATAGGTACAGAAACGGCATGGTATTCTGCTCACATTCCACCCTTTGGATTTCTGTATCATTTCTCACAGTATGTACCTACCCTCTAGGAGCATATTATAATTATAATTCTTTTTCCTCTGTGTTTAGGAAAATAATTAGCTGTCTGAGCAGGATACTGGGCCGTTTCTAGAGGTGGCAAAGTGTGGAAAAGAGTACCTTGTATCACAACGGAAGATGATAAAACTTATAATAACCCTCAGTTTCTCATATTCTTAAGAAATAGAAGTGGGAGAGGCTACAGAAGTTGTTACTCTATTGTTGCTCCTTCTTCCTTCTCCTTTCCAACAGAATCAACTTGATCTGAGCTACTCTGAGTATTGCCATCAGGATTCATTACACAGTACGCAGACAGACCTGTAAAAGTTCACTCTCTTGTAAATATAGTTTACTTACATGGTAAAAATATTTATACTCCAGTGCAGGGGGTTGCCTTGTTGAATTTAGCCCTAATTGTGATGCTTTTTGGTATTTTTTTTCTTGTCCCAGGTTACTGAAACTTTTAACAAAGGTGCAGAACTTTAATTTTATGTGAGAAAACAATACAAAAAACCATATGAACATGTTTTGGATATTTAGGTAGCGTTGCTGCTGCAGAGAAGAAAGGAATTCCTAATGCAGGGTTTCAAGAAGAAAGACTAGTAAAATCTTAAAATGAGCTTAAGCCAGACCCTCAGGATTCGCCTGAAAAAGTAAAGCATAGGTGTTTAGAGTTTTGTGGGTTTTAAAAAAATTATCTAAATGTTATTTTCCTTCTATACCCCTTTGCCCCTTTCTCCCCCCATTTTTATTTTCCCCTCTCTTGTTCTTTCCCATCCTGTAGTTTTCACCCCTTGTTGTTCCCCCTGTCCCACTCCAGGTTTCCTTTCCCTGCTTCTCCGTGTCCTCTTTTGCATTAATCCAGGTCCTTGAACTCTGTAGAACTGTATTTATTAGATAACTTTAATAAAAAGTCATCCTTCTTCAAATTAGTATGATGAGCTCACCTGCAGAATCTACAACTTCATACAGCTGAGAAACCAGTAATTTGTTACTTATACCTCAGAATATTTTTCACTATTGTGTTTAGGAAACCACAAAAATTTCTGTTTGAATAAGTTAACCCCTCTATAGGTGTGTAGTCACTTTAGATATTAATATATATATATATTAAAATGATATAATTTATATACATAGTACATCTATATACCTTAATATAGATTATATGATTTATATACACAGTACAACTATATACCTACACACACACGTAGAGACACGTTCATTGATTGTTATATATGTATGCGTTTTAAGTAGCATTGGATGATATACTGCCAGGAAACTTCACGTTCTTTCTGCACTTCTAGATAAGGCTCTAAATTTCCAGTCATACTGGCTGTGCCTAAGTTTAAAGATAATGGGAAACGGTAATAGCAAGCTGCCACATAAATAAATAGTTGAAAGTGAAAGGAGGAAGGTAGATTGAGCAAGCAGCTCATGAGAAAGTATTAATTTCCAAAATGCAGCACAGAAAGAAGAAAACTAAACAGAGACCGAATCTTAGACGTTCACTCTGTACATTAAGTTTAATGGTTCTATCAACGGCTTCATATGACAGGAAATGATCTGGGCGTTTTGTTCACTTATTCTGGATGCCCTTAGTTTCAGAGAGCAACTGGTAACATGGATTGCACCTCGGAAGGGGACAGCTGAACTCTCCCTCTGGCTTTAGTGAGGAAAGAGCAGCGATGAAATCCGTGGACTGTGTGCACGTCATCCAACAGAAGGATACCGCCTCTTCTCCCTCTGCCCCCCCTGGTGCTGCTTCAGGCACCACGGGACTTTTTTCTGTCACATTCCTGTGGCTTGCAATGCTCCTGTCCTCTTGTCTTGCAGCAGTGTCTCTTTACCATGTTATCACCCTGAAAACAGAACTAGAAGCTCTGCGCAGCAAGCTGATCTACAGGGTCCAGGCAAGGTCTCTGCTAGACAGGCCGCCCGTGTCCCCTGATGAAAATAAAGCGGCTACCCCTGTTTCTTCCTTCCTGCAAGTGTCTGCAGCTGCCGCCAGGCAGGTAAGCTGGAGGGGCGGTTTTTGGCTTGCAGGGGATGAGCAAATGTGAGGCTGCTTTTGCTGACTCTGGCTTCTCCCCGTTAGGAACACAGGCTTCCTGGTCCTGGCCCAGCTGAGAGCTTCCAAAAGGAAATCTGGAACGGGAGTGGAAACAGGGGGAAAAGGTCTGTTGTCCACACAGAAGAAACAGGTAAGTAGCATCTGGCAGCATGGGTTGGGGTGCCGCGGTTGGACGCTGTCTTGAGAAAAGCAGCAGTGCTTGACTTGTGTCTTCTGTCAGCCCATCTGTGCTCCCAGAGCCCATTAAGGATTTTACAGTTATCGGTGAACAAATGGTGTTAACTGTAGGTATATTCTCTTAATGATCACCATACTGTTTAAGGTACCAGATGTTCATGCTATCTGCAGGTTGAACTTTGAACGTCAGATCCCAAATCTGCTTCTTGTAATGGAGGTATTTCTCAATGATGCAGTAGAGTTGAGTAAGACAATTTAAATTCCTCAGATTGTAAATTGCTCAATTCTAAATCCATCATTCTCAGTTTAGGGTAATAACAAACCTATTTCTCTCCAATCAATATTAGGGGGGAAAAGCTATTATTAAATATGCCAAGTCATTTTTCTGGGAAAACATGCTCATGCTAAAAGAGAGAAGTAACAAGAAAGCTCCTTAACTTCAGGGAATTATGAACTTTCAAAGAGAAAAGCTGGCTTGTACCTTTCAAAAGAGGCAGACTACAAGGAATTCACAAGTTTAGAGTAATTTCTGTGTTAAAACAATCTATTAATGTAATTAGCAAAATTAATAAAGTCATGCCTATCCTCTAAGATATTTTTATCATGGCCTTTTTAAAAGGTGCTGCAGAGAACACTGAAGACTGCTCCATAAAAGACATTTGATGTGTATTATAATGTTGGAATATTAATGGGATCGTTTTGTTTCCTTTGGTGATAAAATGCCTGCTTTTTTTTTATTTTTCTCTTTCCAAACACAATGATGCCTATTAGGATGAAATAGAGAATTTTATTATGGCAATTTGCATACATAGTCTAATTGCACCAAGTAACTAAAAATGTTCCTGAGTTGCTAAATCAATTCAGTCCTCTTATGGATACTTTTGGATTGTTTTGACTTATGAAAGCTGGTATCTTAAATTATTAACAGATGAAGTTAAAATGGAGTAATCTGTAGGTAAAGACTAAATTAGACTTTGCTTAAAATATGTGTTTAATTGACTAATTAATATGAAATGTATTTCACTTAAGCTTCAGCAAGCTAAATGAAATTTAATTCTAGAGTATAATCACTCTACTTACCTCCAGGTCTCTCAAAGAATATTAATTTAGGACATCACCCCAAATCCATAGTTTTAAATGGAATTTATTCTATTTCATTAGTAATCTTTGGTTCCGGGTCTTGGCTAAGAATGATTTCACAAACAGGACTGAGAACATGCCTGCTTAAATTGTATTTCTTGTATCCTGTTTCCTATGAAGGGAGCCACAGAGCTTACCTGCTCTCCCCACCCTGGCATCTCACAAATAAAAACTAGTGCTCTGTTATACCTAAAGCACAAGTACCTTCAAAAATAAGGAAGTGTATCTTTTTTAAAATGAATGTTACAGCATCACTACTCTGCAGTTATTCAGTTCCCTTCACAGTAGTTTTCATCTTTATTCTTCTTGCTATTCGAGGGCGTATGGGAGAGAGGAGGTTTATGGGCTCCTCAGAGGTGCTTCTGGCAGACATAAGATTCTTATCAGGTAGCCATCCCTGATTATACCTGTTTGTCCTTCTTCGCATAAAATTCTAATTAAGCTGCTTATTTCTGTAAGTTTTGGGTTTTTTTTTTAAGGTACAGCTAGCTTTAAAATTGTTTAAGATGGGTAGCAGAAAACACAGACTATAAACATTCATTTAAAAGAGAAAAGCTACATAGGTTGACCTACTACAGAACTGTTTTCTGACATGACCATCATATTTTTGTACATAAAAAAGAAAATTACAAATCTTGTATTTATATAAAAGGTCATCTGTTAGAGGGTTACCATTCTGCCTGCTCTAATTACAACAAATAAAACTTGTCAGAGTTCAGTAAGATGTTACATTTTCTCAGATCAGGTTTCACTTATGGCCATGAACCTACTAGTCAATGCTAAATTTTGTTTTAGCAGAGTGAGTGAAATAAGAGAACATGGTGTTGTTCATGGTGCTGAATCCTGTCTGTTACCTAGTCACATACACAGAATTACTAGCCCTGCATTTTGATCTTCTCATGTCTGTTTCTGGGTACCAGAATCCCAGCAGCCTCCAAATCGTCCTTCAAAAGCACTGCGCTCATTCTGGCACAACAGCTGATAAATTAGGGTATTGAGTGAGGTGCCTTGTTCTTGTCCTATTTCTGTTTGCTTCAACAGGGTCTCAAAGTAGAGCCTGGTCTCATAATTACTTGTTGACCCGTAATTTCACTTTAACATGGACCAATTCCTTAGAAAGTGAATACTTGAAAATGTCACTGATAAACAATTGCTTCTCTTGTGCTTCATCAGAGAGCAGAAGTAAAATACAGAACCATTATTTTGTTTATAAAACAAGTTGTGGTTCAATTCTGTTTTCTTTTTAAAATTTAATTATTGAATTCCAGGAATGGGTGCCCCATGATTCCTTTTAGACTCAGCACAGCCCTTGTTGAACATATGGAGTTTCCATTTTAAACTTTTTTTTTTTACATTTTCTTGATGTTGTATGAATAAAAGTGGCCACAAATTAGAATTTCAATTAAAATGACATTTTAATAAAAATGAATCTAATACAATGTTGTTCTTTCATATTTTTATGGGGTATGCATTTGTCTGTGCTCATGCGTAAAACTGTTAGTCACTGTTAGTTGTACATTTTGTCTTGAGAAAATTTCCAGCTCAAGTAGGTTGAAGAGATGTGTTTCAAGCATCAATTCCAAATGAAGCTGTACAGTTAGCAGTCAGAACCAGAGTTCTTGATACAATGAGTAGGAGTTAATGGGTGATTTTGAAAGGGACATATTATTAATGTGCAGGCAGATAGATCATCTATCCACTTCTGGCAAATGTCATATCAGGACACATAAGAACAGATGTAATTTTTCTTATTTGTCTTTCTTTTTATAAATTTTGCCTATAGAGGAAAATCACTACACAACAAAAATCTCTCCTGAATTTTATACCCTGTTTGCAGTTACTGATGGCCCCACCTGCATGTTCCTCTCTAAGTTTTATGTGCACTTGAGTCCAGGAACAAGATATAGGTTCCATTACCCAAGCCAGTTCAATGTACGAATGTCAGGTTTCATTTACACACTCTCTCTGTGCCTCATTCAGATCATTATTGTGGGATTCTGATTCCTGTGACCAAGTAGGGAGGGTGAACATCAGTTCTTCTGTAAACTCAAATGCAGGTGACGTTCTGCTGTGATCAGATTAAAGCACCTATGGACTGTATTTACTTTGATGTATTGAGGTTATCAATCTTGCCCAGTCTGATTGCATGTATGGAAGGAACTGAAGAGAAAGTCTAAGTAATTCCACAAAGCAGTGAGGCAGGATAACCTAGTATGTGACTTAGCATTTTTTTTTTTTTGACTAGCAGTTCCCAGGTTCTACTCCAATAACAGTTGTGTCCATGGGAAATAACTATTGCCATGGAAGCGTGATGTATAAGTTGTGAAAATTTTGCCATTGTTCCCAGTATCATTGTCTTACTGGCAAATTGATACATTTGCTTTGGCAAATTGGTCCATTTGTTGGTTAGAAATGTTTTGACCATGTGTGTTGTTTTAGATCTCTGTGAGAGAAGGATAGCAAGAACTTTCACAACTGCAACTTGGCTTTAGTGATCTTTGAATCAAGAAACCTAACCTTTTGTTACTAGTCTAAACAAATGCTACATATAAAATTCCCCCACCAAATATTCAAAATACTTATTTTATTGTTTGAAGAGGGGAAATATAAGAGTTCTCTTCATAAAAAAAGGAAAGGCCTACTTCTTGAAAAGAGATGTTATTCTTTTTTGTTTCTACTGACAGTAGTCTAACTAGCCCTTCTATGTAAAAAGATAGAAAATTGCTTGATACAATGCCTGCAATTTTACATAAAGAATTCCACTTACTGAATGAATCAGTGTTGTGTATTATGCGGAACAATGTGCAATCAAAAATACACAAAATAGGCTCTAATTTTTAAAAACAATATTATGTTTTATACTGTATAATAGAAGTCTACATCAAGTATTCTTAATTCTTAGTAAATTATTTCCTTGTTATTCTGATTGTAACATGATACTAGTAATTCTGTTAAGGTCAAAATAATGCTTGATATTTGTTAGAACTGAGTCATATCTATATCTATGACCAAGCCATTTTAATGCAGGGACTGATTTAATGCCGTATAAAGACTTCTTAATTAAAAAGCACCAAATAAAGCAGTCTACAAAATTACACAAGCAAAAAACAAAATAAGATCTCTTGTGATGAGAAATTAAGAAGTTAAGAGAAGAACTGGAAGTTATTCAAGAACATGCGTATCTTTTCTAAATTGAATTATCTAGTGTTTAAGTATGTTTCTGGAAGTCTACAGATAACAGATCTAGACCAAAGAAGGAACCTAAACAAGCAGGTCTGTTTTTTAATGTTCAGGTTTTTTGCTTGTTTTTATTTCAGCAAAAATTGAGATAAATGTCTCAGGCCTCAGATATTGAAACATTAAAACTTATGCATGAGTTCACAGATAATAAACTTGAAATTCTGTTTGGCTGGATTATGAAGTTAAATTGCAAAATACTACAATTATTATACAAGTTCCGTTATACAAATATTGCTTGGGAGGGCAAATTTGACTTTATCAATATCAGGTCTTAAATCACGCAGAGATGCAGAAGGCTGCATTCCTATCCTGCTGCAAAAGCTAGCATCTTTTTTTTTTTTTAATTGTGGTTACATTGCTCAACCAGTGGAGTACACATCCCTTCATGTGCTGGCTGTGGTTTATAAAGGCATCTGGAGTCACTAACTTCTTCAGAATTGGCTGTTCTTTTCATGGAAGAAGGCAGACTCTGAAATGTTCTTTTGCCCTGCCACACCCTGCGGAGTGGTTAAAATCAGAAAAAAAAAAAAAAAAAAAAAAAAAAAAGCTCGTCAAAGCAAAGCTATTCTATGAAATCACAAGAGGATGGGGCATACTTTATTGTTCTAGATACAGTCCGTTTTACACAGCTAGCCCCCATAGTGACACTTAAGCTAGATATTTTTACACATTTTTAAGGTGTATTTTAGAAATCTTGTATTCTGCTGACATTATTAATTATTCAAAAACCCTCTAAACTACAAAGCTGATGCTCAGGTTTGATTTACACTGGGCTGAAGGGCATTCAGGTAGAGCTTTTGATTTATTCTACTCAGTGCTGGTAGTAATGATTCAACCCATATTTTGTAATGCATATATTCTTGATATTGTACTCCAGGTAAGATTTGGGTCCTTCTTGGAACAGAATTGCTAACATTTCTTAACAATGTTAACTTTTTACTGAAAATCCCTGTTAATTTTCCCAGAAAATATACTCAGTATAATCATATCTTCTCCTCAATAGTAGCATTGTTTACTCTGAATTTGCTTCAATTAATTACTTAATTTTAAATAAGTCTGTAGTTCCATTGAGGTCAAAGTGAAGTACTTGTATATACGGGAAATAGTTATGTGTCAGTCTTGGCTTCTGAACATTTTTTTGAAGCATGTTGTTGTTCAATCCCTCAAACACTTTTCTAGATACTACTTGTCCTTTGTGGCTTTAGGTAAAATAGCGACCGTATTAGTTTCTGTTCTCCTTACTGTCATGAATGATGCTTTTCTATCCATATTTCTCCATGAAAAACAAGCTTACTGTGTTCTGTGGAACCTTACTTCTATCTGCAAACACTAAAAAAAGATTGAGGTTTTTTTAGAAAATATGTGTAGATTTGATATCTATAGAATAAAGTAGAGTTGGTATGTGTTTTGAAAAGATGGAAAAGATCTCAGACTGTACTGAATTTCCTGATTTTAATTATTGTGTAGCAGTTCTCAGAAATGATGGCAAGCATTTCAATGCTGCAAACAACTAAAAGACTTGCAAACTGTAAATCAGGATAGTTTCAAAATCGTCAATCAGGTTTGCAGGGCAGGTTGAACAAGAGTTGCTAAAGTAGCCATAACGTTCACTGGTTGTGGACACTACTCATTGGTACCCAGCTGGACAGCAGCTGGTTAGTGTGAATCATAACAAATCCTCTCTTGTTTGGTTTGTGGAAAAACCAGTTATCACAGTAGTGAGTTATTTTAAAAGCAGGAAAGAAAATGTTGAATTATCTTACTGATGTACTAGGGAATCAGCGAATTCCATTTAATAGGAAGGCACTTTACTCCAAATGAGAATGAATTAATACCCTGTGAAATAAATTGCCTGATGTACTTTGTTGTGCAACTCCAGAAAATCACATTTTGATTTTATTTGGAAGCTTCTTTTTCAGAAAATTCTGTCACTCACAAGTGTGACAGAAAAATGACTGAAATATAATGCCTTTTTCGATTTTGTGTTGGCTTAGTTTTTCCATTCCTTATCAGGAAGCAGGGAGTTCAGGTGCCTTTAAATTCTTGGTTTGAAAATCTATATAATCTATAGATTTTGGCACATTATTGATGGATATTGATAGAACTCAAGGACACATTCCAGCGTAGGAGATGGGAGCTTGCAGGATAGCGTTCCCATTAATGTAAGTGGGGCTTGCAGGTTGTACGATCATCGTGACAGTGGAGCGTTCCCAGACGTGTGCTAGAATCTTTGTCTGCTGCCAGTTGGCACTGCTGAGTGCTGGTGAGCATCCAGCCCTCTGGTATTTTCAGGCAGGCCCACGTGGAGAGGAGACTTAGATACAGAGAGGGGCTGCTTTCTGTTCAAATCCTCTCACTGCCTGCCATGCAGCGAGAGGTTTGTGCCGCAGGAGCCTGTTTGCCTGCCTGCGTGGGTACCACTGGCTGATGTAGAAACAGGATCCCATGGAGTAGGGCATCACCCATTACAGCAGGAGTGGCCAAATCTGACCCACAGCCACCTTATCTGGAAAGAGGTAAACAAAAATGGAGATTCAACAATCCGTGGCAGAATTCTCTTCTCTTGACTCTTAGTAAATTCATTTGGTTTCTGTCAAGTGCAGTAAATGTTACTACTCTGTTTTCTAACCTTCAAAGTAGCACTAGAACCAGATGTTTTCATTAAAATCTGCTCTAAGAAAATTCAGCTATCCTTTTTTACTTTTATCCTGTTTCCTGACGTTTATACTTAGCAGATTTTTTTAAAAGGTCTTTGTTTCACTTTTGGGCCCATATTTTAACATACCACAATATTTTTCTCTGATCAAACTCCACATTTCTCATTAGTGTCACCAGTCTCTACAGTTTTGAGTAACACATCCGTTTTGACAGATACTAAGCTATTTGTTATGTGTGCATTTATCTGCTAAGTCATCTCTGTATCTTCACTCTTAATCTCAGTATATGTTGATTGAATGTATCTGAAAACATATTGAAAGTACATATATATGGATTTTGAAAGTACCATGTAACCAGTATACATGACTAATATTTTACAGCAACTATGACTGGAAACTAATTTCTTTAAATATGGTAAACATCATTAGAAAATCTGATATCTGTCATAGCTAGCAGGGTTGGGGCTTTTTTTGAGCTTTTGTTTAGAAAATTAATGAGGCTAATTGATCTGATTATTCCTAGTTCATTTGACTTATTGCTACATTTTTCTATTACATTAGGACTAGAGATTAAAACAAGCAAGTATTACTTGTGCTACTATCTGAGGCCTCCTGCTTAGCTGCATGATCTTTGAAAGTTATCTAGTACGTGTTGTGGTATGAATTTTGTTTTGGCATGTTTGAGTAAGATCTGCATTAAAATCAATAGATTATGTTGTCAAATAAGTGGTGAGACTGAGAGAAGATTTTTTTTTCATGTCCTTTTTTTTTTTAAAGTAGTTTCAAAAGCTTACTCTATTCTGTAACTGATTTACATTTCTTTGATTTCAAAATGCTTTCACTTTGCAGTGCTGCAGGCCTGCTTGCAACTGATTGCTGACAGCAAAAGTGATATCCAACAGAAAGGTAAGAATATGTTCCATGATTTATAGCTAACTATTCCATGTATTAACTTTTTCAGCCAATTTTATCTAACTTCAGAGCAGCAACTGAGTTATGTCACTGAATTAAAAAAAAAAAAAAGCAACCAACTGGTCCCTGCATCTGGACAGGTCTTTCAAATATCCTCTCTTCACTGGGGAAATCCAGCTAGTGAGACTGGAAGGCGTTACTAGAAGTCACCTTTGTTAATTATTGGCAGGTGAAAAAAAGTAACTTTTCTTTCTGATTACCCCAAAATTATTGTTTCTTTTAGATGATTCAAGCATCGTCCCTTGGCTTCTGAGCTTTAAACGTGGAACAGCTCTGGAAGAACAGGGAAATAAAATTGTGATCAAAGAAACAGGATATTTTTTCATATATGGCCAGGTAAGAAAGCTCAATTCACTTCAGCATCTGACTTTTTAAAAGATGTCTCCATACAATAAGTTTGAAGTCTGCACTTCTTCATTCTCTAGGTTTTATATACCGATACAACATTTGCTATGGGACACCTAATACAGAGAAAGAAGGCCCACGTGTTTGGTGACGATCTCAGCTTGGTGACATTGTTTCGTTGCATCCAAAATATGCCACAGTCTTATCCGAATAATTCTTGCTATACTGCTGGTAAACATCTAAGTTTTCCTTTTCTTTGTTTTCAAATAAACTGTATCAAATAGAATCTGTAGTGTTGGGTGATTAAGTATTATGGCAGTTGTAACAAAAATGGACTGCATTCATGGATCTGGTTAATTGCAAAATTACAGAATACTTTCAAAAATTAAACTGTCGGCAGTTGGGGGGTATGCATTTAACTTAGGTGATCTGAACAATTCCCCTCTCTCCGTGACCGCATGACTCTAAAATGTGGTTAGTTACTTTGGTGCTTTCAGTCAGATGCCTGAAGCAGACAAAAGAAGTACATACTGTCCTTATTGAAGAACTCAGTTTAACTTAGGGTTTGAATTTCACATTTATTCTCAATAGAATATTTAGGAGCTATGTTCTGCTTTAAAACATCACATATGTATTTTAGCCACCCAATTTTTGCGTACCTTAATGTGGGATTTCCAAAAATATTTCTTATCTGTTTAATTCTCTACTCCTTATAATGGCTACTGCAGTTTTACTCTTTGATTAGATGAAAAATAGATAATTCCTATAAGGAGCTCTTTCTGAGTGCACAAATTAGAAACGCCAGAGGAAAGACCAATTAAATTATTTAATGCAAGTCCAGCGGGCTCAAAAATGTGTATATTCCTGCAGTAGCTTTTAAAGAATTATTGTCAAGGCCTATTAAACCTCATTTGGTAGCTCTTACTTGCCTGTCTTTCCCCCTTAATGGTGGATTTGAGGGTGTTCTCTTTTGTTATTTTCCAGCAATATCTGTGTGAATAAAAATGACCTTGTTTTAAAATGCCTTATAAAAACATGAGTGACATTGAATGATGGAGTTGACTGTAATGGCATTAAACAAATAGAATGGGGAAGGAAGCTATTTTTTTTCCAAATGAAAATAAATTGGCTACTTCCTCCTGGCAATTGAGACTGTCCAAACATTTTCTTTAACTTTATGCCCCTGCACCCACACATTGTGGCATCATAACCACCTTCAATTTCATCTATCCTTATTTCACCCTTGTATTACTCACCCCCTCCTTTCCTAACTAGGACCTCCACTCCAACCTGCCACTTCGTGGTTCCTACTTCCCAAATTCCCACCCTTCTTCTTTCACCCGGAAAACCAAACCTCACTGCAGTATCTCACGCTGTTGGGCATGTGTCGCAGCAGATGTTCAATGTGCTCTCAGCTCGGTGACTGCAACTTGAAGGCGAGGTGCTTTCGGTTATCACGTCAGCTGATGGGCGGCTGGCAGGAAGCAGACTTTTGTGCTCTGCAGTTGCAGTGGATCAGCTGATGTCTGGTAACTTCGTTTGGTTGGTGAAGCTCGTGAGACCTCCACTAGAAGTGTGGTAAAGGAGTGGTCTAGGACCAGCAATATCCAGTGCTGTCCTTTACTGTCATAACCATAACATGAGGAATCTGGGTACACCACTGTTATGAATTTTTGCAGTGTTTGCTTAAGTGAACTGTGACATGAGTTCGGAGTGGAAAGTAGGTCCTGCTCCACAGAGGATGTCAGCTTTGGGTGGGCTGCAATTTTTAGGATTGTAGCTAAAGCTAAAAAAGGACTCATCACAACTAACAAACTATGCTTATATTTGTAAGATGACATGCAATGACTTTTTGAATACCATTTATTAATAATATTAACTTAAAAATATTCCACATCTTTTGCCAGGCATTGCAAAATTAGAAGAAGGGGATGAACTTCAACTTACAATACCACGGAGAAGGGCCAAAATATCCTTGGATGGAGATGGTACTTTTTTTGGTGCAGTTAGACTCCTCTGAAGCCCTTCATTTCTATTATTATGCTTAATCCAGTTTTCTTCTTTTCCTATGCCTTTATCAGAAAAAATATTGAATTGTAATAAAGCTGCCAATTCAGTCTCTCCCCATCCACCACCAGCTTCTAAGAATTTTTCTTCCATTTAATAAGCAAACTCAAAACAGGAAACACACCAGACAAACTTGTGATATATAACCCTCATGTGTGAGATATAACCATCACATGATTACCAGAAAGCCAATTTATTTTAGACAGTGGGAGGCTCTAAATGACAAATGTAAAGCAATGGATTTCTGGCTTTGCAGCAATTTCTTGTCCATAAAGAAAATCAAAGGAGTTGACCATAAAGTATAGCATAAACAGGACCATTGACTATAAATTTATTCATAATTGAAAAGGAAAATTAAAACACAAGTACAACTTTGATTTGTTTTGTTTCATCAGTAAAATATTTGAAGTATAAATTGTGGGAAATAAGCATCAAACAGGAGATTCCTCACCACAAAATGGAGGTGTCAGGTGGGTTCTGGGGTTTTTTTTGGTTTGTTTGTTGGGGTTTTTTTTTTTGACGCCAAGATTTTGGGAAAGGAAAAACTCTAAATATACAGGATAATGAAAACAAACTCCTCAGGAATATACAGAATGTTAGCCACTGGCTTGCTTCTTCCCCGTGAACAAAAGGTGTATAAATTGCTAATATCTATTAGTATTTACTAATTAGAATTAATATTAGTGGAAAAAAAGGACATGTAAGATCCTTCAACAGCTCAATCTTCAAAGCATTGCTACTTATCAAGAAATATGTGTATACTTCTATGTGAGCAAGGCAGGGATAGAAAGAAATATGGTGAGATTAGACACAATACTATGGAATTGGATTTCTGGCTTCATAGTTTCTGCAGTCATATTTAGATGTGTATATATATATACAGTATATATATGTATATATATGAAAGTATGTACACACACATAAATAAGCCTTTGACATTTGGGCTTAGAATTTTATCTTCTTTTGAATAGTTTATCCAATGGAAATAATACTGCATACATATTTTTTTTCTATTTCTTTTGCTTTTTGCTATGATCCATTCTATGCAATATAGTAAAAAATAAAATCCAATAAACCTGGAACCAGCTATACAACTAACAGATTACATTTGTATACCTGAAATCTGGGCTCAATTCCTAGGTTAACTAGGCTTTTTCTGCAGTTTTCAATATATTGCTCAACTCTGTTTTACAAAAAAATGTCAGAAAGACCTGTAGAAAGACTAAACAGGTGTCTCTTTTATTTTGTTTGTCTGCTTTGTTCAGTAGATAAGATTTATGTATCTTTTACCCCATGAATCCATGTGTATTACATGGTCAAGGAAATAATAGCATAGTCATAATGTGGTAAAGTGTTCTAAGAGCTATTGTCATACAAATGTTGAATACTTATTCCACTGATCTTCAAAGAAGTGTTGAAGTGCTACTGGAATAGATAAAATAATAAAACCCACAATAATGAACTGTACTTAATTTGAAAATAATTTTTAGGGGTTGAGAATTGTGTCATATGAACTCATTCAGTAAAGGAAAGATGTTTTGTATAGTTCAGTCTCCTTGTCTGTTTTTATAAATTGTGCTGATTTGATTGAGTTATGACAATAGGTTGATAGACAATAAATAAAAGAGATCTGGAGCTAGGAATTACTGACTGTGGTAAACTAATGAAATAATTAATTCAACTTCTCTGGGCTTCAAGAAAACATTTTAGAAATAAATATATGTATATTGGATTACCACACTGGAATTTTTATGAGGCTTAACTTTGGTTTCAAAATGTCTGGAAGTCCTTCTTACACAAATGTATTTATTTATGTGTCCTGGAGCTGAAGCTTCTGCTGATGATGATTATCATTATTGTTATTATTATTAAACTTTGATGTGCTAAGTTTGCCAAAAATGTATTTAAAATCCTCTACAGAATCTCTCAGTTTAGCCAAAGGTCGTGTGAAGCTGCATATAGATAAAACAATTGTTATCACGCAGTGAGCTGTCTGTTATTCCTGACTTATGTTCACGAGTTGGCCAGAATCTCTAATCAGAAACTTGATGATTTTAGCATTGTCTGATTACAGAAAAAAATGTTGTTACTGTTGTTTTCCCAGAGACTTGACGGCTAAACTTTCAAATTTAACTTCTGGTATGTAAATTTCCCCAGTGGTTTCAGTAGGCTTATGTGTGCTTAGCTTAAACCAATCCTGAAGGTGCTTGACACCTTAGAAAGTGTGCCTTTGATATAAACCGACAATGCATAATATTTTAAACATACAGCACTTAGCAAAAATTCTGCGAAGCTAAATCAGTTGTCAGAACTGCTCCTTTTCTTCACCATGTGTCTTCCTTCTGCTGCTGGTGAATGTGGATGTCACAGAACTTTGGAAAGTGTTTGGGATGTGGTGTGTCTTGGAGGAAAACTTTTCTGAGCAAAAAGATTTTAAAAGTGTTCCCTTCCTTTAGTAGGATGAAACTGAACCTCATGTTTCTTCACAAAAAAACGTGAACCATGAGAACTCCTACATGAGTGCAGAGAGTGCAAGTCGACAGTTCAGATATTTCTACTGACAAAGCTGGCAGCTTTGTTGTTGCTGGGTTAGTTTTCTGCTGGCTTCATGAGAAAACTTGTCTTCTCAAAATTAATGTGCTTCTGCACAAATGTGAGTTTTAACAGATCAGCATTTTCTGACCAAAGTAGGAAGAAAAGAGTACCTCAATCTTGATGGTTCTGCTAACTGGTCATACATGAGGTAGCAAAGTGCATCATGTTTATGTTTCATTTAGTGGGAGTTATAGAAACTTTCTGCTTTTGATAAATGTTATTTAAATAAGTGTGATGGGTAATAAGTAGTCTCTAGTTGGTTCATACCACATTTTATATCCTTATCAACAACATCTAGCATTTAGGATAGGTTTCTGAAAATGCAACAAACTGCGCAAATACACTTCTTTTCATGTGGTGTTAAGCAGCATCATGGCAAATATAAGGGACTGGAATATTTTATTTCTAGGACATTTTCACAAAGTGTGAGCTCTTTCTTTTTTAATAATGTGCAGTTGGCATATATACAGCTGCTTTGAAACATGTAATCTGTATCTCAAAAATGAAAATATGTCTGTCACACATTTGACCAACATACAAAGTATACTCATTACATGGATCTCCTACCTTGAACTGTTTCTCAAATTCCTCAGCATTTGCCATTGTAAAACCTTAATTTTGGTTGTCCCATAGTTTTGCCATGCTTATACTGCTGGTGTTGAAATTTTCTGTATCTCTGGTTTATGTCTTATGTTGAATTGTCTTGAATAATGTCAGTCCTCAAAGTTTCTACTCTTCTAAAGATAAGGGTAGGGAAAATGTGATGTTTGGATTTTATTTTAATGATTTGGCTACCTTTTCTTTGGGAAGATCTAGAGAGCCTATGCTTTGAAAGAAGAAATGGGTGGAATGTGGTTTTTGCTTTGTTTAAATCAGGATTTTCTTTCTTTCTTTCTTTCTTTCTTTCTTTCTTTCTTTCTTTCTTTCTTTCTTTCTTTCTTTCTTTCTTTCTTTCTTTCTTTCTTTCTTTCTTTCTTTCTTTCTTTCTTTCTTTCTTTCTTTCTTTCTTTCTTTCTTTCTTTCTTTCTTTCTTTCTTTCTTTCTTTCTGTCTTTCTTTCTGTCTTTCTTTCTGTCTTTCTTTCTGTCTTTCTTTCTGTCTTTCTTTCTGTCTTTCTTTCTGTCTTTCTTTCTGTCTTTCTTTCTGTCTTTCTTTCTGTCTTTCTTTCTGTCTTTCTTTCTGTCTGTCTTTCTGTCTGTCTGTCTGTCTGTCTTTCTGTCTTTCTTCTTGTACACCCATACTTTGACAAGGTGAATGCTTTTGAAGAATATTTTATGTCTTCTCATGGTAAGCATATTCTGTCTCTATGGAATTTTCAAAAGGGAAAGGAAAATGTTCCCAGCAGTTTTGTCTCTTGGCTGAGTCCATGCATCTAAGATTGTTTTTCAAGGTCAGTCCAAACAGCAGTGAGAAGGACGTTGATGCAAACACAAGGAAGAGGGAAGCTAAATAATCTATGTAGAAAGGATCTCATGAAGTTTGCAGGTTACATAGAGCTTAAGGGTGATGAGGGGAAACAAACCAGATTTGGAGCTAGACGGCAGAAATTGGAGAGACCCTGACTAGGATTTGATTGCTTGTGAGGTAGGGAGAAATGCAAGGAAATGAAATGGACTGGCTGTGAAAAGGCTGGGAAAGAAGTGAGGTTAGGCAAAGACAGCAGCTTCATGAAAAAAAGGCCTGGGGAAAGCAAGTTAAACACAAGTCTGCAGTGAGCCCTGTCAGAGATGAAGGCTAACAGCATACTGCTCTCTATTAACAGGATTGTCATCAGTAGTTTAAGGGAAGGGGTTATTCCCCTTTTCTTGGCACCTTTCAGGGTATATTTTGGATACTGCAGCCAGGTTTGGACACACTACACCTCAAATACAAGAAGGACAGTGAGAAACTCAAGGGAGCCCATTTGTAATGCAAGTAGGTGGTCGGATCAGAGAACAACTGCCCTACGAGGAGGAACTGAGGGAAATGGATTTGTCTAGCCTGGAGAAGAGGCTTGAGAGGGTCCTTATAGCAGCCTTCTGATACCAGTTAAGAAGTTGTCAAGAAAAGAGAATCATACCCTTTGAGAGCTCCATGATGGTGTGGGAAGAGAGAATGGGCACAAATCAGACTGGGAATTTCATGTGTGATAGAAGAAAAAAAATATTACCATGGTGTCACAGTCTATTTGAATCTCTCAAATTTACAGGTCAACATACCCTGTAAATTAAACTTCATTTTATGAGCTCATTAGGAAAGAAAACAAACATGACAAATGAGGGTTCAATCCCTTTTGTACAAACTAGCCTAACATGTGAATTCACTAATTTATCACGTAAATCATGAGGGTTTTAACTCACAAGCTCTCTAATTCATCATTTGTAACCCATGCAGCCATGAGCAAAACAGTTACCTAGCTGGCAGGGAGAGCGCTCATACTTCCTCCTCTGCCACGGTTTGGGCATCCCCTGTATCACACTGAGAAGCATGAAATCCCCAGCAGTCCAGCTGCTGTCAGGTTTGCTTCATAAACTTTTTGGGTAAGCTGCTGCATGGACACCTTCCAGCTTGGAAGTTTGGTCTACACCATTTCCATGAGTCAGCAGATTATGAAGAAACTGCCAGACAAGCAACATGCAAGGATGATGGCTACAGGAGACAGCAAGCTGCAGGTGATATTAGCTGCATAATGACCTTTTCCCCTTTCTGGCCACTGTGTCCTGCCTATGTGTTGCCTTTGCTTTGACCTAACGGTACTGATCCCAGCATGCATCTGGCCTTGGCATGAGCTGTGTGTTTGCCAAAATCTGAGCAAAAATTCAATGAAGAGTCACACCATGGGGACAGTCAACCACTGAAGCAGGTTGCCTAGAGGGGCTGTGAAAAGTCTATTCCTACAGATTTCCAACACCTTAATGGATAAAGCCCTGAGAAGTGTGATCTGAATTCAGTGCTGAACCTGCTTCGAGCAGGCTGGAGTACAGGTCTCCCAAACGATCCCTTTCCCCTGACTGATTCTATGGCAAGAAACGAGGAGATGTGGGGGGCAGAGAAGGGGCACAGAAAGGTCTGAGACTGGTGGGGCAGGAAGGGTGTCCCTTTCCTGAGTGCAAATGAAACATGGATTCCTCAATATGTTCTTCAGCAAACATTTAAGTAAAGTAACGCACAAGGCAGGTTTCAGTTAAGCACAGTAAGCTGCTAGCACTCATCACGTACTGCATGACCTAAAGCTCAGGAGTGTAAATTGAATCAAACCATGTGGCCAAGTAATAATCTTCATTCACTCACTTGCAATTTTTTTTCCCCCACCCCCTTCAGTCAATGGTTAGGAGACATTTCATCCTGTGGAAAATGGGATAACGTTGGAAAGTGTTTTAAGCTGGGGCCCAGACTAATTTTCAGAAATATCGGAAGGAAGTAGTAAAGGAAACAGAACACGCAAGAAGAGAAATTATGATGTCCTATTTAAATCAAAATTGTATTCTCTCTCTGTCTTTGGGAACATGCTGAAAAGCCATGTTTACTTTCTGCAGATTTTAATATTTTTTTTCTTTCTTTGAATCTGAGGTTGTTTCAATCTTGACTTAAAATAATTTCTCCCAAAACTTCTTTTAATAAACTTAAGTTCTTCAGATCCTATCTCTAATCCTGATGAATGTTAGTTATTCCAATGGCTGCAGGAAATCTTGTATCTAAATGTGCAGGTGAGTTCCCCTTCCAGGCTGAGCTCAGGATCAGTCTGCTTGGACTAGGAAAGAGTCTTGATGAGCTCCTTTGAACCTGGAGACTGCCACTTTCAGTTTCCCTGGCTTAGTACCCAACAGCCTTTTCGGTAGTCTAAACTGAGTTCCCTCCAGACATCACTTTCAGTTTGGTAATAGTTCCTTCAGTCTGAACTATTTTAAACAGAACATGCTGAGCGCCACAAACTGGTGTTTTTGGCGAAGCTCTGTTTTGTCTGAAAATTTCCAAGCTGCCCTAGTCTTTACCGCATTGTTCCTTAAACTGGATTTTTCACAGGTGGTCACTGATTGAATGTTCCTCATTTTCTGGCTGACTGACAGATGTCCTTGTGTTCTCATTTGCGGAAGTGTTGAAACTCACAGCTGAAACTGAAATTAGCAGGAGCTGTGCTTTGAATATATGGAGGGCCGTATAATTCTGCTTAGAAATACTACAGTGACAAATATTCTGGAAAAGCCCTGGGGGAAATAAATTCTGATCTAGAGGTGAACTTAGGAGTGTCCAGTCAGCCAAGAGCTATGCTTTGGAAAAAATGAGACAAAAACTTCTTAAATCATTGCTTGGGTGCTGGACATGGTATGCATTCGGTGTGATAGGGATCTGAATGGGAAGGGCAATGTGAAGTTACATGAAGTAGCTTTTTTTACGGATGCAAGGAAGTAGAACTGAGATTACAAAGATAATTTAGGCCCGTCATCTTCACTGTGAGCATTTAACTTAGTACTGGAAGGTCTGGTGGGGGTTGGAGACAGAGGACCTCCAGGGGCCTGTTCCTCTTTCCTGTGCTAAAAGAGAAGTTCCACTCCGCACAAACCTCATAGTAACTACTACATGTAGCTGTGGAAGGGGTAGTGACAGTTCTACCTGTACTTAGACAGTGTTTGCCTCCCAATTAAGGGAACTAGACACCAACCACTTCATAGTTCCTGACACCACTGGAGACCAAACCTAGCACTTTTAAAGCAGGAAGAGCAAGGGGAAAGTTTGCCAGAGGACAGCAATTAAGCAGTGTCTGGTGGCAGACTGCTAGCTCAGGGTTTCTTACCTAGCTTTTTTTGTCCTCTGAATGAGAAGGTCAGAAGGATGACAGAGATTTGAAAAGGTATATAACTCTATTTCACAATAATCCCTTTATTTTATTTTTTTCCTCATTGAGATTTTCCACCTCCCTCCACCCCAAGAAGGGGACAGCAAGACCCAAGTGAGTGGGTGGGGTGAAGTGGCATGTCAGGTGCTGTGGCAGGTGGAAGAGGTAGCTGAGAGTGGGGAGGGGGCTGTAAAGCTGAGGCAACAACAGCACAACTGCCATGCTGGTGCTGCAGCCTGTCCTCCCTTGCTGTCTCAATTGCTCCATGCAACCTTTCGGTCTTGTGCTAGTCTGGCATTTAATCACAGCTGGCAATTTTTTTGAGAGCAAGTTCATGATGGATCATACTTATGTGTCTATTCAATTATCAGTTGCAATTACCAGCCAAAATTACCAGTTCCAGAGATGAACCTGTATAAGAATACTGACGATGCTCTGTTGAGAAGTGTGAGTCAGGGCTGATGCAAACAAGCTGAGGAGGCTGATGAGAAATGAGGTTGAGTCCAGCGTTCTTCATCTGTAAAATGATGATGGTACACTTTCCTACCTGTTAGACTGACAGAAACATATCCTCCACCATCAGTGGAAGCAGTGAGCAGTGGAAACAGGAGAAGCACATAACCTGATACTTTTTCCATCACTTATTTCCTTTCTTTCTTTACTTGTTCTATGCAGAGACCCTCTTCCCAGCTTTCCTTGGCCTTGTTCTTTCTTACATTCATCACCAGTATACTCAGAACATGCAAAAAGAAAAAAAAAAAAAAAAACCAAAACCCAAACCAAACCCCAAACCACTAGAACAACTAGGAGTTTTTAAAGCAGAAAAGTAGCTAATTTGGATAGCCTGCCTTGTTAATTTTTGGCAGATAACTTCACACAACCATCATCATCATCATTGTTTTTTGGGAGCTGGAGTCTCGCATGGCCTGTGTCTTGGGGCTCCTCACCTCCCTCAGCACAAAACAAGCTGGTGGTAACAAGCCTCTCCCTTTCAAACTGAATGTCTCACTTCTGACCCTGCAAGTGAAAAAGAAAAAAAAAAAAAAAAAAAAGTAAAGAGAAAAAGAAGGAAAAAGCTTCTGGAGCACCAATTCAAATGAAGTAATCTTTTTTGCCTGTGAATTAACAGTGAGCCAAAGCTGTCTTTAATGTATTGCATTTGATTTTGAGAAAACCAAAACAAAACAAAATAAAAAAATGAAACCACAAGAAAACTGCTTCCTTGAACTTCCTCTGGTTTGTGTAAGTGAAGAGAAACATTTCTGTTTTATTTCTCAACATGCAATGTTTAATTGAGAGAAAGAGTTTAAAAGTGAGCACAGCTGACATACAAAGTCTGGACAAACCTAGTAATCTTGAACAGCACAGAACTGGGTCTTCCATCCTAGGTCCAATGTCAGAAAAACTGTGGGTTTTAACTGTTTAAGAATTTTGGACGCTATTCTAGTATGGATCAGGCCCACTTTATCGTTAACTCTCACTTCCCTGAATCTACACGCTCCCGTTGTATATATTTGACACGAAGTTCTCCCTGGTATGAGAAATTATGGTTTATACATTTATTCATCCATACATTCCTAGCATGAATGGATCCTTCTGCAAATTCTGAGCAGCTGAATGCTTTGTTTTGTTTTTCTTGTTAACCAGGTTGAAAAATTAGTGTGGAAAGAAAAATACTTTTTCTGTCATTTAGAAGCCAATGCTTTGAGATGTTTTCAATCAATCTGTTTTCCTCACCTTGAATTAATATCATAGTGGTAGAAGGAAAAACAGTACTTGTTTTGCCATAAGTATCTTACCTTTTTGAAGACATTACTTGTGTTCCTGTAGCTATTCTCACATTGTCACCGGTTTCTAATACAAATTTCATATTAGCTGCAAACAGGAACAATGCAAATCCCACCCCTTCAATACTACTTCAAATTCACAGCTTCTAGAGCTGATGTGTTGTTTTAGTCTCCTCAAATATTTGCTTCTTGGGAGATGGTGACTGCTTATATACATTCATTAGTTCTCTCCACAAAGGAATTGTACTAAAACATCCCTTGGGATGTGCAAGCTGCTGGTCCATGAAGAAGAGCTAAGCAGAATGGCAACATTACACACCATTGCAGCTAACCACTGCCTTATTGCTCCATTTTCTTACCCTGCTGCTGATGAATGTAGCAGATCACACTGGCTTTCTTTAAACCAGGACGAGGTTCTTCTGACTTAATGAAGACATCTGCAATGAGGATGCCTCCACGTTTTGAGGAAGTCATCTTGAATTCCACTGTATTCCATGGGGAGAAAAAACAGGCACTTCTGCATCAGTTTGTTTCTTCCTAAAGCAAATGGTCCATAAATTGGGTGAATCATACTGCAAATTACCTTTTATTTTTCTCTGTGACTATAAGGCTCTCAAGTTACCACCTCACACAGTGTAGCTACACAAATTTAGTTCCTAATCTCACTCTTGATTACTGCAGCAACCTGGGATCACAAAAGGGAGCATGCTATTTCATTACAGTTTCCAATACAGGAGGGGAACAGGACTATGAAAGTTTTACTTGTTGCACCAAGAAGGTGAAGGCTAAGAAAGGAAAAAGAAAGACTATTGTGTTATATACAATGTCAGACTCACATATAGTAAAAATATTATGCTCAAGTACGAAGGTAGAAGTGTGACTTAATTGGAATTAATGGGTTAAATCACACTACTGACTTGGAGATTAAATGAGTTGAGACAAGCTTTGCAGGGAGGAAAAGCAGCAAGTCTACAAAATGAGCAACAATGGCGTATAAAAACAAATGGCAGAGGATAGTCTTTATAGCATTATGTGTAACTTGGCATTAAGTCAAATATTTAAAGGTGATCTCTTTTTCCCCATTATGTAAGACTTCTTCAGAAGAGGTTTACCGGACAATGAACTGGGTAAAAAAAAGTAGCCAAAGAAATTTTGAGTGGAAGTGGAATATACTGAATTGGAACATATCAATAGTCCTGTTAAGAATGTAAATCTATTCATAGATGGTTTTTAATCCAGCTTGTAGTTAGGGAACAGAAAGCTGGAGAGAATTCCAAAATTTATATATTTTTTATACACACACACACACGTATATACACATATATAGTGACATTTAAAGTATAAGTGGAAAAACATGTAAATTCTGTTTTAAACACCATCAAAGACTTTACATGTATTTTTTAAGAGGGTGATGAGGCTTGTGGACACCTAAGGCCTATACAGGAAGAGCAGTACGGTTTTACTGAGTGCCTCCTGTCTTACAGCATCCCCCTGTTTTACCTCTGGTCTCAGAACCCAATTTAAGCAACCGGTTTGTGAAATCTTTCCTCCTGAGGGCCTCTGGGTGTAGCTTTCAGGTCTCTCCTTGTGCCTTCACTTACAGGGACACCTCCTCTGATGTGTCCTGTTCTGCTTCTCTCCAAGGAAAAGATGATGGTCTTTATGATAACACACAAATCATGCTATTTGTATGCTATCGTTTGGAACAAACTACACTAGTTCAAGATCATAGTCCATGCTTTAGGCAAATTATTTCAAGTTCTGTCTGTTTTCCTGTTTTCCCCCTTTTGCAATATCTTATCAACTAAAAAATACAACTGAAGATGCAGACTGTCACTTTTGTATCTTACTTCCAAAAATGAACACCCATTGCCCAAGTCACCTACCTTGTCTTCTAGGCTAATAGTAGCACTCTGTCGCAATCCTTCGTGTGGCTGGAGCTCTCAGAACGGGGCACACTGTTACCACCTTATCCATTATAAAGTTCACGTTAATAAGGAGGCCTCACTTCCAGCCAGGGCTTCTGCTTCTCTGTACATACACCTGAGGAGAAACCTTTTGCCTCTCTCAGCTCTACAGTCGAAGAAATGCAGCGAATGGGTGGAGGAAAAGAGACAGTGTCATTCTCATATTGCACTGAGTGAAATGCATCAGAAAAAAAGGGCACAGCTTATCTAGGACAGTACATGGCAGAGCCTTAAACTTGTAGCCTCAGTGAAGAATACTTCTTTCTTACTATCCGCCTTGTTTAATGAGAATAATATCATAATGACTTAAATATGTTTTTTATATATATAATCTGAAGTACTGACACATTAACATCATTTTCCATAGTCTTTCAAGAGGGTTTCTGAAATGCTGTTACACTTATGCCAGATAAATTAATAAAGAATGGCTAGAATTAGGTACAGGTGCACGTAATACAAAGAGCTGAAAGGAGATCTGTTTAAAGGAAAGATGAACAAAACTATACAAGATTAGATCAGGTAAGAATTTGATTTCCATAGCTGGTTTTGCTTGTGTAAAGTTATATAATTGTTTTCAGGCCTGAATCTTACAATTCACATCTGAATGCACACACTCAACAATGACTGTCGAAGCACCATTCTTCAGATGTTAATTTAGATGGAGAAAGACTATATGTGCATTGACTTTGAAATGGACTATGTGCAGTTACTGTGCTCATGAGCCTTTTGCAGGTTGTTTGCACCTTCTGTACTAGGCTGTTTTGAGTGGCTACTGAACTGCAGGACTGGACACCAAAGATGCTAAGGCTGGATATGGCTGGCCTGGAAGAACCTCACAGCTGGCTGCCCAACCTTTGCTGGTGCTACAGAGACCATCTCTCATCACTAACACAAAATAACATCTTTGTTGTTTTGGTGGGTTTGTTTTGGTTGTTTTTTTTTGGTTGGTTGGTTGGTTGGTTTGGTTTGTTGTTGAGATAGTCTGACAGCCAGGTGAGCACGAAGTGACTTGGATTGTAAAATCAGCAGGGAGGGGGAGATTTCTCTAGTGGTTGATGCAATTATCTGGGTGTGATGCTCAATATAAATGGTGTGCCTTCACGTCTGTATTTTGTGCCCAGCAATATTTAAAAATCAGATAGTGTCCACTGTACTTTGCTAAACATAATTGTATTTTCTAGTCTAGGTCATGCCATATATGACAAGAGGCTAAAAGCCTCCCTCTATCTCTGTGTCTTTGTTTCAGGCTGCAGAAAGGTAACTGATTAATAAAATTCATTACATATTTTTGACCCAAGCACAGTTCTAGAAGGCTATTAAAGCCAGACATTGAATCCTTCCCTTGTATCTCACTGATTTCTACAGTTCACTCATCTGAAGGTGCTCCATAGTATCTGTTGTCTCTGATTATGCTGTAACAGACCATCCTATGAGATAAAAATTTCAAGAGACACTATAATATTCAGTCCTACAGACAGTTCCTGAATTTAAAGCATAGACATCAATTACACTGAAAGTAGAATACTCCTTCCCTAAAACAAATTTCCAAAACACCACAGCTCTATGGGTTGTTTTCCCAATAAAAAATACTCAGATGTCACTGGGCAAAAAACCTGCTCAATTCAGGTACTTCAGATAAAGTCAGGATCAAAGTAATTCACTGGTTTATTAAAATCCCATAATTAACTAGCCATCTTTTTTTTTTTTTTTTTTTCCCCTTTTTTTCTGGATCAATATCAACAATCCAACAGACATCCCACAGTAGCAGGCACTTACAAAATGTTAATTCATACCTTCAAATTTTTAAATACGATTTATAACTCCATGAAGTTCTACCCCCCCTCTCAGTGCCAGTCCCCACAACCATAGGGGCCCCAAGCTCACCCCAAACCCCAGGAGCGGCTCGCCCTTGCACACACCCCTTCGGTGGGGCAGGTGGGTGCCCCCGTGTTGTGTTGGTACCTGTGCCACACCCTGCCCCTGCTGACCCATGCATGAGTGGGAAAGCTGCTCGTGAGGCCCCTCACACCCCCGTGGGATGGCTGACCGGTTACTCCTCTCTAGCTCTGTCCTCCTGTTTCCCACTCCCCACACAAATGTTCATGATTCTTGTATACTGCTTTGCAAGCTGACTGCTGCTGTGTTGAAAATCTCTGGAAGTTGGTGGTTGCTTTTTGGTATGGCTGATGATTGTTTTCCTCTTTAGCACAATTGGACAGACTTGCATGCTGTCCTCATTCCTGTCCCCTGCCCCCAGCTGACATCCACTCTCCTGCTGTGTTAGCTGTTTTGTGAACATGGGAAGCATGCAAGCACTCAACTACTCCTACAGTAGTGTACATATGAAAATTAACTTATTTGAGTCTCTCAATTCCTTTTAAAATCCAAACCAGCTCCACAGGTACAATAGGTTCTCTCTTCCTCTTTCTCCATTTTTGTCTTTATTAATTTTTATTAATTTATTTTTTTTCTCTTTCTGGGCACAGTCACAAATCCCAGTCATGTCAGACATGCATGAATAGTTACATTATTGGTTTACCTTGGCTTTGCAGACAAACAAGGCCTTTTCTTCTGCTTAGCAAGAAAGGTACAGGTCCCAGGTACAGCTTGGGATTATCCCCAGCAGTGTCAGTGGTGAGTTCTACCTCCATGCCTGTCTACTTGCTCCTGCCATAGAAGCTAACACCCTGTCCCTCAATCCTGTTACAAAATCCTTTCACCTGTCAAATTAAAACTCCAGCTGCATCCCACTCAGTTGAACTGTCATGCATTTATTCAACCCACAGACTCATCTCTAATTTCAACTTCTCACTCACCTTGTTGCAAAAAACCACCCTGGGAGCAGGCTCGGATCAGTGCCTCTGCACAGGCAGTTAGGAACTGCATCTGCATGCCCTCTGAACTGTCTCTGCTACCCCAAAACCCACTTTTTGCGAACTCCTGGGTAAAGAGCTCCACAAACATCATGAAAACCAAGTATGAGACCAAGGTACAGAAAGCCCCCAAATGCATGATTCAGAAAAAAACCAAGTAATTTCAGTCCCAGTACATGATTCATCATAACTCCACACAACCATTTAGGCAGCCTAAACAGTAGCAGAGTCTGTAGGCTTCCAACTCTTCATGGGTAAAGCTCCTGCATATCAAACATTCTGCCAGTGCACATACCTCAAGGCAGCTAAATGGCATATCTCAGTACTTATCTCAAGCTGAAATCTGTCTGACATTCACAAACTAGTCACCCCTATTGATGAAAGCCCAGAGCATGACACAGTTTCATTCCAAAATCTGGCCACAAGAGGAGGAAGTGGTGGCTTGACCTTATTATATAAAATAGCTTGGTGGTTAGTGCACTTGTTGAAGAAATAGGGCACCTGGAATTTAGTGCTCTCCTGAGCCTGGGATGCAAATCCACTGTGTACCTCAGGTATCCTCTCTAGTCACTCCTGCTTTGCAGGGAAAGAGCAAGACAGTCCCTCACAGCTGAAGGGAGGATTTAGTGGTGGATGTCAGGATGGAGGTTGGGATGGTGAAACTCAGTCTTACATGAATAGCTAAGTCAATGGTTTAGACAAGTGCCAAAGTCCTGTTTGATAGTTCCCAGTTCTATGGTAATGCCTATGGGCAAGCTCAATGTTTAGTGCTGACTGCTGTAAACCCCACTGCACTGTGCCTACCTGTGTCTTACTGCTTTGTTGTGGTGATGCTGAGCCTCTCTCAGGTGCAGGTGGTGAGGTCTTAAGTTACGTTCAGTACAGTTTGCGTTATCTTTCAACACTAGAATCAAAACATTTCCTACAATTTACTCATTCAACCAAAATAAAATTCAAGGAGATGTTTATTTCAAGGAAATTCACTGACCTCCCAATGTCCAAATGCTTGAACTGGTATAACTACCACTGGCTAACAGCTAAACTGAAGAGAAGAAACAAAGAGAGCATGTTTCTCATACAAAGAATGTAAGCAGCTCATATCTGGTAGTCCAAACATATTTCTTTATTGTTGGGAATCATAATTTCTTAACTAAGTTGCACTTGTGATGGATTTTGTTTCTTTCAAAAACTGATCTCATTGTCTTTGGATAGTAAAACATCAGAGAAATAATATTTCCCAGCAAAATCTGTTTTGTGTAAATTCCAGAAATCCTTTTCACTGTAACTGTATTTTCATTGTTTTGTTTAGCATAGGTACTCACACATTCATACTCAGACAAAGAATCATAGAATCATTTAGGTTGGAAAAGACCTTTAAGATCATCGTGTCAAACCATAAACATAACACTGCCAACTCCACCACTAAACCATGGGCCCAAGTGCCACATCTACACGTCTTTTAAATACCACCAGGGATGGTGACTCAACCACTTCCCTGGGCAGCCTGTTCCATAGCTTGACAACCATTTTGGTGAAGAAATATTTCCTAATATTCAATCTACACCTCCACTAGTGCAACTTGATGTCATTTCCTCTTGTCCTATCACTTGTTACTTGGGAGAAGAGACTGACACCGACCTTGCTACAGCCTCCCTCAGGTAGTTGTAGAGATCGATAAGGTGTCCCCTCAGCCTCCTTTTCTCCAGGCTAAACAGCCCCAGTTCCCTCAGCTGCTCCTCACAGAACTTATTCTCTAGACACTTCACCAGCTTCGTTGCCCTTCTCTGGACACGCTCCAGCACCTCAGTGTCTTTCTTGTAGTGAGCGGCCCAAAACTGAACACGATATTTGAGATGTGGCCTCACCAGTGCCGAGTACAGGGGTACAATCACTTCCCTAGTCCTGCTGGCCACACTATTGCTGATACAAGCCAGGCTGCTCGGCCACCTGGGCACACTGCTGGCTCATATTCAGCCGGCTGTCGACCAACACCCCCAGGTCCTCTTCTGCTGAGCAGCTTTCCAGCCACTCTTCCCCAAATCTGTAGCATTGCATGAGGTTGTTGTGACCCAAGCGCAGGACCCAGCACTGAGTCTTACATACACACACTTGCAGACACCCACATGCCAGCAATCTAGAAATCACATATATAAACACTCTCACTCACAGACACTGATACTCACACTCACACACACACCAGAGACATACACTAACATCCTAACACTCTCACACACTCAAAAAAACACACATACAAAAACATGCTGTCTCACATGCAAAACCATTCAGTAATACAAACACACATTAATAGACAATCTCACACACATGCTAAAAAATATTCTCATGCACAAATACTCACTCACACATGTGCACTGGTCACTTACAAAATCACTCCCACCTGCACACATTCTCAATCACACGCACGTACTTCCTCAGGCACGCTCACATGAACTCACACTCAGAAACAGTCACACTTTTACACTGTCATGCTCTCAGAGTCACACTTACTCAAACTCACTTCCGCAGTCTCACACACTACTGCACACACAATCACACTTGCACACTCTCACGCCCACTCTCACAGCATCGCCAGGTCTCATGCTCAGCTCACACATTCACACAAGTTAACGCCCACGCTCACACTGACGCAGTCACACACTCACATTCCCTCACTCGCACATACATAATCTCAGGAATAGTCACAGGCTGACCAGCTGCAGCTCAGGCGCTGGCAGCTCAGGCCCAGGCCTCCCTCCCGCCTGACCCTGGAGCCCAGCCTGGTGTGCTCGGGACCCTCGGGTCTCTGCCCCGCGCTGAGGGATGGAGCTCCTGTTTTCCCCTTCGGAGGTCCAAACAGAAGCGAAGCTGAGGCTGTATCCCACGGGCACACATGCAGACACACGTGACACTGACACAGCCAGCTACACAGACTGCCACAGACAAGGCGTTGCCTTCAACTGCACCTGCTTATAGAACTCCCATCAAACATAAGTAAAGACAGCCCTGTCCCTTTCCTCATTTTCAGCTGGTTGGTTAAGAAAGGGTGTAATAAGATACAGTTTATATTTTCTGTTTAATAAGATATTTCATAGCCCTTTATCTATTCCCCCTTTCATTCTTCACCCATTCCCTTCCCTGTACTTTCCCTCACCAGGTCCATAGTACCACCACTCCCCATCCAAATGATGGGGCCAGCTCTGCTGTAAAATTCAACGGAAGCATGGGAGTTGCTGGTAAGAGCTTCAGTCTCTTGCACAATATTACCTGTCTTTCTCTCTTTTACTGCCTCTCTGCTTTCATCTATAGCTGGGACTTCTCTTTTCAAGGTCGCATATCACCCAGTGCTGGTTGTCTGCAACAATAAATCTCAGAAAAGAATCCTCACTGAGACAAATAAGAGGCTAATTTAAAAAAAAAAAAAAAAAAAAAAAAAAAAAACAAAAAAAAACCAAACAAAAAAGCCAAACAAACAAAAGCCACATTATTTTCTTCTCTCTTTTCCCATCTTTCCTTTCCTTTCTCTGCACCTGGGGAAGAGCCATATCCACTGCAGTTGCTCTTACATCCAGACTGAGAGAAACATTTTGAGAGCATGATACAAAGTAACTTTGGGCTCCAACCATATCCTTCCCATATGCATGAGAACACCTCTCCCAATATTTAGTACACAATGCTAAAGCTGAGCCAAACCCAGCTGCATTTAGCAGATGCAATCTGCTCCAGCTGACAGATTAAATCAACAAAGGCATTCTGACCTCAGCAGCAGGGAAAACCTCTTCCACATGATGTCCTTCGCTGTCTGTGAGAGGCAGAGCTCTCCCTTGAAAAAGGGAGAGGAGAGAGGCAGTGCAGCAGGGCCCCTTCATATATATGGCCTACAGGCACACCTGTGATGAAATAGAGAAAAGTTTTCATTCCATGCTGTGACAGGCGGCTCCACAGGGGAACTGCAGTGAATGGAAGGGGGATGTATGATGACATAGGATCGTCACACAAGTTGAGATAATCATGGCTGCAGAGGGGCTAGAGGGAGCTTTTGCCTGTAACCTGGCTGCTTGTAAAGTGAACAAATATTCAAGATGTATCTGTGCCACAGCCCCACGATCTGCATGTTCTCAGCAAGATCCTGATGTAGAGCCTTGGTGGGAACATGTGGGAAGTCGTGAGTCTTCACTTCCTTTGAGAGCTGCCAGGTACTACCCAGAAGGTCATACTGGCCTCTCTGCAGCTGCTGCTTGTGAAGAAGTGTCTCACAACATGTCATGAACACTTTTTTCCTCTGTCTTTGCTTACAGCTGTTACCCTGAGGAGTACTTTTCCAGCTGCTGGGCTGGAGGCTGTGTTTTATCCTTGGGAGCATCCCAAGGATACATTGTCAATGTCTGTTTACCAGAAGAGATAAACATGTATTTTTAAATGTTTTACTCATGTGCTATTCAGTGGAATACTTTCTCTGAAGGCCTTCAAGGAGATCGTGGTCTGCCGTCACCTGGCACGAGTAAGTCTAAACCAGTTGTTCACTTTGTGAGCAGCCAGGTCACAGTCAAAAGCTCACTCTATCCCCTCTGCAGCTGCTGCTTTGCAGACCAACATTTGATGATTACTTGCATTGCACAGTGAGTTTAATGCGTTATTTGTGTTAAAACTTTCAGCCCAGAAGGATACCCAGGTGCCTTTGCAGTTTTGGGCATCTCAGCCTACACCTGTGTCCCCTGCTCATTTTCCATGCACTACCATACACTTAAGAAGAAGGTCACAACACATCAGGGGAATGTTTCTCCTCTAGACATGATTACAGCCATGGCTGTAGGCTGTGTGTCTTCATCTTGTAAGCTGGATGACATTCTATAGCTTCAGGGGGAACACAGAGCTAAGGCATTCAGCTTTGGTTGTCTTTTGTGGTTTTTATGACTTTATAATACTGTATTGCGTACTCCTGAGGAATCCAGGGTCACCAGCAAGCACTCCTTGCCCAAAGCCCAAGGGCACAGCTGGATGTAGTGATCCTTCAGCCTCTCAAACATGCTGTGAAACTGTCAGCAGTGCAGAACACACAAATATGTGGGACTGTCTCATCTCCTACAGGTGCTGGTGGTGAGAATCCTCCACAGGCTGCAAACTGTGAATGGCTGCTAACATACAGTGCAGCTGTGGCACTGGCCATGCTGGCATCCATAGTCCTTCTGGCAGCTTTGTGTTACCTGCTTAAATCACTACTGAAGAGCAGGGAACAGTGAGTTGGTTTCCCCAGCATTCCTGGTTGGATGGCTGCTCTGCGCAGTGAAGCATTTCCAGTGGCATCATCCTGGAGTGCAGTTTGCTGATGGCAGCAGTACTCTATTAGCATTTCATAGAATCAGAATCACAGAGTCATGGAATGGTTTGGGTTGGAAGGGACCTTTAAAGATCATCTAGAGAAAAACCCCTGCCATGGACAGGGACATCTCTCACTAGATCATGTTGCTCAAAGCCTCATCCAACCTGACCTTGAACAATTCCAGGGAGGGGGCATCCACAACTTCTCAGGATAATCTGTTCCAGTGTCTCACCCCCCTCATCGTAACAGATGTCCTCCTTCTGTCCAATCTAAATCTACCCTCTTTCAGTTTAAAACCATTGCTCCTTGTCCTGTCACTACAGGCCTTGGTCTCTCTCCATCTTGCATATAAGCCCTCTTTATATATTGAAAGGCCACAATAAAGTCTTCCTGGAGACTTCTGCATGCACAGAGCTGCCCATTATATCCCCTTACTCCTCTGTTTCCCCACTCTTGTTCCTCCCCAGATTACCTAATTCCTCCCTTGTTGTGCCTTGGGTTTCTCCCCTAACCATCCCAGAATAAATCCTGTGCAGTCCTCAACTCCTTTTCCCCTGTATGCCATAATGTGTCCCAAACCTAAGCAGCAACCCCCCTTAGTCGGAAAGGTGATGTAGAGCTCATGCCAGGACACTGGGGCTGATGGCTCTGCTGGGACAGCCATGAGTGGGGCCCAGACAGGGTGATGCTCCTGGGGGGTTCTTGGTTTGGGAACCTGCCTGCCTTTGTATGCCCCTGTGCTCTTCTAGGCTCATGCAGATGGGCTTTTGATGAGCTGATGGCTCATGTGATGAGCCTGGGTGTAGCCAGTTGTGGTATTATTTGGGTTTGTCTTTCTGCCATCATCTCTATGAGCTCATCTGTGGGTGTGCATATGCATGAGGAGGAAGGAGCGTCGGAGACAGAGCGTTAGGAACTGACCGCAACTCCCCTTTCCCCATTGCCCTGTGTCGCTTGTGGGGAGGAGGTAGAGGAGTTGGGAGAGTTGGATGCAGGGTGAACTCTGACAGCTTGTTGGACCAGGGGATCCTGCCGGCTACTCCTGCTCAATACCAGCAATCCCACGACCTGCCTGGCTTTGCCTTTGTCTAAAAGGGCAGCAACAAGAAGTTACCATGGGAAAATCAGTTCTGCTTGACATTGGAAGTGGTGAACAGAGTGGCTTCTTGTAAGAAAATCTATTAAGAGCTCAAATGACCAAAATGGGATAACCTGTTCTATGGAAGAGGTCTGCCAGCTGTGAAGCCCTGGGTTGGCCTAGGATGGTTCTGCTTGCCAGGGCCACCCACTGTGCACAGCAGGAGATGTCTGTGGGGTTGGTGTCTTGTGCTGCCACCGTGTCCTCACGGGGCAGGTTAGTGCCTCTGCCTGCACGCCTGGACACCACACACTCTCTTCCCTGCTCTGCAGCTCCCTGCAGATGCTGACTGTTCCAAACCGCAGCCTAGCACTGTCTCCTGAAGCACCTTGTTCCTCATCCCAAGTCCCAAGCTCCCTTCTGTCCGGCTCCAGGCCACACTTCTTCCGACCTACCCCTTCGTTAGCTGTTGACAGCATGGGAGGAATACAGAGAATCTGTGCAAATATGTAGGTGTAGGCGTGAGGTTCAGAAAGTCAAAGCCTGACGGGATTTGTAGCCGGTGAGGGATGGCAAAGGAGGTAAGAAGTGCTTGTTTGAGTACATAGGTTACGAAAGGAAGGCTGGGGAAAATCTGGGCCTCCAGCTGAATGGAGCCTGCTGGTCCTAGGTCTGATCCTGGGGGTTAATGGGGTCACCGAAAGCCTTGCGTTGCTGCTGTGGGAGAAAGCAGAAAGCGGCAGCACTGGGCTGTGACGAGCGAAGGGAAACGAGCTGCATCTGTCAGCGACCTCTGCTGCCCGATGCATCGGGGGCTACCACCGCGGCACTAAAAGTCTCTGCAAAGGCCATCAGTTTGCCATGGTTTCATTATAGTTTTACAATCCTCTAAATATAATGTTCGGCTAATTATGTGGCATAATTTGTCTCTCTTCCAGGGTGAATGAAGTCGATAATAATATTGCAAAATGGTTTGCAAACAAATAAATTATTATGCTAGCTTCCTACTAGAAGTTTCAGCATAGGGCTACTACCTGTCTATTCTGACTTCCAGTTATTCGAACAATGCAAGGTTTAAACTTTTTAAGCCTGTCAGCTGAGTGTACACTGATAATTGGCAACATGTTTTGTTAGAAAGCCTCAGACTATTTTCTTTGTATACAATTTTCTATGGAAAAGAAAATAAAATACTTTAGGATATTTTCATTAAAAAAAAAAAAAATTCCCGATTTATCAGAAGGGTGTTCCTGATTTTTTAAGCGACATAAAGAATTTCTTTCACATGCTTTTAAAAAGTGATCTTTTACTACCAGAAGATGGTGTGCTTCCACCGTACCATGCTGCAGCCAGCTTGAGGAAGAGATTGTGTTTGCTGTGTAAAATCATCTCTCCTCATAACATAAGCAATAGTTACGATGAAATCAAAAGGAGTTTGTGGTAAAAAAAAATATAGTTCATACTTAACGCACACATTACTGTATTTTCAGGCATATTCTGCTTCTACTTTTGGTGAATTTGTATATATAGTCATTTTATCAAAAGAAGCTTAAAACATAATATTAAAATAAATATTAAATTATTATTCACAGAAGATAATGCCTTTAACTGAAAAAAAGAGAACAATTAATATTTAAAATATTTGATGTTTTTTAATACCTGAAACATCATTCAAGTGTTTGAAATATTTGCACATAAATATCTTTTACTTGGTTTCCTATTTCTTTATGTAGACCTTACTGAAAATTTTATGCTAAGCCTGTCTTTGTTGTTAAATAATTTATTAGACAAAATGTGCAAATATTTGATTTCTGTGTAAAACAGTAAACTGAAACGTTTTGATCCAAGATGTTCTCGATATTAGTAAAATGCTACAGTCTTCAAAACAAAAAAAAAAAGTTTTGAACCTAGTAGAACTATACCATCACAGTATATTAATCTCCATGGTATGCAGGGGTCTTAAACTGAATTTTGATCTTCTGTGTTTCCTATCTATCTATGTGTGTGGGATTGTTCATAGACTGACAAAGGATAAGAAAATAAACTTTGTTTTTTAGGCCTTTCTAATGACTTTCTTAAAGTTGTTAAAGTATGCTGGTTTTATAACTGGCCTAATTTATAATAATTTATATTTATATATCTTAGTCTTTTGAGTTGAGAAGTGTAGGAGGCAGCATTATGAGAACTACCACTTCTGGATGTGAGTGGCTGATGGGTTGAAGTAGACCGCCTTATGTCTTTAAAGATTTTGTAATGTTCAGCTCGTGTTTGTGTCTGTAGAATGAGAAAACATCAGAATATTACCATTTTATGGCTTTTACTCATTGGAAACTCCATACATAAATATCATGTGGATGATGCAGTAGCATCAACAAAGAAAAAGCTTTGTAGGCAATGTATACTTTGTCCTCACTAGAAATTTGACTTGGTTGCCTAGCATGGTTGTTTCTCACTTAATTTTTCTTGGAGTTAATGTCAGGGTTGCTGGGGTATGTATGCTGAGCAGGAAAGCACAGGACACTGACTGATGTACTGCAAAGAACTACATAGCTATTTAGCTGAATAGGCTGTAAACAAAGGGGGTTGTGCAGGGGTTTTTGTTGGAGTATTTTTTTTTCCTAACATTTCCTAATCTCAAAATGAAAAATAAAAGAAAATTTTCTACTGGCTGCAGAGACCGAGGCTAAAGCAAAGCAATTTCTAATTTGAACTTGTTAAAATATGAATATTTTTGTTACAGATCTTTCAATAATGGATTTAAAAATACCTCAGCTTCACTAGGAAGTGTTGCTAAGATTGCAGTACAGCTAAATCCAGACAGCCTTGCAGTTTATTGGAGAACCAATAGGACTGGTGTAGAAGACTTACTTAGACATAATACTAGTTTTTGCCACTGGAATTCTGTGATGTCTGTCACCAGAAGAAACTGAGATTTTACACAGGTCTTGTGTCTGGGGTGGCATAAATGAAGCCAGGGAAGGAAATTAAATACCCATGCTGAGCCCTATTTATTTCAGGGGTACCAACTACGCTAATAAACCACAGTGTTTATACACAAATATTCAAAGCCAACTTCAGAACGGGACAATACAAGTGTATGTCATATTTTGAATGTCAGGGACATGAAACAGAATAATAAATTTACCTTGTCAATGAGAAAGAAAATTTAAATAAGTCTTTGAAAATAGGAAAGAATGAGAAGTCTGACAAAACCAACTTTAAATCTTCATTAGTACTGCAGTGATTGAAATCTTTTACAATTTCTGGACCTGTAGCAATTTTATATGGGCCTTTCCATAGCAAATGGAAATTTATTGAAGCTTTTCTAGGTAAAACTTTAGAGGTAGATCACAGACTGATGACTGAAAAACTTTACAGCATATTATTGACAGGGTAGTTACATGGCAGAAAGAAAGCATATATTAAATCTGGAAAACATTTAATACATATAAATGTGTTTCTAAAAAGGCCTCATTTTACACTGCAGTACCATGGACTAGCTGAATTTGAGTCACTTCTAAACAAAATGGATCCCCATGCAACTGTATTGATGTTTGGTACTTTACCCAAACTAATAAACCCTCCTCAGAGTCTTCTTTTTTAAAGCTGCCTTCATTTATGCTTTTCAAGTGTCAGAACAAACTCTGAACTGTCTGCAAAAGGCAAGACAGGTATGTAGTTAATTAGCATTTTGGTAAAGGTTATTCATTTAACACAAAGCAGAAAGATCATCTGTCTGTACCAGAGAGGTAAGGTTTCTTGTTTTATTTAGACATGCCCACAGGAATAGGATAGCTCAGCTCTCCAACTATGGCAGCCTAGCAGATGAGGAAATAGAGCTATGTAATCTGATACTTAAACCAGAGCCCAGTTTTAAAGTCAAATATTTTTAGCAGCGATGAAGCAATCACTAGCACAAGGTACCCTATCCCTCATCAAGGATGAACCAGTCTCACATGGAGCTATTGGAATGCATTAAAAACCGAACCAATTGCTTAATGAGATCGAGTTTTAACTTATTAGGCACATGTGAAGAGAACGGTGATGTCCCAAACATAATCCACAGCCACCTTTTACAAAATGCCGGTGAGGGAGACAGAATTAGCACCAGGTGGTCTGTATGTACTCAAAAGGAGGATTTCCATCTTGCTGTAATGGTTTGCTGTGGCTCATACTACTCAACAAGAATAGGATTTGTGAAGTTAAAAACCCTGATGTAGCCTGGAAGACAACATTCACTGGCAGCCACGAGATAGATTTTTCTCTTTCCCTCAGCTCTTCCTTAGAGGTAAGCATTAAAACCATTCTTTAAAATCATTTACAAACGGTAAGAATAAAAGCTTATACTTCAGCATCCATGCTGGGCAGAGGAGGAAAAAAAATCCACATTCCAGAAAATGCAGGGGAATAAAGTATTCAGTGTATCTTCACCAAACAGACCTCCTTGCTGCTGAGGCATCAGCTGGTACATTGCAAACATGGATTTACCAGAGGGCTGGTAGTGCCCAACTTAGGTCCTGCCATTGGTCTTGATTCTATGCACAGCTCTGCAGTAGATCCCAAAAAGTGCTAGCGCTGAATTGGGAATGCAGGAGGAGGAGGAGGCAATGGAAGGTAAAAGCTGTGGCAAGTACTACAACCACGAGGACAGCAGCATTGTCAGGTCTGATCCAGCTCTGGAATCAGTCCAGTACCAATAGTAGAGGAAACACTCTGCAGACTAGAGCCTGAGTACTGTTGTCCCTACAAAATCTGGGCTCAAAGGATATATGCCATGTCCCCATCATGTAGCCATGATGGCAATCAAAGAGGATTGTATCCACTTCCAAAGTATTGCTGCAGGTTTTGGCTACTCCACTGTAAGAAAACTGCAGAGACATTGGGAGTCTAGAGGACATCACTGGCAATGGTAAATGGTTTTGAAAAAGCCACCCATTAAGTAAATTTGAGGGAGTTATATTCAACTGAACTTGAAAAGTAAACTAATAGCTTCAGGTATAAAAAGTTTATATAAAGAGGATTTGTGACCAGTTGTTTACCTTTTATTCATAGAGAATGAAGTTTGGTGTAACTGGCAAGAGAGGAGCTTTGGTTACACACAGAAGGACATTTCTTAGCTTTAAGGACAGTGACACAGTGCAACTAGTCTCTTAGAGTAGTTCTGGAGGGTCTTTAATTGACCTTAATTGGTTTAAGAAACACCTAGCCAGTACAAGCTGCATACCCTAGAAACACAGTACAAGGAGTTGAATTTTGCTAGCCTTTGCTGGCGCTGATTTTCTGTGAGTTTATAGGACTTTTTCAGGCACTGATGAAGAAGGAAACATGATTTTAAGACCCCTGTGTGATCAGAGATGAATACAATCACTCCTGTGTACTGTGATCCAGAGTACCAAATGCTGTTTATTTGAGCTGGAAGAGAAGGAAACACATTATTTAATTTGTAATATCTTGAATCTTAGTCTATGAAGTCAAGTGAGAGCAGCCATCTATGAGTGTGATACAGAGTTATAAAACAGCCTATCTTTACATGGGAAGATTGCTAATTAGCAATGACTTCCTTGTAATCACAAGCAACCTTTGGCATACAATTAGTCTGCAAAGCAAGGCTACATCATCGGGTGAAGATGTATAGTTCATTATAATCCTCACCACTGGAGCTTGAGAGAGTCCAGTGATGGAGAAGCATCTCTCCCACTGTACCATGTTGCTGGTCATGAAGTTAAGCCTCCTGTTAGAACAAGTTGCCCTTCCTTTGAAGTCATAAATAAATATAGAAAATAAATTCTACCAGGGTAATGAGGTAAAACCATTTTATTTTCTCTTCTCTGTGCAGTGAGCCCCATCTGCACCCTAGTGTTTTGAAAACTGGGAACTTCAGCTTTTCTCCATGCAACACTCTACCTTCTCAGGCTTGTGTTAGTGACAATCCTCCCACAGAGACTCTCTGTCCCTGCAGCGACTACCAGCAGGTCTCAGCCAGTCTTACTCACTGTCACCTTCTTTTCTCTCTTCCTTCCCCCTCTCCTTGCCCCTTGCTGACTTGACAGGAATACGTTGCTTTTATCCTGGCTAATAAGTTCCATTCTGAGAATTGCAACCTGTCCTGTAAAGAACAGGACACATCTTTCAGTGAGTGTGTTACAGAAGTCATGAGGACAAAAGTAGTGATGACCAAAATGTAATTGCACAGGATAGAAGAACGCATGCAGAAGATTAGTACAGTATAGCACAAAGAAAGTTAGCGTCAAGGACATTTTTCTCTTCGCAAAAAAGAGAAAAAAGGCAATCCACAAAATTTTAAAAGGTTGGTGCCTTAATGATACCTGGAAATATGAAGCAGCACATCAAGATGCATTATCATAACACTGTTCAGCGTATGTGAGAAACCATGGTTTTGAAATCTATTCAAGATCTGTCTGCAGTCGTGAGCAGTCATATACGCTCTGAAATCCACAATGTCATCTTGCTTTTACTGAAAACACCGGGAATTTAGCTTTCTGTGAAAGGGGAATTGGTTCCTTTTCTATTTTTGTAAAGCATTATTGGTTGCAATGGTATATAATTATTTCAGTAAACCAACCTTGTCACATATACTATTAAACCAGAAATAGTGCTTGTGTCGTTACCAGGCTGGAGATGAGAGACTTCTGCTGGCAGCTTTATGGCTAGCACATTCCATCCCTATTCTGTGGAAAGTTTTCAGATCCTCCTCTAATCAGTGTTCATCTGTAAACACTACCTTAGACTGGAACTTAAACTGTCTGGATGCAACTACTTTCCCTATATCTCAAGGAAATGTTTGGTGGTTTCTCACTTAGGACGTAATGGACAATTAGAGGTGGGACTCTAGTGCTGCCTATTATTAAGTCCCTGTTCTGAGTAGTTTATCACTTTGCCAAATCTTGATCATTTAGGCTGAAATTTTCCACAGTGACTGTCTGTTCCAGACTGAGTTTTATTTCCAAGAGGAAAATAAGTTGTTTTGTCCAAGTTAAATACATTACTCTGTGAGCAGTAAAACCGCAGAAATTGTGTGTGATGGGTTTGTACCTCAAATGTGTTCTCCAACCTCTTGTAAGCATTGAATGAATGCTAAGCCTTTTTCTCATGACTGCATTAAGGTCTCTCTCCTGTACAGGTGTTTTTATGAAACTTGTATAAGCTTGATAGACTTGGGGCTTCTACTCCCTTGTGGAATTTTGTTAAACGAGTAAAGACATACAGAACCTATGTGAAGGACTGCCTGATATGCATGCAAGTCCACATGTTCTTTTCTTTATGAAAGGAGGTTAAAAATCTATGTGGAAAGCAGTTTTTAAAAATCTTACCACCGACCCCCACCCCAAGCAAAGTGGGAGGGATGCTTTTCTTCCCAGTCATGCAGAGAATAGAAGCCTGAAACTGGATAAGCAACCCACAAGAAGACTGTGAGTGGGGAAGAGTAGCTTCACTGAGAGTGGAGCAGGCCTTTTTGAACAAAGAGTGAAGTCAAAGAATCAGCACAGGAAGGCCTAAGGGAGCTAAAGAAAATAGTCAAAGAATAGGGATGGAGACAGCTGGGACAGATGCAATTAAGGACAGCATCCTAAAGTGCATTTACAAGAAGACTGATTAAGGTCACATAACCTTCATGTCTAGCATATCCCATTATTTTAAGTCCTTGACTTCGTAACTTTAAAGTTCTCTTAATGTGGTATTTATTTTAGGGATCTGTTTTAATTTATACACCTGAAAATAGGCCATCTTAGTCTCTTGGGCCTTGTAATACTGAGCTGACCCCAAAAACTTTAAATTCTGGGTGCAAAATCCAGGCTCTGTGATGAAGATGGTGCACATGGCACAACGTTGAACCTAGCAAGCTCTAGCTTTGTGGTAGAAACCAAATTCAAAGTCTAGTCCATTCCCACTAACATGTGGATGTTGAACTGGAGGTGGTTTATAATTACCAGTTTCTATAGAAAAAGGGCTGTTTATTCACTTTTCAATTACCGGTTGTTACCAAAAAGCCTTAGAAGTAATCACAAGAGGTGAGAAATAATTCCTCTCTCCCATACCATCAGTGAAAGCTTTAATCACTGGTTTACATGATTCTCCTCTTTTTGAGTATCTCGAGCCTAATAAATTTTGAATTCCTGATTTTACGTGGAAGACTCAGCCCTCTCAACTTTCCTTTTCCTCTCTTTCTTTCATAACCACCAGAAAAGTCTAGTCTAGCATGTAACCTTATTTTATACTTCAGGCAAATTTCTAAGAAACATTTATTAGAGCCTTTCAAGTGTTGTGATGTTACATGGGAATAGGTGGATGTTATTATGATTGCTGATTTTATAGGAAAATAGTCACAACCTATATATATTGTGAATGGCCTGATCTTGTTACTGTTATTTAAATTAGCCCATTAGGAAGAGATGTTTGAATAACTGATAGCTGAGTGCCAGTTCTTCCTAGTTTGGGATCTAATGACACTTGCGTGGAACTGAAGCATTGTTTTGCCCAGAGAGGTGTTGTTCCAGACAGGTTCACACATGAAAAGCTCCAAAATCAAACCAAGTTTAAAGCAGTTTCAGTGTTGAGTGGCTGCTAAGCAGGAGGTTTTGAGGTTCTACTGTTGTACTTAAATGTAAACATATTCTTTTTTGGATCTGGCCCCAGATAGCATGAATTGAGACTGTCCAGTCATCTTCTGTTAGTGTGGTTAACATGATACATCTATTTTTCTTAGAGCTGACTCCTGTATGGCTGATTCACAGTTAATAGTTGCCCTCATTACAGAGAGCCTTCAGCCCCCTGTGGAGGTACTTATGGCTCTCTTGTCACTTCAGGGCCAGCTATGAGATCAGACCAGGTTGCTCAGGGCTTTACCCAGTCAGGTATTGGAAAACTTTCAAAGACAGAGACTGCATAACCTCCCTGGCAGCCTGTCCCACTGCCTGCCTGATATACTGGTGAAAAATATCTTCTTATATCTAGCAAGCACCTCTAATTTCAGCTTATTCCTGTTGTCTGTCATACTCCTGCCTGTGAAGGCCCAACTGCCTCCTCTTAATCCCCTCTCTGTAACCATGTGGGTGGCTGTGAGGTGCCTCCAAAACTGTCTCTGTACCAGGTTGGACAATCCCCACTGCCCCAGCCTCTGCTCACAGGACAACACTCCAGTCCTCATCATCCTGATGGCCCCTGCTGAACTTGCTCTGTTTGCTGATGCCTTTGCTGAACTGGGGGAACAAAAGTGTACGCAGTGCTCTAGATGGTCTGCCAAGTGCCAGGTAGGGGAGTCCACCACTTCCCTCGAGATAGGTTACTTGCTGAGCTGAAATCTTATGAAAAACCAAGAATAAAGTTTTTGTTATTAAAAGAGAGGAAGAATTTACATATTCTGTTTTTTTCCTTTCTTTGTTTTTTTTCTTAACTGTTTCCATCCCCTACTCAGCCCTTTGTTTCTGTGAGTCTCCTATTATTACCCATAACAATGTGATTGTTACTAACATCAAACTAAAATAACTTGAACAAGGAGAACATAGTAGAGATTCTGTGGCACTGAATTTGGGTACTAATGAGTGGGTGAAGTGATATTTAACTACTTGCTAGATCGATGTAGATTTTAAAGTTTGTCTTTCATAATGTTTGGATTAAAATTTCCATAAAAAGATGGATGAAAAGTAGTGAATAATACTACATTAATATATGTTTGCATGCTTTTTGAAATTAGCCTAATCAGGGCAAGCACTTCAACAGATGAATGTGAATCCACAAGGGTCTTCCAATTAAAAGTTTTGATTATAACAGGAAATACAACTAGTGGGATAAAAATACACCAAACCATTATGAAAAACAGTTTATTATTAACCTATTGCATTCAATTAGATGTTACCCACTATTAACCTGAAATAGTCCTTTCCATATAAAAGCTTGACTGATGTTTCTAATTTTGAAATGGCTCCATGCATGTATTTTCTAAAATATTCAGTCAGAGGAACAGCTAGCCCAGCATAATGTCTTTTGAAATAACAAATGAATGCTGAAACTCAGAAAAAGTACTTTCTACCATAGAAAAATTCTTCTATCTTGGAAATACATCCCAAGGTGATGTGTAGAATGTTTTCATCTGTGGTGTTTTATCAGCTTATCACCCATTAATTGGTGTATCCTGAAGTGGTTCTGATTAACAGCAGGTAAATATGCACCTTTATTCCCAGATCATTTACTGTATGGAGTATATAACTCTCCAGTATGATTAAAAACTCCACTGACTTCACAATGAGGACATATACAAAATTAAGACAGCTTCTGTATGCTGAAAATTGTCTGTTTCGCTGTGGTATAATTCCTGCACCTGATCAATGTAGTTGTCTTCCCATGTCAATGCTATTGACTTTCTGCTAAACAGTAGCCTCATCCTTCAATTTTCCTTTGAGAAGTCAAATCTTCTATATCATCTTTTCTGTTAATGGTAGAGTTTCTATAAAGAAACCATAGGATAAGCTGCCTGGTGTCATTCTGGCTGTGTTACAGTGGTAAGCCTTACAAAGAAAGATTGGATCATTGTTATTGGCATATGCATTTTTAAACTTCAAAAGCTATTCAGTGTACATAAATGATACAAGCATGTGGTAATGCTTACCTCTTGCTATTCTGAATTTAAAAATAAAGCAAACTAGTTTTTGTGCCACTGTCACAATATTAGTGTTGCACTATTCCTTATGCATATCCCTTACCTTACATACATGCATCTCAGAAAGAAGGCCTGGTTAGTTGTAACATGTCACGGAAAGAGTTAATTTTGGTATCATCTGTGGAATGAGGTTTTCATTATCTTTTATGATGAAAGTAAATGAATTTGGGAAGATATGTTGACAATGTTACCTCTATTCAATACTAGAAAATATTGTGGGGAATTCCAGCAGAATAAGGTAATTAGGTAACATGATCGCAAGCAAAATGCATTATAAACAAGAACAAAATAATGCATCTCGGAAAGAAGGCCTGGTTAGTTGTAACATGTCATGGAAAGAGTTAAGTTTGGTATCATCTGTGGAACGAGGAAAAAGGCCACCTCATACACAATTACAATGAAATATGAAGGTATATTTAGACTAGAAATAAATACAAAAAGTGGTATCAGGAGAGATGAATCCGTGATGTATTCCAAACTCTAAAGACAGTTTATAGCATTAATTCAAGCAAAAATAACCAACAAGAAAATAAGTGAATGCTAGGAAAGGAAGGTAGAGGAGGGTAGAGATTGTGCATATCCTAAAAGGAAACATTAAAAAATGCTACATCATTTTCCTGGGAAGGATGGTTAACTATGAAGAATTGAAGGGAAAGTAATTTTTATCTCTAAGTGTTAGGAAAGATTTGTTTCAGAGGACAGCAGGAATGCACTTTGAAGAGCTACAATAGGAGCATTGTCATCAGGAAGGAAAAGCTATTTCTCTAGCAAAACTTCCTACCTGCGTCTACAGAGTGGCTGTTCTGAATTCATGACAAGAATGCACAGGTTTACCCTGGGTAACCCTAGGAATGCAATAAAGTACATGTAGGCTTTGTAATTTATTGTTAGATTGCTCTCAATTTTTTTTCCAGATAGTTGACATATTTACTTTCAAAGGCAGCAACCAGACAGTTACTGTTGGACTCTTGGAATATGTACCTTCATACATACTTTTCCATATCTACATATGTGTAATTTTTTACATAAACATATACTCGTACGACAATAAGTAACATTTGGGGTCAGTAAATCCCAATTTATTGTAACTGAAGATGGTGTCATAAAATCTTTTTCATAAATTTATCAAAAGTCACCTCAGATTCTCTCCTCTAATGTTAGCCAGAACTTTTCAGTAGGTCTCTTCCCAGCTCCTTATTGAAAGTAGTTCCAGAGTTTTACTTCTGTGATGTTTAGAAACTTTCTAAATTTCAGCAAAGTTCATCAAGGTCTGATTTATCAATGTGCCAAATATTTACTATGAATATATTATACTTTTTCATTCCTGTTAGCAGTATTAGTTAATTGAAAGAAAAGGATATGAATCCCTGTAAGGACCAAATATATGATTTATTCATTTAGATTTTAGCCATGAAGCCCTTGCACTGAACATCTATTTCCAGGTGTGACATCACTGAAATTAATGAGATTACTAACAAATAAACATGTGTAATTTCTACTTGGAAAGAACTGAAATCACTTTGGAATTTTCAGTACTGATGGGTAAGTAATCAAAATTTACAACTGGAAGCTTGATTTATTCTGGTAGACTCTGCAAGTACCTTAGAGCTTTCTTAATCTGCACATGAATGCTTGCATCTGCAGGACATGCATGCATGAGCAAGTGGGTCTAGAGACTTTAAGAGTTTATGCTTCATCATCAAGACGTGTTGTGTGAAATGATGCTTGCTGCTAGTTCCATCTGTGTTCGTTACTTTATACCGCTGTGCTGTGGCCATTTCTGAATGTAGATTCATATCTGTAAAACCCCTGAATTGGCTTGCACTTTAACTTGGCAAACATGTTTATTTCCACTGAAAGGTATAAAATTGCAGGGAATGAAAACCTAACAGGAAGATTAAACACTGGTTATAATTTCGATTTCACTTTGACAACAAGCTTTATTTTGACTTGTAATTCAACAAATTACATCCTTTTGCTACATTCAAGGTCATCTGCTGTTCCCTAGCAGAGCTTACAAAAATACACTCTACAGAAAAAATGCAGTTGTGCACTATGCTTTTAATAGTGCATTTTTTATGCAGCATTTTTTAATGTTTCCTTTTAGGATATGCACAATCTCTACCTTCCTTTCCTAGCATTCACTTATTTTCTTGTTGGTTATTTTTGCTTGAATTAATGCTATAAACTGTCTTTAGAGTTTGGAATACATCACGGATTCATCTCTCCTGATACCACTTTTTGTATTTATTTCTAGTCTAAATATACCTTCATATTTCATTGTAATTGTGTATGAGGTGGCCTTTTTCCTCGTTCCACAGATGATACCAAACTTAACTCTTTCCATGACATGTTACAACTAACCAGGCCTTCTTTCCGAGATGCATTATTTTGTTCTTGTTTATAATGCATTTTGCTTGCGATCATGTTACCTAATTACCTTATTCTGCTGGAATTCCCCACAATATTTTCTAGTATTGAATAGAGGTAACATTGTCAACATATTTTCCCAAATTCATTTACTTTCATCATAAAAGATAATGAAAACCATCAGATGGAATACTGATTATGAGTTAACATATTAACATTTCTCTGTAAAAACTGGCCTTTTATTTTATTCATTCCTTTACATCTAAATAGCTTATAATTTCTGAGGGCTCATCATCTCATTCGACAGTGGCTTTGAATCAATGCAGAGGAGCTTCAGAAAAAATATCTGCAAAAACTCTTCAGTCATAGCAAATAGATGACTATTTTGTTAATCTCTCCGTGTAAGAAGTTAATCACAATGAATTTTTAAGCTGTGATCTTCTCTGGCTCTGATATAATTAAAAATAAGAAATATTCAAATACATGCACTGTGTCTACCCTCAGCCCCTTTTATCAGATTTAAAATTTCATGCAAAGACATATTTGAACATATACATTCCTTGACCTTGAGTGGCCTTGAAACTGTTTATGAACTTCTATTAGGAAAACCTGTGAATGGACTACCCTCAAATTGCACAAAGCTTGGGAGTACAGAGATGCTGTAATTCTGTGCCGACCTTGCACATGCATTTCTGAAACCATTTTTGTCTAGGCCAGAGGTCTATTGGATTTTGTTTATAATTTTTTCACTTATCCTTTACAGTGAGGCTTCTGGTTGTTTTTCTGTCTCCCCAGTTTCAATATCATTCCTAAATAACTTCCACTCAGAAGTTATTTCTACATTGTCAATTTTAGAAGAAAGAAACAGCATGAATTAAGAAAGCTAGTGAAATGCTGACTCTTTCTCAGAGTATGCACTTTTGAGAGGAGCATCTGGCATAAAATCTTACTTCTGAAATTGTAGAATAGTCTGTAATATTGAATGTAGAGAAAAGTCACAGTGAATTGCTTAGTAGAAAGAAAGTCTGAAGTGACAGTAGTTCATATTAGTAAGAAATTAAAGGAGAAAATCATAATGTACATAATGGTGGACTACGTGTTAAGGCTTCTGAGTAAAATTAACAATCTAGATCACTGTTTGAAGTCAGAAGCAATGACATGATGAAAATGAAAGTTAATACACCGGTGAGATGTTTTAGTCTTTAAAATATTCTTGCCAAAAACCTGAGAAGTGAAAACCACAAACAGTCTTTATAAAAGCAATCTTTATATCACAGTAGGTGAAAGAAAATATTTAGCAAGCCTTCTCTCTTCTTTCTTTCAATACAGCTGATAATGTCAAAGGAGTAACTGTAAGGAAGCTTATATCAGACCTTCTCCAAAGTCTTCCAGAATCTGAGAGGTTTTGCCATGAACTTTGAATGTGGTGTTTGTGTATGTAAATGAAAGGTTTTCAAACCAGAAATCAGAATAAAGAAAACTAAACTCCTCATACATTAGAGGTTCACATTTTGTTTTACCCAGTGAGTTATGATTCCTATTTCTTAAAATGGAATATTTTCTAAAAGAAAGATATATCATGTTTATGCCCATCTGACAGCATTATTCCGAGAGGCAGAAAAATTGAGTTTAACTGTTCTTTGAGAAAGAGAGCAAGTAGATTTATATATGCAGCTAACTCGATAAGAACTCTAGCTGTTTGACTATGGGAACAAGCTTCCTAGACAGGTGGTCAGTGCCCCATTCCTGTCACTGTTTAAGAGGCACTTGGACATTGCCCTTAATAATATGCTTTAAATTTTGGTCAGGTATTTGGACTAGAAGATCGTTATGGGTCCCTTCCAGCTGGAGCTATTCTATTTCTATTCTATTTCTTTTTCTATTCAGATGGTAGTTATTTCCAAAGCATCCTGCCATATTTAATCTCTCATTTTGGAAAGTGAAAAGACATATAGCACAGAATTAATTTTACTTAAATTTATATGTAATAACGCATATCAAAGTTGGCCACCTAAAGCTCCTTTGGGAATCAGTAGGAAAAAAAACAGATTAATCACATGAAGTAGACAAACTTCATGTCAGATAAAATATTCCCTGAAAATATCTAGTAACTGTGAAAAGAATTTCAGATTTCTAGGTCAGATGTAGACATTTATCTTCTAGACATTTATGGTTAGAAAAGACAAACCTCATCCCCAGTTCTGGTGTTCTTCAGAAATTTAGGCCTTATCTAGTCCCTAACTTGCTTGATTCTTCCAGTGTCGCCAAAAGCAGAATTTCAGACAATGTGGTCTGTCTTAAAATCTAAAAGATTAGTTTAGATTAGGTTGTATTAGATTGATGACTTTCCTGGAGCAAAAATTTTCACTGAAGTAAAAGAGCATCTTATCACATCTGGCAGGAGACATTTCAACAGATGGTCCTGTTCAGGTGTCAACTCAATTGGGCTTTTTATCTATGGAGAAGTGAAGTGTGGAGAGCTGAAAGTAAGATGTCAGTTAGAAAAGGTGAAAATACACTGTTAAGAGGAATAAACTAAGAACATTGATCCCAAATTCAGTGAAACACATTAAAGTCCTCCTGCTTGACCTCATTTAGTTCTGGGACTGTTCCCAGATGAGCTGACAGCTTTACTTCTGTTTCTACCTTCGCTGATTTTCAGAGACTATATTTTGTAGTTTTCCTTGTAATATTAATTCAGGCAGAAAAGCAGCACATTAAGATGCATTTTATTTCCTCCTTTTCCGTATAATAGTGTTTGATGTAAATTGAATATTCTATTTGATATATACAACAAAAAAAAAAAAAAAATCTGTGACCTTATAATTAAAGAAGTTCAACATAAATAAGGCATTATACAAGAATTCCTAGAGTGTGAACAGGAAATGTGGGTTTTTTTTCTATTAGACCACCCTTTAACAGGTTTTGTTCTGCAGAATCGCAAGAGCTTGAGAGTAATTCAATAACTTAATCCTTGAGGCCTTTAAAAATATTTAAATTGGCCCACTTATTTTTTCAGCATCAGCAAAAGATTGCTGCCTTTTTGTTCATACAATTAGAACCTACCAGTCAAACTGTGTGTCAGTCTAGTTGCAACATAATTTCATAGTAAATCAAAGTCATCAAGAAAAGCAATTCCAACTCTGACTGTGCTCTTGTGCTGCCATGCTTCATTAGTTACAGTACCAATATTCACAGAAAACGTGCATGCAGCACAGATATGGGAAGGAACAGAACTTAGATTTAGGTTGCAAAGCTCAGAATCACTTGAAACTTCACATTTAGAATAATTAATTTCAGAAATGGGGCAGAACACTCCATCTCACATTGTCACAGCTCAGCAGTTCACTCTCAGTCACATGCTGTACTATGAGGAGTTGCGTTCATCATTTTGGTATTATGTATTTCAAATTGTTGGTAAGGGAAAGAAGATCAAAGTACATAAACATTTAATCAAAGACACAAAAATATTCCGAACAGGACTTTACAATAACTTAATACATCTTGGTAAATTTCCCACTATCACTAAACATTTCCTAAAATTCTGTAGCTGCTTTTCTGGTGTACTCCAAATAGTAAACAACTGAAATCTCTGTTAATTCAGAGTACTCTGTGTAGTGATTTTTTTCTTTTTATCCTGCCTTTGCCATTTCAGGAACATACTTCATTTCTGTGTTTTATGTCCTCCCAAAACATTTGTGCTTTTATGTTCATCTCCATTCTTCAGAAACCTAAATCAGAATCCAAAAGCTTTTGGTGTTGCTCAGCCAGGATACGTGCATACCAGTATAGTAATTAAGGCCCTCACACTGCATTGGAAAAAGCAGGAAGATGTGTCACTTGTGGACCTCAATAGGCATTACTGTCAATTTTATTTAAGAGTAAACTAATTCTACAAAAGTTTCTTGATTTTATTGGAAAACACTGACTGGGGAAAGGTATTATCAAAAAATGCCAGACTAGCTCAAGCTGTAGTTAGTTTTCTTCAAAGTTTGTTGTTATGAATATTATTTGAGTCTAGTAAATCCTTCATATTTCATGTAGTATCTCGACTCAGTTTGTATTGCATATACAAAGTTACACACACTCCTACAGGAGATTCTTTATAACGCTTCCAGGAGACATGGTGAGTTATTGTCACTAAACTTGGCTAAATACTAGACATTTTTAAAACGATTTTGCTCCTTGTCCTAGGTTCAGGCTTCTGGAAGATCTTTCCCCATATATTTCAGCCACTGGCATTTAACTCTGATTTAATAGGTAAAGCTATAAAAGTAGACTGGAGCGGGGGGAGTTAAAGAAGCTTTTGCCTTGTCTCCTGTTCCCCTCTGAAGTGCTGGAGATTCACCTCCTACTGAAAAAACTTTCAGTTTTATTTTCCCTGGTGTTGCGTACCTGATGCAGAGTGCTGGAGAGCTGCTAATGTGCCTCAGGGCAGCCAGGGGTATGAGATACACCCCAGCTAATTCCTATGCTCTGGGCATGTTGGAGAAATTCTTTTTCTTTTCTTGGTCAGATGCATTAACAGTCAGTAGAATAGCTGTGGAAAACCTCTAGCTCACTTTAATCTTTCAAATTTTTTGTAGGGGAATCATACTATGGAAATAAATTGTATCCTTTGGATTAAAAGTATGGAAACATTTTAGCAATTCTTTGCTGACAGGAGACCAATAAGTATTTACCAGTCCTGCTCACAAAAAGAAATAAAGAGAAAGTACATACTATTCTGTATGTTCTCAAGTATAACAGATACTATTATTCATAGAAACTCGTACTGTAAAAGGAGTTGAATGTTTTGTATATGATACTGGAGGTTCCCATGTGTACTTCAATCCTGCAAAAGCACTCTCTGCATTTAGAAGAACAATAGTGTGGACAAGTTCTTAACTCTTTAAGAATAGTCAAGACAAAGAAAAAAACTCAGACAACTGATTTTATTTTTCCAACCTTCCTTCAACAACCCCCTCCCTGAAGGGTTCATCAATAAATCTAGAAACAGCCTTACACTGCTATTACAAAAACACCATAAAATATACAAGATTTTTGCAAAAGCAGTGCTAAATGGAGGCAGGGAAACTGGAATTTTGCCATGAGCCCCAGCTCTGTAGATCAGCCACGAAAATAAATGATCCTCCTTTCCAAGAAAAGAAGCCTGTCCCCAGGTGCCATGAGCTATGTATTTTACCCGTTCTCAAGATTAGGAGAATTTAGCAATGGAAAAGCAGAGACAAGATCTTCCTCATTCCGGTTAAAGTATTTTCAAAAGAAATTTTCAATCACCATTTCTATGCACCTTTTCTATGAAACAAATCTCTGGCCAGAAGAATATTAATGTGGCTGGACCAGTAATTATGTTGAACTCCAGAGAAGAAAGCATGAGATATATGAATAAAGGAGGAAGAAGAAAGATGTGGCATGGGCATACTAAGATTGTAAAGCTACATTTGTATTTTGAAGCCTGAACAACATGCACCTCTGTAATTCTATACCATTTGTTTGTAAAGGAGATGAAGCTTTATGTTGGGCACTGCTGAACACCTCCTAAATGCACAGATGATCAGTCTGAAAACAGACCAGGATTGGTGATCTCTTGCATTTCTCAGTGCTGTTGTGTGCCATTTGTTAGCCTATATCTTGTGTATTTATGGTTTGTCAGTTCCTTGAAAAGCTCTGCCTAATCTAAGAAGTAGAACATCCTTGAGGTCAACTTGGAAACCTTGTTCCCCATCACCTTTTTTCAAAGATATGACAACAGCAAATAAATAAGGGGCACAAGAGTATCTACAAAGAAACATTAACAGAGACAGGAATTCCATGCGGTGAAAGTCCTTTTTGAAAGAATTTCTACTAAACTGAAAATTTGTCTCTACATAAATTAGTCTAATTGTGTATTTCTTAATACACTATAGAACATGAGTCATTAACAGTTTCAATTAAGTTAGACAAATAAACGTATATTCAAATTGACTGAAATAGACCAAAATTCCTTGAACAAATAAATATGGATTTTATGATGCATCTGTTAGAATAAATAAAATAAAATCTTATCTCTAATGTCAGTGGGCATATCTGAAAAGAGTTCTAATCAAGGAATGACTATCTCCAGTGTGTGTTGCAAAGCAAAATTAACTGCTTTAAATTGCATTAGTTTTTTTACTAGAAAATAGTTAGAAGTACTTCATTTGTGTTAGGAGGCTGATGCAGACTTCTCGCTGGGCCACCTACCAGGAAATATTAATGTAGGTGTGACATTCTTAACTTCTGAAACCTTTGGGGGCTCTTAGAATCGGTATACAAAGCTCCTGTTTTTAAGCAAAATAATACAGACTTGTTCTGTATGCAGGACTGTAGTGGAGATTGGTTTAATATGGCCACTGTGGCATTCTCACAAATACCAAAAAATAAGTACAGCTTCCTAAATCTGACACAATACTCTAGCTGATATCCACATTTTTATGCCAATGGGACAAATCAGTGAAGAATTTTTTAAAAAATTGTAAACTCATGTGTCAAAAATCTTAATAAACGTGACAATGCATCATAAAAATATACACTTTTCAGGGTGTAAAAAGTGAATTATCACAGCATGTATATTAGTGTGCACTCGGCTCATACATGAATTTTAATACTGATAGCATAAATGCCAAACTGTCAAATAAAGAAGCTAATAGCTGGAGGCAAGCTGGGATATTATAGCTAAGCATAATTCTGAATCGCAAGATATGTTAACATAAGTAAAATAAAATTATTTGAAATATTTATTGTTTAAAGGAATAATCTTTAATCTTCTATCACAGAAAAGGTAGAGTACTGTGGAATATTGACCAATGATACATGTAATTATTCACAAATATATTTCACTTTTATTTTCAGAACATCATGACAGTATCTGAGGCAGTTTTTCCTTCAAAATAGCAGACTATAAGATGATAAAAATGATGGTTGCTACTGTAATAGTATCCTACCTACAAAAGAGCCTTCATTTATTTCTCCAAATATCAGCATTTAAAAGCATATTCAGGTTCAAGCATTATTTTTTGTTTTTATAGTGGCTAATTCTGGCATTTCTTTGTCCAGTTGACTCTGTTTTTTTGATAATTCTCAAATGTTATATATCTATACACCACACTGGAAGTTCTGTCTTGGTATAGAAAACATGGATTTAGTTAAGCATTAAGTTTCTTTGGTAGAAGTTAATTTTATTAAGTGAATGATTGAGGAATAACATCATAGCATCTATAAATGTTTCTGAAAGATTGACATTTAAAAAAAAAAAAAAAAGGGAGTTCTTTTCCCTGAGAAGACTTGGAATATGGTTGGCAATGTCTTGTCTGCTAAAAACATGGGAGACAAAATCAGGTCTGGATATAGTAAAGAAACAAACAGGTTTAAAAAACTCTGCGATTCTTAAAATCAACAGATATCCAGGGAAGAAATAATATAATAAAGGCATAAAAGGAGAAAGAGGATTACAGGGAAAGCCTAAAACATATGAAAGAGGACATCTAAAAGGGCATGTAGTGATAGGATGAAGGGTAATGGATTTAAACTGAAAGAGGATAGATTTAGATCAGATTTAAGGCAGAAACTCTTCCCTGTGCGGTGGGTGAGGTGCTGGCCCAGGGTGCCCAGAGCAGCTGTGGCTGCCCCCTCCCTGGAAGGGTTCCAGGCCAGGTTGGACGGGGCTGGGAGCCCCCTGGGCTGGGGGAAGGGGGCCCTGCCCGGGGCAGGGGGGGTGGGACTAGGTGGTCTTTAAGGTCCCTTCCAAACCAAACCATTTCCACGGTTCTACTCTATGGTGTAATTTCCTTTCTCACACCGAATTTAGATACTGCTTCTACTTAACAGATATGACTTTAAATTCAGCTTTAAGCAGCATATGGGAATTTATAAGATTCTGAGAAAAAATGTACTGGGTATGACTGCTAGGAAATTGGTAAATATTCATTTGAATCATCCCTCAGAGTTCAAGAAATCTACACCAGTTTTTATAGTGACATCGCTTTTTTGTAGCTTACTTTTACGGATGTCATATAATGCATGTTTCAGTCTTTTTCATGTTGATATATGGAAGTTTGTTTTGCAAAATAATTTCAGATTAATGGCAATTAAACACAGAATTTATGCAAAGACAATCTCATAAGTAAATCTTCCATGTAACTCTGGCATATTGTTAATAGAAATGTTTGAGAGACAGATACGCAGCTTCTACCACACGTCTGTCAAGCTGGATTGTGAAAGGCAATGCAGGCAGGTAAGTTATCACAGAGCTATTGGTGAAGCCAAGATAAATAGACTTGTGCAGATCAAAACATGCTAATAAACCAACATTAACGACTTGTTTCTGAATTATGGGAAAGAAGTCTAGATACAGATGCAAAGTATTTATCATAATAACTTTCAAAGATCTTAACTGTCGATATATGAGATAAGCTTTATTAAATTATTAGCACAAATATAATAGAGCAACTTTAAATCTCACATTAACAAAGAAAAACACAATGTGATTTATGTCTAAGATCGGATTCTTCCAGCTGCTGATATAAATCCTTACATGCAATCTAAAGTCAAGCTACTAGATAAGGTAACATAGCAGAAGCAGATTCCCATATTTACTATGATTTAGGCAGTGCTTTAGAGCAATCTGATGTACCACTGCAACTCAAGGAAGAATGAAGCTCATCTATAATTTCTTCTTGAATTACTACAAAGAAATACCTGTTGCATTTGTAGTAGTTCTTTTGTTCCACTTGTTTCCTTCTTGAACCTTTCAGATCTTTCATTTTAAGAAGTTTGGGAGACCTTACCTATTGGGGATTTATAAAAAAATGCATGTATATCCTTTTCCATGTTTTAGGTATCTAGAAAAGTATGTAGCAATTATTAAAAGAAGAGACATTAAGATGCACCAAGAGGCAATATCTACAATTCTTCTGTCATACTGCCATAAATTTGAGGCAGCTAATCCTTTTTCACCAAATGAGGTTCTAGTTGGATTATGGGACTAAACATTTGGTTGTGGAGATGGTGAGAAGCAAATGTTATGCAAGGTCAGGTGTCAGTCCTTGTTTCAGAGGCCTCCCAAACACCCTGGGTGACTTGCAGACACAGGGAAAGGCTTTTACCTTGGACTCTAGATTGTTGGTACCTGGAAGCTACCACACCTGGTTATCACTCTAAAATGCTTCCAAGCTCTGCAGTGCTTTTTGAAGCTCTGAGGAGACTCATTCTTCTTTTCTCCTCTCATTCTTCAAGTTTTAATTTATGCAGCAGTCCTCATTTTTGCTATCATAAAGTTTTTCCTCTTATATTTACCTGAAACACTAATGCATTGAAAAACAAAGTCAGTGACCAGTATTAGGCTTAGGCAACATTGTGTAGTCATGTAGCACAGGATGAGCAGACATGTAAAATGAACCAATAATGAAATCCATATTCCAACATTTACTTCAGACTAGCACTAGTCCAATCTTGGGGTCTAAGTGCTCACTACTGTTTGGCACATGTTAAGAATACATCAATTGATTTCATTTCAAAAAATCGTTTTCCAAAAGGAATCCAGTTTGTGTGCTCTTGTCTCGGAGCTCTGTGGTGTGAATCAAAGCACAGTAAGTGGAGTTAACTAACTGGTAGATTTGCTTCAAAATCACTTCTTATCTGAACTAAGACATTAATACAGATATATCCCTAGATTTCCTACTCGGGGTTCAAAAATCAGACAAAAGTGTTTGAACTTGTCAAACTGGAATTTCAGGCTTGTAGAAATTATTTGGCCTTTCATCCAGATTTGGAAATCAAGATTCTGAATTCTGAAACTTTTAATTGAAAAAAAAGCTGTTTTCTAGCTAGCTCTGTCCTTGTCTGCCAGCTATGTGTAATAGGACAATTCATGAGAGAATCCAAACCAGCTATGGCAAGTTGTACTCAAGGTTTTTCACATGCCTTTTTTATGAGGTTGTCTCATCTGCTCTGCTCTGAAGTCTTTCATCTTTGTTCGGATTGAAAACCTCCACTGGCATTTAAAATCCTTGGAGAGAGGATGAGCAGTAAAGCATTAATTTACACTGTTAATTGGTGTATAAGTTAAACCATGTTCTCTTGAGAGTAGCTGTTTCCCAAGTCAGATTTTCATGAGGCAAGTTGTATTGGCAGTTCTGCAGCAGTATGCTTTTCCCTGAAATGAAAGTTTCTGTAGCATAAATGAAGTAAAATTAGTTAGCAAAATGAGATTCGGACAGAAGAGGGGTAGCAGAAAATAGGCATTAGTTTATTACAAGCAACTTACTTTCTGATAAAGAATTTTGCTATGTCAGACACAGCAAGTCTGCATCGGAAAGTGTCTTTCGTGATGAGTTAACTATTTGTGAGAGTTGCATAAATTTGTAGTGGGATGCTCTGTCCTCATCTACTCCAATGTTTGTCCCCTGTCCTGATAGCATGGCTTTCTGTGCCAATGCTAGCAAACACTGCAATAAACCTGTTCTTACCTCAGCTGCTTCTTCTTGTCCTGCAGGGTGGGGTTGTTTATTGTCACCATGTGTGTTTTCTAAATGTGTTTAGAAAACATTCTGAGAAAACACATGAGAAATCTTGTTGCTACCTCCCACAGATTTCTTCTGGGCTACTTTAAGATACTGGTGAACCAAAATCCACGTTATTTTTTCTCATTGCAATTCTGTAGAACAAACTAAGAAGGGTGTTTCCTCACAGTTCTTTCCATAACACTTGAAGTCCACAACACACAAAGATCACCACTTCAGACTCCTGACCTTCCCACAGTTCCACCCTAGTGCCTTCCTGCCATAATGGGGAAGCATCTGGAGAAGCTGGAGTTCCACTGTCAATGACCATGATCCTTTCTATGGGTCTGAATACCTGCCAAATTAACCTGCTCCTTTAAAAGCAACATCAGTCTTCCAATAGCTATCTAACACAATTCTGACTCAACCTGGCCAGAGGTCTGATCAGGACACTTCTCCCCACAGGAAATGTCAACTCATATGAAGTGGACCACTGTGTGGAAATATGCTCCTTTTGACAAAGTGTTGGAAAGAGCACGAATAGGTTTTCACTGAAGTCAACCCAATCTTCTGGCCACCTGTCAAGGGCTAGGGGAGGCTTTGACAAGAAGATTGTTTAAAGGGCTCAATATTCAGCACCTTTTTGATTTTTCAATCTTAATTTACTTCCTGGAGTCTCCTGTAGACACAAATGTTTTTCAAACTTGAAATCTTAAACAAAGTAGAGTTGCATCTCACAGCCCAGTTCTAACCAATGATTGTTTTGACCTGGATATGTAGTAAGCAGAGGTTAATATATAGTCATAGTTGTTTTGTACCCCTTTTCTCAACTGCTTGACTAAAAGTAATTAATCTCTAGAAGCAAACTAATGCTGGACTTGACTGACTCTGCAGAAATAGTGGACTTATGCTGTGACCCTAAACATCTGTACAGGAAAGCACAGCAGAACTCATACATAATTTGCAGGGGAATAATTTTTAAAGTGCAGCACTGTTAGACTACTCAGGGTTTAAGAAGACTATACCTGCCTGTGGAAGATCCCTGCTGAAAACCTTCTTGTGTCCATCAAAGTCAGACTACAGAACATTTCAAAACTTGTAGTTGTTGCATTGGTAGGAATAGAAATGGAGCTATGGTAGCATAGATTTCTCATAGTTATTGTTTAGGTGAAGTTTGTTGTTAGTTGGTAGCATCCTCCTGTGGACATGAGAGCCCGAAGGCTTTTTCAGGCCATCTGTAGCATAGCTGAATAACCTAATCAGGGTCAATTTTTTTCCTGGTGTGACAGAATAGTCAGTGATAGGTAATCCTTTCTAGGTAGCACAAGGGTGCCCATTCAGTAAGTACTAGAAATCCGGTCTACCATCTTCTTCCTAGCAGAGATGGGAGAGAGCTTTGTGGATAGTCTTTGCTGAACCACTCAGAACTGCAGGGCTCTGAATAGCCCCACCAGGAGTTACTGACACAGTCTATTCCATGAGTGAGAAGATGATGCAGATAGACAGATGCTTTGTCCTGTGCCTGTGCATGGGTTAATACAAAACCAGGAGCAGCTGCTGTTTTCATTACCTTGGTACAATTTAGTAATGTTCCTATTGAAATCACAGCAGGTGAAGTTTAGGAAGGGAACATGGCAGTAAATTAAATAGTTTATTCTGTGTGCGAGCTAAGTGTGGCATTCGGCTTCCTGACCAAACATCTACATTTACATGTCTACAATTCTGGTCTCTGCATATGTGTTGGGTATATAGGTGTCCATTAGTCAGTTAAGTCTAGTGAGCTATTTAGATCACCCTAAATTTACGTGGTCACTTGAACAACTCTCTCAACTCACTCAGGTTTACTGACTATATATCCTATCTGTTGACAATGGGAGCTTACACAGCTTACTTGGATGAAGTTACCTGTAAGGGTAGCATCTTGAATTTAGGTTTTGAACCTAACACTGAATTCCACAAAAAGTGTCATCCCAAAATTCAAACACTGGCATGTTTTGTCTCCTTGAAAGGCAGATGCACCTTATGATTACAGTTCACCCAACACACATTACTAAACAATGAATACTATAGATTTTGTAATAGTACATAAAAAATGTCTCAAATACCATTGCACATAAACTAAGTCTGCATCTATTATTTGTTCTCTTTTTGAAGAGGAACAGAAAAAAGCAAAATTGAAATCAGACAAGGACTTTGGTCTCAGTCTCACAGATGACCGTGGGAACTGAAAGATGAGCCTTCAATGAATACATTAGAACCAGTTTCCAGAGCCTCATCATCTTCTGCACAACCTGTGTAAGATTTTCACATTGAGATGTACCCATAATATATAAAGTATCTAGTTCACAATAGCACAAACTTTGCAGAAATATTGAGGAAAATATAGCCTGAGACTAAATTTACAGGTAACTTCAGTACTGCAACACTCAGTGTTCCTAAGGCCTGATTTTCAGTATCATCTGTGATGTCAGATTATGCAGGAAGGCTTTCTGTATGAGATCTAGGAAAAAAGTAGCTCCTAAAATGAACACTTGCAGCAATGTGCTGTGAAGGAAGCTCTGTAGCAATTAATTATGTATCTTTAAAACTTCAATTCAAGTAAAGCTACATGCATCACTTGTTTTGGCTTGCCATCTAACAATGACTTGAATTTCCATCAAGTACATGTTTCTCCAAATATGTGGTTTCATCAAGTAGGCACTGCAAATGGAAAGAGTATACGATGACAAATGGCTCCTTTTCATTTTGGGATCTTGTCATGTATTCCTTATACACCGTATAGTACAAGAAGATCATATGGCACTTGATCAACATGGATAAAATCCAGAACAGTGATGAATTTTGACCAGCAAAATCATCAGTCACTCTTTTTCTGAGACATGGTAATAAAATGGATTCAGGGCTGTGTTTTTTGGGTACAGAGGAAGCATTATGTTTCTAAATTAAGCTCCCAACCATTTTCTCTTTGACACTTTCCAAGAGCATCAAACTAGGATCTAACACTAATATGACAAGAACAAGCAAGTTTAACAAATTAGCTTGTTGGCCTCCCACAAAGAAGACCTTGTTTACGTTGTAAGAGTTATAATTTATTTATGGTAAATCCTTGCCTAGATACTTCCTCCACATTTTTAAATATGTGTGTGAAGAGAGACTAGGACACATGCTGCTCGATGATTTGTGTTGATACATATGAAGAGAGCTCCACATAGGAAACAAAAGCAACATTTAGATTTTAAATTGGAACAGATCATCATGATAATTTTTGCCATTATGTTCCTCTGCATGAAGTTGGTAAGGACTTGGCAAGTCTGCCAGGAAAAATGAGCCCCAGATATTTTCTATTCAGTTCACATTCTCTCTGAAGGACTGTATTGCACACGATATTGGATTTGCAATGCTGAACATAATTTGCTAGAAATTGCATAGTTCCTATATTAGTTTATAATAGTGCCATTTTATCCACAATGATCCATTTTCCTGAATTGATTTGATGTGTGCATTTATGGAAGACTGAAACTTCAGGTATTTGTTTTGCCTGAAGGGGGAATCATCCGTTTGTTTGTATTAAGCTCCTGTGTCAATGTGCATTTATATGCTTTTTTTTTTTTTTTTTTCCCTTAAATCAGTGTATGTAGTGTAAGAATCTCATGTATGTCTGAGAGAAACTAAGAACTGGTCTCTGCATCTAAGATTTAATCATAGTTGGAATTCAAGAACAAATGTAAAATCTCCTCCTGCTAAAGGAGGATTTTAAGTGTACTCTTTAAAGAAAGAGAGATTTATACACCTGTGTTATTTGACCTTGTGCATTTTGAATGTGATGGCCAACTTCAAACAAACTTGACAAAAAGCACAGAGATATCAAGCACATTCAGTACTTTAGTTTGTTGAAAATGGGCTGCAGGCTGCTGGGTTATTGCTAGCCACACAGAGTGAAAGGCTTATAATCTTTATCCTTTGTTAGATGCTAAAGAATATGCATGCAGGAGATATGCAGGAAATCAAATCTGATTAGTTTGGTTGCTGACAGAACTATCTTTTGAAGTAAACTTTCTATCCACCCATTTTTATTATTACTGGTATTAAAGACTTATAGTTGAGGATCCTAAAGAGCAAGTGATTTTTTTAGGAGGAATTACAAAAGAAGGAAGCAAAAGGAAGTGTCTCAAGCACTAAAATTCAGAAGATATTGAAAATGAAAAAGAAAATGGTGGGAATATGATTCGGAGAAGGAAACAAAAAATATTATATAGTCAGCTTGTCAAAGACTGAAGTTTAAGTAGTTTGAGACCACAGACAAGTAAAAATATGGCAATCTAAGCTCTAATTTTTATGTAATTCCTACCAGTATTTAAAGGCACATGTTTTCTTCTGTAAATCAACTCTTGCAATGAGTTTCATTCAGATGGATGACAGCGCCCATGAAAGTGTTGTCCCACTGAGGTGTTGCCCTCCCTTTCATCTGAATCTTCAAGGGTGTCTCTAGTCAAAAGTTATTACACCTAATTCCAACATCTTCATTTATTTGTGTGCAGGTACTCTGTAAACTGTCACATGACCAGCCTTAGTGTGTATTCAATGTGCAAGTTCACACTTGTGGAATTAAGGGAGTTCCTTAAGATGTAAGATCCCGTAAATTCACACCCTCACTTACTAAATGGGAATGTGCCAAAACAGACTAGCCCTCACAGGCTGCATAACAACCAACAGAGGTGGATAAAGGTTTTTTTCCTACGCAATGGGGATTTTTTGTGTTGTGTTGGTTGGTTGGTTGGTTGGTTGTTTTTTTTTTCCTCCCTTAAACTGTTACTAGAACTTGCTATCTGAATTGACACTTACCCAGGCATATACTGTACTCAGGATTTTATTTAACTTATATCTGTCATTCTTCCCAATTTTTACATGTTTCAGTGAGGTACTGAGCTAGTTGCCTAATCTGCATGAGTATTCTGTCAAGTAATGGACTGCTGTGATGATTTGACCCAATAGTCCTGTGTATATTTGCATAGCTCATTTCTGTGAATTTCTGATCATGTCAGAAATACTTACATTATTCATGCTACTCACATAATTAGATGACAAATGGGGCAGTGACCCTTGGGGACTTCATTAAATACTTAAAATATTAAAAGTCATTGCCATTTACGGGGTTTTTTTCTGTTAGTTTAATTTTTATCCGAGACCAAACACAGTTATTGCTATGGTTATCAAGATTAGAATTATTTATTTACTAAGTATTAGTAAAAAATGCTATTTCATCTTACAGATTTGAATTGTTTTGATGAAAAATAAACATTACATAATTTCAGAATTTTTCAAATAAAAATTCAGCCTTGTTCACTTTGCTAATGAAATATGAGCCAGTCTTTGTTCTCCACTAAGTCTACACTTTAGCAAAAAAAAACTTAGGAGCAGAAGTGTATTGTATTGAAACAAATACATATTATCTTTGTCCACTGCCTATGGTCATCAATATGATGTGTGTGAATTGTGTGAATACTTTGTGTGGGAAAATCTCTGTGTCAAAGCACATATGAAATGAATCGAAATATACATGTAAATTATAGGAAAAAAATTAATTGTATTTTGTAATATGACTTTCATGCATTTATACTCAAATGATACTTGTTTCTAAAGTATTTAACTTTCCTTAAGCTTTTCATATTAAACTCTTAATTTACAGATCTGAAATCACATTACAAAGGCAGGTAAGTATTATTCCCGTTTCACTGAAAATTAATAAAACACATTGGGAAGGGCTCACTTCAAATAGTATGGATAGATAAGACATCTTCAGAGATTTAGACAGATAGATAATGATTGAAGGCTGGGAAACAAAAAATGTTCTTTCACGAAAGTATTTTTTGTCAAACTATTTCTGACAAGTAAAGAAATGGGCACAAAGTAAAAATAATTTAATCACAGTCTCATGGCAGATTAATGGTAGAGCTATGGAGGGAGAGACCAGATCAACATTTTGGCCCCACTGTAGTTAAAAGGAATGTTATTTTCTTCTGTGGGTAGATCATTGTACCAGTTCTCCTGATGCCTACTTCCTAGGATTTCTCACACTACCTCTCAGAGTTAAGTATTATTGTAGCTGTGTGGGTCATTATCACTACACTTTGAGGATTGTGAATCCTTTTCCTTTTCTTTTTTCTTGTCAGATGCTTATGTCTGTGTTTGGTCAAGAGGTACAAAAGGACTTCCATACAAAATGAATCAATACTACCTCAAAGCTCATGTTGTCATTTGTTTGTCTGAAACCTACAGAAAAAATAATACTTTTCACTAAATACAGAAAAATATCTGGCTGGTTAATACACTCCTAAATGTATTGCAGTCCCAAGAAACATTGTCATCCTCCACATTTTGCCATTTATATGTAAGCATCTGTCTGCCTGCTGAAGCAATGTGGGAGGGTGACAAATCTACAGGAAAGTCTTTCATTTATGATTGCCTTATTTAGACCGGATGGATTAATTTTCTGTACTGCTGAGAAGCAGGTTAATAGGTCCTTCTACTTAAATCCAATAATAAAGTGAGTATTGCAGGCAAATACATTGCAAAGATTAGCTCATTTACTTCATGAGAAACCTTTTTTTTTTTTTTTAATTTTCACTGATTGCCAGCTATATTCATCTACATACTTTCAGTAGAAAACAGACAGATGAGCTATACTAGTAATGAGAAGGCTTTATTTAGAATGTTATATTACCATGTAAGCACTCTTTCTTCTAGACTGAACACCACTGGCTGATTTTTTGTTCTATTTGAAAGTATCAGCCACAGCAGAAATACTTTAGTATTACTTTTATATCTTTATTTTTTATGTAGTGTGAATGAACAACTATTGTATGAAAACCAGTCAGTTACGAAAAACTACAATAACCCTATGGCTACAGCTCAGGAAGAATTTCTTCCCCGCAAGAAACTAAGGTGTAATCAGTGATGAAATCCCAGTGAGACTGTTTAGATAACATGTAGAGCTAAGTATTATGATGGATTACTTGGCAACTTTAGCAAACAAAGTCCCCAAATCTTCTTTTGAAATGACAGACTGAAGAAAATGCTCGTTTTTGAGCAAGTGAAAAATTTTAATATACTTTATAAGTGCTTTGAGTTGGAAGTAAGTCCTAGATCCCTAGCTGCACTGCTGGAGGGGAGGAGGTAGAGCAATCAGGAATGAAGTTAAGTCCATGAAGAAGGGAGGGGTGGGGGAAAGGTGTTTTAAGATTTGGTTTTATTTCTCATGATCTTACTCCAATTTGATTGACAATAAATTAAACTAATTTCCCTCAGTTGAGTCTGTTTTGCCTGTGACAGTAGTTGGTGAGTGATTATCCCTGTCCTTATGTCAACCCATGAGCCTTTTGTTACATTTTCTCTCCGCTGACCGACTGGGGAGGGGAAGTGATAGAGTGGCTTTGGTGGGCACCTGGCATCCAGCCAGTGTCAACCCACCACAACCGAATAGATTCGATTCTCACTGTGTTTGTGACATTCTTCCATTGCAGAACCCAGAGGACGTTTACATTGTCACATATTGGCTCTCCTCCATGAGGCCAGCTAACACCTCCAGACCAGAACTTGGTGGCTGCAGTTTACTCTTTGCTGCTGGTGATTATGGAACATTACGTGATCTGCATTGTTTCTGGGAAATTTAATTATTTAATGGAAAAAAATATTTACTTTGTTGAATTCAGAATTGATTTCTATATGATATTGTGATTACATGTATGCAAAAGGTGTTTTAATTACAGCTTTTTTACTGCTGAGCTTTCTCTCCTTTTTGAAATTCGAAGTTCAGTCATGTAACTGACAGATCAGTTTTTAATTAAATGAAGTGGTTCACAACATTTTTTGTTTTATACAAGTCCTGATTTAGCGATTTTAATGGCTTCTACTCAGTGTGAGATACTGGCCCAGGGTAATGGTGAACCAGGCCCAAAATTGTTGTGGGCTTGGTGGCAGCCACCTGGCCTATTCCTGAGCAGCAGTGATGCTGCATCTCTGCAAAAAGTAGGGGCTTACAACAAAAGGAAAATCAGTGTGAGGATGACAGGCTCCTTAACTGACCCATTAAAAATGTCTTCTATTATGATGACAGACTTCTCATCTTGACCTCAGGTCTGTCTCATCACCATGAACTTGACCAATGCCTGGGGCCAGGGCTGCCCCTGGCTGCTCCCCGGCCTGCCCTGCTCCCTCACTGAGGTGGTAGGACAGGGTCCTGGCTGCCCAATCCTGCCCGGACAGACCCCATGGTGACCCCTAGGGACCCCCCAGACCCGATGGCACCCTGATGCTGTCCTTCCTAAAACAGCCTGCTGCATCCCCACATTGCAGCAGTGCTGTCGTGTGAGCTGTCCCATCACATCCCGTGAGATTGCAGCCCCGACACATTTTACAGGGAGGCAAGGAAAGGCCAGAAGACAGTAGCAGCAATGATGTGTGGGACATCTGTCAAATCACTAAGCAATCTTGTTTTCTATACAGTCCGCAAATATTTTTGTTCTGTTCATGTGTGTTTCAGCAAAAGTACCCAAGCTCTCAGTTTTCGTTGTCAGAAAAGCTCACGGGGTGTGGTCCTCTCCCGTAATGGCTCTGGGAAGGGATGGTGGGATGGAAGTGATAGTGCATTAAGGGACAGCAGGACAGAAGTGAAAGGAAAGGAGGACGGGTGCTGAAGGCCCATGGACAACCCTTCAATACAGCTCCCTTCAGAAAAATGAAGCACAAGTCTTCACCTCCAGCAAAGAAGGATTAGTAAGATATGTTAGTTAAATAAAAGAAAAAAGCAGAAACCAACATAAAGTAATTCAGGGGTATTGTAGAAGTGCTTAGAGCATGCTATCGCGCGTTTGATATAATAAAAATCTTCTCGTCATGACCTTCTTGCTACTTCAGTTGTTCTGACTTGTCCAACGAATAATAAGTATCATCTTCTATGAATTTCCAGTTTAAATAATAATTGTCTAAATTCAAAGTTAATAAGATTCAAAAAGATTCAAAAAACCTCTTAATATCCTTGCTCCCCATACACAGACAGCCGGGAAGAGAGTTAGGAACCAGAAAACTAGTTTGTTGAAGTAAACTGAAATAGCTTTCCTTTAAGAAACACATTTTAATGAGTTCAATCTGTTGGAAATGTGACTTCTTCTTGCAAGGAAGACACAGAAGAGCTTTTGAAATTGATTTCCAAATTAGATGTAGTAGCTGCTATGACTTTCACCAGCTACAAAACAACAGCAAGACGAGAAGTGCTTACAGGCATGAAGCTGACACACTTATTTTGTGCTGCACAGATTGATTCAAAGGTTAAGGAAGAAGAAGAGACATTTGTCATCCTGATGGCAGAACATAACCTTTCATATTCCTGTAGTGATGCTTTAATGAAATTTATCAAAGGGACTTTTCACAGACGTAAAAGCTGCTAAGAACATAAACAGATGAATAACAAAATCCAGCGGCCCAAACAGAGAAATGCATGCTTTAGCATGCTAGTGTGTTACTGATTTGTCTTTATTATGCCAATTACCTTCTTTCACTCCTTCCATGCCATTTCCAAATGCCCCCTTCCTCATCCTTGCCCCAAGCTTTTCTTGCTGAGCACGACATTGTACGGTATGGAATATCCCTTTGGTCAATTTGAGTCTGCAATCCAGGCAGTGTCCCCTGCCAGCCTCTTGTCACCCCCAGTCTACTCACTTTTGGGGGAAAAGGGAAGAGACTAAACTTTGGCCCCCAGGATGGGGAGTAAAACCTACTACAGTGTTGCTGAACATGCAAGTAATCCTGTTGAATTGGTGCATGACTTGACAGAAGGGTGCCTTGCATAATCCAGCGAGACCCAGCAGCTCCTAGCACTGTTTCAGGGCTTGTCTATTGAGACACTGTTCATGGATGCAGGGGAAGGAGGGCCTCTACATCTGAAGACATCATGGCTGAGGCAGGGACCCAACACAAGCTGATCTTGGTGTCCAACAATTCAACATGCTGCTTCTCCTCTCCTGAGTGACCTTGACAGATGGGGCCCAAGTCATCAACTCTTGTTTTGGACATTGTGGAAGGGCATGGAATGAGAGAGTAACATCATGGCATAGAATGGGGAAGTGTATATGTCAAGGAACAGGAGACAGTGGTTAACAAGGATGTGCAAGCTTGACTGTGGGATGTAAAGACAGTTTAAGTATAAAGTACAAGTTGTAACTGTTGGTAAGAGGGGTTTTCAAGAATGAGAAATAGAATGGAAAGGAAAAAGAAAGGTGTGGTTTAGAAAGATCAAATATTGCAATGCAGTCTGGGTTAGTTAAGTGAGTGGAAAAGTTTAAGTAGGGTACAGAAATGAAACAATGTAGGAATGGGATGGTCAGATGATACTTACATCTATCAGATAACAAGGGACCTGAGTGTGACGTGAATGATGGAATAAGGAGTGGAGATTGAACTGGGTCTGGCTGGGATGGAGTTACCTTTCTTCCTAGCAGCCCCTATCCTGCTGTGATTTGGATTTGGGACTAAAATTGCCCTGGCTATTTCTGAGCAGGGTTTTGGCTACTGCTGAACAGTACTTGCACAGCATCAAGGCTTTCTCTGCACTCCCCTGCCCCAAGGCCCGCAGGCTGGGAGTGGCAAGAGGCTGGCTGGGAACACCGCCTGGACGACAGACTCAGACTAACCAAATGGGTACTCCATACCATGTAATCTCCTCAGCAAGAATGGCTCAAGGCAAGGACGGGGAAGGAGGGATGTTTGTGGTGATGGTGCTTGTTTTCGCAAGCAAGCGTTATGTATGCTGAGGCCCTGCTTGCCAGGAAGTGGCTGGACATCTGCCTGCTGATGGGAAGTAGAGAATAAATTCCAAATTATTTTGCTTGGCTTATGTGCACAGCTTTCTCTTTCCCTGTTGAACTGTCACTAACATGATCCATGAGTCTTCTTTCCTTTCTTCTATCTTCTCCTCATTGTGTGGGAGAAGGGAGGAGTGGGAGGCTGGGTGGGTGTTGGCTAGGGTGAACCCGCCACAGATATAGATGACAATTCTTCCATGGTTCACAATATTTATATGGTTTACTGCACTTTGAAGACATACAAAACTATTTTAAAAACAGTACTTACATTTATTTAGTCACTTAAGCGTTTTCAACCAGAGCTTAAAACCATATTGACAGATTTTGGCATGAGATCATGTAATTAGTGGTTCTTCACTGGGTCTGTCCCTCTCACAAACACTTTCCACAGCTTTCAAGGTGATGTACTGCACTGTTGGAGAGAGAAAAATGTGCCTAGAGAGGCAGCGCCTGAGAGAGCAGGAGCAGAACGCCTCACGCTGACGCCTGCTGAGGGCAATTTGCAAAGGCTTAGTGCGAAAATGTGGTCGCACTCGCTGAAGTTGTGAAATTTGTTGTTATACTTGAAAGAAAAAAGTTGCTGAAAATGAGATTCCTTCAGTGAATACATTTACGGGAATGGAATTTGTACTCCTTTTCTGATCAAGTAGAGAAGCTGGAGTATAGGTGAAGTGATAGAGCTATCAATAGTAAAGTTATAGTGAAAATCTTTCCTCCTGAAGTTATGGTAGCGCTATCTTTCTTTTTATTAATAGTAGGTCTTAATCTAGTGGACACTAATCCAGTATCCTGATGGTCAGTACATAGCACTTCCTAATATACACACTTTCGAAGAGAATAATATATGAATTCAGGTTACCAAATAGGTTGCCTCTCTGACTTCCAGAAAATTCCTGCTATTAGTCCTCTTTTCCTTAGTATCTCATGCTTTTTTACAGAGCAAAAGTGTTAAATGATTGTTTTAAACATTTTTTCCCCCCTTTGCCTGTATTCTGCATTTTTTGAGTTTGGCAGAAAAAATGTGAATGGCAAGAATGAGTTTCTCCAGTATCCCAGTTGGCAAAGTTCAGATTTATTTATTTTCTTTTTAAAACAATATAAAGGTGTGGAGGAAGCAATTTTACCTGATTAATAATGTATAGTCTAAAATGAAAGATAGAAGCAGGCAGTGGAGGGAGGAAGGAAGCTGCTGCCCTGAGAAATAATTTGGCTTTATAAGTGGTAAAACAGTAAATGTGTTATGTGACGTGCAGGATTTGAATAGCACCTTATCTTTATCCGTTTTTAATACTTGAAAGATCTGTTGCGGATCAGGGTACACCCACTCTGTTTGCAGGCTGACAAAGTCTGTTCTACAGTCTGCTCCTGGCTACGTGATCAGGTAACTTAAGAGTATTCTGAGGCACTTGGCAGCTCTACTATGTTTACAAATAAGGGCCTTGGTGGAGCTTATCTGCCTTATGCAGGATCTTTTTCTTTGACATTCAAAGTCTTGATGCTGGTGAGATAGTCTGAATGGTATAAATGCTCTTAATGTAGAATCTAATATGCCAAAATGCATATTAACACAGCTTCTGGCAAGTTTTTCTATAAAGACAGTTTCTGCCTTGTATTTGAACTCTTGTAGGAATTTCAATTTAAGATTGAAGGGGTAAAAATAGTGCACTTACTCACTGGAAAGACATCAATTTGCTTTTTTTCTGATATGCAAGAAATTAATAAAATCAAATTATTTTGGCTGTTGTGGTGGCTGTGGGTAGCTCACTGTCAGGATGAACACATTAGTGTGTGGAATATAAGAAGCAAGGATAGACTTTCCAGCAAAATAAATTAATGTTCAGTACATGAGCTAGCCTTAATCTTTTAATAGGGAACTGATGCCTCTAAACTTTATTTTTATGTCCTTATTTTTCTTTAATCTTTATTAACTTCATAAAAAGAAAATGTATAGAGGAAAACATGTTGGATCTGTGTCATTTTGGCTCTCTATATTGAGGCTTAGCCTACCCCTTCTGTCACCTCATTGGTTTTAGTGTCATTATTTCAGGTATATATACCTCAGCTGTCTGCTTCTTTTTCTAATAATTAGATCTCACTAAGAATTGTGCTGTATTATGGTATAAGAATGCCCAAACTCCCTATCACTTCCTCTATATATAAAATAACTCTCTGTTTTCTGTAAGCTAGCTGTCTATTTGGAAAAGAAAGTCACAAAAACCTGATTCAGCAACAGTGTGGTCTCTGTACTTCTGGAGTTCATATAAAATTTTGGACATTAATTTGTACCTTCTCTATTCCAACAGTTTCATGTTAATAATCTTTCAGAGTGATTCCAGGACTCATTTTTTAAAAGATAGCAAGCTGAAGTGCAGATTATAACATAACAGTACTGTAACTATTCTTAGGAAATCATCATCTAGAAAAATTCTGAGAGATCTCGGGGGGCTATTTTGTGCTGCTCCCTAATATAAAATAAAATACACATGCCATTTAGTTTAGATAGGCCTTATTTTGTCTTCTGTTGGAGCTTCTTTTCAGATGACAGTCTATATACTAATTGAAATAAAATGCTGAGATCAGACCTGGTACACATACCTAGAAATAGAACAATAGCTTTAAAAAAAATAAAAATGCTTACAAGTTGCATTTTTCTTCTGTGCTTGATCGGCTTATTATTCACAAAATAAAAATGATATTAACAACTAGTAGACAGTTTCTGGTTTTCTGAAAATGATCTTCAAACACATGGGAATTGTAGGTCTGTACTTGGGTTTGGTTTAGTTTTTTTAAAAAATGTAAAGTAATCTTATTCTTTCCCTTAGGTATCATGTTGCTCTCACATTCACAGAAAATTCAATTCCATTGTAAATAAAGTTTCTTGCCCCAGGGAGTCTGAGTTTGTTAGTAGGTGTCAATATGGTCTGAACATCTGCTCTACTGAAACAATATTTTACAATATTTATCCAGCTCCGTATTGAGACATGACAATGTGTGCTCTGCCTCTTTAGAAATACAGGAGATGCATTTGTTCCCATAGACAGGACTTGGCTTAGCAAATTGTTTGCTTGTGTTTGTGCTTGGTGAATGATAGGATCCCCTAATGAATGTTAGTTGTTCCAGGAAACTACTGTTGTTCTACAATAGCAGGACAAGAAGAAAACCATACCAGCATGAAGGGAAGATCTTTTGTGATAGTACTCAGTCCAAGTGGATCTTTCCTGGGCTTACCAAAGGCTGTACTGAGAAACATGAGTGATTGAAGATTGAATCTAAACATAAATGTAAAGAAAATAAAACTAGTTAAATATCTTCTGAACTAAATTCCACTGCTAACAACCATTCACTGCCTTAAATCTTGCCTTGAAGGAACTGAGTTTTTATATAATACAGCCTGTCTAAAGCAGCAAGCAAAATAAGTAATTGCAAACTGAAAATAACTGTGTCACTTGGTACCATGCATCATGTGCAGCATTTAATTACATCATCAATCATTAGAATATCTTCAAAAAATATTAAACTATATACCAGTGTCCTCCTTTTGAAGGATCACAGTGCCTTTTTCCTGGATTGTCCTCTGGGTTTTATTTTCTTTACCATTTGACTGTTCAGGTGTACATTGCCCTGCAGTACTCCTGTGACTGACATTACACCAGCATGATGCTTGTCACGGTCACTCTGAGAGAGGGATAATATCTTCATTTTCTAGGCAGACACTGGTGTAGCAGGACTGAGGCAAAAAATAATCTCTGGCTATGCAGGGACCTTCACACAGGAAATCTAAAGATATTCATCAGGAAGATATTCATCAGGAGATTGATACAAGATGTGTAAACTCCCTGTTCCTCTTCAGGAGACATAACTGAGTAAGAAGTTGCTGTTCCCCAGCTGTGGGAAAGTGGTGAGGGTGGAGATGTCATATTGCAATTCTGCTGGACAGATATCTGTTACCATCACCATTGATTCTCCTTGTTAAGTCTGTTCTCAGCACCTTTCAGCTCCATTTGCCCTGCTTATTGTTCTCCCCCCTGCCCCCTCTACCTCTCTGGCTGCTGTGAAAATGTCTTTCTGTTCTTTTACTACTGTTAAATCTCATTGCAGCCAAAAGTGACTGTCAGCCATTCTAGTAAGCCCTATTTTCTCAGTGTTGCCTGATGACGGGACTCTGCTGTTGCTCTGCTTCGCTGTTGACTGGAAAAATGATAAACAGCAACAGAATGAAATTATTTGAATGTCTTCTGTTCTACTACTGTCCATCTTCACTGTTTTCTTTGGATAGTTTCTTTGTTAGTTCAGTTGGGACAGGGGCAGGTTGAATTTCCAAGTATAACCAGGGCTAGAAGAATTCCTCAGAGCCTCATGGTTTTTATCTCAGGAGCCTTTTTGCCTGCTATGGGAGAGTGGGTGATTTCATATGTTCAAGGTTATTACTGTCCTAGGTAGTTAAGGTTTTCAAAGTGATTATAAAGAATAGTTTTCTTTAAGAGAGTAAAATGGTGAAAATAGGTTGATTTAAATAGAGGTGATAATGAAGCCTTCTTTTCCACATAGCTTTCTTCATCTGGAAGTCATAACTCACCAATGCATTGCTAATATTAATAAATCTTTTCAATTCTACACTGTGTGAGATCCTTAAGTTATGAACATAGCATTTTACACCATTTTAAAGGAGAAAATACTTACTTCCTTGGTTAATTAACACTAGCTAGATATCCACAAGAGCATAACCCTGTAATGCATCCAAATAATAAGATTTAATTGATTCTTCTATGACTTATTAAAAATGCATTGAGGGCCTAAAAGATTTAAAAGGGAAAAATAGAAACACTCCCAGACTGGCCTTCATCTGACACTGAGACTGCATCTGAAAATTCTAAGAAATGGAAAACTCCTCTATATGCAATTTTCCAACCAATCTCTAACTGTACAGAAGTAATGATATGGAAGTTAAAACAAGAAATTGTTACTTAATGCTAAATATAGCCCTTTATTTTGTGGGGATTTTAGACTGAATGCAAGATGAGGTGAATAAGTTGAATTCAGACTCATACATTATTCACAGGGACTGAGCTAACATGATCATTCTTTTTCGTTAAAGCCGCTGCAAATAGCGCAGCTATTCATTTTAGCACTGTTAATACAATGAAGACATGTTAATATGAAACATCAGTGTCTTAAGTCTCTGTTACTATTCTGTCAGATCTATGTATGTTTAAATGATTTTTTCTATATACCCTTATCTTTTCCAACTCTGATACTTTCCACTTAATTTTTTCAGTGATTCAAAATGCGTGCAAATACATCACAAACTGAAATAGTTTATCTACATTTATGCAATAAACTCATTAAACCCTGTTAGCTGCTCTTTATTTCTTGCATCAGTCTTGTATTGAGAGGAAATAATTAATGGTGAAATCCTTGTTAATGGGTGGCCTGTTGACAGGTCTCCTGAGTTCATGTTGACCTCTGCTTGCTTGCAGGCCAAAACTCTCCCATTTTTAATGTCTGTAGCCTTCCTGACCAATTTGGATACTATGGATCTGATTAATTGTTTGGAATGCAGCAGCCCCAGAGGGTCTAATCAGACACTAATCTTCTGGTAGGACAAGTATATCCCTTTTTACGTGTACGATGTGTATAGTGGCTATACATATAAGTAGCAATGCTCAACAGTGTTACAGAAAAATAAGCTCAGTAATGAATATTCCATTTTCTAACTTTTACACGTCTTATGGAGACATGAGAAAGTGGTGAAATGACTTGATCTCACAAAACCTGTCAAAGAGCTTGAAATGCAAACCAAACTGAGATTTAGTCTACTGCCCTGCTAGCAAAGCCAGCCTGTACAACCCAAGCACGCAATGTTTTCTTCCAGCTTTGTTGGATGTCTCATCTACTTTGTACAACTACAGAGCAGTAGCAAACTCAGTGTTTTGTAACATCCTTAACAACACAGTTAAGTTGTTAGTTCTTTGCATGCAGACCTTCATATAGTGATTGTAATCCTTGTTACCTTCCAGTGTGAATGCATATACCTCAGGAAGTGTGTGAAATATTATGCAGTGTATATAACGATGTTGGATTTTTTGTAGCTAGAGATGGATACCTGTCTGCATAGGTTTGTGCAGGTCTAGAGCTTAGGATGGCCCTGTGACAAAACTAAGATGTATTATGAGAATAAAAATGTTCCAGTATCCTTTTAAGGTTCTTTCAAGCAGTACTCCAGACTATTCTGAAAGGAGAACCAGCTGCTAAAAATCACCCTCAACAAATGTTTTATGCTGGTCACTTTCGCGCCACTCTTTGGGAGATGTTCAGTTTGGCTTCCTCCTTTCCTTTCCTTCAACTGTGGTGTACAGCAGACCCCCCTTAAGCCCTTAAGAAATGCTTAATACTCTTTTCTAAAATCACCCTTGATTTTAGCCCAGTGTATTGCTGAAGTTCATCTGAATTAGGTATAAATGTGTAAGAAACTGTTCCAGATGGGGACACACAGATACCCTCTTGATATGAATGTATGCAATCCTAACTGGCATGGATTTGGCAGCAGTTAGTTATGTGGTTGATTAACTTCTGGGGTTAGATTGTGTGATCTCGTGAGCCATGCTGTCAAGCTCAATCATCTTATGAAAGGGAAGGCCACATTAACCCTTTCATTTCTAACAAGAACTGTCATTCCAGACGCAGTCTTCAGTAGTCGGAGGTGCTCAGCAGAACAAGAGAATTTTGTGAGTCTGAAGCACCAATCACCCTGAAAAGAAAGAAAGAAAGAAGAGCAGTTTCAACCCAGAAAGAATGCAAATGAGTCTAATGGCTTGGATCCTCAATTAGAAATACAAATTTAAATTCCCTCAGCCAAAGGAAGTATTGAGATTGGGTCTCCCAGAACCCAGACAAGGACTCAAACCACAGAATTCTTGCTTTCATTTGAATGGAAGAATTCACAGAAAATTACATTTTAAAATCTCTTTATGTGTAGAAAAACAAGGAGGGAAAAACAAGTCAGGTCTGATCAAAATTTTCTCACATATTTTGTTTTACCTACTAAACTGAAACATTAGTTTTTCAAAAAGTTCCCATCCAGGAAGTCAGGCTAGCTAACCAGAGGGATTTACCTGGAGATATAAACTAGCAGGGATATACCCAGAATTATGTCCTTTCTGGACATTTTTGTCAGTTTTGTCGATTCTCTTTCTCTCTGTCTCTCATACCTGAGGGAAAAGTATCATAGATTAAATTTTTCTGTTATTGCTTGAGCTTAAATCCCATATACTAAATCATGAGACTGCTTTCCTACTTGTTTCATTATAACCTGGAAGTTGGCAGATAATTCCTATTTAAATCTCAAACTAGGGCAAAGATGCAGTACAGTGTGGCAGCAAGCTCTTTGCCAGAGTTTCGAAGTCTGGCACTCAGTCAGTCATGTGAAATGTGGTTTTCAAATCCTCTGTTACTTGCTTACTAAACCTGCTCTTTATTCCTGACTGATGAATCTGTCATTTTGCTACAGCCCTAGTAAAAGACCTGATTTAAAAACTTCAGCACCACACTATTCCTGTTTTGCAGGCACTGTTTGGTAACTCAACAAATAAAAGAGAAAGCTGGTCAAGAATATCTTAAAATTCGACTAGAGTTGAAAAAGACAAATGAGATTTAGCTCTCATGAAAATTTTGCCTGGGAATGGCCACCTTCAATGGCGCATCCTGATGTGGTATAAGGATATCAACTTTAAAACTACTATACCAGGTTAAAAGTCAGAATAGGAAGACCAGGATTTGCCTCCTGATTGTTCCTGAGAAGGGGAGGTCCCCTTTTCCTACCCAGCCATCTTTCTTCTCCAGCTCTTGTCTCACAACAAGTTCTACACTGCTATTTTATCTTTTTTTCCTCTCTGGCCTGCCTTTTACCTTTTCTTTAAACTCTGGCCTGTGGAATGTCTGAGTGCCACCTTTCAGGACTAAGCCCTTCCTACTTTGGAGCCCATTCAAAGCTCTGCTCTCTGCCTAGCACTTACAGAGTGTATCCACCTAGCCTGCTGTGCATTACTTACAAGATAAGCACTGGTCTCAAGACACATTCAGAAACTGATTCCCACATTCATCTTAGCTTTCCTCTCTGCTGCTCTAATATACAATGATTTGTCTTCTGCTGGAGGCACAAACTGTCTATGAAATACTGTGAGATTTCACAACCAGCGTCTGTTGTCTCTTCTTCTCCCCAGCTATTCACTTACCTGACATCTTGTTCATCTAATGTCAGGCCATCTAATGTCAAGTCAACTAATTTGAGAATTAAGACAACAATATCTGAGGTCTGTATGTGTTTGTATGGCTCAAATGTGCAGTTGTATTTCTTGAGTGAGGGTGGAAAGAAGGGACTGTAAGCAGAAGGAGATACAGAGATAATACAACAGGTGTGAGTTAAATAGTATGTGAATGTGTTGTTATTGTGAGGTTTTTAATGCAATGGTAAGGTCATATGCATCCAAACAGCAGATGTAAATTAGATGCTTTCAGGTGAAGAGCAGGCTAGGGCAAGGTAAGGGGAGTCAAAGATGACTCAAAACCACCTTTGAAATTCCAGGCCTAGGATAATCACTTCCCTAGTTAGCTTAGAGCAGTGTCCAAACTACGTAACATCAAATTCTGTAGTCATCAAAAGATTGTTTTGGTAGGTGTGAGAGAGTTGAGAGATGAGAAAATTGTGGTGGCCTCAACTGGCTGAATTCAAAACTACCCCAGGATTCCCAGCACCTGGGGAACTCTTAGGCCACCTTTCCAGATGTCTTGTGCTGTGGAAGTGAAGCAGGAGCAGACTCAAAAATGCAGGTTCATAACTGGAAGTAGTAGAAAAATAACTGAGGTCAGTAAGAGATTATCATCATTATCACTGTTACATTTTGTCACCTGTATGTAGTTGTGAATGAGACTGATTCTACTTGTTCAGCCAACATAAATAATTCATGTTAGCAAAGCTGATGAGAGAACAAGAAAAAATTATGTGGTATTTGATACTATTACTTTCTCTGTTCATTCATTTAAATTCTATTAGAGTAGAGGTAGAATCATGCTGTTTTGAAGTTGTCTTGTTAAATGCTATAATTTGCTATGGTAGCTCTTGGTAGTAATTACAACTGTCTATATACCAGGCAGTATTTCAAAACTTCCTTAAAAATTACGGCTATCTGTATAATTTCTTTTAAAAACTCTAACAGTCCTAAGCAATGGGATGTAAAAAATCTGAAACACCTTCATTTTTGCAGTAGACCCAACTCAGCTAAGTCTGAAAAAAAAAAAAAAAAAATAAAAAATCGAGGTTTAGCTTTCGTTTTAAACAAAGTAGGAAAAAATACATTTTAGTCTTTAAGCCAGAAAAACAGCTATTGCAAATAGTGCCAATGATAAATAACCATCATGACGGGGAAGAATGATGGAGTGTGAGGAATTCTTTTTTGTATTCTTCATTGGAACACTCCTTAAACTTGAGTTATTATTTCGGTCAGTTTTGTTTCTTTGTGTGTAAATACAACAAAGAAATCAAACTGCTAACAAGTGAAACTAAAATTATTGTCAACAATATTCTGTGAAGAATAGGCAAATGATAAAATAATCTGTCCTTCATAATGCTGTGTGGTAACTGTTGGTGGATAACCATTTTTTTTCAGTGCCAGGTACTCTATTCATCATTATCCAAATCTTTGTACTTAACCTACTGAAGCATGTGAAGCAGAGCATAAAATTTCTTGTCTTGATTCTGTCGTATCTTTACAATGCAGCTTGCAGCTCAACAGAGATCCCACTGAAACTGAAATCTGTGTGAAGAACCTGTAGATCCAGGACTGTGGTCAGTTCATCTGCTCCAGCTTCCTAACATCACAACCAGGACAGTGTGCACGACCAGAATGAGTGTTTGGTGCCTGCCTCCCCGGACACCTGAGGGAAGGAAATACCCTCAGTGATTATGTAATGACCACCGAGTGCCCTCAGTGTAGGTGCTGAGTAGTTTGAAAGGGGTCTAAGACTTCCTAGTTAGCTAGGTGCCTGTGGGGCAGCAGCTGAATATCAGTAGTAAGGCCAGTGCACACTTAAAAGAGGATGGATATCTACACACCTCTCAGAATCCAGCCCTAACAAGCTCCATTTCATAAAAGGGCAGATCAGGCCCTCCCAGGAGTATTATGTGGTGGCAGTACTTTAAAGAGCACTGTATTGTTGGGGTTTTTTTCAATGAAAGCTACTGCTGCTTTTGAGATGGTGTTAGCACAGGGGCATTAAACTTGCTACAAAGTAGAAACCTGGTTTTGCTCCTGCTTGAGACACAAAAGGTCTAACAGAAAGAGATTCGTCAAAATACAGGTAAGTTGTATGAGCTGTATGGAAAAGTACTTCCCAAATGATCATCTGTGATTTTCATTGCAGTGCCTAAAAATACCTAGTCCTAGTCCACAAGCGTGCTACCAACATAACGAAAACCACTCATGCTCTGGAAAGCGGGCTGTGCTCTGCCCCCAGCATCGTGCTAGTCCACTGAAACCAGCCAGACCACAAGTCTCAGGCCAGCATGAGTAATCTGTGCTGCTGCCTCCTCCATTGCCAAAGACTGGGTATCTGTTCTTCCAACTGCCACAGCTTTGCGCTTACAGAGTGGCAATTAGGTGTGAAATATCTTAGAAAGGATAAAGCAAAGCTGTGGAAAAAAAAAAAAAAAAAAAAAAGAAAAAAAAAAAGAGGATTTCAAAAAAGGAAGTTTTTCCTGTTTCTTCCACCTCTTTTTTACCCTTTGCCATTATCTGAAACAAAAAAAATCGCAATCAACATATCTGTGAACATTGTAACAGATGAGACAACAGAGAAACTAAATTGTGAAATCACTACCAAAAAAATTGTCTCAAAATGTGTAGTTCAGATATCCAGTACAGAATGTGCTTTAGAAATTCTGTAGCAGAAAAAACTGAGCTGACAGGATTCAAATTTTAGAATAGGAAATATTCTTCTGATTCTGACATTAGGAAGACAGTAATTTATACAAAAAAAAAATCAGATCAATGGTGTTTTATAGTTAAAATCTATTTTAGAATCTCACTTGGAAGATTGATGAGAAATGCAGATGTGGAATTGGAACAACCTTTCATGCCTATGAAAAGTTGGGAAGTTAAGTTTAATTTCGGCAGCATTCTAAATTTATATATTTGGCAGCATCTACAGCTGAAATGTACTACATAGGTGGCAGAAGACAGAATCCGAGATCAGATACTCCCTTTTTCTGGAATGCAGGAGTATTTTATTGCATGGAAATTCATTCACTCTGAATACATTCCATGGTTTTTTACTCACTCCTTCATCCATGGCAAGGGAATTGCAATGAGGAAGCATAGAAGAAGTGCTGTGAAGAAGGTCTCTTCAGTTGTTACTGGTGTCCTTTAGCACAAGTCTTACAAGAATCTAGTACCAGTAACAAACCCCAGAGTTATCTGACAGCAGACTCTTAAAATCAGTGGTCTTTAACTGCTCTCAGATTTCCTCTTTCCCCCATCTCTCAGCATTCCCTGCAACAAAGAAAGGAGGGTTCATAGGACAACATCCAAAATAAGTCACTCTGTCTTTTTTTTCTGAGAAGTGGAAGAAGCAAGGAAATAATATCTTGCCTCTGTTTTGAATGATTTTTTAATTTTTTTTTTTTTTTTTTTGTCACAAGAGGATATTGATGGGGTTTGGTTTAGTGCTGGCTTTGATCCAGTAAAGAAATAACCATATATAAATACATATATATACACACATATGTATATATATATGATATGATATGATTTGAACTGATATATGATATGCACTGATATAATTTGAAGGTTTCAGGATTTTCTGACTTTTGAATTGTAGTAAATATGCTGCATTGTTTTCTGGATTAAACTCTTATAGAAAAGGTGGCAAGCAAACAAAAAGAAAGTGCCACCTAACAAAGAAGCCATCTGTTCTTCTGCCACAAATTGAAAAAAAAAAAAAAAAAGGGTCTATTTTGAGTCACTTCATGGCTTGGAGATCCTGCCTTCCCAGTGTGCATATACAGTACATTTAAGCTCACATCAGAGACCTTGCTGGTTGGCATTGGTTAACGACTCTGTGAATATGCTGAAGATATGGGCTCTGAGAGAAAAAAAAACCAAGCTGCTGAAAACAAAATGTTAACACTTTTGTAAATCTGCCAAGTTTTTCAATATAACTGCCAACAGTTTGATGTTCAGAGGAACTCAGCAGAATCGCTAACATGCATGCTGCATAAATGGCTATTCATTAGAAAGATGCTGTAGTTTATATGTGACTGCTTTCTTTGGCTGGCTAATATATCAAGTATGGTACTTGTTTTGTGCTGTGAAAAACTTTCTCCATTACCATAGTAACCTCTTGCATGTTGGCGGAAGCTGATGTCATTCATGGTATTATTCAGTCTTAGTGAATTGGTCCTCAAAGTGCTAACAAGTTCCAGGGAGATAAAGAACACTAAGTATACATTCTGGTTAAACATGATTTAACCCTTTCACCTCACCAGGACCCTGGAGATATATAGGTACATACATTTGATGTATACATATACGTGTATTTAGTTTCTTTAGTATTGCTGAGGAAGAGGTTAGAATGTCATATTTGTTTAGCATAATTTTGGTGTAAAGACTAAAGACATGAATCTTCTGTCACTCCCTTTTTATTCATTAATATCTCAGCATTACAGGTAAACTTACTTAAGGAAAAATAATTTAGTCATTTTTTTCTCTTTATCTATTCACCTAAACTTATTTAATTCTTCTGGGGGATTGTGATACTCCACAACTTGTTCCAGTATATCGCAGTAATAACGGGATCAAGACTGTGGACCTTATTCCAAGCCACACTTCTACCATACTTTCAACAGAACCTTTTGAAATGCCTACCTAAACACACAAGCTTATTTTCTAGTTTATTTATGGACAGAGGTGTCTAAATGTAGATATCTGAACATGTCATTTTCCACATATTTTCTTACTCAGCTAATGTCTTTCTATTTCATCGTAACTGATGATCCTATTGCCCTTTGTGCAAAGTGGCATTAGAAAGAGTAGAGTATTCTACCACAGTGCAAAGAGTAACACAGACTACTTCTCAGTTTTTCCAAAGTAGTTAAGTAACTTCTATATTTTCTGTCCCTTGTTTCACAGTCTGATCTCTTTTTTTTTTTTTTAAGAAACCTGTCATTCCTAGAATGCCAGTCATCAAGTCTAACAAATTTCCTGTCATGAAAGAAAATCTTCCAGAAATAGATGTGGGATTTCTGGAGGGCATAGATTGCCATTCAAAATATTAATTTCTCACCTGTTGGCACATTATTCTTTCACATGTTGGGTTCTCTGATTTTGTTCCGTACACTTCTGCTCTGAGGGTCCACCCTACATCTGAAGTGGAGAACTCACCAGTTTGGATTCTTCAGCTAGGGTCAAGGATGCCAAGAATCTCTTGCTGTAGAATTAAAAAAGCTATACTGAAGTTATTTCAAAAGAAAATCCTCAAGATCATGTTCATGCATGAAGTTTGTTTCGTAAGCTAACTTTGAAGGAGGTAGCATTCTCCAAGCTACACACACAAATTATATTCCATATATAATAAATCCTCCTTTTAGGGAACAGTGAAGACATTCAATATGTCACCATATCGTTTGGGCTAACTTCTGACTCACGGAGTTTGAACATATCTTCTGAGCTCCCTACAGTCATTTGCATCTCTGATGAGACTCCCACACTTCATTGGTTGCTTAATGCTCAGTTCTTCTTAGGTAGGGGAAGGACCTATCTGATCCTCCTTAGGCAAAACTCATCAAAAAACAGAGCAAAGTACCACAACAAGTTGCATAACTGTCTATAACCAAATTAATGTCTCAGCACTTTTTCATTGAAATAGTAATGATGGCGTCACGTATCTGAAATAGCATCTCACTGAAATGAATGGAAAGGTTCATTAGTATTATTGTGTATGTGCTGTGTAACCTCAGATGGACACCCTCTACTATGGTGGTGCAAGGGGAAGTGCAATAGATCTCAGCTCCTGGGTGATTTTTTCAAGGATATCATAACCAGAGAATTGGAAACAAAGTGCCAAGAGCTTCTGCCTTTTATTTAAAGGAAATTGAAATAATGGTGCACAAGACAAGGTGGCTCAGTCTAAACCCTGTATTTGTTCCCTGCTAATAAAGAGGTCTTTAGCTGAAGGCATCATGAATAGCAGAGTTGTGGTGTTTAAATTTGCAATGAATGCTACTGGTAAAATCAATCTTTGCTTGGTCCCTGTATATGGCGATGGTAGTCATTGTCGAGCTAAAATGACAATAAGTCTTCATATTTTTTCATTAATGTTTTCTTTGCTGATTCCAGTAACTCCTAATTTTGTAAATTAGGGTCATTTAATTTAAAACATACAATTCAAATGAATATTGCTTTGCTGATTTAAACTTCAACACTGTCACACTGAAGTTTAGTATCTACCTTTAGCTATCTGTGTTGCTTTAAAAATAAATACTGAATTTTGTACATGTGTAAAAGTATAATTAAATCAATGACTGAACTTCCCAGCTTTGCCACTACTGTCTTAATTCCACTATTAAGACATTTGAATGGGGATTATATTGCTGTCTGCAAAGTAAAACTAATGGAAAGATCATTTTTTTATTACACCTTTCCAGTTGGTTAAATCATCTGAGGAATTTTTCAGATCCCTGCATTTAAACTTTTCTGTACTGAAATGTTAATTCAAACAATAATATGTTCTATTAGCATTTTTAATGTAATTTTTAAGTAAAAAGAATTCCCTTATCTAAGATGGCAGGTAAAATACCAGTTTTGCTAGTGAGAGCCAGAGAATTTCAGGAACCAAAACCTGACCTCTTTAGCAAACAATTTTTGAAAGAAGCTTTCAATTAAGGTTAAAAACCACTGTTTATCAGAAGTTAAGGCAAATTTATCTTTCATATCTGGACAAAAATCAGCCCAGGTCTCTATTTAAAAAATAGTTCTCTTTTCCTAAACAAAATGGACACTTCTGGTGAGATTCATTTGACTAAATGAATTATTGGCACTATGGAGAATCACTCACTCTATTCAGACTAGATATACCTAAACACCTTCCTAAGGCTATGGTGTGGGTAGATTAGTCTAAGACATTTCTACAAGAAACACCTCCATCCGTAGTCCTTTAGGTCATTCCAGAGGACACTGGATCCAGAAGATTTTTTTTTTTTTTTTTTTTTTTTGCTGGACATAATAATTGCATCCATTCCATTCCAGTAGCTTCATGACACACTAGTTTCAGCCTACTACAAAACTGTGAGTACCCAGCAGATATCGACCTATTGCTTAAACTACATGGCCCTGAATAATGATGTCCTTATCTGTTCATCCAAGATGATGAGGGTAGGCCTGAGGTTACACAGAGATATAGAACAGTTCATCATCATCACCTTCCCTGGAGATATCTTCAGGGATAGGCCTCTTTTGTCATCCAACCCTTCCGTTTCTTCCTCCTGCTCCCCTCTGTTCTCCTCCACCTTCACTTGTGATCATGTACAAGGTGTCAAGTTCCTCTGAAATACCTCACAGCTACACCTCGTACATCTCTTGTCAAGACTAGCATGATTCTTTTTCTCCATTTTAGTTTTATTTCATGTATCCTGATTCATTTTTTTTTTTTTTTCCAGCTGGTCTACTCAGCTATCTCTACCTCAGAACAGTCATTGAAAATGGCTTTGGGGAGTCTGTGCTAGAGTACTTGGGCACAGTAGTTATGTGGTTCGCCTGGACAATGTAAGAGCATTGTAAGGGTTATATATTTTTGGCATTTGCCCCATGTTTTTCCAAGAGCATGGCCCAGAAAAAGCCTCAAACTAAGCAATGTAAACATTCCAGGAATGTGACCTGCAGAGTGCTGCCACATGCCATGTAGCAGGAGAGCATAGATACAGCCAATGATAGATTTCTTTTGCTGACTAAGCTGCTTGATTAGGGCTCATGTTTATAATACAGTATGATATTTTCATTACAAAATAATATACTTACTAGTAATAAAATGGAAACTTCTGTGGCAAGTGAGATCAGAGTTAAATTTCTACAAATGAATATCATGAACTTTTTTGTCGGAAACCATTTATAATCTGTATTAAACCAATGAAAGGATATAAGTAAAGGAATATCACGAACACATTTTTAAAGATTCAGCATTTCTGAGAGGCCCAGGAAATCAAAATACCATCCTACAGATTTCTTGAGACACTAGAAACACTGTTTTTACTCACCAAGGTGTAAATAGGCCTTTGGAAAGAGTGAGAGCAGTGAGGTAAAAGATTAGCTGGCTGACCTATGGAGAACAAGAAGTATATAGGACATTTGCTGGGTGTGTCAGAAACACATATTCAGTCTGTGAGTCTGCCTTGTTCAGGCTAGGGGTTAATCCTCATTGGAGTGGTGAGGAATAGATCCTCTCGTTTTAACTGTCTACAGTGTCCATTTAGCAACTCTGGTAGGACAAGAACATGCACATTATTATTTACTACAGTTCACTGATTGCATTGTTGCATGCCCTTCTTTTGAGAAAGCCTTTCCTGACAAAATGTGGTTTTGAACTGGCAGTATTAAGGAACTGATTTGTGTTCCAATGAATAAAAAGTTGCTCTCAAAATATCAGTTTCTAAAAATGATTCACTAAGAATTTAATATAAACGGCGCCACACTGTAACTGAGCTAAATCTAAATGCAGATATCTTCTGCCTTGCATTGCTACAACAGTCATGAAGCTAATGTTTTTCAACCTTAAAACCAAATAATTTTGTGCACCTCATCCCAATATATAAATCACTCACATAGTGATGAAAATCATATCGATGGAACAGCTGTCTGAAATCAGTATTTCAAGCACAAGTCTATAGAATGCCTAACTGCAAGTTTTCTGAACGATTACTCCTATTAATGTAACATATTTCCCTCTGTAGAAGCCAATGGCATCTAATTCGATATTTAAAATGCAGCTATAACCAAGCAGCTGAAGAACTTAGTAAACCAATCCTCTATTAACATATCAAAAATTAGTATTTTTATTGTTGTGATAGGTCCTTATGGAGTCATAAATTCAGATCAGCAGTGGTGCTATTCAGAGGATAGTAGTTGCTCTAGTATTTCCAGTCTTGTACTTCCCAAAAGTAACTGTCAAGAGAATATGTGACATGTTAAAATACTATGGACCTTGATTAATGTAAACCCATGAATAGAAATCAATGGTTTTGTCAGTTTGCCCAAGCTTAGCAATGGATCCACTCTGCAGAGGGTATCTAAATACACAGAAAATCCGTAGTACTATGTGGTTTTGTGCTGTGCCTTGCACTATGGAAACGTTTCAATATGGCACAGGAGATAAATTTTGACACCTTCTTTTTAATCTGCCTTGCTTATGCCAGTATTAAAATGACATTCCCCATATTGTAAATAGTTCACTGCCAGAATAAAAACCCATATGTGAGTCTCCAGGTTAGGATATAGAAATTTTAACAGGAAAACAAATCCTTGTTGATGAATTTACCTAATAGAGCTGGACAAAGAAAGCCATCTGATCAGGTTATTGTCTTATCTGAAAAATAAATAAACATGGATGAGTATAATTTGAAGTGACAGACACAAAAATACTGTGAAATTCATACACACTTGAATGGATACAAAATTTTTCTCCTTGACTAACTTTCATAATGTTTCATTAACCTTGGTGGAAAACTTCAGCAAAGACATTTATTCACTAGAAGCAAGTCAGTGCGCTCTGTATTGGTAATGTATAAATAAAGATGTTTTCTGTTCTGAAAGGACACTACCTTCTCCCTTCTCTTTTCCTTTTCTTTGTTCCCTTTTCTCTTTTCCTGACGTTTCTGTGATACTGCATGACCTTTCCTTTAAAAATAACGATCTTTAATGTGGGCATTCTACAGCAAGCAGTAGAGAGCAATCCTTTGATGTGTATATTCTAGGTCACTTCACTTACTTCATATTTTTGCACCACCTACCATGTCCATAGCCATAGCAGTTTATTTACTTACCTGTCAATTTATTTTCTTTGTCATAACCTATCCTTTTTTGTCTATGCTGCAAAACTGGAACACCTTCAAAGTTAGAAAACTAGGTATGTATGTCATGATTAAGAACATGCCCTCTCCCTTTCCTTAACTCGAATCTTCTCTTACCCAGCTTTCCCACTTTTCCTCTCTGAGATCACTACAGTTCTGGCTGTCTAGAAACCTTTTACTGTCCTCACTTCACCCCATGCAATTTGCATGAACAAAGTGTCTCCCAGCTTTCAGGCAATGATTCACACCTCCCACCTAAGCTTTTAGCTGTGAAACTACAGAAGTTTTTCCTCCACAAATGACTATTCCTTTAAAAAGCAGCCAACACATCTATGTAGCATGTGTCGTAGCTGCATGGGACAAGCATAGACAATGTCATGCCCCCGTCTCTCCAAGGTACATAGCTGAAATTATATTTCTGAAGAAACACATTAAATCTAAAAGAAATACACAAATTGAATATATCCTGAAAGTGCAGGGTTAACATGATCTTCAATTTGAACTGATCTGGAGAAAATATTACTCAATAAAAAAAAAGGTGAAAAACTGAAAGTCAATCTACTTGAACACAGGAGGGCAGCCTCTAAACAACCACAGAGGTTCAGTTCCTTCTCCTGTCAAACAGAAACTTCTGAGCTGCAAGAGGGAATTCTGTCCATATTCATGCTAATCCAGTGGCATGCCTGACATTTTGGTAAAGCTCATGCCATGAGAATTTCCACGTCTTATGGATGCTCTCTAACTTTTCACTTGTAAAGATACTTGGTGGACCGGTACTAGAATTTCCTACCAACAGTAGGTTACAGAAAGGAGCTGATTGACTACAAATTATTTTAAATTCCTTCTGATTCAGAATTTTGTCACCTGAACTGACATATAATGACATACTCTGGGGACAAGCAAGGAACAATGATTTGTTTGTAGGTTAGTGTCAAACACAATAGCAGTTTAGATTCATAACCATCAATAAAAGAATGAATGAATGAATTGCAATAGCATTCTCGGTAGACTGCACACAGATTGGAAATGATAATTTAAGTCACATTCTGTTCATATTGGAGTCTGAATAGATGTGGTTAACACCAGTGGGTGATCTTAGCTCACCATTACAAAGGTTTTACTCAAAATTCATATTTTTTGTTCCAAAGTCATGCCAAATTATTTATACAGTAAAAACTACTAACTTCAAATATCTATGGTGGAGAATTTTGTCGTTGCCTTCTAATTTGTGTCTTTGCCAAAGTTGAGTTGTACACATTCCTATGTCAGCAAACTAATGAAATGCAAAAAATTGGGTAGCTTTATAAACAGTATATATAACGGTAAACTGACCTTTTAGGTCTTCTAATAGAGGAAAAATCGGTTCTAGAACCAGAAACAATATCACTATTTTAATGAAATACTGCCGGTTTAGTGGGATAAATCAGTATTTTATTAATTGTTAGAATGATATTTTAATTTAGACTGCCTGCTGGGAGATGCTATGCCTACACAGCACAGCGCTGTGTCCTGCAGAGGCACCAGGGCTAGCTGGTGTAGGGGAACCCCCCGGACCCGGCACTCCAGCTGAGGCTGCGCTGTGATGCAGGTGCACACCGCACAACCCATCCGGGCTAACGTCCTCAGAGCTAGGTATGTATTTCTCCCCGACACTGAAGTCTGGGACTAGAGAGTTGGGTGCAGGAGGAATGACTGGGGACACGGGGGGAATAGGGAGACCTTGGTTTAATGCCTTGTTCCAGCAGCCAGTATCAGTTCTCCAAGCAAGCACTAGAGGAGAGGTCTTCAACCTCTGCCTGGTGGTGTGTCCTAACCACAAAGTAACAGAATCTTTCTTTCTCTAGCAGTTAATTTATGCCCTGCAAAGTAGAACAGCATACACAGGAAGAGCACACTTAATGTACAGTCCTTTCTGAACTCCTCCTACGAAGGAATTTCACAAGACGGTTAAGCCAAATCAGTGGCTGCCTGCTACAGTCCTGGGCCAGTCTCCGTCTCCTCTCGCTGGCGCTACAGCTGCTCTCTGCTTCCCTCTCATCTACCCAGCACTGACTTTCAGATAGCCTGTTCAAGGAACTAAACTAGCTATGAAAAAATGTTCAGTTTTCTTTAAATTTTGCTCCAACAGAGGAAGCATTAGGAGCAGGACTGCCACCTTTAGGACAACAGATATCTCCAAAGCCAGTTTGCTGCATTGTAAAAGTACACCCTTAGGGAAAGCAGCAACTCAATTTACTGCTGGAGTCTCCTTCAGTGGCATCTAAACCTGTCTGTGCATTGTTTAAGTGACCCAGGCACCGGCAAGCGTGAAGAGACAGGGGCTTTTTTCATACCAATGTTCCTGTTTCTCCTCCATGAACAAAAAATTAATTGATGATTCATTTCATACAAAGTTCTGATTCTTTTGTAACTTTTTTTCAGCTTTCTTACTTTTGAAAGTTTTTCAGCTTGCAGGGATTTTCCTCTAAGCTCTGTCTCGCATGAGTCACCTCAGTGACTTGCAACACAATTATCCTCATAAATAAACTTTTGGATGTCAGTGTTTGCAAGAATGGGGCTTACCTTTAATACCGGCAACAATTTCTATTTGACTTGAAATTGTTGCTTTTAAGTAATAGTCCAATGTGTCAGATAGGATACCATTAACATACTTTATGGTTTTGAAAACAAAATGAACTGTAAAGATATATGGATCTGGTGTGCCTTAACTGAGGCACTTTACAGAGCTATTGCTTCATTTCCATTTTAGATTCCTAGTCCCTAGTCCCTTAAGCAGGGAAGGTGACCTTAGAGTAGAAGTTTACATTACATATGCAGTCAAAGGAAAGAACTAGGCACCACAAAAGGCTTCTAGTAGATCCTTTCCATCTGACATATCAGTCTTTCTGGACTGGTTGGAAATCAATAGCAAATGACAGATTTTATGCATGAAAGTTGCTTACAGAGCACAAGGAGGAAGTTGCCTGTCTTTGCATAACCACTGATTATTTAGAGTGCTTGGCCAACAAGCAAAGAGCCATTACAGGCCTTCCTCAGACCCAGAGAGTTTCAATCCACTTTCTAAGGAAGTGCTTCATCAAGGTTCTAAGGCATGATGAGGCGTGGGGAAGAAGGCAATAGGGTACTCCATCAGTGTTAGGCCAGAGGGCATGTAAAATTCAAAGTCAAGGAGCTAAAAGACATAATCCAAGCATTTATTCTGCAGGAGACTTAATGAGGGCCTAAATTCTGCTTTCTGTGGTGTCCATCACCAGGATTAAAACTATCCTGGAAGCACATTTTCTAACTGAATACCCCAGTCACAAAGCTGGAGACTACGTTCTCCTTTCCTTCAGTCCTCACGGCTCCTCCACTGTTGCTGTGTACTGGGTTCAGCTTCCAGGCACAGGGAAGATTGTACCCTCCTCCCAACCCCCTTCCCCCACCTGCATTTAATCTGGCTATGGGGACACTAAATGTTCATGCATTGGGTACTGGGCCCCTAAAACTTCATGTGAAGCTAGTTGTGGTCAGATCCATGACTGGCAGTTTGAGCATCTCTGGAAAGCTTGAGTGAATTTCAAAAGTGGGCCACGTATTTGAATCACTGTTGAGTTTTAAGTGAGGGACAGCTGCTTATGTCCTCCACAACCAACCTTGAGTCAGTGCAGGTGCCATCGTCAGGAAAGCAGGAGCCATTTGAGACCAAGCCGGGGGGGCAATCTAATATGGAAGTGTTTATACTCTTTAGTTAATCCCAGAAAACAGATGCACCGATGTGCACCAATACGTATTTTAGCTGAGAGTTAAGCAAGGTTCTGACCACTGGGCAAAATATCTTAAGAGGCAGTCTCACCGCTTGACAAACTGGCAAAAGACTTCTCTGTCACCAGGACTTGTGGCTTTGCTGCCTTTATGTTTTTTTGCAAGATTTCTGCCTACAGTGCCAGCAAACACAGCGCTAAAGCAGCAGGGCGTGAGCAAGCTGCTTATAGTGCTGGGACAGAAATAGATGCATCCAAGCTGCCATTTGTTTTATAACTACGAACCCCGTAAGAAGTGCTGGTTTTGCCTCCATCTCACAGGGTGATAATTATGACATTCCCAGCGTTTCCCTTTTGTTGGGCGTTATGTGCCAGCAGGGAATCAAGTGGGCCTTTGTTGTGCTGAACTACATCTCGACCACTCCAACCCACACCGCCTCCTCGACCCCTTCCCTTCCTCCGGGCAGTTTTACCGAGGGAGGAAGGCGGACAATGAAGGTCGAAACCCGAAAAAGCAGCAGCCCACCTTCGCGGCGTGCCCCGCGGGCTGAACCCCGAGGACGGCGGGTGTCTGGGGGGAGAGGGAGGCAGAGGGATACGAGCAAGACGGGGGGGGGGGGGGGGGGGGACGGGGGACGACACGACTGCGAGGCGATGCGGGTCTCGGCTGAGGATCACGGGGACGCCGTGGGTCCCCGGGACCGCCCTCGGGGCACCCCGGCAGGTAGCGGGGCGGTGCGGGGGGGGGGGGGGGGGGGCGCTCAATCATTCCCCCCCCCCCCGGGCAGCTGGGCATCGCATGGCGGGGAGGCGTCTGCGGGAGGCGGGCAGGGCGGAGTGCCGGGGAGGGGGGCAGGCGGGCAGGGGCGGCGCGGCTCGACGCGGCGGGGCTGGGCGCACCGTGCCGCAAAGAAAGACACCCCCCCCCCCCCCTCCCCACACACACACCCCTCCCCCCCCCGCCCCACCACCACCCCCACCCCCACCCCCGACAGAAAGTGGAAGAAGTGCGCGGAGGCGCCGGGCCGCGCTGCCGGCCGCCCGGCACCGGCGGAGAGGCGGCTGCCCCCCCGCCCCCCCCCCCCCCCCCGGGGCGCAGGCGGCTGCCGGGGCCGCGTCGCCACCCCCCGCCCCGAGGTGAGTGCCGCCCTCGGGGAGGGGTGCCCGCGGAGGGGCCGCCGGCAGCGGGCTGGTGAGGGGGGCGCGTTTGGCGGAGGGGTTTGATGGTCTCTTCTGTGTTTGTGTGTGTGGGTGGGGGGGGGTGCTTTTTTTTATTTTATTTATTTATTTTTTTTTTTTTTATTATTTTTATTTTTTTTCTTCCCTTTCTCCCTCTTCTGCCTTTTCGGTCAGTGTGTCCGTGTCCCGCTCTGGGACAGGGGACCCGCAGCCCGGTGCCAGCCCTGGTGAGGGGTGGCTGGGGAGAGGCAGGAGCTGCCCGGGCTGCGGGTGGGGAGCGAGGGAAGGAGCTCCAGTGGGTCACGGAGGTGCTCGGTTCGGTCCGCTCTTACTGTGTGCGGAGGTGAGTAAACTACCCGAGGCTTTATCAGATTCGCACTTTTCCTTAAATCAGCCCCTTTATGGGCACGCTCTTGCGTATTCCCCGAGCCCCCCGTTTGGGTGGAGAGGCTGATGCAAGCCTGCCACCCCACTGGTGTAAATCAGTGCTGACGGGCGACTGGATGAGAATTTTCTGATAAACGTTTTCTTTCATTGGTGGTGTCAGTCGGTTTAATCCCAATGCTTCGTGGAAGCGTACCTACCAGGCGGGTGAAAGAAGGGTTTCAGAGCAATGCTGTGTGCCAGGCTCGCTTCCACCAGCCCTCCTCCGGCGGCTCCAGGGCCCGTGTCCCCTGGGCCGGGCCGGGCTGAGCCGGGCTGAGCTGGGCTGGGCTGGGCCGGGCTGAGCTGGGCTGGGCTGGGCTGGAGGGCTCCCCGGGCCCGGGTTTCGTGACAGGCAAACTGGGAGCTTGTGGGTATGTGCGGGGCTGGGTACCAGAAGCCCTGGCTGGAGAGGACTGGGGGTGGGTCGCCGGCCTCAGAGGCTCGCTCTGGAGAAAAATGATTTTTTCCTTTTCTCTGGGAAGATAGCGAGTAGTGCGCCAGAATCATCCTCTTTGTTTCAGGGCGATGTCTTGAGGTGTTTGCACGGTGAGTTTGTGAACTTTCTGTGGGAAACTTTTAAACTTGGAATTGTTGCTCCAGCTGATGAAGCGAGAACATCAGCCCCGTGGAACAGAAGCGTCAGCCCTGGGGCAGCGCAGGGGTGCGGGTGTGATCACAGGCCGGGGACTCCCGCTGTGGGCTGCTTCTGGGCAGAATCTCAGGCAGGGCGTAGTTTCTTATCTCCCGTTGCCACATCTTTCTAAGAGAGCATTCTCCTGCTGAGCTCTGTACTCTCCATGTATTCTGCTGTAGAGCCCTGGCTAGACTTGCTAGTATCAGTAATTTATACCAAAAATGAGTGGGCAGTGCTGAAATAGTAGTTTTTTAGGTGGTGTTTTACTTTGGGAATGATTTTGTGGGTGTAAAACCAATCCCTTTTGCTGAGAATAGAACAAGTTTAGACTTCATTGCCAGCATCTGTGATGTGACCTGAGGGGGAAAAAAAAAAAAAAAACCAAAAAACAAACCCAAAACGTGTTATGTATGTATATATATGTGTGTGTACAGTAGGTTCAAAGTGATGGGAGAAGTTCTCCTGACTAGACTATTGTCATGGAACAGCGGGGATGCCATTAAAAGTACCAGTAAAGACTGGGATTAGAGTGATTGGTAGAGCAGAGCTCTGAACCATTGTAGTGATTTTGTGTTGTAGCAGCATTCAGAAATCCCAGCTGTAAATCACATTATACAAAGAGAAAGCCAGCCCTTGGCCTCAAGGGATGACACAGGTATGGCAAGCAATTTGTAAGAGGAAGGAACAGAGGGGAAGCTATTTGTCTAACATTACATAGGTTAGGCCAGAACTGAAAGTTTCCAGACTGAAACTGACTTTTATATATTCTGTCTCTGTTGTAACACTTTTTCATTAGGAACTGAATCTTTCCTGATTACGGAATAATTTTGCAAGTAGTAGTGATAATGTTTGATGTATAGTACACAGAACACATATTTAATGTGGAAAGTGAATGCTAGAAATCTTTGAGCTGGGAGATCAAAATACTTCCAACTGGAAGCGTACAAAATTATTAGAATAAAACTACCTAGGGCATAGTATATTCTTTAATTGTGCAGTAGGAATTAAATGGAGCTTGAGTTGCTTGGAATTTGTAGTGCTGGTTGAGGCAGCTGACCATTGTGAAACAGTGGTTTATTGCGCTGCTTCAAAATAGCTCTTGCATTTTACGCTAGCATGATGTTACTTTAAGTAGTACCATTATTTCAAACCAGCATAATGAGATGAAAAGCATTTGGCATGCACTCCTGTAAAACAACATTTTAGTGCTGAATTCAGATCCTTGCTTTAAGGTATCTATAAAATACCATGCTTTTGTAGGGTGTCATACCAAGAAAAATAGACGTCTAGGTTAAAGCTCTCTTAAAATATTTTTATAATGAAATGACAGTCAGAACAGCAGTTTCAACCACATTTTTCTTCTTTTGGAGGGGAATGATTTCTTAGCTTAGGCATGGAAAGTCTGACAAAGTGATTGTGAGGTAAGTGGCCATAATAAATGCGATGCTTTAATGAGATGAGTTACAGATTTGAACATGAGCCTCCTCTGTCTCACCTGATTGTCCTAACAAACAAGTGATTTCAGAGTGATTTCTGTGTGTTTGTTTCACAAAAAAATGTGCTTAAGTATGCAGTTTGAATATACATGTACAGGCACACATGGTGATTTTTTGTTCAATTGTGAGATAGAACAGAAAATATTCTTCCAATCTGAATAATGCTTTTCTGCAGATTTTCATGCACATGTTTTTTATTTTTTTGTCCAGTTCGATAAAAAATGAAAAAATAGTGAATTTCTCATCTGCCTTAAAAAAAAACCACAACAAAAACAGGAAAACCAAGCACGTAGTATGGTCCAAAGCCACTTTTTACAGTCAGTAGGTGTTACCTCAAGTTAAGCTTGTGTGTTGGCTTGTTTCTTTCTAATCATAGCCTAGCAAACATCACTTGCACATTCTCTGTGTTTTTTCCACTTCATCTTCCTTCTGCTACTAACAGCTATTAAGATAATTGTAGCTAATGAACATAGGAAAATGTTGTAATTCTGCACAAAATTAGCAATAATTGGGGATGCAGTTGATGATGTCTGGGAATATCATGTTGTCACATGTTGTCAACAACAACAGCTGCTGGAGATACTTGCCATTTTGTGGGCCAGACCTGCTGGTCTAAGACTCTGCCAAGTTCATGTGAAATGCAGTTTGTTGCATCTTTCTGAAAAAGACGACAAATATTTTTTTGGCTCAATAAGATGAAAGAACCTTCCTGGCAAGCAGCTAACTCTAACATTTGCACTTAGATTTGTTAATTTTCCCTAAGGTGTGTGTTTCATGTGGTGTGAAGCCTAACTGTTAATTCATTTAGTTTCTTAGAGACATGTCACAGCAGTCAAATAAACATCGACGTGTGTGTGTGTGTGTGTGTGTGTGTGTGTACCTATCTATATATGTGTGTGTGTGGCTATTCACACAGCCTTTTTGTGGAGTAGTTAAGATACCATGTTCTGATTCATGCCTGTAAGAGTGTGTATTCCTGGCCTGTCTTACTGTACATGCAGAAGAGGAGTATGGATTTTGGATTTTGTTCCTTCTTTCTAAATGTTTCACTTTAAAATATCACTCTCCCTAATTTCTGGAACTGTTAATGCAAACATTATGTTTGTTTGGTCAGGGGAAATTGTTCTCTTATCTAAAATTTTGGGGATCATGGAAGTAAACTGTTCAACCTGAAGTGTAGGGCTAGGCTTCAAATCTTGATTGTGGTGGTTCTAGGTTTTGGCTAAAGAGTAATGTAGCTGAAATACATAGTCATCATGTTTTTCCCCTAGTTTACATCCTGGATTTGCAACACTTTGGAAAAAGGCTTTTGTTTCAGCAGGACTTGTTCTTTCTGACAAAACACCAAACTTGTTTTTAGTCAGAACATCTCTGGCAGTCCCCAGTATGAATGAATGTTTGAATACAGAGGTTTGGGTGTATCCACTGGAAAAGAATTGATGTTATTGTAAGTTGCAGTAGGAGAAAAACAATGTAAAGAAATCATTCGCTGTGTTGTGCTGTAGCAAAAGTACAACTGAGGTTTTTTTCTAATGGATGTAGCAAATATCTATGTTTTTGCTGGGCTAATTGAGGTGGTATTAAACAAAAAGGGACATCAAAAGGTGAATTAGAGTAAATTAAACAATCCTAACAATGACGCCTCGCAGGTAAATGGCTTCATAGTGGTTGAAATAACTGAGATTTTTTTGGTCATATGTGGAGAAGTAGCTGGTTGTTTCCAGACACGCTAAAAATGGCTTGTTCCTCTCTATAATGAATGTGTGTGTAGGGTAAGGTATCAAATCTTAACTTCAGTGGCCTCAAAAAGACGGAAGAGCACATGCATCCCCAGCAGTGCAAGGCTGACACCTGTGTTGACTTAGAAATATGGGCACTATGGTAACCAAGCTAATTTTTCTGGTGCTTTTAGGTATAAGCTGCTCTTGTCTGAGCTGTTGGGAGAAAGGGTAAGTTCTGGAGAGAAAATACAAATTCTTCCAAAATACAACATTTCTTTTAACAGCTGAAAGGTATGTGAAGTTACTCTGCAAATCACTTAAAGCTTTTTTTTTTTTTTTTTTTTCCCTCCCTCAGTGAAAATGGCTAAGATGGCACAGCTGGGTTTGTTACGTGAATATGTCTGGCAACGAGGGGCTGCTGCTCAAAGATTTGCCTAAAGGTAATTGGGCAATGTGATTTCGGCCTATATACTGGATACTTCCAGATACTGGAAGCTAGCTCTGTCCCAGAGGCGAGCGTGTGAGGATTCCTTGTAGGCATCTGAGGTACGTTGCAGCCACGGCACAAGCATATAGCAGAACCGCATCAGACGGTAAAATCCAGGTGACTGAGAGATACTGCTTGTGGATCAGAAGACATAATTAGTTTTTATGGTGGTTGATGTCAAAGTGGGAGTGAAGTGTTCCATACAAATATGTTATGTTGTCACGTGACGCAATATTCAGTGGACTTGAAATAAAACGGTGAACAGCTTTTTTAAAAAAAAAGTTTTTTTCCTTGGTACATAAAGATCTGTGCATCTGTTTTTCTGCGATCATGGATGATTTTGTTTTGAGATTAGAATAAGATACAAAACGTTTGGAAAGACTGCAGGGTGCATGGAATGTCAATATAGTTGTGGTTTTTTTTTTTTTTTTGAAGCAGTTAAGTATGTCTCAGATAAGCAGGCTATAAAGGAATTGTAACTGTTCCTCTTTGTATTGTAGTAGTTTACTGTGGATCAATTATCAATTGAGATGTCTTTGTGTCAGATGCTGTTTTATTAGGTGTAATCAAACAAAAGCTTCTATCCAACTGCATTTATCTTAGAGTCTGGGAGATACCATGTACAAGGAGGAAAGACCAGGTAGTGTTGGTAGTTTTATATTTTTATGGTATCAGCAGCTAAATCCCATCACAGAGGCTTAATCTGAGCAAGTGCCCAGGCTCCCTGTGTAATCAAAAGAGAGATGAATGCCCTTCTGGTGGTAGGTGTCAGAATGTATGGCCATGACGCTCTCTGCTGTGCCTGTCTGCTTTGGGGTCGAAGTGGATGGGCACAGGAGTCCTGGCCTGTACCTGCGCAGGTCAGATGAGGGCTTCTGCCTGAAGAGAGTACTGTGGGTCCTAACATTTCCCTGGCAGTGTGCTGGATGTCAGCTAGAAAGGGGAAGTTTGGTGAGTTTGTCAGATCTAGCTTGTAGATAGATAAATGTGCAGTATGTCCTAATTAGGAGTTTTATTTAAGGAACATTAGTGATTTAACACCCCGATCTAATTACTCGTAAGCTTCTTGGTAATTTTGCAATTAGCACTGGAACAAGACTTTTTATGGAAAATACACCCTTAAGGAAATCAGAGCCCATAACTTCCAGTGCTTATAGAGAGCTTTATTTCTGTGACAATTTTCTGTAGACAATGTCTATAAGGAAATATTACTACTTGTTCTAATTTTACATGATGGCAAAGACAGATAATGTGCCAAGTGTTTACAAAAACCTATTATAGTCAGTTCTCAGAACCCAAATGGCTCTGGCTTTAGAACGTGCATCCGTAGGATCAGATTCTGCTCAGATATTACCTAGTGGAGAAGGCATGCTTGAATCACTTTATACCACAGTTATCTCTGGCCTTCCGAGGGTGAAGAAGAGAACTCGGGGTGTAGCCAGGGTGCACTGGCTGTGTGCTCTTGCAGTTTATAGCAGCCAAGGCAGCTTTGTATAAACATAGATGGTAAGGTGCAACTCGGAGCAGCCATACGCCCGCTCTAAAATGTAGCGTGGCCTTACAAGGATAAAGCTGGTCTTGTTGCTTGCTTCTGGGTAATCTATGTAGCATATTTCACTTAGACAGAGAACATGGTAGAGAAATATCCTGGCCCATCAAGCCGGTGGTCATAGAAGTATTCTTCTCAGTGAAGGTCTCTCAGGTGTTCTCTTAATTTTGATAAGCAGGCTTGCTCTTTCCAGAGGTTGATACATTTGACTAGCCCTTACTTCTGGAAGGCAATTCACACTTTGCGGAATCAAAACCAAGTAATTTCCTCTCTTTAAACGCTAGGTTTTTAATGTTTTTTGAAAATGGGAATCTTTGTAGCCAGTCTGGAGTAATACAATATAAATAAGGTCTGTAGAGAGAGATCTGTTTATTAGTTTAATAGATGTAGCTAGAAAAGAAACAAGCAAGCTCTCAGGCTCAGAATACTTTATTCCCTTATTAGACTGATGAAGCAATTAAGCCTAAAAGCTTGTCACTGTTTTTTATTGCACAACAGTTGTAGTAGGCTTTTAAACTAATCTTTTGCTTGTTTGACTTTGTAAAAGAAAATGGTTCATCTCTAGGCAGAGCTGCTGTACGCTTAGGGGGCACTGGGTGCGGGTATGTGCGTTCAGTGCAGAAAACAGTCGGAGTCGCTTCAGCATGTGAGATCGTGCCCTGGGCTCACGATTCCTCAGTCCTGTCACATCTCTTCCTTTCCCAGCAGGACATGCTCGTCTACATCCCAGTGTGCCAACACGGCCGTATAAAGGAAAGGATACAAAAACACTGCGAGCTACTCTGCTCTGCTTCCACTTCCTACCACAGATACTGTTTTTGATGTCAAGTGGCCCAGTACTTCCTTGACCCCTTTCACTGTTTCTCGCTGAATGTGTTTTAGCGTCAAATAATTTGGCTCTTGCTTTAGTCCCAGGTTCAAGTCTCCTGATTGTTCACACTGCATATATGCTAATTAATTCAGTACCCCTACCAGAGATGGAGAAGTAGTTCCTTCTGAAGAGGGGCGGGGGGGGGGGGGGGGGAAGGCATTGTTGCCTGGCTAATTTGCTTCAAGGTCTGCTCTAGACAAACAGTATGGGTACAGACCCTGCCAAGTTTGGCTTCCTCTGCTCAGGACATTTCTCTAGCACTCTCCCAGGAGGTCTTCTGCCCTTAACTGCCCCCTCTTGCCTGTGATAGAAAGAGCTTGGAAGCGCTCCTGAGTGTCAGATCTAGCTGGGTTTTAATACAAGCTCTGCTTGTATTAGTGAAGAGATTCCAGCCCTAATAATGGCTGTACCTTACTGCACAGAGGGGTAAGTGGATGGTGACAGCATCAGCAATTTTACTCCATTTCTGTATCAAGTGACATTTTGGTATTTAATCATATCTTCTATACTTACAGACATATCCTTTCTACTCCTCAGAAAGGAAATGTGGGCACAAACAGCATATAGGAGCTGCAGGGTACTCTGTTAGACACCCAGTGTCTTGAGACCAAAAGTGTTCAACAGGGTGAGGAATCCTATCTCAGTGAGTAACGGCTGAGGAAGCCAAGGTTGTTCATGGTAACTTTCATCCACAGAGAATTTATAGCTTCACAGTCTGAGCAATTTTTATTTGTATGTTTCGTCTATTGGTGTAACTACTAGCCAGACTTGCTGATTTTATGCTGGTGTTAATACTTCTTTGTTGCAGCTGTTGCCTTCCAGAATGCTGAATTTGTTTCCTCTAAAAAAGTGAAATTTTATTCGATGGTACAGGACTGGTAGCTTTTTCATTGGTGGTTGTTCTCCCCCTCCCCTGTCCTATTCCCTCAATTTTTAGTCGAACAGAAGATGTTCAAGGGTAATGTTACATTTCCTTTATAAAGCTTTCATAAAAGGCGCTGGATTGGGGTAGCTGTGCAGTTGTTGCCACAAGAAGAATCCTGGGCACGTGAAGGGAGAGCCCACAGCAACTGCGCAGCGTCGCGTTGGCTGCAGCGGCCGCTGAGGCAGTCCGTGGGCTGCAGTCGTGCCTGCGTTCCCCTGCCTGCTGCAAGTCAGGCTCCAGTAGACCTGAATATCCGATCAGTAACTAAACTAGTCACCAACAGTGCAAAAAGGCAGAGTGAAGTGATTTACTATGTTCTTTCTATACTTTTCCAAGAATGGAAAATACCACTTTCAAACTTTCTCCTTGCTATTAGCTTTAAATGTAGCTACTGCAAGTAGTGTCTGCTAGAAGGAGCAGTCAAATGTCCTCATTATTTGATGAAGATGTTGAAATACAGTAGCATTTCAAAGCCTTTGGGCTTTGGTGGCCTAGGTCATGTACAGACATATAATAAATGACAGTCCCTGCTCCCAAAAAACTTTCTGTCTATCAGATGAGAGAAGGGCAAGGGGGAATTAGGTAGTGTCCACAGGGACAAATGAGATAGCAAATATAATTTAAGTCAAGGGATTTTCATTGGCCAAGAACACATTCCATTTCTGGTTTTCTGCTGTATATAGTAAGCCATCGTTAGACTAGCTAGATCTTAATATTTTAAAGACCGTAATTCAAATAAAATACATAGGATTTTTAAAAAGTCAGTTCAGTGCTGGTGAGTAGTACAGCCATCCAAGAGCAAGGGCCACAGAACGTGCTGCGCCCTGTGAGCGGAGGAGGGAAGGGTAATGTTGGTCTACTTTTAAGGGACAAATCCAATTGTTCTGTTCAGGTTATCTGCTGATCTGGAAAGTTATTCATGGCCATACCCTTTCATGAAATATAGTGACCCTCATGACAGGTAAATTTGTCCTCCTTGGTTTGTGATGCACAGTGAGGGCGATGGGCCACAGCATCATGCTGTAGCTGTTTGCACTGCTTTGCCAGGTGTAGCAATCAAAGAAATGCACATACAGGTGAAGTCAAGCACCACGGACCCTTTAGTCACCTACCCTTGGCTCTTGATTCAGTGCAGCATCCTCTTCTGTACTGGGGATGAGGATATTTGAGAGGCCAGTGTGAGGTGGTGGAGTGCTGCGGCGCTGGTAGGCTGGCTGTGCACATTCCAAAAGGGTTATTTGTGCTGATAAACAGGCTGGCATTTTGGAATGGCTAAGGGTGGGCCTGGGAGTTGTCTTATATCCATGCTTAAATGTTAACTGATCTTCTCAGAAAGGAAGGACAGCAATGTTGTGGCTGCTGTTGCAGCATATTTGCTGAACTCAGTTACGGAGGAAGCCGTTTCCTTTTTTTTTTTTTTTTTTTTTGGTCCTGCTCATGGGCTGAGTGCACATGTGTGAATTCCTTGTTGGTTCAAAACCACGCAGTTCTTACACAGACCCTGTTGCTTGAGAGAGGCAAATCTAGTTCACAAAAGGTACAGTTTTGGATAGAAAATGTGAGGTTGGACCCAAAGCTCTGTGTTGAGGGATCTAGAAAATATTTGTATAGTTCTGCTGCTTTCTACATCTTCCTCATCTTGTTTCTGCATTTTTGGCTTTATTCATTGGTGATAAGACATCGGCAACTCACAGATGCCACTTGTAAGAGTAAATAAGTGACAACCATTATTTGGTCTCATTTTATCTATGATGTTTACTTTCACAAAAACTTAAGAATGAGAGAAAATAGATCTGGGCATTTTATCAGGGAGTGGATCAAGCACAATACGGAATTCCCTTTTGCTTTGGTGTTTAAGTGTAGAACATGGGTGGGGGTTCTGCTAACTCAGGAACCATCAAGACTGAGCAACTTGCAATATTTTATATATAATAACATAACAGACTTCACATTGGTCTCAAACCCCTTCATTTATTCTTGCTAGTTTTTTAAAAAAAAGCTACGGATTTGCAGATTGTTTCATATTGGTGCTTGTTAAATTTCAGCCAACGTCTGGCAGCTGAAAACAAGTGCCATTTCCAGCTCCCAGCTGGTGCTGCCACTGGCTACTGATGACGCTTCCTCTTCTCTTTCACAGACATAATGGTTCAGGAGTGAGATAGTAAGATATATTAAAAGAAAACAGAAGGAAAACCAATCTCAGCCCGCACCACCCATCCTTCATTTTGTGATTCCACTGGCTGTTTCTGTGCAAATGCAGTCAGTGACTGATTGTGGTGGTTCTGTTTCAAACCGCATCTGAATTTCTTTACAAAACTGTTCTTTTAAAGTTGTATGACTACTGACAATAAAGACTTGAAGGAAGGTTAAAGTCCCTATCAATACATCAAAAATATGTAATTGTAACTGAGATAAATGGTTAAACTTATTCTGCATTAAATGTTATTTCTAGTATCATTTTTACTGTTATCCCAGTAATTAGCCTGGGATCAAAGACTTTCTTATACTAGTGTGTTGTGACCTGTCTTGCTCCTTCCTCCCACCTCCTGCTTCTTCCTGCAGGGACTCAATGACAAATCATCTAAAGTCAATTTGCTAGTGTCCTAAACAACGCTGAGCAGACTATAGCTGTTCTCATTAGCTCTCTTATTGCCTAAGTGTCAGAACAAAACTCGAGGACCTGTTTGTAACATGAGTATGTCTTGCATTGTTTAAAATACATTTTTATCCTGTTGTGGAGATAGCATTTAACTGTGTTCTGGCTTTTGAATCCTTTGTGAATTAGTCCTAAGTGACCAAAATCAATTGAAAATGTCTGAAGACTTAGTGTGATTGATGGACACAGTTCTGTTTACAGAATGACTAGGTTTTAAGAGAGTTCAAGGTTTGCTTAAACAGCAGGCCTATGGGGTTATTTACTTCTAAGGAAAGAATTTATGGTAGCTGTTCTCTGTCAGCACATGCTGTCTTGTGAAGTGTACGGTTTTTTCTTTCTTTCATTTGTGGATTTAATACTACTGTCATAACAGTGCAGAGCAGCTTATGTGATGCAAGATTAATACTGTAGCATTCTCTGATGCCGCTTTGGTAGCTGATTTCTTCTGTATTTTGTTTCAAAAGAGTTCTTGTGCTGACAACTGATACTGAGATCTTACCTCTTTGGACTGGTCATGCTGGAGGATGCTAGAAACTGCTATGCATTATTTTTTGGGGGGGTGTAATGATGGGCATTGAAATTTTCTAGTTATTTCTCGTGATTCTTAAAGATTCGGGAATTAAGGACAATAATTTCCTTGGACTAGATATTCTAGGGCAAAAAGGGACATAATCCAAGGAATGAGAATCCCTTAAAAGGACTGACAGTCTTTGTTCAAATATTATTTTTTTTATCTGTTTATTGCCCCTACAGAGGGGAGGTAGATTCTGTTTCTCTAAGTAAAATTTAAGGAGTTGACAAAATCAATTTAAGGGGTGAAAAATGGGATTAATGTCCTGAGGCTATCTAAGGAGTTGTTTGAGTGCGTAGTAGTCAAAGATTGCTTTAAGTATTTTATCAAGGTAGCACTGGTAGTTTCACTGTGAATTGTATATGTCCTGGGAAGGTGAGAGGACTGTGTGATACATCCGCTGAACCATGCGTAGTTAATGCACCAATGCTGCATCAAAGATGTGTTCAGGCTATATTTTACTTTCAAATAAAGGTATTTATAATATCAATATGACTAATGTACACTGGGATGCAGATTGCCATCTTCTCTCAATTATACATTATGGCATGGGAAGAGAGCAAGTGAAAAATGTGTGTATGTATTGGTTTTTTTATCTTGTTCAAATTGCAATGTAGACCAACAGCACTTTGAGCCTTTGTGCTACAGAAAATGAGAGCATAAGCAGCCTGTACCCATGACATGACAAATGGGGCCACCATTTCAGTCTTCCATAGCATGTTAATAACAGAGCTCAGTCAGTGCTGGAGCGCTCACACCCCATCACAAAAGTTCAAGTATTTATTAGTGCTGGAGATGGCTTCCCCCAGTGCTGCCCAGCCTCTTCCCAATTCATGACTGTGACAACGTGGTAATGTGTTTATCATCCTTAAACACTGAAGGGCTGCACATGTCTGAGTATAATTTTCAGATGTAGCAATGTATTTCTTATGTGTGTATCTGTGTGTATAAATATATGTGTATACATATATATGTGTATGTGTGTTTTTGATTAATATTTCCCCAAAAGCTGGAAGTCATCCTGTAACACAACTAAGAAGTTTTCTTCTTAATTTTAAGGAGCAAGTGGTTCTTAAACCTTGACAAGAGTATCTTCTGCAGCTGAACTTTGTAAAGTCTTTACTTCTTTGGCAAAATCAAATCATGTAGGAAAAGGTACTTGTTAATGAAGTCTGGAAGGTAAAGTGACCACCTTAAATAAATGTTACTAGCTTGTATCCAGAGCTTCAGCATTCAGCTAGACATGCTGCTTTTTATTAAAAAAAAAAAAAAAAAGAAAAAAAAAAAAAAGAAAAATCCTGTGCATGCACTTTAGCAATCTGTCATTGCTTTTCAAGCTTATTAACTCATTAAGTAGCATTTAATGAGGATAACCACAAAGTAATTAATTTATACAGTATGTTTATTGCTTCCCTAATGAATTAATGTATTAAATTTAGCGTTCCTCAATGAATATGTTAATCTGCTTTTATACGTCGTATACGTTTTGTTCTCTAAATAAATAAAAATGTTTCTTCAATGTCTTTATTCCAGTCTATGGATTCTCTGTAAGAATACCACCTGCTTTAAGCATGGTGTAGTGTTAAGTTTTCTTAGAATGGACCCTGCCAACATCAAAGCTTATGAAGCTCTTTGTCCTGTCTGAAGTGTTTGGGAGTGTGTTGCTCCAGGGAAAAGCTGTCCTCAGTTATACTGGAAACTTGATTTTCCTAGTAAATGGTAGCTGTTTCACACTAAGTTCTTGCTTCAGGGGATTGAGGAATTGAGTACTCTGGTATGATATATGGAAACAACCTGTTTATCAGTAAATAATAGTATTGGGCATAGGTATCTAGGTATTGGTGCTGGTGGGGCTGCCTCATGCTGAGCACAACCAGTTCCACCTGGCTCCCGTGGGCCCACCACACCCACGGCTGAGCCCCTCGGCCAAGCTGGTGACACTGCCGAGAAAATGAATTTAAGAAAGGGCAACGTTCTGCACAGTAGAGTGAGGGAAATAAAACGGTATGAGAAACAACCCTGCAAACACCCAGGTCGGAGAAGAAGAAGAGGAAGGAGGTGTGCAGAGCCAGAGCAGGGATTTCCCTGCAGCCCAAGGGAGGGATGACCGTGGTGCAAGTATTTCCCTGCAGCCTGTGGAGAACTATGCCAGAGCAGATATCTACACTGCAGCTGTGGAGGACCCCACGTTGGAGCAGTGGGTATGGCCTGAAGGAACTGCAGCCAGTGGAGGGCCCATACAGGTGCAGGTTTATCCTGGAGGACCTCAGATGCTGGAGCAGTTTGTGAAGGATCCACGCTAAAGCAGGGGAAGAACGTGGGGAGGAAGGAGTGGCACGGAGGAACAGCTGTGGAGTGAGCACAAGCCCCCATTCCCCATCTCCCTGCAGGTGGGGACCGAGGCAGAAGAGTCTTAACAGTGGAGTGAAATGGAGCTTGGGAAGAAGGGGTGAGGGAGGTGTTTTAGTTTCTGTCTTTGTTTCGCACCATTCTGCTCTAATTGACAAAGAATTAAATGAATTTTCCCTAAGACAAGTCTGGTTTTCCCATGTCGGTAATTGGTAAGTGACCCGGTACTTACTGGGATCTGTGACCTTTTCTGTCTTACTTTGTCCCCTGACCTGTTGCAGGGGAATGGTGACAGAGCAGCTGGGTGGGTGCCTGGCAGCTGGCCAACAGCAACCTTCAACAGCAATCTTTACAATCATTTGCATATGGACCACCAAATCATAAATATAAAATCCTGTAATCTGCAACTGAACTGTCAGGTTAGGAATCTCTATTAAATTTTATGTTTTGTTATCTACAATATTTAAGAAAATAAAAAACTGAGGCAAATACTTCTTTTTTTTTTTTTTTTTTCTTTTTCTCATTTTCACAGATGTAATATTAAAAGTGCTAAACCCATGCTAATATCCAGTCATTCAACACTTGGAATTACCTTTTGAAGAATTAATTGTACTAATTTCTGGTTGTAAGTGTCATGCTTAGTTCAAAAAAAGAATAAAATTGTTTTAAGAATGTGGAGTACACTAAAACTAAATGCATTTGATATATGATCATGTGACAAAAATAACTGGCTTAGTGCTTGAGGAGAAAAATATATCAATTGGCAACATAAACTGATTAAAGGCTGTTTTTTCAGTTGAGATAATCCTGAGTCTTGCCTCCAAATTGAAACGTCCCGTCGGCAAAGTAGGAGGTGTAGTCTCAGGCACCAAAGATAGTACAGCTGAAATACTCCTGCATCTTCCTGGACATATGTGTTTAATACGTCTTTTTCCCTTGAAGGAATGTGTTACTACATATACAAATTGTGTGAGAAATTGATGTGCAGCATTGAAACATTGTTCTGGAAAAAGGATATATTTTCCTTGATGTAGTCTGGGGTTTGAGGCATTATCTATAATAGTTTCAGAATAAATGGGAACATGAGCTATGTGGTCGGAGAGAAATTTTATGCAATCCTGTGTTTTTGTACATATTGCAGCTAAGACTTAATTATTCATCCTTCGAGGGACATCATACTGATCTTGATTTAGTCAATTATGTTTTCTGTGAATATCTGGTATTAATTGAGTCCATCTAAAAAGCACATTAACTAGTATAATTTATTCAGTATCTCCTTAACGAATAAAATTGTATTTATTTAAAGTAATTCAAAAGAAGCAAAGACTTCCTCCTCATTAAATAAGATATCTGCAAAATCTTGGTCCTTCTCTAAGCACACAGAATGAGTTTATCATTTAATACCTTACTTTGTAGTAGTGTGGAAATACCACCTTTTTAATTGCAGCCACCATAACACAATAAATGTCAGTTTTTGTGAAAGGACTATATGAACTGTTTCATAACCTACTATATGATAGAAAATAACAAGTAAAATCCATTAAAAATATGATGAATTGCAGAATTAAATTCTGTGGCAAACCCTCTTCATTTGAGGGGCAAGTCTATCCCTTTTCATGTAGGCATTAATATTGTAGAATGCAGATATTAACATTTTAATCACCAAATTGCTCCTTTTTCCTGTCTTTCCTCCATGCAAAACATTCCCCTGTACTGCATCATGTCTACTAAAACTAGAAGAGTTGACAAAAATTTATGTGAACAACTGCGAACACCATAGACACAACTGGCTTCCACAACATTATGGTTTTGGCTCCCAGTGACACCTCTCTCCATTTTGACCAGATTTTGTGGCCAATACAGTAAACTGGACAGGTTTACGATTTTCTTTTCATGCCAGTGATGGGATTAAGCTATTAATTTTCAGTCTGGATGCAAGGTAGATACCATTAGTATCAGGTTAGAGAATCTAGAATGAATTACACTGTTCCAGGTTTAATTTAGTTTAGCTCCAGTGTAAATCAATGCTGTTGCACCAATTTTTAGAAGCAAAGACATGATATCAAATGTGCGTTTACTGTAACACTATTTATGTAATAAATAGTAATATGTATTAAAAATATAGTATAAACATATTAATACTCTATGATCAGAAATCCTGTAGGAGTACACTGAATTTGAGTAAATATTCTATTGTAGAGCTTCAAGGTTTGTGTTTGGTTTAAAAGTCTAAAGATCCATTAAAAGTATAAAGGTCCCTTAATAAGCAAAACCCCCTGTGTCTTATGCATGCAGAATTAAGATGGGTTCCTTCACCCTCCCAAGTAGCTCAGCATTCTTTTACATAATTCACATTTAGAGCATTGAATGGGGAAATTATTGATTAGAGACCTGTCTCATTTTTTGTGATGTGTTTTGGGGGTAAAAGAGGATAGACTCTTTAACTTCCTATGGTTTGGGGAAGGCGTGGCAAAATACCCTTAGTACTGAAGCAGCAGGAGTTGGATTCATAGATAAGATACCTAATCACCACCAAAGCTGTCATATCAGAAGTCCTCAAAGACAGAATTTTGGTCATACTCTTTTTGTGGGTGAGAAATTTTGTCCTCAGAAATGGAAGCAAAGTAAATCTCTTAAATTACCAAGAGTTTCCTGTAAAATATCTTGTTTATGTGAGACACGTGCATTAGAAAAATTCCACTGAAATTGGATCCATTGCACTTCCTTAAAAACAGACCCTATGAAAGAAGAGCCATGTCTATTCTTCATCTGGTCTCCACTGTTTCGTAAGTCACTATTTACTAAAATTTCCTTTCCTGTATACTTAAAATAGAAAATAGTGAAGTTCTCATTAAGGATTTGTGAGAATTAATAAATACACTTCGTAAAAGCGTGTAAGAGACTTCCTGTCTCTAGAACAGGCTTGTTAACAACCATTCATCAGTCTTCTATAGGCATGTATGCTCCAGTCTGTGAATTAATTTATTATTCACAGCTATTAGCAATACATACTTGAAGCCTGATTAAGTACTAGCCAAAAAGACAATCTTACACTTCCACAGTGATGACTTTATCTGCCTAATGAAGGCAGTGCTGAATCTCAGCATGTATTTTAGCAGTATTGCTACCACAGCATTTCAGAGTGCTAGTCATTTAATCATCATATGTTCAATCTTGCAGTCCCTAAATTAATATTTTTTTAGATTTTGAGGGATGTCTGTGTGTGTGTGTGTGTGTGTGTGTGTATGTATAAAATACGTATGTGCATATATAACACATGAATATTAGTCAACTTGATCGCATGAGATGTTTCACAAAAACTTTCAAAAAAGAGTTGCTTCTTAGCTACCAATTTTCTGAGGGCTTCTTGAATATTTTTCCCAGGGGTACTTGCTGTCTGTCTTTTGAAAGAACAAGTGTTGACCTTAGATACCATACTTGAGGGGAATATAGGGCTAGGTTGTATCAATATTACTGATGCATCACATGGTAAATCAAAAAGAAGACAGACACCCACAGCTGATGCACTATGTTGTATGTGCTCATGTTCATATTGTAATATGTAATATAAAAGGATTAAGGACAGAGTTGTACTGAACTTGTTCGGGTTCTCTATTGAACATCTGTAGAAAAGTATCTTTTCTGTTTTGCATATGCTGCTAAAAACTGAAAAAAAAATGAAAAACGGGAAGAGAATTCTTCAGCTAAACAGTCATTTTGTACGGTGCCAAATAATAAATTAGAAAACCTATTGCAATTCTCTTGATTGTGGGTTTGCTTTTTGTGCTTGTTGGTTTATGAAAATGATGATATGAGATTTAAAGGAGATGTTGTGCATGTGGGGCTTCTACATGGGAACAGAGATAGCATTTGCAAGCTGATGAAATATATTCTTGTGGATGGCCTAAGTGATGCAGCCTGTCAAGGTAATGAATGAAGTATTGTACTTAGGCAGGAATATTACAATGGCTACTGTATGCGGAGTTGATGTTTCCTAAATTGAAAACCAGGTTTATTAATGGTGTTCTTATAAGGACGGGACTAATCTGGGATTCTGCTACCGTATTTAATTAACAAGTCAACCATTAACAATCCATGCAGTTCAGCTTGCAAAGTGAGTGATGATCAATGTTTTTGCTGTGCTATGTTCACTGCAATGAAAGGGTGGTTGCAAACCTCAGAAAGCTAGTTCAGAAGCATAGATCAATACTTCATGCTGTCTTTTGCCAGTGTTAATTTAGTAGAAAGAAGTATTCACCCATTCCTAACTTTGTTTAAGATTTAACCTTCCTGCTTATTTATTTATTTGAAAATATTATTATTTGCCAAAAAGGCAGTTTAATCTGGTAATCTTGTATCGGGGGGAACTTCTCAGGAGTAAACAGGCCATTCAAAACATGACGGTTTGCCTCTCAAATCTTGAAATCTGCGGTGCATAAACGACGCAGTAAGAACCAGGGGACGGGTCGCCAGTTTTCCTGAGGAGAAGGGCATCTGTCGCGCTTGGGAGCTCAGCTGTGTGCCCCCAGTTTAGGTGACTGGAAGCTGTCCCCAGGCGTACGCGTGCAGGCGGGCAGCAGAAGTACTGGGCTGTGACGATCGCAACAGCAGGCGCAAGTGGCCGGAGCCCGGCGCGTGACCCGGGCGGTATCGTCTTGGGCCGTGCGCAGGCAGCGCAGATGGCAGGAGCGCAGAAGGGAAACCCGATGGGAAGTTTGACTGATTTATTTGCAGTCGCCTCCTCTCCTTTTGTTGTGCCATTAGTGGGATACCGAGGAAACGGGACAATAAAGACCCGCTTTGGGAGGATATAATGGTTCAGCAGTGAAAAATGTTAAGGACGTGGTGGAGAAAAGCTTTTGGGAGTGGTGTGTTTGCATATCAGTGTATTGCCTTTTTAATGGGGAAGGTTCCCTAACGTTAATGGGCCTGGTCATGATTTAATGCAAAAGGTGCAGTTTTTCTGCTCTACGCAGGCAGAAAGTGGGAAGGGAAATGATACGAAAAACGTGCAGTTCTTCTGTACTTAAAAGTAAATATTAGTAGACGTTATGAGCTGTGAGTCTAGTGGACAAAAGAAAAGATGTATGTAGTGATATAAAATAGATCCCAAGAGATCAATTTAATCTTTAAAGTCTAGGCAAAAAAAAAAAAAAAATCTTTAAACTTGCCTAGGTTACAAAATTTCCAGTCAAATTACACAGAGAAAAAATAGGGAGATTTGTTCGGAGGACTGCATGAAACCCTGTTTGTGCTGGAGCTGTTGTACATGGCTGGTGCCTGGTCAGCTTTAGTCAAAGCAGACTAAAAGCTCTGATGTTTGGCCAGAGTTCAGTGGTGAATGTAGCAGAGATTATCCAAACTACTTTAGGTAGCTGATCCAATGAGCTGCTTTAGGATCCTGAATATATAAATAGCCTCTAGAAGATCATCCTTTCTGCTACATTGGTGACCTATAGTAGTGGCTTAATATGCTAGACAGTTTCTTCTGCAAGGAATGTAAGAGAGGCTTTAAACTCATTCAGTTAGCTGCCACTTTTTTCTTCCGTTCTCCTGTGTCCCAGTCTGCACTGTCTGTCCCTGAAAAGCTAAACTTATATACAACATTGCTATCCCACCTTGCTGGACCACATATGCAAGAACAACTATGATGGTGCAGCAGAGATGAATTACTGCTTGTCCTGAAGTTACATACCCTACTTCAGTCTCCTTGTTGATTTGTGATGACATATAAGCACAAATTATTTAAAGGAATTTTCTATAATAGTGGCTGTTTCCCTTCAGTACATGTTAAATTATTCTGGAGATCAGATACTCTTCTTGTCTGGTTCCCTCAGAAATTGCTAGGAATTTTCTTTTTTATTTTAAGTGCTGTGTCATCATATGGTTATGTCTATAGCTAAAAGCAAAACTATACAGTTTGTTTGGGGAAAGGATCAGTAGCTGCCTTGCTTCTCTCCCTTTTCAGTTATACACCGTATTAAAGAACTGACACCCTTCAGGCTCTATTCTCCTCTCGGTGCGCTGGGAAGTGTGTGTGCAAATATCCATGAATGGAGATGAGTCTGTACCCTGGAGTAGATGTTTGAGCCACGTGCATCCTGCTGCTGCACAGAGGTGTCTAATACTGCAGAACTGCTGATGGAGCAAGCAGGCTGTGTGTTGTTTATTTTAGGAGCTAATGGGCTATAGCAGCTAAAGGGGAAAATACTTGCTACATGGTGCATTCAGATGTAATCTTCTCTTTATTGTCATTCTGAGCATTGAACAGTTCAGCTAAACATATGGAATTTGCAATGAAATGCCACCCAAAATCATCTATAAAATTTTTATGGTGCCTAGGTTGGTAAGGGGTAAGAAATCTTAAAAGCACAACATGCTGCCTTGTCTGTGCCTCCTGGCCAACTGTCACACAAATAGAAATGGGTGCAGCTGCAGCAGCATGTATTCTTATGGCTGTGAAGTGCTCAGATGCAGATTCAGTCCAAAATAAAGCTGTCCCAGAACAAGGTGCCACATGCAGTAATGCAACGTATACGTGTTAGGCTTCAGTCAAAGCATAACAGCTCTGTGCTGGAAAATGATTTGACTAGTAGTTTTAAAAGTCATTTTGCACAAATTAAGTATGTACTAACTGACCATCGCTGACCCTATCTCTAAATATCGAGCTATTAGGTCAGACCTGCCTTGCCTCAGGTGAGTGCAGTTGTAGGTGTGTAGCTCTGCTTGTGTCTACCCAGTAGACTGTGCACATGGTCTCAAGAGAAAGGCCACAAGCTCCTGATTTGACACATCTGCTGGTAGCAGCAAGGATGTGCGCTGTGCAAAGTGATGCTTTGTTGACTGACTGGTTGCTTCCTTCCAGGACTGCTTGCCAGTGACCGGGGAGAAGTGCGAGGGAGCCGCATCCTAACCTTCCTTTCCCAGTCTCTCAGATACAGAATAACAGAGAAATAAGGCTGGAAAACCTGGAGAACTTGTGTAGTTTATCTCCCTGCTCCAAGGAAAGAATAATCTCTTCCTACTTTTTCTCAGCCAGTGTTTGTCTGATTGTGCAGAGGTTGTGAAACTTAAAAGCAGGACTTGTAGGAGCAGAAGCTCACTGGACCAGACTGCTAATGTTGATGGATGTGACTGCATGTGGAGCTTTGGAAAAATGGGCCAAGGGAAACCAATGGGGCCACTAAGACACCCCTGAGGGGAGCTCAGGGACTGAACTTCGGTCCTTGCCTTGATCCCTGTCAGCATGGTTAGGGGGTACCTGAGATGCAGATCCAGGTGAAAGGATTTGTGCTGGGTGAAGCTTTAATCAGACATTAATGTGTTTTTAAAGTCTTCCTATGACGAAAGCTTCACCTACTTATGCTAGTGATCTTCTGATAGCTAACCTGAACCTTTTTGCTTGTAGTTTAAGGACAAAAAAAAAAAAAAAAAAGTGGACTTAGTTGTCTTGCTGGTTAATAGATATGCCAGCAAGCTGGTGTGAAAAGGCTACAAAGGATGTAGATCTGAAGCTGTTAACTTCTTGTTAACACTTGTTTACTTAACACCAGCAAGCAGGATGTAAGGTTAGCACCAGGGCTAGTGCAGAAATGTGATAGATAATGCTGTGGATTGGTTTTCACACTGACACTCCGACTCAGTGTTAGCATTTGTTGTGTAGGAGGTTCCTGTGTCAAGTTGTTCAGGTATCACATGCAATGGGCTTAGAGTTAGCATCAACAGCAGTTGCCATCAGCTCAGTGGCAGACTGGGTGAGCATCTGAGACGGTCTCCATCCCTAGATAAAACTCTCCCCCAGGATAAGAGGTTCCATCCCTCTCTTGCCCTTTATTCTCACCCCCTGCCTCCCTCATGTAGGGAGGCGGAGCCCCTACAGCTTCCTTGCCTTGCCCTGACTTGCCTCAGCAGAAATGTGATTTCTGCCTTGGTTGGGTTCATGCACCATGTAGGATAAACTGGGAGAATCTGAACCAACAAGTTTTGGGAAGCCAACTGAAAAATCAGCACATCGGCTCATCATCATCAGTTCTGGGGAGGAGTCTCTTCTAGTGCTTAGTTACGCATCTCCAAGTATTCAGAGTGAAAAGTTACTGCAGGTGCATGCTTTTTTTTGAGTAAAATAATCTCCTGCCAGTTCTGTGAATGCTACATCTTAGAATACGAATAATTATATTAATTGGGGATTTTTTTTTTTTTTTTGCTTTTCCAGTCTCTTATGATAGACAGTATTTGACTGTGGAATCCTGTGCCACTTGCATTTTTTAATTTGTGATCTCTTGGATTACCAATAATTTTCTTAGTTCTTGTTTGAATATCTGTTCGTTTTCAATGCTTTCAGAATATGTTCACATAACTGAGCTTGCATGTATTAGTACTAAAGCAGGTGCCACTAGTACTATGGTTACATTTGTTGTCTTGTTTTGCATTCCAAGATGCTTGTTTTAATACTCTGAAATTTACCTCCTGGATTTTTAAGGTGCTGCTCTACCTTAAAGTTTTTGGATGAGGAGGAAAAGTGGGGAAATGAGTTTTCAAGTAGGCCTTCCATAAAGAAATTTTGAAAAACAGAAGGACGGAAAGAACTCTTGAATATTTTTAGGTCACTGCAGTGGTGCACAAAGGTATACAAAGCCAGGAACTGGGGCAGGAGTAGGCAGGACAAACATGCACAAGAAATGTAACAAATAATCCTATCTCAGTAAACTGTAGTGTCTGTATTATAAAGCTTTGTCTCATAAGGCTCTAAATCATATGGGGTGTTGAAATGCCCTTAGTGCTAGGCAACCTTTTTAGGTAATGGTGATGATGTTCAGCACCTTTCAGCATTATTCCTCACAACACCTTTTCTGTGGTGTGGAGACAGCAAGGTGGGATAACTTGTATTTCCTGACATAACGATTCTCTAATCTACCTTCTACCATATTTACCATACAGGAAACCCTCCCCCTCCTGCCTCAAAAATTACCAAATCACCCATTCTTCATTGCTTAATGACTGCTCTAGGTTTACGCTTGAGCTCTGTTTTTAAGTATCTGACTGATGTCTTTCAGAATTTTGGTCTGATTTTATTCTTTTATTTTAGAATAACAACTCCTTCTTCCATCATCCTCAGATCTCAAAATACCTTGCTGTCGGCCAGCTTCCTTTCTTAATTCTTTGTAATGATACTTTTGTTGCCAGAAACAGAGCAGCATTGCGTTCTTATCTAACTGAATTAAAAAACATCTTTCAGTGAAGGTGTTACTGTGCTTTCAGAGTTATATAGAGCCTCATGCCAGGTCTAAGGTCATATGCTTTTAGCCTGAGGAAATTCTATAAAGTCAGTGTTAAAGCTCCTACTGATTTCAGCACTACCAGGATAAACTGATGTCTGAAGAGTAATGAATGAAAATGCACAAATGTATCCACAGTGTTTCTGTTTGATAACCTACTAACAAATGGTTTGCAGACCTGTCTTATTCCATAAGGTCATGTATCATAGTTAATTTATGCTCAAGGGGATAGATGAGTATCAAAAATCTCGTAATTGTCTGCATTTTTCTTGAAAGCAGTTTTGTTCCACTCTTGCAAGTATTTTCAATAGGTCTGGCTTCATGCAGATTAAAAATTGTGATAATCCTAGGTGATCTTGGAACTGACCTTTTCTCCAACTACTATGCAGCATTTCCAGTAATGTCCTATTGGTGTGAGTTCTATAATAGCTTCATAACAAATATACTTGTGTTTTCCATGCCAAATCTATTAACAGTACTTGTTTGTGCTGCTATTTTTTTTTTTTATAACCAAGAATTATGTGTTTACACATAATCAAATTTTTTCACTATACTGACATCCCTTGTTGAAGACACCCTTGTTATCAAAATGCCTTGAACTTAGTTCATGCATCCAGAAAGGATAGGTGAATGGAGATGAGGAATGTTGACAGAGCGAGTATCCTACCTGGGCTGGTAGTGACTTGCTTCCTAGCTCAATTCTGGAGCCTTTTGCTTGGCACCTAGGAAGTACAAAGGTCTACAAGCAGCACTGTTATTCCTCCCTTGAGGGCCTTTGGTTCCCCTTGGTGGCCTGGATATCTTCTGCACACTTTCTTCTTCAAAGGAAGCAAACAGTCCTTGCAATTGAGGTGCGTGTGCATAGCTCTTCCACCGCTTGTACCCTGAAGTCAAGCACCTGGCAAAGCGCTTTGCTTATCCTGCTTCCAGTAGACGGGTCCCTCGTATTCTTCTTTCTACTTTCAGCCTTTTTAGTAATCTTGAATTGCTGCTTCAAGTCCCCTAGTATGAATCATCAACATGTGGCCGCGGTATGCTACAGCATTATACGCATTGCTAACAAGAGTCTGCTGTGCAGCTCCTGCCTGAGTCTTGCACTACAGCATGTAGGGCCAGAATGAGCAAACTTCAGAAGTTTTTGTGTGGCCTGAGGATTTCCAGCCTCTTGCCTGGCCAGGATGTCTTTCCAGGTACTGGATGCTTTGACAAGAGAAAGGTTCAGCTGTGTAGTGCTTAAGTAAAAAGTGCAAATGCTGGGATCAAAGCCTCCGCTTTGGGTAAGTTGATGAAAACAAGGAAGCATGGCCAGAGAAGATAAGGAGTACTAACAGTGTATGAAAGAACTGACAGAAAAGCTTGGGAACCAGCAGCAGAAGGTTGAATAAGAGCCTAATGTGGACAAGTCTTCCTTGAGTTTGCATGAACTTACATGCTGTATAACTAAATGAAATTTGATCTGTTAAGGTGATGGCAGCCTAGTGATTTGTGCTACACAGTCGTTATACTGTTGATTCAGTGTTTGAACTGTAAAACCAGGAGTTGCTTTGCTGCAGTCTTTGTAGATCTGAGTTCAACTTTGGCTGTCTCCCAGGAGGTCTGCTGACGCTGTCTGTAAGTATCTGATTTTTCCCTTTCTCTTTTGAATCAGTGAAGTTACAGTCTTGAGGAAGGTAGGACCTGGGTAATGGAAACCCGTATATGGATAGAATGGGGGCAAGGGAAACCTGGAAAACATTTAGTGAGCTGTTTCTTCAACTTGTTCCACCCACAATAGAATCAAAGCTTGGGCTACCCTCGTCTTTAAAAACTTAAAAGAAGGTGATTCTTCAGCACACCCTGTTAAAAGATACATTGAAAGAACAGTATAGTTTACTCATCCAAAACCAAATTTTTAATAATGAGATCTAGATAATGATGAGCTGCATGAGTTGCCTTGGTAACCTACTGCCTCAAAAGTCTTATGCCTAGCTTTAAAACTTAGGGGAAAAAACCCAAAGAAATGGAAAAATAATTATTATGCAGTAAAATGGCCATGTTTATTGAAGGGACAGAACTTTCGGAGAACTTTTTGTCTCATCAAATTCCAGGAGATTTTTTTTTTTTTCACTAAAGTGGACAATAAAAACTATGGTGGTACTGGAGCCAGCTCATATGAAATGAAGCACTTTTTTTCTTTCAGACAAAACCAAAATCTGTCACTAATTAGAACAAAAAACACAGCAAAAATATGATCTCTTTTTGTTACCATATAAATACCAGATCAAGAATCAAGATCTAGTATTTCTTTTCTGTAGATGAGGTGCAGAAGGGAGTATCACTAGCTCTCCTGTATTTCCTTTCTCTTATGAGGAAGCCCTGTGTGTTTAAAGCACAAGAATTGGTGGTTTACCAATGGCAAAAAAATACAATTTTTTGTAGAACATTAGGTCACTTAGTTTGTGATGACCAACTGTGTGCTCTGATTTAGCAGCGTTTCCGGGCATTTTCCCTGGGAGATCCTGTGTGCATGGTTTCCCGAAAAGCTTTTCTTTTCATTGGTGATGAGTTGTCAGGAAAACAGATAGAAACACAAGGCTTTTGTGGTGCTTTCTCTGTCTTCTTGTAAAGCCTAGCAATTCAAAAAGTTGGGAGGCTGACTTCAAAACAGGTATTTCTCCACTTCCTTTCCTGTAAATAACCATGTATTAAGGATCTGCTTTTGTTGTGGACTGTAGCCTTAAAACCTTCTTTAAAAGGTTTATTCCTGTCATAAGGTTGGAATATAGAGTTGGCTGGAGCTAGCAGCAGTCTAGAGTTTCTGAATAAATGAAACTATACACAAGGATGAAAGAATTTAGTTAAATCCAACTTTGTGCTTTAAATTAGAGTTGCCCAATTGCAGGAGTGTGAATTTTGTTTCTTTTTTCAGCATTGACTTCTCAGTGTTAGAAGATAAGGAAACAATGGAAAAATTAAAACTCTTCATAAGTGGAAAACAGAGATAAGACAATAGAGGAAAATGTCTTCCTTGCTTAATGCTGTGGAAATAAGATATACCAGCTGACAACCACATCTCAGTGACTGCACAAGTTGCAACCAGTTCACTGTGTTGTGATTTTGATATACTGTTTAATGTTTCTATGCAGCACCTGACATTTCAGTAAAAATAGCCTGATTCTTTTGCTGCTCTTCAGGAAGGACTTGAATCAATCTACCTACTCAATTTTAGGTATTTATAGGTACCAGTTAAGGAAGGCTGGTTTCAGTGAGATGCTAGAAGCTGTATGAGTGCAAGGAATCAGGCCTGGTAAATCTTCCTGATTCTAGAGTTGGAGACTTTCTGTTGTGTAGAAAACAAAAAACTGCACGTTAAATAAACAACTACATAGGATTTGAGGTAAACAGTGTTGATGTGTGTTGCAATGCAGCCACAAAGTTGCTGCTGGACCCTAGTGTCAAAAAAATTCCACTGTCAAAACCAAACTAATGAAAACAGTGCATACCCAGAAGTGTCCTATTGCTTTTTTTTTTTTTTTTTTTCTGTTAGAAGAGAAGAGAATTCTCTTTTTATTAACAGATCTGTAGCTTCACTTCTGCAGAGAGGATAATAACTTTTGATTCAGGAATTAATCTGATATCATTTGATTGCTTGGGACTCTTATCAGTCCTTCCAATTGCTCAGCTGCTACGGTGTATTTAACAGTTGCTTCCTATCCCATGCCCCTTATCCAGCTCACGGATTTTTTGCTTGGATTTGGTTGTCCTGTCTTTCATCTGTCTGCCACTAGAAGCACTAAAATATGTCTATTATGAAATATGAGTAACAATTTGCTCATCTCCCCAACGCAACTGCAAAAAATTACTGTTTTCATTACTGGTATAGCTATTTTCAAACACTGACTGTGTATTAGTAGAATCTTCTTTATGGGCTAAATTTGTTTGTGAAGTTGAATTCTACTCTTGCCCATATTGGGTAGGTATTCCACAAGTAAACTCCTTATTTTTTATAGTAGTGCTCAGAGCAGATTTGTTACTTAAAATCAGAGTGGGTGTCAGACATGGCATTTTTTGCAAATTGATTTGACTACTATTTTTAGCATATATCATCTGTAGACATTGATTAAGTCCTGGATGGGTTAAATAGATGCTGGGTATACTCAGCGTGTTATGAGAGGCAATCAAAATCCTGCAGCTTTAGCATGGTGAATCAAATCATATTAACTTTGCCATAGCAAAGCTAGATGAGTCTATGTCAGTGTATTGGAATCAAGGTAACAACTTTGCTACGTGGAAGCACAAATAAAAATACATATTTTATAAACAACACTACTAAATAGAGCCATTGACAGAAATACAAGGAACAAAGATGTAGGGAAAAGCAGTAACAATACAAACCAGAGATCCTGTTACATTATCTGTTTCATTATTTTGCTGAATGCCACGTATTAAGACTCCTGAAGAAAATTTGGCTTGTTTGTGACAGCTAATGGTTCTCATAGATGTTTTCATAATTGTAACAGCAACTGATAATTCTTGTGTATTAAGTCAGCTCTAGGTACCAACTGTACTCATCTAAAGATTCCTGTCAAGTTCAAATATATGACAAGGTGTATTTTCTCAGATTAATTTTACATTAATTTGGCATATAAAAAAATTTTACAGTGTTAATTTATTTTAGCAAAAAAATCTCTCTAATTTTAAAGGCCTGTTTAACATTGTTAATTGCCAAATATAAATGGGAAACAGTACTCCCTTTTCTTCAGGTGCTTTGTTAATAATTCTGCTGTCAGCATGTGCAGGTAAAGGAATAAACATATGAAAGTAAAGTTTTGAAGGACCTGATCTGGCAAGAAGGATGAGCATGACTTTACATAGTAATTTCTAAAACTAATATGATTGTAATTTGGAATATGAAAGTAAGCACTGTGCACTTAAAATTTGCTAACCTGCTCATATGGATGAAGTTACACAGATACATAATTATTTTGACTGTGTCTCACACAAGCTGTTCTTTATTATTATTATTATTATTATTATTATTATTATTATTATTATTATTATTATTATTATTATTATTATTATTACTATGTAACTGGCTAAATGTGTGTAATGTAGTCATTAAAACCAACAGTGTGATGGGTATAGGACCATCCTAATCTGAAGAAGCTAGAGGTGATAAAACCCTTGTAAACTGTTAGCATTTTGCTAAATTGAGCCTTTTGAAAGGTTCTCATTAGAAGCCTATGTAAGGCTTTACCTAGTCTTTGTGATGCGACAGAAATCAGAATGCATCTTCTGTAATGAAGTCTTTCTTCCCTCTGATTTAAGTTTACCCTAACAGACTGTATGTAAAAAAAAAAAAAAAAAAGCTATTAGATGTTAAAGAGCACCACATTATGCAGTGAAAATAATCTTAGATGATATCATAAATATCTGTTTGCCATTAAAGATAGTCCATTGTACATCTGTGTTGGTTCATCCTGATGAAGAGAGAACGGTGCAATCAATCAAAAATAATATCATGTCATAGCAATACATGTCAAGCCTAAAATAGCAACTATAATAAAGATCTCTAACAACAAATAAAGATATCACCAATTGTTTTACTGTGTATGGACTGACTTGCAGTCCCTTCATTTTCTGCTTGCACAGCTTGCCTGATCTGACCTGATGATTGCTTATTGACATCAATTTATTTGCTGACAACCCATTTTGTCTGTTAGAATCACCCATTTTATCAACCTAATTTTCTGTTGTTGCAATACTGTCTTCTGATGTAAAAAAAAAAAAAAAAAGGCTGATCAAAATATGAATGTTTTTCATCCAGGGTGTTTTACAAGTCTCAAGGTGTATTTGCTGCTTTTTACAGACTAAACTCCTAGGAGTGTCAGCAAGTCAAAATCCTATTTGTACAGAGCTGCACCTGTGCTGGGAGAATATAAATGTACACATAGGTGCATTTTAAAGGAATTATATATAAGGATTGGAATCTTTACATAAAATTAGAGCTGTCATTCCTCTCATTTGGTCTAAATTAACAAATAACTGAAATTTAAGCCAAATTCATATTGTATGGCCTTTTGTTTTAATTCAGAACAGTTTGGTTGGCATCCCAAGTGGAAGATACAACTGGATATAAAATGATTTTTGAGATGTGGCCTTGCTCAGAGGATGGAGATAAAGAAAAATGATTCCTGGCACTGCATGAAGCCCAAAGCTGTCAAACCACCCTAGTGTGACTGTGTAGGCCTTGACACTAAGGTCTGTGAAGTACCCACTGTATCTCTGGGTTTCTGGCCCTGGGAAATGTCAGGTCTGGAGAGGAGCCCATGATAATTCCCCAAAGGTGACATCTGGCCCTTAGCAAAAGCAAGCCTATGCTTTTGCAATTTAGTGCTGTGTGTGACGGCTCTGTGACTTGAAATATGTGTTACAGTCTGATAAGTAACTAAAATGTTGCTTTTATTCTAGCAGTTGCGTTGGGTTTGTGTGGCAAGGTTTTGGTAGCGGGGTGGCTTCTGTGAGAAGGTGCTGGAAGTTTTCCCCCATGTCCAACAGAGCTAGTGCCAGCCGGCTCCAGGATGGACCCACCGCTGGCCAAGGCCAGGGCTGAGCCCATCAGTGCCTCTGTGATAATGTATTCAAGAAGGGGAACAAAAAAAAAAAAACCTCTGGAAGAACAACTGCAGCCAGAGAGAGGAGTGAGAAAATGTGAGAGCAACAGCCCTGCAGACACCAGGGTCAGTGAAGCAGGAGGGGGAGGAGGTGCTCCAGGAGCTGGAGCAGAGACTCCCCTGCAGCCCGTGATGAAGACCATGGTGAGGCAGGCTGTGCCCCTGCAGCCCGTGGGGGTTAATGGTGGAGCAGATCCCCACCTGCAGCCCGTGGAGGACCCCACACTGGAGCAGGTGGGTGCCCAAAGGAGGCTGTGACCCCGTGGGAAGCCCGTGCTGGAGCAGGCTCCTGGCAGGATGTGTGGGGAGAGAGGAGCCCACACTAGAGAAGGTTTTCTGGCCAAACTTGTGGGGCATAGGGGACCCACACTGGAGCAGTCTGTTCCTGAAGGGCTGCACCCCACGGAAAGGACCCACACTGGAGCAGTTTGTGAAGAACTGCAGCCCGTGGGAGGAACTCACGTTGGAGAAGTTCATGGAGGAGTGTCTCCCATGGGAGGGACCCAATGCTGGAGCAGGGGAGTGTGTGGAGGAAGGAGTGGCAGAGACAATGTGTGATGAACTGACCACAACTCCCATTCCCTGTCCCCCTGTGCTGCTCAGTGGGAGGAGGTAGAGAAAGTGGGAGTGAAGTTGAACTCAGGAAGAAAGGAGGGGTAGGGGGAATGTGTTTTAAGATTTGGTTTTATTTTCTCGTTACCTTACTCCAATTTGATTGGCAATAAATTAAATTAATTTTACCAAGTTGAGTCTGTTTTGGCTGTGACAGTAATTGATGAGTAATTATTGAGCCCATGAGCTTTTGTTTTATTTTCTCTCCCTTGTCCAGCTGAGGAGAGGGAGTGGTGGAGTGGCTTTGCTGGGCACCTGGCATCCAGCCAGGGTCAACCCACCACACAGTCTTACAGTGTTTTTAAGACCTGCATAAGAAATCTGGGTGGTAGCAGAGAAGACAGTGTTCGCAAAAGAGAATATGAAGGCTGCAAATCTAAGGATAAAAGAGCTAGAGAGAGTATCGAAGCCAGTGGGACTCTATGTAAACTAAAGTTGGGCCTTAGTTCATGTGACTGCAACGTTGCCGTTTACCAAGAACTTTTCTCCTCGATTTCTATACTGAAATATATATTTCTATACTCCTCCACTGAAATGGAGGACTGCTTCGGACCTGTAAGGAAGTTACTGTATCGCGTTCAGTTGCATTTTTCTTGCTTAACTTTCATAATAATGCTAAGGAGTGAAGTAATTCTTATGTTTGAGCTGCTCAGTTTGTGCAGTTGCTGAGACCTGGGGAGAAAAAGGGAAGTGAGAGTGGTATTTCACTGTCCTTCCTGAACCTTCATGTAGGTGTAGGTTAGGCTGCTAGTAGCATTTAGATTTGGCTGTTGGTGAGTTGGATTTTGTTTTGATTGCAGATTCATAGTTTGGGGATTATTTAAAGGTTAAGTATTCCTGTGGAAACTGTACTACTACTGTACTATTCCTTGTTTTCCAAAATGTGTCCATGGGATACATGTCTATGGGAATGATGCTGAGTATCTTCACATATTCATGCTCCGTTTTTGGCCATGAGTTCATAGTCTGTGTATGCACAGATAGCTCCCATCTGGCCCCTACTTAAAGTCCTTCAGATGAAAGCAGGTAACTGCGTTGGGATCTGAAGGTTCAGATTCTTTACCAAGAGAATGAAGGGGATGGCAGATGAGTTGATAATGTTTAATTTTGCTTAGATGCCTTTTAGATACAGTGTACTAACTGTAAGAGTTCCAGCAAAGATCACTATAAATTGAGCGTGTACTCTGATGAAAAAGCCTCTCATATTAGGCAGAATGTAATCTTTCTTTTAAATTCTTTTTAGAGCTCCTTATTTGTCAAAGGGAAAACTGAATATATTAAGAGAATTAATATTTCATACTGCCTAGAAGTGTAGAGCCATCACAAATTTTGCTAGAAGAGAGCAATCACCTAACTATTTGCACTGCTGTAAGAGTTGTCCATAAGCAAAAGGCATGGTTTCCTAGTAGTGTGTGCAGATTACGTGAATTAATTGTTTTCTTCTTTAATATGTCCTCATCACCAGATTACCCCTATTCTTCCCCTACCCCCCAGCCAAGAGGTGGCCTCTTGGTGCCCTCAGTGGGAACAACTATTGTAGGTTCCTTACTGAGTGTAGAGTACTTGTATCTCCTGGAATTTGGGAGAACATTTTTTGGTTGAGAACAAATCAAAACCAAGTTACAGGAGATGGTAGCAGAAACCCCTTTGCCTGTTCTGCACAGTTAACGCTGCTGTTACCGCACTGGAGCACAATGGAATTTACCTCAGCAGTTTCATAACTCTCTTGTGTTTGCTTATTGGAGAGTGTAGTCAGGAACTAATAACAACTTTCACTCTAAAATACTCCTCTCCATCTCTGCTGTGATCCACATCTTTTCCTTGGTACAATCTAAAGAAATCCCAGACTAAAATGCTGGTTTCAGCTCTGCTGGGGAAAGAAATTAAAGCCCTTGGTTGCTAGTCCATGCAGAGATATTTTTGTGGTACATCTCGGATCACAAACCTTAGTGTGTTATAGCAACGTGGCAGTAACTTGAATTTCGACTGTGAAGCTCATACTGTCTCATAGATGTGTTTTACACTTAGCCTAAGGCAAACAACAGCGTTTAACCTTTGAGCTTAAGCACAGTGTGGTCTGAAATAGTGGTGATGTTATGAGGTAGGTACAGGGAGGTGTCGTGGTATGATACCACATTCAGAGATGCGTTCAGTCCTAAGGTATCATCGGTCTCCATTCTGCTTTCCTGTCTTATGTGTGGACAGATCCTCTGTGTTTTATGGGACTTGTCCAAGAGTGTCTGAGGGCAAATAAACTGCTTTTCTTAAAACCCATTTAGGCCAAGCCCTGGTGCAACCTAGTTCAAACATAAGGATGTTTCCACTGTGAGTAAGCACAGTTGTGAAACAGTTGCCAACTAGTGAAGATAAAGACACAGTCAATGAGACAGTTTCAGCTCCCACTCATACTATTGCCCTGGATGATTGCCTAGTCTCCTTGCTATGATCCAAATCTGTGTTTGGGGATGCCCTGATTTGCATAGTATTGATGTGATAGACTTTGTAGTTTTGAAGCCTCTATTGCTTGCTGCAGCGGAGACCCCGCTTTTGTTCTGACATGTTGTTTTGTTTCGGGTTTCATTTTATACAAATAGAAGAGACATACTGCCTCCAGTTAGTAATTCAGGGCGCGCTGTGAGCCCCTGCTGTTTGTGGGGAGGTTTTGGAAGCAGAAGGTGGTGGAGCATCCCTCCCTGCCATCCGACAGGCTCAGCTGTCGCGGCATCCCTTCTGGGGACAAAGCACCATCCTTCTCCCTTACCAGCCACCAGCCAGTTTACTGGTGGGTTGCTGGGGAGGCGTGCGTGGGGGGGGAGAGGGTTTCCACTCCCTCCAGGCCACACACTCTGATGGGAAAGCTTCTTAAATTGAGCGTGTGTGAGCTCCCGTGCTAGCACTGTCTGATCTTTGATTTGCATGTTTGCTTGCATGGGGCAAAAAAGCAAGAACACTGGAGAAGCCCTAAATTTTTGGGGTGGGAATAGTGCTGTTTGTTTTTCTGGTTGTTCAAAAACATCCAAATGCATTAATTGGAATTTGCAGTTAAAATATATCCTGGTTTTAAATTTGAGGTAGTAGCTAATTTTTATAATTAAGCTAAGACCACCACAAATTAAATATGTGAAGGTCATGATGAAAGATTGTTAAATACAGAGTTAAAAATGATGATTTTATACCAGTAGCTTAATAGTAGGAAGCAGAGATCAATAAACATTAAAATATTATGCTATATGTACCAAGCAGCTATTCACTATATGCTGGGAGGTGAGCAGCATTGCTTGGCTAACATGTTACCATGTTGCAGAGTTGCTATGGCAATATCAAACCAATGAATAAACCACATCAGAGAGACAGGGAGGTGAGTAAGTGTGAAATTGATTCAGTGGAACACAGGAATACGTGGGAGCCAAATTGGTCAAGATAAAATTTCTGGTAGGAAAATCTATTTCTCTTCACACTTTCAATATTTTAGTATAATGACTTTTTAAAAAATTGAAATCTTATAGGTATTTTTTTTTTCCATCATAAACTCTTATGTATTTTTCATCTGATGCTATGTGTGTGTTTCAACATATATAAGGCATTTAAGACATTTATTCATGCATAATGAATATAGCTAAATATAAAAAAGTACATAATTTTTTAAAAGAAATAAAAATAATAGTCATAAAATCTAGGTGAGATAAATTAACTTGAGTATAAGTTCTGTTATCAGCTGGAAGCTAATATTGTAGAAGTTGTATTTGAAAGCACATTTTCAAATACATCAGGCTTAAACTTGTTCTTTATTTCTAAATGCGCAGTATAGTGATACAACCCACAGAAATGTCCTAGAAGCTGTATGTGTTTTGGATAGCACATTGATATAACAAAAGATAGATATCTGTGCTTATAAATGGATTGCACAAATATCGATCATGCTTCATTGCCCTATTTTGTGATTTATGTGACCAGTATTTGGAATGTCTTGGGGAGATAATCTTTCTTTTTTTTCCAGTTAATTTAAAACATTCTGTGAAAAGAACAATTATACTAAAATGTGCTAGCAGTATATTTCTGTTACCTAGGGAAAATAAAATACATATCAAGCATGTTTTTAATTAGGATTTCTGTTTTACTAATTCATGTCAGTTCAGTTGGACAATGAAATAATGATAAAGGCTTTAGTGTGGGGAAAGGTCCTCTTGCAGAGGAATAGAAGGTTATTTTGTTGTGTGTGAGTTATAAATGTTACAAATTGATATTTATTTGGGTAAGACAAAGAAATCTATTTTTAGAACATTTTTTAGGCTGTCTGCTAGTTTTGGGCAGGAACCGTGCTTCTGTGAGGTTCAGTGCTTGTAGTTTGTATGCTAATAATTTGGTCTGAACTTGCTGTTTATTTATAGTTTTAAAAAAATCTGACATCTTACATGTACTTTTCTGTTTCATCTCCATCTCCCCGTGAGTGTATTTTTATGTCCAAATCCTTTTTTCGTTTGTGAAGAAAAAGATGTATGATAACAATGCTAAACTAAACAGCATTAAGTTAAATTTAATTTTATTTTTTAAGATGCCAGAATGGTTTTATCAAGTACAGTCAATAAAATGAAGAATGTAGTTTGTCTAAAATACTACTGTGTCACATAAAAGCCACTGTGCTACCACTTTGGATTCTTTAGTTCAAAGCAGAAATTAATAGCTCAATTTACTTACAGAACAGAAACCAATATTTGTTTGCATTTTTCCTTTTGGCTTAGATTTCATAGAGCAATATTTGCCAAATTATTGCCAAAGTAGTTGCTGACTGCTGCTTTTTACATTGGGATGGAACGATAAGGCGAAAACAAACACAGAGCGAGTGTTGGCTGAACACTGAAGCTTTTGTGATTTGGAGTTTTAAAGATAGGAATAAAGCTCTTCTGTGACACAATAACATCTTTAAGTCCTTCAGTTACACATTTTCCTGCATTTCCCTTCAAGTGTTAAGCCCTGACTAAATTAATGTTCCTAAACTCGGTTCCTGTGATGGCGAGCAGCTGCATTGCAAAAGGTTGTTCATTCGTGTTGTTTTCAGATGTGAACAGAATCCCCAAATTAATTGAGCAAACCTAGATGGAGCAAGGTTAAACAGATGCAAAAAGAAATAATATAGGCCACGAGCCAGTTTGTGTTGTACACTGTATACGCATGAAGTGTCCTCCTGTGTTTGCCACGGACCATTTTAGGGGTACGTGCTGTACGAGACCGGCCATGCACCGGCACCAGCATGAGCTTTGCCGAGGCAAGGTTGTCACCGTTGAAGCTCCGGCGCGTCCCAGCCCACCGGTGCGCTCTCCTCAAGCTACGCCGGTCGCGAGGCTGGCCTGGATGAGGTCAGGCATGCAACTGAAACAGTGGGAATGTTATCTTTGAGGGAAGGCGCTTTCAGAAGAGGCTCAGTTTTCCTCCTAGTGCTTTGACTTTCTCACTTTCGGTGCACGTGGTGCCGAACGCGCAGATTTGTTGCTGGTTTGAAAGCAAGGGAACGTCTATTCCAAGGGGTGTCTGTTTGAAAGCTTGCTTATTAGCAGCGCTTGGTAAATAGCCCAGTGTGTGCACAACTGCTGTGTCACTGCAGACAGTGGTTCACTTCCAAAATCCTTGGAAGCAGTTTTTAACGCCCAAGTTCTGAACGAGACAGACATGGCTAAGAAGCAAGCCTCTGGGGCAGGGAAGGAAGAAGTATCTCTTCAGGAGGCCAGAGGCATGCCCCAGATCAAGTGGGTTTCTTTTCTCAGCAATGTTTATTGCTTCACCCTCAGCTTTTTAATTCAGCTTTTATCTCCTGTAAAGTTAAGTTACTTAGGTTAGCTGCCCTGAGTGAGCAAGCCAAGATAGCTTTCTATCCCCATACACGAGTGGAAAAAGCTATATTGAACTACGTCATCTTCCTGCCCTCCAAAGCAGATGGTGACAAGGGTTCATTTGGCAGAAGTGTGTATCCAGTCCTGTATCATCTTCAATGCTGTCTAAAGCGAGGAGTGCTATATGCCTCCTCAGCAGCATCAGTGTCCCCTCGCTGGCAGCTCTCACCATTGCAGCACGGTGCTCAGAGGGGTACCTGTAATAGTGCACACAGAAACAAAAGGATGCAGGCATCCACTGCAGGTAAGCAGTGTGGATAGACACCATATGGCACTGGGAATTTTCTTTTCTCTGGACTGCTTTTGGGTGTGTGATGCCCTACACTGTGTAACTTATCTTCATGCCAGTCCTTCCAGTAAAACTCCCAGGTGCAGGCATAATGAATGCATGGAAAAAAGTGCTGTCTTCACTCTAGTAGCTAACTACATATACAGTCCAGAAAATCCCTATCTGTACACTTTGCAAGATTCAACAGGATGGAAGTGGCATTTTGAGTAAATTTCTATTTGCTTTCTTTATACAGAACTCAGCACCAATGTAGTGTTATCATGGTCTCTTTTCTTACCCACTCTCTGTGTTGGAGGTTGGTCTCACCTTTCCCCACACAACCCCATGTGCCAGCATGGGGCCACTGCCCTGCTCCCTCCGCAGCACCCACGGCTTACCTCAGCCTGGGGATGATAAAAGGTGGGAGCATGTTCAGTGCAAGCGGAGCATTATCAAGCACTAATTCATCTGAATAATACGGCTGTATAAACCAAAATCTTTTCAAAGGGCTGTAACCTCACTGGGTATGTAGCCTTGTGTAATAACAAAACCACTTTGTTCTGTGTCATAAAGGTGACATCACTTTCCCTAAAAGTCCTTACTTATGTACAAATCACTGTTTCTTACACATTCAGTCACTGTATTTTCAGTGGGTTTTATTTGTTGGTGTACAGAGGAAGGAGATAGAGTCTCAACATGAGATTCTTTTTGTAGACGGAGTACCATCTCAGTTTTTGATTTCAGCCCTTTGACTTCTAGAATTCTAAGTGTGATGTCACTTTGTATTTACCCTTAGTTACCATCTTCTATCTTCCTGTGGCTTTTTTTTCTCATATTTCTTCTATTTTGTGTCAGCAGTCTCTTACTAAATTCTCAGTCTTTTGTTTCTCTCCCTTTTTTGTCTTGTCAGATTTTTTTCCAATCTGGTAACTGCTTCTGCACATTTGATAGGTATTCTTCTACAATAACTGCCAGTGCTCACATGTGCAGATATCCTTTGGTTTAGTTTCCACTGAGACAATGACTTGCTGCTTCTTAAGTTTCTGAGGTAAATTATCCTTGTTCTTTGGTTTCACTTATATCTTTCTTAGAAATGCGAATTAATCTCTTTAGGAATATTTTAATGCACATTATCTTATTTGACCATCTCAGCTAACTTTTTGGTGTTAGAAAGTTTGAAGAGCAGCTTTTGGGGATTAAAGAAGATACTCAGGTGAAAGCAATTTTCAGTTTACTCAATTGCAGAATGGGACACCCAGCTGGGATGATGGATGAGAACTGCACCTGTGCCCCACTCTCCATCAGTCCTTTCCTTGGAGACACCCAGTCACTCATGGTCTGGTCAGAGCCGTCTCGCGTGGGCAAGACACGCAAAGCAGAATTCAGAGGGAGTCTGGAGAAGGCTAAGAACTGTTTTTTGGCTTTATCTGGGTAATGTGTTTTCTGGTATCCACCAAGTAATTCTGGGAGAGTATTCACTAATATACTTCATATCTTCTTTGGGGTAGGTGACAGACTCTTCCTGGCCCTTTTGAGACATATGACTCCTCCTTGAGCATAAAAATTGCCTTGGCAGCTTCTCTGTAGGTTTCAGGAACGTGTAGACATTGATTTGGTAAATCAGTTTTTTCAGCCCAAGGTGCCAGCCACCACTCCTTCCTGCACAACTGCCAGCAGTTTCTGTGGTCTAGCTTCTGTCCTCTTTAAGACAGCTGGTCACCTCCATCATTCTTCCCTGTACCTGTTTGGTTAAGGCTGTATTTTCATAAGCTTTTCAGGCCAGTTGCAGTGCCTGCAGTTAATGTTTGTTTCTTGAAGGATCACATTAGCAGCTGAGTTAATTAATTGATATAACTGTATTCCGAAAGCTTTTGTGTGAATATGTGCCACTTAAATCTATTAGTTGAATGTTCCTGCTAAATTGTTACCTTTTTGTACTGCACTACTGTAAAACGAATAAAGCAGAAGAGTGGCTTATATGATAGGTTAGGTAGTAGAAATGAGAGCACAGATAGAGCAATGAGTTTGCCTCCTCTGTGGCAGCTGAAAGAATCAAAGCAGAGAATGACTGATCTTGTGACTGAATTGCAGTTGTGATACTACTCGGTGGTTCTTCCTATAGTTCATGATACTCCATGATGCATCCTACAGTCCTGGTTCCCCACCTGTTGAGGCCAGAGGACCCACAGGAGTTTTTCGCTCCTACTTTCTGGCCTTTTGTTTTAAGAACCCGGTGACCTGGAGACTATAAAATCATCTGCTGATACTTTCTGAATCGAGTTGCATTAGTAACGGCTCAAGTGTGTAAGTTCCCAGAGGGGCACTGATTTTCTGACTTTTCAGTACCTGTATGTGTGGTATTTTCTGACTGACTTTAAAGTCACTAGAATTTTTTTTTTTTTTTTTTTTCTATGCTTGGGTACTTTTTGTATTGCAGACATGAAGGGGGATGGACTCCAATGGATCAAAAAGCAGAAGATAAATAAATTGCTTCCCATGCTCAGTGTTACAATAACCTTGCTTGTCTGATTTAAAAAACCAAAAACACTAAAACAGATCGTGTGTCCTTTAGGGGTATCTTATGTATTTGCAATCCCTGTAGGTAGCAGTGAAACTGAGATATTAATTGTATTCCACTTCTGCATAAACATTTACTGCCTGGTTTTCTATGGGAAAGTCACAGTTTCCTTTCAAGATTGATGAGAATAGATGCTACAGTACCTTTTCCAAGAGTGCACCAAGATCTAGGTGGAAAGGTCTCAGAGAGTGCTTCAGCAGGGTAGAAGCTAGTGTTTGACCTGATTTTCTAGCCTTCCTGACTCTTCACTGACCTGAGTATTAGGGGATTTTGTGTTCTTGGTAAATGGCGTGGTGGGTGTGACCTGGATTACTTGGCATTAGAAAAAATGCAGGACATGCTTTTGCCAAATCAGTACTCTTGACTTGAATCTTGTATGTACTTAAACTGCTTTAATTACATGCTGATTACATATTCACTTTACCATTTCTGTTAACTACAGCAGACTTCACTTCTCATTTTTAAAGTCCTATGAGGTATTGCTGTTGCTCTTAAAACCCTGCCATGTTCCACATAACTGCTTGTCTGAATCTCTTGCTCTCTAGTAAAAATGATACAGGACTTGAAGGCTTCCATGCAAATTAAGTGTTTGTATGAGAACAAAGTTTTACCTAGGAGATTCAGGGTGTCATATATAGGCCTTAATATTTACAAATATTAAACACTCTAGGCTGTAAACATAGCTGTGTCAGCTGAAATGTATTCAATAGAACAGGTCGTTGCTTGTAGTGTAGGTCGGTGGTGAGAAGTTATTGGCACCACAGAATATCTGTATACCTCTTAGAGGTGTGTGCTAATGAGTAAGTCAGTATTTTTTTTTTTTTTTTTTAAATTGGATTGGGTACTTTTCTTTGTGGTATTGAGCAGAACTGCTATGGTTATTTCTCTCTAACAGAGGAACTTCTGAGTTTACAATTTATGCTATGCATGAAATCTTATCCAAATAAAGATGTTGTAAGTGAGCTGTAAATATCTGGAAGGTAGAATTTTACAGTAAATTTATTGTATTGACTGTTTCACGGTAGTATCTAGTATTGCAGTTAAACCTTAGGTTAACTGAGATGTCCATAGGTGTTCACTGACATATGCACTTGACTGCTGGGACAGAAAGTTATGTCTACTTAGAGCATTTAAATTATTTCTTAGTATACTGTAAACCTTTCAGATGCAGCTGGACAATATAATGCCTTCCTTGTGCATCTAAGTAGGATTTGTAATTCCAAAATAATTTAATAGAAGAGTATTTATGGAAATTGTTGCTGCTGTTTTTTTTAAAACTGCACAATGTTTTCCAAATTCTGTGCATTCTCCCTACCACTTTGGACCTCAGCCAGCAATGTGTGCTCACAGCCCAGCCCAGAAAGCCAACTGTATCTTGGGCCGCATCAAAAGAAGCGTGACCAGCAGGTTGAGGGAGAGGATTCTCCCCTTCTACTCAGTGCTTGTGAGATCCCACCTGGAGTTCTGAGTTCAGCTCTGGGGTCCCCAGTACAAGACAGACATGGGCCTCCTTGAGGAGAGCTACAAAAGTGGTCAGAGCCATGGAGCACCTCTCCTGTGAGCACAAGGGGGGCTACAGGAAAGCTGGGGAGGGACTCTTTGTCAGGGAGTGTGGTGACAGGACAAGGGGTAGTGGTTTTAAACTGAAGGAGAGTAGATTTAGATTGGACTGAAGGAGGACATTTTTTACGATGAGGGCAGTGAGGCGCTGGCCCAGGGTGCCCAGAGCAGCTGTGGCTGCCCCCTCCCTGGAAGGGTTCCAGGCCAGGTTGGACGGGGCTGGGAGCCCCCTGGGCTGGGGGAAGGGGGCCCTGCCCGGGGCAGGGGGGTGGGACTAGGTGATCTTTAAAGGCCCCTTCCAACTGAAAGGATTCCACAATTCTGTGACCCCTGTTTCTGATTATTTTAGCTATGGATAAAGCAAAAAAGTTACTTCTAACTATTGTGGAAGATATTCAGAATGTAGCTCAGAAACAGCTGAGTCAGCTACTATGCAAGTTGATCAGTGCATCTTGGGGGGAAATGCCTCTGAGGAAGTGGCAGTACCACAGAAGGGCTGCTGCAGAGACTGAGTACCCACTGAGGTTATTTGTCAGTGCTTTACGTTGAACTGGAGGTATGACAGGGATAAATTTACTTTTTAAGATACTTTTTTGTTGTTGTTGATAGTGAGGAATAATTTTGTTTTACTCTGTGAAACATTCTTTATATAGATGTGCTTTTTTAAAATTTTCTTTTGTCCTTTTGTTTTCTTAGGACATTGAGTTTATTTTCTTCTGCACAATCTATCTGTAGATACTGTGAAAAATCAAAGGATAGGTACTTATAGATAAAGAAGGTGGGAAATCTAGTTCTGAAGCTGAAATAATGTAGAACTCAATTTTTTTTTTTTTAATTGCAGTAGACGAATCAAAATCAATGACAAAATCAATTTTTTCTCTCTGAAGATTGAATGGCAAAACAGTCAGAAAACTTCTTCCATCTTCCCTCTCTCTCCACTAAAAAAACTCCCCGTGAACACCCCTCACCCCCGATCTTACATTCTGGGAAACTTAGTTTAAATATGACTTTAATCAGAACTGAATAATACATAGGTTTGTAATCATAATTCCCTACTGCCTTTCCTCTAACCCTGAGGAGGGTAAGATTGTGCCTTCTTAAAATGAGAGAATTAATACTGCTCTTTCACAGAGATGCTGTCAGGAGAAATCTGTTGTGACTTAAAAGTATAGTCTGGCAGCCTGCCCTCTGAGCTCAAGAAGGCATGGCAGCGTGCCCAGATTCTTTATCTCAGGGCTTCAACTTTCTTTCACACGGCCATGCAAAACCAGTCAATACTTTCTCCTAACCTTGGTTCTCCTGCTGAAGACCCATCTGTACTACCTAGAGGTTTCTGTTCTTTCCAATTTAGGATTCACTCCTGTTCCTCGTTATCAGCTTGCTTCCTGTAGCCAATGCATCTTAGCATCTTAACCTTCTTACACAGACCAACTTTCTTAATTCAGCTCAGCTTTTGGATGGCTTTCCAACCTTGCAGTACTATCTGATGAGCTTCAGGTAGGGGGAAGTTAATCCTCTGGTAATTGCTGGAACGATGGTCTGACTCACCTCACTGTAAGTTCAGCCATTCTGGAAAAAGTTAAATGATTGGATGCTTTGGTAATGCGTGCTATATAAATACCTTGAATTGGATTTTTTAGACAGGTTCAGTTTGCTCTTAAGTGATGGGATTGTCAAAAGTTTTCATCATGCTCTAAACAGTGACCTTTCAAAAACATGATTATTTTTTTGACTCTAGTAAAAGGAATTAAGCTTTCCTGGGATTCTATTCATAATAAAGGAAAATGAATAACAGCAAGCAAGGAGGTGACAGTAAATAGTATGGGAGGAAGGGAGAATACCATACTATTGGCATTTTAGAATAATCTAAAGTGAATACTCAGTCATCCAGGCAGATAATCAGAAGATAGAACCTTTAAACAGCTGTTTTAGTTGCATTCATTTCCTTTTCAAAATAAAACACTGGAAAGATTTTACAATATTGAAATTTGAAATAGTATTATATCCTTAATGTCTACAGATCATACCTTTAAAACTAGTAAAATATACATTATGTGATAAATTACTATATAAGCTGTGCTCAGTAATTCAAAGAGGAAAATGTGCAGAAAGCCGATGCCAGTTAATGAAAGGTCTATCACAGACTCTTAAGCCTGCATCATCATGACCTGCCTGACTGACGCTGCCAATCCTGAAGTACTTTGTTTTATCTTTTTGCAATACTTGGATGGTATATCTTGCGAGTTCTAGGCAGGACACAAAGACAGGTGGCACTGCAGCAATCTTCCTTGACAACATTAATGCTGTAGGTATCACATTTTCATTTTAATTTATTTATCTGGCAAGGGAAACCGGAGCCAAAGAGAATACAGACAGCAGTTCCACTTACAAACTACTGCAAACAAGAACTATCTCATGCATGTCACCCTGGGGGAGTTCCACATTAATTTTGACAGAGCTGCACTAGTAAAGGTCTTGGAACCATCATCAACAATTCTCTGATATCATCAGCTTAGCTGTGTAGCAGCACCAGCCAAAAAGGCTAATAAAATGTTGGGCATCATCAGGAAGGGTATTGAGAACAAGACAGAATATCTGTTCTGTATTTTGCTGTGGTATACAACTTTGGTGTGCCCAAATCTTGACAGTTGTGTGCAGGTCTGGTTTCCGTATCCCAGGAAGGGTAGTAGAGGAACGGAGAGAGGCCACTAAATTGATGAAGGGCAAGCAGCTGTCTTTGAGGACTAGCATCACAGGGGTTACTCATTTTGAGCAGAAGACTAGTGGAAAGGATGCGTGAAGTTTTAACATCATAGGAGCAGAGCTGTTATTCACCAAATCTTGTCATACTGGAACTGTGTGATTTGAACTTAGGAGGAGGCTGATTTAAACCAGATGAAAGTACTTTCTAATAGAGTTAAAAATTTGCATTTTTTTTTCCATAAGAGCTTGTGAATGCAGATACTATCAAATTTAAAAAAAAAAAAAAATAAAAAGACAAATTCATGGGCAGTAGGCTCACAGATAGATATTAAAGAGAATAAACAGAAGTACACTTTAGCATCCCTAGTACTGTTGTGGCCAATGCAGGGGATTATTTAGAGAATGAAATGAAGTGGGTGGGAGAAGGGAAGGCAGGAAGCCTTGGCTAATGCTTTCTCCCTAAGTAGATCTTCCATTTGTCAGTGGCAGAGACAAAATGTTGTGGTAGATGTTTTAGTGGTCTGAAACATCTTGATTTTTTTCTTCATGTTTGCTCACAGAGATCACGTGGGTTTTCTTATAAATTTGCTTGGATGAAAATAAAAGGTTTGAAACTTAAATGCTGCTGAGAGAATATGGTAAGACAAAGCGATCTTTTTGTCTGCCTAGGAAGATGCCAAGCCCAATCCCAGATGCTTTCTATGGTACTAACCTGATTTAGGGGTTGATGAGAAGCTTTGTAAGTTCAGTTTCCCAATTGCTGCAGAGGGCTAATATTCATTAGAGGCATTTGGGAAGTTTTCAAAAGCATCGTGAGCATTTGATATTCTGGACATCCTAAGGGGACATCAACCTAAAACCTTTCAGTTTGACTCACACTCTTTACTGATTCACAAACCCAAATCATGAGCAGCTCTTAGACAAAATAGCCATTGCTTTTTGTAGTGAAATGTTATCCTTTTGCTTAGAAACACAATGTATTTCAAACACTGAAGAAATTCACCTTAGATTCACAGGTTGTAGCCTATATAACTGCCTCATAATATCAAACCTTCCATGCCTAAGCAAGTTCATGGGAACAAGTTAGACAAATAAAAATTTATTTATCTCCTATAAGTTAAGTGGGCATGTAGTCTGAAGGGATTGAATTGTTGTAGTATAAAAAGACACCATCAGACAAAATAACTCTATGCATTTGTAGGCTTTCTAAATGCAAAGTAAAATGCAGTGGAAGTCAGTGTGAAAGGCTAAAACCTTGCACATACAGTTAACTAGGTGACAGGCATCAGGTTATCATACTTTAATAATTTTGATCACATGTTCATGCCAGAATATGCTAGACATTTTACCACTCTAAAACTGCTTTAAATATATAAATTTATTGGTTTGGGGGTTTTGATTTTTTTTTTTTCTTGTTTGTTGAGGGTGCGGGGTTTGGTTTTGTTTTGTTTCTACTAAATGCTACAGACAGCTACCTCTTTCTTACAATGAACTGTGGTATAGCAGTTCACACTATTGACCATGAGATGTCTGTTTTTCAAATGTGTCTGTGAGAGTATCAGGATCTAAACAAATTCCTAGTTAATGATGAACATCCTTCCCTGGAAGGGAACATAGAATGAGCAGCTGCAAAGTCCCACAGCTGTGGAGCTACTTAAGAATCAGTTGTCCCATAGATGCTTTTCAGCAGTCAGCTGACAGCACGGACTTCAGCATCAGCAACACAAAAACTAAACAAGGGTTCTTTGCCTTACGTGATTTGACACTCATTTGTTTGGTTGAATCAGTGTTATTGGCATCTTATTATCAATAAAAATAGTTTAATAAATGAAGGACAATTGTTTGAAAGTAAATACACAGGTGTTAATGCTGAGAGGAAAAAAAGGGTTTGCAGCATTTTCATTCATAGCGTATTCCTTCATGTGGAAGACATATCTCTAGAAATGTGACTGAGTATGGATGGTTGAAGTCTATGCCTTCATTCACATAAGCTGCTACAAATGTCTCAGATCAGCACCTACCCTCTCTGGTTTGTAGAAACTTCTGCAACCATCTTAGGATATTCATACTAAGGTTGCTTCTTGGTTTGGGCTCAGGCTGTCCAAGAGACAGTTTGAGCCTTTAGGATGAAGATGATAGCTGTGCATTTCCACTGTGTAACATAACTTTGTTCAATGAATTTGAAATCTGGTGTCAACAAAGCTTGTCTTTATGGGAGACAGAACTTGGTGGGGTGATGTGAAGTATCCAAGGATCTGAGATCATCTTTCTCAATCCATGTTTGTGAGCTCCTGGACAGCATAAAATGTGGAGTGCAGTCAAGACCCAACCTTAACCTCCTCTTTACTCACTTAAAAAGAATCAGACTGTTGAGACTGCTGTTGTTTATTTTGTATCACTAAGGCAATTTCCTTATTACTGCCTCCTCCCTATATTGCTCTTGCACACACAGCCTGAGTTCTATTAAGACATTATAGTTGCATGCAATATCTGCATATTTTCCCCGTGTGGTCATTTGAGTCTATTGAGATCTGGTCTTTACTTCTGAGTTTTTATGAAAGTCAATAAATATATTTTTAAAAACCTAAATAAATAACAATTTTACTTGCGGGACATAGAACTGTAATTCTGTCCCTTACAATTTCATTTTGCTTACTCTTATGGGACCTGTTTCAAGATATTAACCATCCACCTGGGTTGCATACATAGTAAAAGAATAAAATCTCACTGGATGACGAATTTATAACTTTATCTATCTACCTGCTTTAAACCATATGCAAACAGAGCTAATTTTGATGCTGAGACTATTCACTTACAGCCTTGCTACCTCATTACAGAAAGACTAATGGCATGTAAAAGTCTCTGCTTGTTTTGATAGAGATTGGTATAATATGAGTGTTTTCTAACTTTCCCATGTATTTTATTCACTAATAAACTATTAGTTGTTTGATGTAGACAAACAGAATCCTCATTCCTGATTTGAAAAGGACAGTTTTAAAATCATCCTTCCTTCTGTATCTGTGTTGTTTTTTGTTTAACTTGTTTAAAATAAAAAAGTACAAGAGGAAAGGCGTGAATTATGTAAGAACTAAACTGAAAGCATGCAATGCTCATGTGAAGAGATGAGAACTAAAACAAATCTTCACTTAAGAAAACGCTACTTTTGAACATTGGAGTTGCTACACCAAACAACAGGGTGTAGTTAGTACACTGCAGTGGTGTATGACTGCAGTTCTTGCAGGAAACTTGGGTAAGGGAGAGATGCGTAAAATGAGTAAGCTGCTGTTTTTAGTAAGGACTAAATAAGTACAACTGAGGGAAAAATAAGGCTCATTTCAGTATTAGCATGAGTATTTTCACCAAATTCTGGTTCCAGTTATATTCAGATATCATTGCTATGCATGTATCTCAGCTGGGAGAAGGAGGAGATGCTGTAGTGTCCTGTGTGGAAGCTTGAAAGAGAAAGATTAATGTTTACAAGGTTGTGGGGAAAAGGAGTTGACCAAGACTGACTTTCAGCTTAGAGCTGCATTTTTCTCCTGCCTTTACTCCTTTGTGCTAAGTGAACTTTACCACAAAACAAGTTTTCCAAGGTCGGGATCAAGTTGGTGGCCGAAGGAAGCGCTGGAAACTTGGCAGCCCCTGGCTGCAGGTCTCGGTGTCCCCTGCCCCGACGTGCACAGCCGGTGTCAGCCCCTGCGTGTGTGCTCCCACCGGTGAAAGCAGATGGCAACGGGCAGCTATTCCTGCCCCCAGCCTGGCGTACCTGCTGTCCATGTGCTTCCCTGAAGCTCTGTGCCATCGTTCCTCTTTCTGCCTTTCACCTGTAAAAAATCTGCTTGCGTGTCCTGGAAGTGGATTTTATCCTGTAGAACAGGAGAGTGGCTGCATGTGCTCCTGCAGTTCGTATGACTTGGGATGTTGCCTTCCCAGCTACACCAACCAGTGGTCATTGCCAAAATGCCAGCTGAAAGGCATGCAGCCAATTGTTAGCTGAGGTCTGTCAAGATGGTCTAGACCGGTTTTGTGAATTCTTTGCAAAATCTTTATAAAACAGCCTCACTTTGACAGCCTTGGATGAGGGGCGGCAACCTTTGCAGTTAGGTTGGCAGAAGGTATAAAGATGAAGATCTGGGAAAGCATCAGCCCCTTAAGTCTGGGAAAGCAATGGTAGAAGCTGGGGCAGGATGATCCGCACAGCCCAGTGAAGTTACCAGGAGAATAAATCCCAGCTTTTCCATGCACACATTGTCGTAGCACAGATATCCGTGCTGTTTTCCAAATATCTATTAGTTTGTTATCTTTGTGCAGACACTTTAAATGTAATAAAAATAGCTAAATCCTTTTACACACCTGTGTATGTACTTGGTGCTAGAAAAGCATCAGAAGTCATAACTGCCTTGCCCTAGGACTGTTAGATGACCTGTGCGGTTTCCTATAAACTTGGTGTGTGTTAAAAATGCATTTTAAATCTTTATCATATCTTTTCTTCAAAACATAAAATCTTAGAAGGAGCCAGGACTACTTTGTAAATATTCATTACAGGCAAGAGTTATCCTTCCTTTATCTATCCTCTATCTTTCTGAAGGAGAAACTGTAAACATATTTAATGTAAATAATGTAGGCTCAAAAGAAAAGGAATTTTTAAAAATCTGTGTATTTATTGTTCTTCATTTCTTATTAAATTAGTGACTTTAAATTAGAAACATTGTGCAACTGCAGCACTGTTGCTGGTGGAGGGACACTGAGGGATTGGTGATTTTTTTGTTTGTTTGTTTTAGGCCTCTCCCTGCACTTCCAGAAGTTGATTGGAAATTTGCTAATCATAGATTTCAGTGCTTACAAGGTGGCCAAATCCTTGTATTGTAATTTAGCATAGCATAGTCTAGTCTTAAACAGGTGAATCTAAATCTCTGAACTTGCCTCTGTTACATTAACATGGAAATTTCTTAAATGAGATTTCTCTCTTTTTTTTTTTTTTTATGTTGTTCATCTGAATTTTTAGTTCCTGTTTTGTAAAAATAACTGATATTTGGAAGCAAACATGGTTAGATGTGACCTACGTTTACCTCAGGAAATTATCACCTTGACTCAAACATTCCAGAGTACATCACCCTGGAAAAATCTTTCCATTCTGAAAACTGTGATATACATATGTTTTTAAAGTGGGCACTCAACGTGGCACTTAAATTGCAGATCATATATTGAGTTTGTTATCTTTATTGAGATGAGAATTTGTTAGTAACAGTTCAAAAAAATTCATTAAATCTTTTTGACACATTATTGTATCAAGTTATTTTGAAACTGAAAAGATTATTAGATTAGATTGAATAGCTGGGTAGTTTCCTATTGCTCATTTTTTCAGGTGCACTGTACATTTCCTAGCTTTTTGTTGGCCTGTGCTTACAGATATATTTTACACATCCATGTAAGTTTTGTGAGGAGAAGGCACCAATTTTGCACCACAGTTTTATTGTAAAGTTCCCACCTGATAGTTACAGGCATTGCTTGTTTTTTGTATTGTGATAAACAATACAAAATATTTTCCTATTTACTGGTCTTTCCATATTCATTCCATATGTCTTTCTCAAAATAAGCGTCTTACCCTATTTTATTCTACCTTACCTGCAGAAAATGCACCTTTCCTTTACTTTCTGTAGTTATGCTGTCTTTCTGTGGTTGGAGTGGTCAGAACTGCAGACTATACAAGATGTGAACATATTCTGGATTTATGAAGTGTGTACTGATAAAAAACATAATATTAACAGAGTGACTTAAATCTAAATACAGAATATGAAGTTGAAATATTAGCATGACTTAGGTACAAGAGTCTAAACAGGTATGAGTAAAGCTCCAATCCTGTGATTATGCCCACGTAGCCTCCCCAACAAGCTCTTTGAGGTTTTCAGTAGCGGATGGCAGAAGCGGGACCCAGATACTCTAGGGACAAAAGTCAATCATGGCTCTTGAACCTAAATTTGGCCAGATCTAAGACTAGACTTATGAAAACATTTAGTAGTCTTGGATTTAATATTCTAATGTAGGTCTATTTCAAAATGAATGAGAGTATTGCGTTATGTATATAACTCATGTGAGGTTCCTCATGCGTTAGATTTTTTTTTTTAAATGTACGTGTTAAAACTGAGTTTCCCAAGCAATTGTGGCCACCTTGTGGAGTCTGCAAAAGAAAATTATATTTTGTATTATAAGAGAGTAGTTATGACAGTTTTGATAGTTAAAAACTATTCTTATTGTTTTATTGGTCCTAATAACTTTCAGTTCTTTTCTGTTAGAAATATATTGTTATTAGTAGACACAGTAGTAGTACTACCGCTACTACTGCTACTACTAAAACTGTGAAATGTCTACTATCCATGATAATCTTTTTTCATCAAAATATTCTTGAAATTGGTACAGTTTTACTGGGAAGGGGGAGGAAATAATAGTTTCAATGATGCTATATGTCTTTCTTGGAATTGTGGTTCTTTAATATCTCCTTCAGTTCTTAAAAATAGATCTCTGTGAAAGAACTCAGTGAACGTTTGGTGAGTTGACCTTGTCTGGCTGCCGGATGCCCACCCAGCTGCTTTCTCACTTACCTTCTTCAACAGAACAGGGAGAAAATGAGAATATAAGACAAAAAGTCTCGTGGATCCAGATAAGGACACTTACCAGTTACCATCATGGGCAAGACAGACTGATGTCACCCCAGCAGCTCACCCCACTGCCAGCAACTTGCCATGTAAATCCAATACAGAAGGCAGAAGAGGTCTTTACAAATAGATATTAATTATCCATTAACATATGAAGACTTGAAATTAAAGATTTCTAAATTGCGTTGGTTGAAAACTGGTATTGTCAGTCAATGAAAAAAAAAAATCTGAGTTCGTAAAAAACTGATTGTATTCCAGACAGGCCATGCAAAAGAAATACAGGTTTTTTTGTCATCCCATATCCAGCTTAGAAATGTTGATGTGCAGAAGTTTGGTTTATTTTGAAAGCACATACCCTACTGAGATTCCATGTGACTGCAACCTTTTTCCCAGAGCCACTGCTCAGGACAAGAGCATCCCTGGAGAGGCTGTGCTCTGTACCCCACTTCTGAGCCAAGGAGTGTGGGGGGACCCTGAGTGGAGACTCCACGCAGAACGTGTATCAGAAAGTATAGGGGTCCTTTAGGAGAAGGGTTCTGTGGGACAATGAAACACAAATGGTAGCTTTTAACAACTAATTCAAAAAAAGCCTGGATGAATTTGTGGCCTGGAAGTAAGGAGAAGAAAGTCCTCCAGCAGAGAAGCCGAGGGCAGCCCCTGCAGTGGGGCAGGCTGTCCCTCTGAACGGGTGGAAGAGGCCTGCTGCCTGGGGAGGAGGACAGGGGTCTTTCGTTGCTGCCGACCGGGCAGTTTCCCTATTTGGTCTCGACTTGGCATCTGCTTGACTGGGTGTAGGAGATTGCTTGCTGAGGCAGTTCAACTCACCAAACTGGTGGTTGGCTAACTGGTCCTAGCCCCTCACCCTCAAGACAAAAAAAACCCTAAAGTTTTCTATCGAATGGGATTAATGTGTTGAATCACTTCAGTGAGAGCTTGGCAAGCACCCGAACTGAGCCAAGAAAGAAGGCGATGTTATGTTACTGGGATAAGGAACAGAGAGTGTGAAAAGCAGGGAGCAAAGTGAGGCAAAGCAGAATATTCCCCTTTCAGTACTAGCCTCCTAGGCAGGCCTGCTCTGGTGCAGCTTTTACCTTTATCTTGAGACTGGCACCAGCACATGTGAAACTTTTAGTTGGCCTGCCACTTGTTAAGTGGCAGCCAGAACAGGTTCCTCATCATGTGCAGGGCTCCCAGAGCTCTCAGGCCTCTGAACACCCACAGTCAAGATAATTAAAAGCTTTGGGATCTCTGGCACTGGTGGAAGTTACATCATGGGGAGGTCCAAAGTCTCCGCTCATGGCTAGCTACCTGAACTTTGGGGATGTTGGTACTCCAGGCTTCCAGCCACCTACAGGGAAGCCAGGCACGGTTTCACTTCAGTTCTTTGAAAGCCAAATCCAAGGTGTTTTATTAAATCAGATTAGATTCATCTGATGGATGCTTTTAGTGTGACTTATTTTGTTGGAGAACTTCTGAGTGGCTCCGTTTCTAACTGTAAAAGTGAGTATTCATATTGTTATTCTGAACTGGCTGCCAGACTGAAATAGTTGGGGCAAAAAATAGTTTGAAGTTGTAATTTGAAATTGTTATAAAGTCTTATCTAAACAAAATTGGACAATGTGGTACAGGTGTCCTGTATCTTATTTCCACGTGTGCCATACTTCTCTCAAAGTTGCACCACAGTGATGGGCTGTTATCATATGACACTGTAGTAATGGAGAGCTGTGTCTTGGTAAGGCCAAGCAGATATAAAGCAACTCAAATGGGATGCTACATTAGGGGTATACCAACAAAAGACATTCAGGGTTTGGTCTTTTTTAAAAAAAAAAACCCTCTCAGTGTACTGTAAATTGAAAATAAAATCCAACCCCAACCATTTTTTGTTAATTTCTTCCTTTTATCATTATCTGCAATCTTGTGCTATAAATCCTGTATATTTTTGCTGTTTCTTCATTTCATTTCTGTATATCCTTCTCTTATTAATTTAGATGATTACTAATTTCAAATCCACTTATGGTCTAGAGGCTTTTCTATAACTGCTAAGCTACATTTTTTTTTTTTTTTTAATCAGAAGAACCTTTTTTCACTACATTTCACTCATGAGCTTGTCAGCCATAACTGCTTCACACTGTATTACAACTCTCCTAGAAGATGATTTTACTGATTTTCAGATCTCTGAGATTCTTAACCTTAGCTGACATGTTAAAAAGTTCTTAATTGGGCAGGTTTAATAGGCTATTTTATTATGCATTATTATAGTTGATAAGGCTTTTTTTTTTTCTCTTCTTGGATTTTGCTTCTGATTCTGTTTGATGGAATAAAATGGCTTACTTTTCCTTATATTTCCACTAAACTAGTTCATTCATATTTAACGTACATATAAGAATATGTATTTAAGCATATATAAAGCATATTTATAGGCATAAATCAGGCTTACACATTTTTCTTGGGTCTCAGTTCCAAGAAAGAGCTCAAGGTGCAATATGATGGCTCAGAGAGCATGTTTGTAAGCCATTCTCACACTAGAAAAAGAGCCCATGTATCAAACTGACGATATATAAATGGCAATATTACACTGAAATGCCTTTCTTGAAACTTCTTTAATTTCAGTTAGAATTTAAACTTAAAAACTCCAAAGCTTGATGATTTTTGATAAATGTGCACTGTCCTACCCAAAGATTTTTAACAAAGGTTGAAAAGGTGACCATACAAACACACCTAGGTCCAGATCTTGCTGGATCCAGCAGACATCATTTGCCTTAGGTTAAATGAATTTAAATATATATTGTAAAAGCATCATTATAAGTAGAAATTCCTGTGGTGGGTTCTTCTTAATCAGTACCTTCCTTCTGGTGCATCAGAGGCTTATGAGAAGTGTTTAACACGTGCACAAACTTCCACTAACACTGAGAGAGTTTTCTGGTACAAACTGACCTTTGTTATAAACGCAGTGGCTAGCAGAAAGCAGTATTAGGCAGAACATTTAAAGAGTGGTGTGAGATAGTAATCATAAATAATTTTGCAGTCTGCTTCATCAACAATCTATCATTTGTCTGTATGTTTTTGTTCCCGGTGTTTAATGCTGTGGGCACGTTTTCTACTGCTTTTGCACTGTGCTTTAATATTATGCCAAGTTTTCTTTCTTAGTAGTAGTGGTGGGTTTCTAATGACTTACCATGGTTTTAACTATGGCATTACTGTCTCTAATTCAGGAGGTTTTGGAGTATTGGGCCCAACACTGGATACTCCTGGCTTTATTTTTATCTCTAGAGCACTATGGACAGGAGGATAAAAATGTTGGCAGTTAAGTGGAAAATCTCCAAATAGTGTGCTGAGGCAGGACATGGGCTAGCACAGTGCATTTGGAATCACTTTTCTGGGAGGGAGGAGGTAAGGGGAAGATAGTCCTTTTCTTTTCCATCGTCGTATTACATGAGTTCAAAGGGAGACTGATCAAATGCTCTGAAGGGGAATCCATTAGGTGCTACTCAGTAGAGAGACCATATAAGGCTCAGGAAATGCTATGAAAACAGCTGGAGACTAGGTGAGTAACAGGGGAAGAATGAATGCTTGCCCTGCTTTTACTTTTTCTTAGGCTGATGCTCCCCAGCTGGAGCTAGATAGGGGGCTAAATAGCTCAGTGTAGTGACTGACATACCTGTGTGTCCCCAAAAGAAGCAAGGATAATTACAAGAGGGTAGGGGATAATGATTCTTCTCATTCCTTAGGGCACACTTTGTCTTGCATGGGTTGTTCAAAATGCAAATTTTTGATGAAAATTATCCACCGATGTTGTTCTTCAGTAGAACTTTCTCAGAAACATTATAAAAATAATCTCTGCAACTCTGTCTACCTATGAGCACTTCACTCTGCTTCCCCTGCTTGTATAACTCATACAGAAAAGGCTTGTGTAATTATTTCAGTTTTGCAGAAGATGACTGAGGTACAGTGAAATAACTTATCTGAAGTCATGCAGGAAGTTTGTAACAGAGTGAAGGATTTAGGGAATTTAAGGAGTATATAAAATAGTTGGAACTCCCTCTGTTATGCATATGCTTACGCTGCACATTGCTGATAGTTCAGATGCTGGCTAAAGCAGGCTTCTGGAAAAGAATCCTGATGAATAAAGCAAAGATGCCCAGTTTAGTCTCAGGCAAAACAGAAATTGCAATTAATAAAGTTAGACCTTTAGATGACGCTTCCTGAAAAAGCAAGCAGTATGAAAAATACACTCCTAATCCTGAATTTAGTTTCAAGGGGAGCTCTCAAACAAATAGGACTTCATTTAAAAGCATCAAGAAGGCAATTCCTAAGATAAAGTCCAGAACAACTGACCTTAAATGATGAAGTGATGCATTCAAAGGTACAGAGGGGCAAAAATAGCCTCTCTTTTTTTTTTTTTTTTTTTTTTTTTAATGCTAGTCTTGAGAGAACTCTTTTGCTGAAAGATTTAAGTATGTGATCCTTTCTCCAGAAATACATGCTTGCTGGGTGTAAGACAAATATCAGCCTGGAAGCAAAGTAGTTTTCTATAAAATTGTCAGTGGAGAAGAAAAAAATATTATATATTTTATACATAAACTGCTTAAATTCCTGCCCACTGAAATGTGGCTCAAGACGAGACATGAAGCAGTTTGGAAGCTCAGGTGTACTCGTGTCACTTTGGATTCTTATTCTTTGCAGTAGAATTGTTCGGTGGAAAACAGCATGACAATAATAAGGGTCTCACTCAGACTGTGGAGTCAAATGTTTATCCTTATTTATCACTGTTAAATAACAGAATGGAAGCAGCGAAGCACAAGTTCTCAGCTGACTATTTCTTTTTTGACAGCTGAAGAGAAAGATGCCTTTGCCATTAGAAATTGATGCTGCAGTCCCTAGAAACTTGAAGCTTTTTGTGAAAAGCAGAGAAGGGAAAAATAAAAGCTGACTGTGGCTTGGAATCCCAGATGTTGGTACCAGATAATCAAAATGATACTATGCATAAATACAAAACTGGGACTGAAACAAGAGTGAGGTGCCATGAAGTCATCTTTTTGTCTCAGTACTCTCTACCTTTGTCTCACCTGGGTGCTCCTACATACCTGTGGATGTAGCTATCTGCACAAATACATAGGCAATGAGGAAAGCTTGGGTGGGAGGGAACAGAGGTTGAATGAGTCATGGCTTGTCAAGTTGTTGATATTATGCTCAACTGAATAATCTTATGTTGTAGCATTCCCACAGTCCTGGTGTCCTAATCATTTAGGTTAGCAGCCTGGCCAGAATATGCTGTCATTCCCTTGTAGGCAATGTACCTGAGTTTATTCCTCAGGGAAAGGGTTATTGTACACTCGGGTTTTATCCCATTGCATAGCAAGGATGTAGGAGGGGTGCTGACCCAGACCCAAGTGCCAGGACATGCTCCCATATCCTGCAGTTCTGACATAGTGTCTCTGTTTTCCTTGATAATTTAATAATTCCTTGATATATTAATCTTGTCTATTGCTTATGATTAAGAAAGGAATGGGCAGTGGTAACTGTGGAAGGGGGACACAGACAGTAAGACATTTGTTCCTTCATTGGGTTCTTTGTCTGGAGCAGTTATGAGAAAGTTTTTCTTGGGAGTTTTGGACAACTCCACAGTAGAAACAAATGGTTGGGAGCAAGGGGCAAGTTATACTGTGCACTGTTAAATCGAAGTGGAAACTATCAGGAAGAAGGATTTTTAAGTTGCTCCCTCCAACTTTCTGTTTAGTGACCCTGTCAAAGCTCTGGGCTGTCTCCTTGCTAATCGGGCTAGGTCATATCCCAGGTCATCAGCTTTACATAAGGTTTGCTTTGTCACCAACATTCATGTGCCCCACATTCTTCTGGCTAGCTAAGCATTTAATCAACTGTGTTTCACGATACCTTGGTTTCGCTACTACTTGTTTTGCAATTGTTTTATTAGAATGCTCAGAACTAAGTAAACTTGAGACCCAGACCATGTGTCACCATCCAAAAAAGCTGTCAATCTTTGTAACCCATTTTCCAGTAATGCAAGGTCAATCTCTACTTTCTCAATTAAGACAAAGCTCTTTTATACTTTTTGGATAGAAAGTAAGCAATTTGTCTTGTAATTCATTTGTTTCAAGTGTTCATATTCTCTTCTGTTTGCCCAGAGGTCAAAAGAGGGCTGTTCTGAATAGCTGTGCCTTTGAAGAGGCTTTTATTAGTATATTTCACTGTATTGTACAAAGGCTTTTGAGTACAGGTCAGCTGCAATCCAGGCACTGCATGAAGTTAGGTTCTGTCAGGCTTGCTGTCTCAGAGTAACTGTTGGCACATAAAAATGGCAGTAAATACTCTTTCTTGTTGTATGTAGTTTTCTTTTAAGCACCTATAGTAGATATAAGACGCAGGTTAAAGCTGTCCACGTGTATTTTCCCGCTGTTTGATTTTTCTTTTTTTTTTTTTTTTTTTTTTAGCTGAGCAGTACTTTTACTTTTGCTTTAATTTTCCCTTTGTAAATGACAAATGAGTATCACTTTCATGATTTTTTTTCACAGATACACTAGGATTCTTTCAGTCTTTGGAGCCAAGAGGAAGTGTTTCACTCCCAAGTGTAGTACTTGGGCTTCTACTTTAGACAGAGGAAAAACAGATTTAAAGATGCTTCCCATAAGCTTGCCTGCTGCCATTTTCCATGGCAATTCATTAGCTGCTAGGAAAATGTAAATGGGCCCTTTGGAGCTATTATTTTGACAGCCTTATGCTGGAATTTTGTCTTAAAAGTGCTACACAATTCAAAGTTATCTTACATAGATGCAGTTTGGCATATTTTAAGGTTTTGTATTTGCTTTCTGTGTCAATAATACTTCTAGAAAAATAGCAAAGAAAACAGCCTTTTGTTACATCTTTGGCAAACACTTCCCTCCCTTTTCTTTGTCTTAGATAGCAAGCTAAAAAGCTTGGTTTTTTACTTTGGCTTATGCTGTTCACTCAGTCATTGTTATTTAATAAAGTTGTATCTTGATGATTAATTTTTTATGTAACCAGATTTTTAGGCTTATAAAAGAATATTCTTGGTATTTGTAAAACTGAACCAGTGACATAGTACATGTGATTTTTACAGCTATATAATCAAAATAGTTTTGGAGTAAGACTATTTCCGCAAAAGTATTTTTAATGAGGGAAAGGATTTGGGTTTTCTTTCTAAATGAAAACTCTTTTACCTGTTCTATTGTTTTGTCTTTCTGGGATGGCACTTCTCAAAGAAAATGTGAGTTTGTACGTATTTCAGTTACCTTAAAGAGTCAGTTCATCTCCTGGCTCAATGTCATTTATTTTTCTTAAATAGACTTCTAATGCAGGTATAATTGTGTTAGCTGTGTTCTTAGTGCTACCGCTCAGTTTAGAACTCACAGCAGTGTTTTCAAACCCACGCTTACTCTTCTTCTTTTGGCATGATTGTATAGAAAATAGTATCTTTTTGTTAATGAAAAGTATTAGAAATGTGCCACAGGGTGACTGTAGAATGCTGTGAAACTGTCACTAGGGCAGTCTGTGGGTCATGCTGGGTTTCTTTGTTTCATTTTGGTTTTAATTCTCTTTTCTTTTGAGTACTCTGTGACTTTGGCCCATCGTATTTTTTTTTAAACAAGATCCAGACACTAGACTCTTTCAAGCCAAGCCAGGAAAGTGGTTCCCAACGTGAATATTTGTGTTCTGTTTAAAACTACTCACCCAGAACACAGTAAGCGGGTCGCTTCTAGTCCAGTATTTCTTTCAGTGTTGAGAATTTCATAGTAAGCTCACACCAGTGCTTCAATGTTGTCTTAAAAAAAAAAAAAAAAAAAAAAAAAAAAAAGCCCATACAAACCCATATTGTATTTTTAAATGCACGAGCATCTGTTAGAGAAGGGGGAACTATTGAAGCTTGCCATTCTCAAACAGCTCCATTCTGGTTAGAGTTGTACCTTGCTGCTGAAATTGTTTTTAAGAAGTCGTTCACCTTGGTTGATTAGCTGATGTGTTTCCTTCCTGCCAAGTAGTTGTGCGACACTTAAGTTGCAAGCTCTTGTTTTCAGTGTGGCCTCCTCTTTCATATTTGATCTTATCAGGAGAAAATTTTGCTAAATTGGGGAGTATCTCAAATGAGAGAAAAACAAATAACTGATTTTTATTTTTTTTCCTCACCTTTTCCCCTCATTGCCCTTCGCTGTCTGAAAAAATTTAGTAGGGTTAAAATATATTCCTGGACTTTGAAGCACTGTGGGTTTTCTCCCTACTTCATTTCCAGAATAAGCTTTCAGACCCTTAGGAGAAGCAGTGAGTCCCCAGGGTCTGCTTTCCTGGTGTGGGAGACGGCGGGTCATGGGGTGAGGGAAGGGCGGCAGTGGGCCCGGGGTGCCAGGCTGCCCAGCGAAGGCAGGGTGCTCCAGGGGGGCTGGAATCCCGCGTTAGGAGTTGGGACTGGAAGAGCCTGAGTGGTGCGAGGTTAGCTTCTGGGGAGGGGTGGGCAGCGGTGATGCCCGTGCAGGCGCCAAGGCAGCTGATGATGTTGGGGGCAGCTCAAGCCCCCTTAGCAATCTTCTTGCAACTGTACATAGTCAGGTGGAAAGCATTTGAATGAGTCTTATGAAAACCTATGAGCCCGGAGAGGGCTGAAGTTACTTTTACATGCAGCTGGATATTTCTGCCATCACATTCAGAATCGGTTAGGTATAGGTATGAACTCAATTCTTCCCTCCCTTGACTTGTATCACTATTATGTTTTATGCTTGGTCCACCTGAGCGGGAAGGCAAGTCTTATCATTTACACTGTCAAGGAATAAAAACAGTGGAGCAAATTCACCCTACCACTTATTTGTACAAATTTTTAAAGTAAGTGAAGTTAGAAGTATATAGTGAAGTGAATTGAAGCTTACAGTTGCATTATACCATGATCCCCTGATGGTTGAGATAATTGGAGGACCAAGAACTGAGGATTTTAGTGTTTATTTCTGTGCTGCTATAAAGAGTGTTTCCCAGGTGCCCTTGAGGGTAGTCACCTGTATATGTAACCTGCCTTCTAGGAGTTGGGCTTAAGGAGATTATTTAGCACGTCTCAGGGAAAATTTTCAGTGCACCTCTAGTTTACAGCACCGTGCAGAGGACACCTGGCAGAAAAATGAACAGACGGTGTTTCCTGCAGCATCCAGTTATCTGGTGTGTCAGGATAGGGATGGTGGTGATGATAGTGAAAAGAAACAACTTGCAGTCTTTTCTTTTGGGGTTGTTACTGTACAGACTATAATGTCCTTTGTACCAGGGAATTGGGGAATTCTAAGAGTAGCAGAATAAGAGCAGTATGATCACTGGGTACTAAGTGATCATATTATTACTGGGCACTGCTGTGAAATACGGAGCAGTCTCAAGAGCACTCTAGAAGTAAATGTAAAGCAAATCATACTAGGAGTATTTTCATAAGGTAATCTCATTGGGTTTTCTCCTGCTGGTGATATTTCGGAGAAAGGGACCAAAGGAAACTGTTTCTCAGCATCCTAGATGTGTTGAATAGAATTTACCTGCTGTGAAGCCAAATATTCAATATATGCCATAATGATCCTTTAATTTGGGCATAATGACTGTATGATACTGACAGCAGCTTAAGTAGGTAACCCAAAGGAACCTCTGTAAAGATTTCATCGTGATTAACTCATTTGTCATTAACTGTGGTATAGAATTAACGTGGATTGAGAATTGCATTGCAATTTACCAAAATACAACGTGGAAAATATCTAGCGAGCCATCTGACAAGGAAGATCTATCACTGCATGAGAATTCAAATCAGCAAAGCAAATGACATGACTTGATATAGCTGCTGACCTAACGTTCCTTCAAGCATCTGAGAAGCGTGATAATTCCAGTGCAAACGCAAGTGTGCGTGTGTCTACATTATGCATAGTTTTAAATCACCCTCCCACCTTTTAAAACTACTTGAATAGTTAACTTGCTGGCAGCAGAGTTTCAAACAGTTTGCCGTGACAGCTGTTTGGAAACTGGCTCTGTGGCAGGGATGAAACAGCCAGCTTCTGGCAGGTTGGCAGCAGGTCCTGGCAATGAAAATGAGCTAACAAAGGGGAATGACTGTGTCAGCTCAGAGGATTCCACGTGCTAAAACCCTCATAGCTCTGCGGTAGTTAACACTTGGTGCTGCATTGTCTGCTAGCTGAAGAATGTGGAAAATGCAGGTTAAATTTTAGAAGCAGGATAAGGCCCAAGTCGATTTGATTTGGACATGCAGCAGTTGTAAGCAGCTGGTCTGCTGTGGTTTAAGCTTATTATGTTCGGTTTAGTTTCACTGATGTTTGGGCCTTTCTCTTTTGACTTCATTATGATATCTAGCCCACTGTCTGTCTTTGGACTTGCAGCATCTCGGGGCAAAGACTGCTCTCTCCTCTGTGCTTACAGTCCCTGATAGATTTCGTTGTCAATCACGTGTTGGGGCCCCATTTAAAACTGGTATCGTTCATGATATTTAATAATAGCCAGCTTCTGTAGTGCTGAAGTATATTTTTCTCAGTCTTGTGCCACTTTGTTTATGTCTTTTATGAATATTCTTTTACTGAAAGCAACAGTTTAATTTTATAACCTAGAACATGCTTTTGGAGGCTCAAGAGTGTGGGGAAATCACTACTAGGCAAAAGTAAAACTTTAATTTTTGTGCAAACAGACTGTAAGCTTAAGCATCCGATGGGATACAGTGGGGAAAAAGGGCTTTCGGCAGCTTGCAAAACGGACATGTGCACACTCCCAAGTTTCAATAAACCCTATCTCCAATTTTGCAGTGATTTTCATTTGAATGTGTGATTTCACTTGAGTCTGAAAGTGATATAAATCAGAAAACAATCATGTTATCTTCCAGTTTGAACAGACTTTTATATTATGTGAGAGAATGCCATAGGCTTTCACACCCCGATAATCCTGTTCAGGAAGTGAGGAAGAGTAGGATAAATCAGCAGTCTGGAGAGAATTTGTAAGAGCACAAAGTGATTACTGCAGCTTTTAATTTCCTTAATAAACATGAAAGCTAAAAAATTGGGCTTGGGATGCTTTAGGAAAACCAATTACTAGGTTTAAAAAAGAAGCGAAACCCTAGCCATGCTGCTGCGGAAACCTGTCCATTCTGCAGCCATCTTGCAGACACTGCTCCCAGGCAAAGAGCTTTTGGCTGTAATACTTGTACTCTATATGGGAAGGACGGTGGTAATGGTAGGCTATAGTGAACTCTAGTGAAAAATAAGCATTTGACTGGGAAACATTTTTCTAAATTGTATTTGTATATTGATCTTGGTATAATTCCCTATTGTTGCAGTGCATGAGGGAAAGAAGTATTATTCATGCAAATAAAATTTCCTTGTCTGTCTGTCATGATCCCCCATATTTTTTTGCAGTGATACTAGAAGGGTCAGAATATGGATGCCTAGTATAATGTTTATCTTATATTAGATTTAATGAGAAGAATCTATTGGAATTCATATTTGGCAGGAAATACTTCGAAAAAATCCCAGACTTTTCATAAAGAAAGCACTCCACAGAAGGGGTAAAATTATTTAGGAATAAGATCATTTGTTCAGTTTCTGTAGGAAGATGCAAACCCAGGGCTAAGGTTCTTGGCTCAGCCCTTGTTTCCCGATTCTCCCAGGCCACTTGTTCACTGTCATCTCTAGCAGGAGTCAAGCAGTCTTGGGAGCTGAGACCTCCAGCACAGGGAACTTCTTGAGACAGTGACCTGCAAGACGCCTCTGTGGCAGGGCTTTCCTGGAACTGCAGTCTCTAGACACCTCAGGATTCATGATGTGGAGGCAGTCCAGATGGCAGGACTGCCTGGAGACACTGCAAGCTTTGTTCCTTTTCAGGTCACCAGCCAAGCTGGCAGGAAACCTGGAAGGCTTTTGATAGGACCTGTTCCTCTTGCAGCCAAGTCATATACTGATCACTGCACCGTTGTCTGTTCTGGTGTTCTTTTGTATTTTGACCAGAAGTTCTATTTTGGGACCTGAAAGCCTTTCCAAAAAGAGGTTCACTTAAATATGGAAGTTTCCACAAAATTTCCCAGTTTCACTGAATTGGCATTGTGTTCAAATCCCTACCTGACCACTTTTTTTCCTATTCCTAGAATGGGCTGCTGCATGACTGTCAGCTACAGTTGACCGTAGAGAAATGCTAGTTCCAAAAAATCCTTTTTGATCTATTTGGAAATGAAGCAGAAGATAAAAGCTGGGTCTTGTGGTCTCTGTACAGACTTACCTCTGTCTAACATCAAAATACAGGCCCTTCATGATAAAGCTGAGGTGTGGCTTCTTTCTTACTCTACCTTAAGTTTTCATACAAAAGCTAACCCTTAGTTTTCCTCCTTTAACTTTCATATCTACGTTTCCCCCTCTTACCTGTATTTATGGTGTTATCCCCCCACCCTTTTTTTTTTTTTTTTTTTTTCACGACATGAAACTACTTCCACTTGAAGTTAGAGGTCAGACCTCTGCTTGTATAAACAAGTTCCAAGACATGGATTTCAAGAAACTCATAGATTTGCTTGTTTATTTGTTTATTTTCATGAATGTAGTGAAGTCTAGCAACTTTGGTTTTGCCCAAAGAAATATGAGAGTGCCAGAGACTGGTAGTTTCCTTTTCTGAAATTGTCTTTATAGAGGTGGTGTCTAGCCAAAAAGCAAACCATTTATGATGCTTAGTGGCAATGGGATGGTTTTCCAGAATGGATTTTGGAAATGGATTTTGTTGATTGACGGTGGGGGGAAATACCCAACTGACATTTGACTAAAACTTGTGCTCCAAAAAAAGGTGATTGGCAACATGTTTTAAACAAAATTCACAAAGATGACATCAGTGATGAATATTTGACAAAGAAAATGATTGTTTCAGTGAGCAAGTATGTGATTCTTTAGTCTCTGCTATGCCAGAGAGATTAAGACATTATAATTTGTTGCGGCAGCTATATTTAACATCCATTCTTACTTGCTTCTTAATCTTTACCTCATGTATACTTTGTAATGAGGCATCAGGATTCAGGATATTTATTTTTTGTTACTGTATTTAGAGAATATGGGATGATATATCAAGGGTGTAAACACAGATCTTGTTTCTGTCATAAATTTTATATTCCCTTGAAATCATTGCTTGCTGTCCTTTAAACCACATACAAATCTTACCAGGATCAGGAATCACTTTCTTACTAACATGGCCAGCAAAAATTTGAATGTGCAGTTTCATAAACTAGTTTATAAGCTGTTTTGAAACTGGGCAGGTGAACCTTACTGTTCTACACTAATGTGTATATATATTTTTAATCTTTTTTTTCAGTGGTTTCTTTGGGTGTGTTCTGAAACCTCTGCCGTTCTTCTTTACCTGTAATTGAACATGTTTGTCTTGGAATTTTTTTATTTTTTTTTTTAAATTGTACATTTTCTGAGCAGCACAGTAGGATAAGAAAGCTTGTGCTGTAGCTTCTCCTGTCAGACGTAAAGAAACACATCTGACGCACTCCTTGGAAAAATGACCAAATGCTGTAAATTCCCTCTGATGCATTTTATTCGTATCCTTAGTGCGTCAGAACTCAGGAGAACATCCCAGTGTGAGCCCACCTGCCAGCAGCTTCAGTCTGCTAAGACAGTCTTGGGCTGCCTCAGGAGTGCTGAAGTAACTTTCAGAGCACCCTGTGAAGTGCCCAGAAATACTTAGGCCTAGCACAAAAACTTTGTCCTGGTTTGGCAAGTCTCCTGCTTTGAAGAAAACACTCACACTTCTAGTCCTGGCCCCATCTTCCTTCCTGTGGTTCCTATATTTCAGATTTTAGCAGCATTATAGTCTCCCTCCTGTCCTAGGAATGGATTTCCCCTACCAGATTTTGCTGGTGCCATTCAATTTACCAGATTTGCCTGGTGCATGGGATCCCAGAGTTGAGGAGAGGCTGTGATTTAGGGTAGTTACCACAAAGTGTGTCACTGCTACCTTAGCCTTTCCATCACTGAACTCCATGTGGCCCCAGGGCACACATCTTCATTTACCTGGAAAGATGACATGTTTCATCTTCCTTCAGAGGTCACACCTTCAACATCACATTTTCTGTCATTTCGCATGGCCATTTCTATCTCCCTAACTGAACCAATGTTATTGGTCAAGATAGGTGATGGCAAAGGACTTGGCGGGGAAGTACTAAATGCCACCAGAAGGCTCTGCAAGATAACATCCAGGACATAACCAAGCCAGCTCCTCACATCATCTGTCTTACATGCTGGGTGTGAAACACATTCGAGGTGTCATTTGCGGAAACTCACATGGTCTGAGAAGGTGATTTCAGAATGTGCTCCAGGCAGCTGTCACCTGTGCCAAACACACCAAGTGGAAGGTTGTAACTGCTATGGATATGCATAGTCTATGCCACGAAGTGTCAAGGTTGTGTACTGTGCAGATCTGGAGGCTAAGCTGGTCCTCTAACCCTAAAGGTTTTCATATTGTCAGATCAAGGTGAGTAGGTTTTCCATCTCGGAAACCTTTTACCTGCCTACTTTGATCCCAGTTTCCCAATTCAAGGGATGTATTTCCCTGTAACCTCTAGTCCTCCTGTTCAGTGTTAGTTCTCAGCACCTTGGTTTTAACGTAACTTTTAATTTTACGTATCCCTAATAGTATTGTCTGCTCTTGTTAGGTTTGAATAACACATTATGAATGAGATTATCGTCAATAAGCCATTTGAGAAAACTTGCACCAGATCTAAAACCCACTACAGTCCGTGAAAATGTTTTCATGGCACCTCAGTTGACACTGGATCAGGATTTTAGGAATTATATTTTTAAATTAAATGCCTATTTGAAGATTCAAAAAGCCACAAGATTATATTGTAGGAGTTGCTGTTTGTTTTACTAAAAAGTTAAATAACATTTTCACTTTAAGACCAAGTATTTAATATAATTTGCAGAGAGCACAACTTGTGTCCTGGTGATATCTCGGCCGCTTTGATTACCCAGCCTGACCCTGCTGTCCTCATGCACCCAGATCTCCCATTATACCAGTAGGAATTTCACACAAGAGACCTCGTAAAATAAGAGCATTCTGGAATATACATTCCACTGCAATACTTCAGTTATTAAGAGACTTTGATTTAAGAACCAGCCAAATAAATAAAAATCTGATTTTACAAGAGCAACCACCAATGATTAATTTCATCTATAAAGAAACTGCACAATACCATATATGTAAAACAAGCTCTACCTAAAATCCCCTCTGCAGTACATTAGCATTCTTGATTTATGTTTGCTGATATGACTTACTGGATTTAGTATTATCCTAACTCCAACCTACTGTACATAATACCTCCAGGCATGCTTTCCAAGATTATGTACTCTAATGAAATAATTGTCCATGTCTTTGTAGCATATGCTATTTTCCTTTCTTTAAAATGTTTGTTATTATATGATCTAATAACAAGTTTGTCTTACACAGCATAACCTAAAAATAACTTACTTGATTTTACAGAAATGGCATCCTAAAAAGTTTGAGTTTGATGATCTGAAGATACAAAATCTTCTCCCGGCACTCATACCCACTGTGGACAGTATTACTCAAAAGCATCTTCTTTTCTGAAGGTCTCTTTCTTTGCAGCCACATCTCTTTCTCTTTAACAGTCTGATCCTGCAGTTCTGGTGCAGTGTGTTGAAGACTAGTGATTTCTCATATGCTTTTTTCTCCTTTCAGATTTTTCTATTACTTCCTTTCCTCCTTAGATCTCTCCTAATGTTATCTGGGCATCATTCATGATTCCTACCAATGGTTGTGAATAGTTTCCTAGTCAGGTAGAAAATTCTTCCTCTGACATCTTTGCCCTGTGCCTTAGGTTATGAAACTTTCCTTTGTTCATGTAGTAGTGACTTCTATTCCACCAGATAAAACGTGCTTCCTTACCGCTGCAAACAACACTAATTCATGAAATCGAATTAAATTGTGCTGGTTGAAAGATACCAGCAGTGTCAGCCACAAGGTGAAAAGAAATGAAATGCAAATGTATTGGTTTATTTACTGCTATATATTTTTCTTCCCATCTTTGTGAATTGAAGGATGCTAAGCATGTCAGAAAGTAGCAGAGGGTGCTGAATGAAGGAGTGGTGTTTCTTGAAACAGGTGGCTTCAGCTCTTAGGGTTGAGAGCATATGAATCAGGCTGAGGACACTTGGAGGGCAGAGCTGAAAGTGTCAGATGAACTGAAAGCAAAATTGCTTCTGTTATCAACAGGAGTCACACCCGGTGCTTCCTCTATAAAATAGAACAGGCCAAAAAATCTATATTCAGTGTTTAAAAATGATTTAATTTTTCCAGTAGCAGAGCGAACGTAACTAGTATTTTAGATGGGGAGCAAATAAGTGACTGTACTAATCCAGTCTCAGAGCTGTTCATATATTTTGTAGGAACAGAACACATCTTGGACTCATAAAATTAGTTTGGAAACAGGTAATGATTTTTTCTTAATTTGAAAAAATAAGGCCAGAAACTCAAGCTACATGTATTACAGGTTTCTTCTTTCATTATACACATAAGGGTTTTTGCCTGAGAACACTTGGATGTGTAGACAGTCTGTATGTTTTCAGGAAATTAGAGCTTCTCCAAATCTGTTCAAGTTGTTTAGAGCTTCAAAGACACTATATTGAAGCTGATGGGCACCCCATTTTCTGCAAATGTACAGGTAGTGTCCTTGTGGTTATGATTTTCATGTTTTGTGCTACAGTTACTGTGGAATGGTAGAGGTATATTCCCACTAATGACACTTCTCATTTTACAGTAAGTGTTCGTGGCTGCAACAGAAGCTATACCCAGTTCACAGCAGTTTTCTCTGTGCAGAAAGTTGTAATAAATTATTTTTTAAACGCCTGTACCCTTCCTTCATGGTCAAAGATATGAAATGGCTGGAAGATGCATGCAACTGGTGCCTCATGCATAGCTGTATGTATGTTTTGGGTAACTTTACATATGGCTGTCTCCAGCCTGAAACATGAGGGGGAAGAGGAGCTGATCAGCGGGGCAGCTGCTCTGTTGACTGATTGCAGCCATAGCACCTACATGCAGAATCAGAGGAGAGGTTGTGGTGCTGTATTTTAGGGCAGAGATGGGTTTATCTGGTGGGGCTCAGAAGTGAGTAGGCTCTTGGGGCACCAGGATGGGACAGGTTGCAGCACTGTGCCATGCTTTAAAAACCAGAATCTTGAGAGCTCTGCTAAAGCTCTGGCAGCGTGACAGCATAACTTGTTCTTCCTCTCTCTTCTGAGGCTGCAGGTACTTGACTGCACCATACAACAGTATTGGTGACAGGGCATGGCAGAAGGACTGTAGAGGGACTGCACCCACTACAGTCCCCACAGGTGCTCAGTAAAATTCCCCTAGCCATTTGCATTGTGTTCCTTAAAGGAAGAAAGGATAAAAAACCACAAATTTCATCATAAACTTCATGGAAGATGTGCACCCATCTAGAGAAGTGTATGCTTCAGAGCAGCAGCTAGAAAGATGCTATCAAGTGTTTCAAGCCCAGTATGATTTTCTTGTGGATCAGATCGTATCCATGAAATGGAAAATACCCATCATGGTAAAGAAGGTAAATAATAATTTACAATTCTGAATACATTAATAAATACTTCCCCCCCACCCCACTCATGTGGCTGGTTCAGGAAGGAAGTTTTCAGTAGATGAGCAGCATCACCATCTCTGTACACCTTTCCATAGATTATGATTTATATATTAATTTATCTGATTATGTATGCTATGTCTGCCAGAAGTAGCTCCCTATTAATTTTTTGCTTTCAGCTTCTTGAAAATAATGTTTTCTTGATAGTATATGATCTCTGTATAATTTAATGTTAGTTCTTCAGTGCTCTTGACATCTCCACGTGAGCATACACATTCATACTATTTTCATGTCAAACTTCGGTGTCAGTTATTTGTCTAGTTTATTGCCAATCCTTGATATGTGATTCTTATTTGTGAAACATCTGTCCTTCATCTTCAGCTGCAGTTAAGTACCATGGATCATCTGAAATAACTAAGCTTTCCTTACCTGGTTTGTCAACGAAGAGCTGCAGTGCCCTAGAGAGTTAGACAGTCTTTGTGCTGCCTTTCAAAACTTCAGTATTAACGTAGTTATATTATTTTCCTTGATGGGTTATTATTCTTTTCAGATGTAGATCTGAACAGAATCTGGAAGGAGTATAGTTTAGCTCTCACACAGATTTTCTTCTTGAATACTTCATACTCAATAAAAATGAACACTGACGTTCTTTGTGTTCCTACTAGGGGATAAGTACAATTGGGTCATCCAAAAGCAGTAGATGGACCATGACATTACCTATTCAAATAGTAGCCTGTGTATATTTGCCAGCAAATCCTCTGTGCACAACAAACCTACTGTTTAAGCAAGTTACACAGGAGATTTTGTCCTCAGATTTTGTTTAAAAGTTTCCTTGAGAAGATTAATTTGTTTGTATGAATATTTATAAGAAGGCCCAAAGAGATACAGGAAATTAACTGTAGTGATGGTCATTGATAGAAGAAGAGCGTGTTATTAACTTTATGTACTAATCAGCAGGAATATTCCACAAGGGTCCTTCTTGGTACACAACTACACGGTGAGTGGCCAAAACAGCTAAGCATAAGGGCTATGCTCCTTACCAGGGAGGAGCTGCCTCCCTGTTTTGGCTAAGAAGTATAGTGGGATGTGAATAGAAATGCAACTCAAAGGCACCAAGCCAATAAAAGATCAGAGTGGGGCCATCATGGTCAGGATTCTGGAAAATTTTTCAGAGGTGTTTTAGAAAATGAAGCTCAGGCAAGAAAAAGCCCATTATCACGTGTAAGGGTATATCATGCAAATAGTCAAATTGGACTTAGTCTCAGGCTAATGCACGTCAGAGCAGCATGATCTCTACCTCACTGCTATTGAACCTCTGTTATCCTCACCCCCCAATTTTCACTGGAGAGAAAAAAAGTTTTTCAACCAGGACAGACTCTGCTGCTGCAGTTCCCCAGTTGTACCACTCCTGTCCTGTCCAGCCCTTATCTCATTTCAGTCAGGCACAGCTCTGCCCCTCCTTATCCACCAAGGCTTTTCACCTTCGCTCAGACTTGCCTTCTCCTATGTTCCAGCCTGCCCATGCCCTAGGAGGTGTCTGATAACGAGCAGGCAGATTACTCCTATGTCTTACAGCAAGATTCCCATCAAACATCATCGCCGGGGGCTGATAAGATATCACCTGCCCGCAGCGCAGAGAGCAGGACTGTGAGCCAAGGGCCTGCAGATCTCTGCGTTACCTCCCTGCCTGCCCTTGCCAGGCTGCTGGGAGCTGTGTTGGGAGATGCTGTGGGTGGGCTGAGCCAAGACCTGAGGGGATTCTGTCCCCCACTCTGCCCTCCCCCGGGGCAGCTGCCCCAGCCTGTGAGTTGCAGGGAGGTGGCCAACTGGAGCGGGACTGGTGGGTGTGCTCGTGAGAGCCCGTCAGCTGTCAGCCAGCCATTCACCCTTCTCTCTGGTTTCTCTACCCTTGGTATGTTTGGAGCAGCTGGTGGGGGCGCAGAGAAAACAGCTGCAGATGTGTCTTTCTCTTCCATCGTGACCAACCCGGGGCGTATTCACTGGAGCAGGACTGGGAGCAGCACACCTTGTGTGCCCGCTCCTTCTCTTGCCTTCACTTCTCTGATCGTGTCATCTTCACCACTGACAGTGTTCTTCTCCAGCATCATTTCTTGGCATCCTGATGATAAAATAGGGAAAAAAAGTACTGTCAAGTCTCTGGGGCATGATCTTATGGAGACAGAAGAGTACAACACAGACTGCTTCAAATCAGAGAGTAACTAAAACCCCCAACATTTGTTATTTTAAACCTGGACACTAAAAAGTTACTTTTGGGGTGGAAAGCATTTTGTTGTCCACTGTGTACCTCTGTGAGTATGGGGACGAATCAAGAGGAAGTAAAAGGACTGTGAAGAGGATGGTAGCTTCCCACTGTTTATCTCTGGCAGTGGGCTATGGATTATTTGTTGCAGAAGAGTAGCTAGTAACTCTGCTTTTAATAGCTAAAATAATCTGAGTGCACCTTAATCCCTTCATGTATGTTTCAAGGAGAGCACTTTTGAACTACTCTTGTTTTCCACTCATTGTCATTGCTTGTGACATCTCGGAGAGCATCTTGGTGAGCTGCAGGGCTCTCAATTTACAGGTGGAAGATCGCCGGGGAGTCAGGGGCTGCCAGCTCATCTGAGAAGTAACGTGAGGTAGCTATCAGACAGCTATGGGTTGTAGCAGTATGTTTGCTTAATGCTGGTAACCTCGATGCTCACTACAGAGTCCTTTTACCACCTGTATTAAGATCGTCACTGTTTTTACTAACGTAAAGTGCTTTGATATTGCCTAACTACCTTGAAATTACTTGTAGTTCAAGATAATTGTAAATAAAAATATTTTTTTATAACATACAAAACAGGTTATAGTTTCAAATATTTATACGAATTAAGGAAACCACAAGAAAGAACAACAGCAAAAACAAAAATAGCTATTAATCTGTTGCTAAAAAGTTGAAATCTGAAAAACCTTCTTCCTTTTATCCATCTGGTTGACGCAGATTTCCGAGCTGTGTGGCCAAGGGCATTGCTTTTTTGCCTTAGGTCTCAGACTGCATTAATCAGATTGCACCCTTCCTGGTGATGAATACCACCTTTTAGTGCCAATCTCTTTTTTTGTTTTGATATATGCAGGGGTCTTAGTCATATTTATACATCTTTGGAGTATATTAATATGTTGCTTATCCAGCATGTAGGTCCTGAACACTCCTGAGATACAGTGTCCCTTTGGCACATGAGGGGCTACCAGCAGCAGCTTAACTCAGTGGAGAAAATCTTCCCAGCCTTGTCACCCCCAGTCTTGCTGTGAAAATGTCTCCATCTACTGAGTCATATTTCTCTATCACCTTTTAAACTGACAGGCATATTTTATACCAACATTTAGGTGGGATTTTGGCACACAGCTGATTACCAGGTGTTGACTGAGACCAGGTACAAAGATGTTTAATTGCACTGAGATAAGAATACTTACAGGTTAACTAAACTTATAAGTGAGTCTCTAAAGGACCCTGTTTACTCACTTTTTGACCTGTGCCAACTGTGAAGTATTTTAACTGCAGTCATGCATTTTAGACTGAACCACAGAAAACCAGCTATAACTTGTCTTCTGTATTATGTATGGTATCCTGATCAAAAGGAAAAAAAAAGTTAGAGGCACATAAAAAAAATACTCTTAATATCACAAATCTTTGGACCTTTCCATATTATTATTGGTATGTCTGTGTGCTAAGCCTTTATAGCTTTTTTCATATGTTTAAAGTCCATTTTTGAAATTTGCTTCTGACGATTAAATGCATCCTACTATGAAACTGCCTTTAGTAAACACTCGAAATATGTGTTAGTTTCAGACACTGTAATTAGGTTCAGCAGATGCCTTCATTTTTTAGCAGATGTGATTATTTTTCTCCTTAAAACATAGGGAAAAGGTTTCAGTAAACCTATGTTAATGCAACATTTGATTTACATGTATGGAAGACCCAGAAGGACTGATAATAAAAAGTGCTGAGCCCTATCTACTCTTGGCTTCAGCCAAGGCCGTAAGATTAGAACTGAAGTTGGTGAAAAAAATCCCACTAATTCCTCGCATCAAGTTAGCATTACCTACTGCTATGTTGTCTTTGAATGTGACAAAAATATGTTGGTAATGATAAGTAAAAGTGGTTTCGAAACGAGAAAGGTATCAGAAAATGGATAAATGCATAGTCTCCAGTTAACACCAAGTTCAACAGGAACATTTGAAAGATGTTATGCAAATTAGTCTTGGTGTACTATGCATAATTCCTAATTCTTTTTTTCCAAGATAGCTCATTTATGTAATTTTCCAGTAATCCTAGGTCATTCACTTTAAAGGGTTTAGCTTCCCTCCCTTTGAAGGCAATGACAGAATCCTTGCTGACTTTGAGGTTAAAATCTAAGAATTCCAAAAGAATGGTTTATAGTCAATGCCAACTTGTGTGGCTTTTTCTTCTAAGAATTTAAAGTGTTGAGTGGCAATCCTTGGAGATTTCAACATAATGTATTTTGGCTAAAGGGTGAAGGAAATAACTTCTCATGCAGTTTGCCCTCTGCCAGGATGGCAAGGTGCTGAAAACTTCTTTTCTTTCTCAAGGAAAACTCTGCTATAAATGAAAGCGAAAAAAAAGCCTTATAAATTGGTTGGAATGACATGATTTACCCTGCTGGATAATTCTTCTTCATAGACATGTTTTACTCCATTATGTTTGTGGGTTTATTTTTTGTTACCTTCTCAGGTGTCCCTTGATATTTGAAATGAAAGTAATTACTATTGTATTTCCAAGAAAATAATATTAGAATAGTAACTACTTCTCTAATACAGTGTTTGATTGAAAGAAGTGTTCATTTGAGAGCAAAGTAATTAATCTGTTATGAACAGCCATCCATTTCAGTAAGAAAAGAAATGCATTATTCTCTAAGAACAGATTCCACAGGTTTTCAAATCATTGAGGAATGAAATATAACATGAAGTACAATATTATAAAATTGAAAAACTGGGTTCCAGCTATCTGAATTTTCCCTAAATTTAGATAGTATGCTGACATTTATTGCTGCTCTAGTGATATGTGCAGTAACTGTACAAAGCTGCCGTACTCTTTGTTTGTTCATGTGTAAATCAGCTGCTTGCTGAGTTGAGGAATTTCGTCTTTATTTTTCATGTCTGTACAAAACACAGAAATCTGTCCTGATTATTTCATTTATTTCTGTTTGAAGGAACTGTTTATTAAGGCATCTTGTATTTATTGATTAATCCTCAGCACACTCCACACCATTCTCAGTCTGTGTTTGGGGAATCCTCCCTTTTTCTGTTCTTACTCACTGGCATCTCAGTCCACTGCCCATGTGGGAGAAGTTCTTTTCCACCATTCTTCTTACTGCCTTTGTTTATAGCCTCACTGACTGCCCTTAATTTGACCTCACATAATTTTATTAAAATTGCATTGTTTTACTGCTTTCTCAGTGTTGTTTAGACATCCCTATAAATCAGTGCCTTTAACAGTCATTTTCCCATGCCTCTATTTCCTTTCTTCGTTACATATCTCTCTCATTCCCCCTCTCCTTCCTCTAGCAGCTGCCTAATTCTTGTCAGATCCTTGTTTATTCTCTGCTAATTTGAGAATGAGATGTAATTCTATTATGTTCACGCTGAGTGCAGTATATTGTGCATCTCTCTCTTCTTCACTGAGTTTATCTACTTGTCCATGTCATCTTCAAGCTAGATCATGGTATCTTATGTCAACAGTTCTTATCATCATCCTCGTTGATTTGATTATCATTCTCATCATTTCAGACTCTCACCTGGTCTCTGTGGTCAGAATGATGAATTCCTTAAGCTGATGCATGCAAAAGAAAAAGGAAATAAATAAATAAATACAGCTGTCAGAGACTGGAGAAGGTGCAGAATCAGAGTAACCATCCCAGCTGTGTGTTGCTACACTGTGCACATCTGGCAGCATAGTCAATTTATTAAAAGTGACATTTATTTTCTCCACACCTTGTAGCCCTTTCCTCCCTAAGTCCCATTTCTGCTTTGTGCTTCGTTCATAATAAAAAATTGGGAGCCAAGCATGCATTAACAAGTTGTGCTGAGATAAATGAAGAATGAAGTGCAGAAAGGCTCTGAAAAAGAAGCAGTATTGTATTTAATATGAATTAAAAATGACAGTAGAAAGATAAGAAAGTAATGTACGTCTTGGGTAGCCCTTTTTGCTTAATTTCAGTCTTTGCTTTTCAGATTGTCTTTTATATAATTTAATAATATCCTATTTTGATTACAGTGTTTATATTGAAACTATTATACATATCATTACTGTCAGTACTGTAATAGCTGTCCAATATTCATCTTGGATCTACAGAACTCCTCTCAGGATCTTGTAATTTCACTTAAAATTTAGATCTAAGATTTATTCTGTTCTTGGTGTATTGCACTTGCCTATGGTGCAAGCGTTTCGGTTTTGGTTGTTATTTTGAATGTCATGATTGGCTAATTTAAAATACTGTCACCTCACCACCACTAACAAATCTTCAACATTAACTCTTTCCATTTCTCTTTTTTTCCTTTGGAACACCTAGTATTAGAGTTATCTCTGAGATTACCAATTGCCACGCCATCATCTGTGCTGTCTTACGGTCCCAGAAGAGTCTGATTCTGTCACTTCCTTCTTCAGCTTTTTCAGCTGTCCAAGTTATTTTTTCCTAAATTTGGAACACTTTCTACCTTAACTTCTTCTGCAGTCCTTTCAAATTTTTTCTACTTAAACTTCAAGATTTACATTGTTGTAGTAACATTCACCCCAGTAAAGGATTCACAAATTCCTCTGCTCTATTCTTGGCTTTTTATCCGTTCTCTAGTGTGGTCATTATTTGTCTCCTGGTTTTAAAACTACAAAACCAATTAGAAAATTAAAAAAAAAAAAGTAGAGATACAATGCAGTGAGTCATGGCGTTTACTAATTATTAGGACATTAACAATCCATTTCTCAATTTGAACTGAATTCTTTTCTTTGTCTATTTCTTTCCTGAATATTATAAACTTTATAAAATCTGTCTTATCATATAATAACTCTTGACATGGAAATTCATGGTTGTTTTTTCATTTTTTTTCTTGTGTCTGGAGGTTGTGATGGCTGTCATGTTTTTCCACTTTTCAATTTAACATGTGTCTTGATATAGCTTCTTTTCAGTCTCATAAGGGGCTTTTCATATAAAACATCTGCAGCTCCTCTCTGTACCATCCTTATATCAGATCTAGTAAGAAATCTAAGTTTTTTTAAAAAAAAAAAACATATACAGAAATTGTAATAAAGAAATTCATTATCAAGTCACTATCAGTGCTAAAGATAGGACTAACCATACGTGAAACTATTGGGATTTCTTTCTTGTATTTAGCCTTGTTTTCTCTCTGTTCTGGGATTTCCTACCAGAAATTATAGTTTCTTCATCTTGTCCAGTTAAAGAACTGCTAGAGATGTCTACACAGAGACTAAAAATGTTTATTTTTTTGTGTGGGAAAAAGCAAATAGTACTCTCAAAGAGCGTATAATTTATACTGGTAATTTTGCAAACTTCATCAGTACTGGATAATAATGTCCTGTGATTTTAATCGGCTGTTTCCAATCCATTAAAAAAAAAAATTATGGATTAGTCCAGCCGTATACATTCAATTATAACAGTAAGTGGAGAAGAAGAAAAAGGATTTCTTCACTTTTCTTACTCTGTAAGGGTTTAATCCAGTGGTAGAAAAATGGGAGGAAGATTGCCTACTTCCTGAAAAATCAAGGCATTTCTGGTAAAATGGGAAAGGAGGAAAGTGTTCAACAGTTGGAGGAGAAGAGGAAAAGTCATCTGTTTTTTTAGGAGTCAACAACACTGAGTGATTACGTGTGGTTTGTTGCTGCTATCTATGGAGCAAACCTCTAATCCATTTTAAAGTCCAGTTCATCTGAAAATTTGTTTGGAAATACTGTGTTTTGTTCTGCTGTGACACATGTAGAGAAAATTAGTATAGACTCCTTCTTGCTAAGTATCTACATCTGCTATGGCTCATCCCTAGCTTCCTGATGAGCATACAACTACCAGATGTTATCTGAAGAGTGGCTTGTTGGCAGCTGGATAGCATGGCCAAGGATTGATTGCTAAGCAGTATCACTTGTCAAAAATATATGAGTAATGTTAATGTTACTCCGCATTCAGTTTTTTTGTCTGAAGCCTTAAACTCATAAGTAATACAATGAAATTGTGACATCTGAAAGAATATAGCAGTCTTTGTTGTACTGCATGAAAATGGCATAAACGGGGAGCATCTGTCATGTTTTTAAAACCAGTAGTTACAGTGTTTTTTCATCATTATACAAACTGCTTTCAGATAGTTCCACATTTCTCTATCAAATCTTACAGTTATATGTGATTTATAAAATACTAAGATGATAAAAATATTAGATGTTCAGTTGTTTGTGACACCAGAAGACATTGGAAAAGTAACAAAATATTTACATGACATGAATACAATGCAGCATGACAGTTCTTGCCAGCAAGACCCATATTTTAAGCCAGTGTTTTTGTTTGCTGGGTTATTGTAGGAAACATTTCATAGGTGCTTTTTCTAAGATAAGCTTTGAGCCTTGGAAATTGAGGTGTAAAAGCAGTGCCTACTCTAAGAAGACAATCCATAAATGTGTGTTTATCTTAAGACAAATAGCTATCCTAGTGATGGCTGACCAGTTCCAAGATTCTATTTAGAAAAACCTGTAATTTCATTGAATGCTGGATTTGTACATAGCTTGAAAGTGGCTGTTTTCTTTCTAGAAGGAGAGATGGCAAGGAATTTTTCCAGATGGGCTAAATGTATCTTGTTTGCTGACCTGGATTCTGTTTTATCTCTACTTTTGGTAAGCTGGACAAAATCAAATACATTAATATTAGGTGTTTTATTACCAGGTTTAATACCAGCTCAGTCTTTGTCCCACAGTCCAAGTACACTTGTGCCTGTTTGTAGACTCAAACACTGGTGTAGTTGTCTTGAAACTAGTGGGACTGTGAGTGAAAACATGCCTATGTTCCCTAATGCGCAGAGAAAGCAGTTTTACAAAGCACTCAGAGCTTGTCCAGATATACTTCCATAGTTTACATGGTTGGATTTTAAGTGTTTTTTATATCTTTTTTTTTTTTTTTTTTTTTTTTTCCTTCAGAATTCCTTTTTCATTGCTGGAGTTCAGTCAGGAGAACACACCTAACATGACCAATATCCCTTTTATTGTGAATAAACAAATCATACAATTTGCTTCGTAAAATCACTGACAACAAAATGTTCCTTCCCTTGGGCTCATCTCAGAAACCTAGATCTTTCTTTTTGTTCTCACACTTGAAATCTCTGTTTATGACATGGACATCTACCACCAGGAGTATTGCAATTTCTTCTCTGTTCTTTCTCTACCTTCCAGCCTAGCAAAAGGTTGGAGTAGAAATCATGTGTCTTTCCAACAGGTGGACCAGATTTCTTCCTCTTCAGTATTCCTATTCTGGCTTCCTTTTGCCTCAAGTTTAGCTGCCACTTCTCCTCAAGGTTCAACCTGTCTCTGCACTTGCAGTTATCCCTTGTTTTCATTTCTCATCATTCTCCGCTTCATGCCACTTACTCTGCCTAGTGTTTCCATTCTACTATTTCTTTGGGACCTTTCCTCCCTCCTAATTTTTCTGCTGCTTTAATGGTGCCCTTCCATATGTGTCAGAACTTCCTGCTGACAGCAATATACAATGCTGTTTTCTTTCTGTTTAAGCTTTCACTTCTTTTGCAAAGCTCACTAATGATAATTACCCATGTAATAAAATAAAATATTTTATATAAGGTTTTTTAAAAAGCACATGTGATATTCTAAAATGAAAGACCTTTTGAGGAAGCCATCTGCCAGGTGTCACCTTTTGAAAAGTTGATGCCTTTCTTTCATTCACTTTCAGGCTGTCATTCATACCTGAGCAGCTCACCACACCTTTTTGTCAGACGGAGTCCTGGCGAGGGGGAGAGGGCACAGTGCCCTGCTGCAGGTGGGCACATGCTGCCCCATGGACTTGCACAGTCCAAAGATCCAGCTGAAAGGCGCAATCTCCAGCTACCATGTAGTGTTGCAGACCCTCCCTTGTCAAACAGCCCCACCTGCTTCCTTTTTTACATGGACTAGTGAATGGTAGGAGAGAAGAAATCGGAGATGTGTTAGTTGTACAGACAGCAGCTCTGTTCCCAGTTAGTCTGACGTAAGTATAAAGTCAACAGCTTGCAGCATTCAAGAGTCTGTCCTGTACCTTTATACACTCTGTAAGGTACTGTAGAATCATAGAATAGTTTGCATTGGAAGGAACCTTTAAAGGTCATCTAGTCTAGCCCTGCCCTGCAATAGGTAGGGACACCTTCAACTAGATCAGGTTGCTCAGAGCCCTGTCCAACTTGACCTTGAATGTTTCCAGGGATGGGGCATCTACCACCTCTCTGGGCAACCTGTTCCAGTGTGTCACCCCCTCATCATAAAAAAAAATTCTTCATTATACCTAGTCTAAATCTACCCTCTTTCAGTTTGAAACCATTACCTCTTGTCCTGTTGCAACAGGCCCTACTAAAAAGTTTGTCCCCATCTTTTCTGTAGGCCCCCTTTAAGTACTGAAAGGCTACAATAACGTCTCCCTAGAGCCTTCTCCTCTCCAGTTTGAACAGCCCCAACTCTCTCAGCCTGGCCTCACAGGAGAGGTGCTCCATCCCTCCGATCATTTTTGTGGTTCTCCTCTGGACCTGCTCCAACAGGTCCATGTCTTTCCTGGTCTGAGGACCTCAGAGCTGAACACAGCACTGCAGGTGGGGTCTCAAGAGATTGGAGTAGAGGGGGGATAATCCCCACCCTCGACCTGCTGGTCATTCTTCTCTTGATGCAGCCCAGGATATGGATGGATTTCTGGTATGTGAGCACACATTGTCAGCTCATGTCCAGCTTTTCATCCACCAGTACCGCCAAACCCTTCTCCTCAGAGCTGCTCTCAATCCTTTGGTCCCCCAGTCTGTATTGATACCGGGGGTTTTCCCGACCCAGGTGCAGGATCTGGCCTTGGTGAATTCTCTCTCATTCCTTGCAGGATGGAGAATGCAGTCGTCTAACCTGTCACATAAATGCTATCATGTTCCACCATCCTAAGTTTTCACTATGGCAATTCAATAGATAGACAAATATTTTGATCCGAAATGAGACAGATCCAAATACTTTTTCTCCACATTTTGTTCAAGCCAAATTCCAAAATGCTGCTTCTTCCTTTTAGCTCTGTCTTCAGAAAAGCATCCTTTGTCCATTGCTCCTGTTCACCAGTGTTTACTGAAAGTCCTCCTGGTTTTCACCAGCGTGGGTTGGTAGAAGCGTGATGTTATTAGACACGGCAGTCTGTCTGCCCGACAGTACCACCAGAGATGAACCTGTCAGGAATGTCTCTGCCAAAAAGTATTGCTCAAAGGGCTTTTTGTCAGATTACTTGACACTTGCTCATGAACTATGACTAACATTGCCTCTTAAAACACTCTGTATATTTTATAAGCCATATGGCCCAAACTGGCCTAGTGTTGTAGAGGTGTGAAAGAAAGTCTGGCTAGATTTAATTACTTTGGACTTCTGAGCTTTACAGTAAAAAGTTTCCATGGTAATGTAATTACTGTATTGTGTTTTATATAATTTATCCCTATTTCCCTTGGTTATTTCTAGATTTGTTTTCTCTTTCTTTTTAAAAATTATGTTTTCAAGAAAAAAACTCACCTAAATAATTAGTTCTGCAAAACTATTGTTGTGCATATTATACCTAAAACCAGATTTGAAATATGTGGCTGTTAGGAGCTGAGAGATTTCACCTAAGGGTTTTGCTAATGGATCACTGGAAGCCTGTGAATATATATCTTTCTGCTCTTGTGGGAACTTTGCAGAATAGTTAATAGAATTTGAATTAGTAATCCTCACTAATGAGTTAGACCCTTTTCCCTTTGTAGTCCCTTTAACACTCTGTAGCTGTTAAAAATGGTATGTATACAAAATAGTATGCATTTTGTATACATATAAAAATAGTATATATATAAATTTCAGAGGAATGAAGATTTAAATATGGCTGGACTATCAGTTTCCCTTTACAAGAGCTCTCACTCAGTGAAGTGATGACTGGCAAGCATGACACATGGTAAGCAAACATAAATCTTCTCTGAGCGCAGTTCTCTTAAATTATTTTTTCATTTTATAAAAATGTTCTGCTGTAGGTTTCTTGAAGAAGTAGTAACCAAATTCCTGGGTGACTGTTCTTGGAAAAGTAATGCAGGAATTGTGCTCAGAGGATGATGCAGCCTGGGTGTTTAAAATACAATGCAGGTCTGCCTTTTGTGTGTCCTTAATCTGAAGCTGGGTAATGCGTCAGTATACATTGACTTATTATTCCACGGTCTGATAAATAATTGTATAGACTTGTTCTTAGTAATGCATTTTCTTAGGCATTTTGTCTTACAATCAGTGATTAAAATGTCATTAGATAGCATGCACATAATCATGATAGAAACCATGCAGAGCTTGCATTTTCTTTCTCTCACATAAATATTCCATCTGTGAAAAAGATGCAATGTAATACAAAGAAATGACAAAACAAGAACATATCAAGGAATGCACACACAAGCATGTTTCTTAGCTCAATTCAAATGAAGCCATGCATAAACCAAGAGAGTCTGAAGATGGCTGTGAGCTCTATCCTGATTTTTACCTTACAACATATTGAAAAATGATCTGTGATGCTAAAAGGTGGTTATTTTTGGCAACCTATATCAATTTCCTATTCACACAGCAACTGGTGGCAACTAAAAATAATCCTGTTTTAGTACCAGCTAAGAATCCGGTCACATTTGGCACATGAACAACGTGCACAAATAAAATTTAAGATCCCTTGTTCTGCTGTATTCGAGCCCACTCATCAAGCTTAGTTTGCTGCCATTTGAAAGCTATTGAAAAGCCATTAACTGGCAGGACTGTGAGAGCCGCAGTGCAGCAGCACACCTCAGTGCTGGAAGAATGTGGCTGCAAGTGCACACCAATTAAATCTTTCTTCTGTTCTTGGGGATGTGGGATTAGGAGCGGTGTCAATCAATTGGGCTACAATAGCACGTGCAGTAGTCATGGTTCAAGACGCACAGAGGTTTATCGTAACTCCAGCAGTCGGGTGAGGGTGACTGGGAAGCCTCTGCAAGATCCTGGAACAGAAACTACATTAAATAATGTATTCTGAGGTATACTGGATACCTGAGGAAGGGCTCTAAATAATGCATTTTCTGGGCATGACAGTTGTAGCAGAAGAGAATGCTGAAACCTGTAGCAAGACTACAGCCTGAGATGAAAGAATGTCTCATTACCATTTTATCAAATGCTGTAAGTAACAAAACGGTTATTTTGATTTTAAAACTGTCTTTTTATTTTCCGAGGTGTGTCTTTTCAATGCGTATGCAAAAAGTCGAAGGCAGATGCTGCATGATGTCAATGTGGTAGTCGGGGAGTTGTTACTTTGCATGTGAATATGCAGGCAGAGCGCAGTGTTTCTTTTTCTCCTCTGTTCAGAGGCAACTTCATTGTGTGTGTGATAAAGCTCTCATTCTGAAGTTCATACTGAGCAGCTTTTAAAACTTCTGTTTAATTTCTGGAGAAAATAATAGCCAAAAAGAAGAAACATGTCATTCACAGCATTATGTTAAAGATGCCTATAAGGACAACCTCGGATATGGCTCTTACACTTTACAAGGGTAAAACAGCTGAGAATAGCTTCATAATTATGAGCACATCTCATCATATCTTGTAGATCAAATGCTTGTATCCCCTTATTATCAGAATATTTAGATATGTGGTGTGACAGACTTAAAAAATAATAATGAACTTTTAACCTTGAATTATGCAAGCTGCCTCCTTAAAGACTGAAATTAGGATCTGTGCTAAATGTATTGATTCAAAGCAAATTCCTAGCAGCTTTTTTTTTTTTTTTTTTTTTTTTTTTTTTTGGTCTGCCTATCAAGGCTGCTTGGCTTCCTAGCTGCACATTTATTGAGCTTTTTGGGTTTGCCTTTTAAAGCTTCCAGGGTCTGAGCGGAAATTGCTGGTTTTACATCAGATAAATGAATTATTTTTTAGATACTTGTTCTGGACAGCCAGTAATAGTTTGTTAGCCATGATATTTTTTACTGCAGGTCTTGGAAAACTTCAGACTTCCAGTGATTATGTCACTGTTTTTACATGACAAATAGGAGATTGCTGTAAAAGGTTTTCTCTCCAGGTTGTGGTCTTTGACTTAAGTGTACCAAGGACATTTCTGAAACTATCTTTAAAATACTGTGTTTCCAGTTAAGAAATGAGTTCTTTGATATTTTAATATAAAATTAAGATGCCCTGGAAGTATGTTAGTAATTCAAAGAAAATTTATTTATGAGGGTTTCCTCTCATCTGGATTCAATGGGACTTGTGTATGGAACTGCTTTTAATATTGGTGGGAGTTATAAGCATAAATTCCCTGTTCATGCAGAGAAGCACTGATTAGATTTACTGCATAGTTTTAAAGGTGCATTCTGAGACTAAGTCTTTGAGCTTGTCATGAGATTTGATAAATGCAAATGAGGAATTTGTGGCATAACAACTGTCTTGATGTCAGAAAAGTATTGTTCAGTCTTTATTCACTTTGAGTTTACTTTCTTAAAGTGAAACTGTAGCAAATGTATATGGGCATGTGTTTGTTCAGTAGTGTATTAGACACATAACTCTACAATGAATCTATAGGTTCCTTAACTGGAAAGAGATGAGGATGACTGTGAGGTTCTCTCATTAAAAGGAAATGAATGACAACAACTTGGGATGATCATTGCATTGGTTAGAGGGTTGGGATGAAGGATTAAAACAGCAGAGCAAAAGGTGAATGTACAGCATTGGTTTTGGCAGTATTATTTGTTTCCTCTTTTCCAAATTTGGAATTTTATAATTAGTGATTTCTCACTAAATCAGGGTATTTTACCACTTAGCACTTTTCCTTCCAAATAGTATGCTTTAGAAGACAATGGGTGCTGGCTGGAGCCTGCCAGAAGAGCTTTTTACTGCCCATGCTTCTCCATACAGAATTGGCAAAATCTCCACCTGTGATTAGTGAAGGAGCAACACTTCCTCTGTGATCCTCCCCTTGGTGTTACCATTGGATTTATCATGCCAATAGTGTTGCTGATCGTTGTATTTGGCAGACAGCTGGGATCAAATATGGGCCAGGGCTGCATGTGGGGTGGCAGCACCAGTGATGTTCTGAGATCTGCTGAGAGCAGCTGAACCTCACAGGAGCTGGGATGTGACTCTTCACACCCTGATTTGTTTTCAATTCATTTTACCAATGATTTCTGCATCAGAAGGAAAAGACATTGGACCAGAGGAAATGTGTTTGCAGATCACTGTCTCTTGGTCTACTTTGGGGAGAGGGGAAGTATCTAAAAGATATAAATTAATGGCACTTCAAAGCTAGTATTTTATGAACTGTAGTGCTTTGTCCCTGGCTTTTGCATGTGTTTGCACTTCATTTTTTTAATCTCTGCAGGGATTAAGGGTGGAGATCTGATCGGAGAAGGGCTACAGCTATTGTCCTACAGCGTTAGTACAATTTTACTAATATTCTTTCATTTTTTCAGTGCACTGCTCCCACTAGGAAGCTGTGAACATGAGATACACTGTCACTGTCTTGTCATAAGAACTTTCAGGTTGGAAAGATCCAACCTTGGGATGTCTCCAGTCCACCCTCCAGCTTTAAGCAGGGGCAGCTTGCATGGTCAGACCAGGTTGTCTGGGGCCATGCCCAGTGAGGTCTTTCGTCCCAGTAATACTCTGGAATAACGCCTGCTGCAGCCATCATGTTGTCTTCAGCTGGCACCTGCAGCATTTAAAACACAAGCTGTATGCATGTCTGCCTGCTTCAGCAGCTCATGTTGCCACTACTAGTGCCCATCTCCTTTTTTGCAGCCAAGTATCATCACTGCTGAGAGCTGTCCCTCTCTGTGCTAGTAGCTTTTCCTTGGCAATCAGCTAGCGTAAGCTGTTTAGAAGAGAGAACAGTAGTTTGTAGGAGAGTACCACATGTTATCTGCCAGCTGCTGGGTACCATTTTATCGCGATGATTTGTGTGACAGACTGTATGTACAAGTTTTGCAGACTAGGCAGCACCTTACTGCTATCTTCTCTCCCTTGTATACCGAGTTATGACATAAATATCATCATTTACATGTTATGGCTGTGGTTTTCCACCTGTGCTCTGGACTTCCTCTGAGCCATCTGCAAAGGTAACTTAGAAAAACAGGACTTTAGTCAGGGGGCTTAAATTCATTACTTGAGAGTCTGATTTCTGCTACAAATGCTGTAGAGGTACATAAATGCAAACAGAATTCAAACCTTGATAAGGAGTTATGCCAGCTGAAAGTCTGAGCCAAGTGAATTTATCCATGTTAGGATCATCAAATTGGAACACTGGAGTCTACATCCATTCTTTCAGAATTATCTCCGTTTCCAATTCCTTTATCTCCTTTGTATGAATTATGAAACACTGCATTGTGCTTTGTTACAGACCAGTGCTTACAGAAAGCTGGGATGGAAATACTAATTAGATGTTTATTGGTGAATTTAATTCAGGATTTGAAACAAGGTATAAAAGAAATATAATAATTCTCTCCAACATTTAGCCCTTATTACCTTCAGCATCTGAATACGTGGCAAGGATTGTCCATGAAGAAAATGAATTACAGTAGAAGATGCACTGAAAGATTTGGCCTTTAAGTTTTGCTATATCCTCTTCAGATATCTTGTAATCTGTACTGATTTATTCCTTCTTTTTGCTGCCTCCTAATCACAGTATTCAAAAAGTCCGTATACTACAGGGGTCTTTCCTTACATTAAAAAAAAATCAGTCTTGACTTTAGTCTGAAGTTCCAGAGACCTTAATCATATACTTTGTCTTGGAAGGTCAAACCCAGCAGTAATGTACTTACAGATGTCATCTTGATTATTTTTCACACTGATTCATAGACTATTTGATAACAAAATTACTATCATATTTATGAATGAAAGAAGAGTAAATTATGTGGATTATGGTTATGATTTCCACTGTATTTAATTTTATCCCAATTTTCCATAACTTGCCATTTCAGTGCATTTTATGTTTCAATAAAATTATTAACCACTAGAACTCTCAATATAGTTGGATGAGTGTTTCACCCATGGTGGTGTCTGTCCCTTTTCACCAGGGTTATGGGACAGATTGCATTATCACATTCCAGGATACTTCAGGGGAAAGAGTCATATCATCCCAAACTCTCGTTTAGCACTTAAAATTCAGTCTGTGTGCTTCTCCCAAGGGATTCAGCCATTCTCACATCACCCAGAGTCTTCTGAGGCTCCAGATATGTGCCATAGTGATAGCTTTACCTGAACCTTATGCAGCTTGGAAGGGAGTGGGGGAAGATGTGATATGATACATTAGTTTTAGTTTACAGGGGATGGGGACTCAAGCTTGATTCTCCCATTGCTGAAGAGGCAATACTGTGGGTGAAACACGTGATACCGCCGTGTCAGTTTTCTTACTGTGAGACAGCTTGTGAAAATTTCATCTGTGTTTCAATAGGGTGAGATGGTGTAGTTTAGACTGAATAAGAAGAGAAGAGGATCCTAAAAAGAAGAACTGGAGACTCCTAGTTGGTCTGTGATACGGGAACCCTTTGCCTCTATGTCAGCATGTGCAGGACGTGTGATGGACCCAGTGACAGTGACACACAGGTGCTCTGTCACACTGGACTGTTAGTGGTATGAGAGAACTATCAAGGTCTTGTTTTCTCCTTTCCATGAACAGGATTTCTTCTAATCCAGGATTGGGCAGGAGGAAGTATTATTTTTTTTAGTCAGTTTTATGGTGTCCCAGAGAATTCTCATGTCCTCTTAGACATGTCCTCTGCCACTAATGAGGAGCTCAGTCAACCCAAACATAATTTTTATGTCATCATTTTGTTTCCCACTGTAAAAAATCTGTCATGAGAGAGAAGCATCAACGTTTTCTGTGGAAAACTTTACTGTGAACTTTTAAGGAAATTATAAAGAAATCTCTTACATTTTTGATATTTGGAGTGCTTTATTCTTCTAGAAAAGTGATTGTGCTGACAGCAAAGAAATCTAACCACCCTGAAAATAAGATGAAAGAAGTTTGTAAAGGTCAAAGTATCATATTTTCTTACCATATTGCCTGAACAAAGCTTCAGAATTCTGATACTACATTTTTGAGAAGATTGCTGCAAGAACAGAGAATAGCAAAAAAATACCCCAAACCTCTCTATTATAGCCACTTTTTCTTACAAAGTTTGTGAAAATTTTGAGGCTAAGGAACATATTTTCATTCCTAAAGTAACTTCTTGCTCCAAATAATTACAATTCCTTTTCTTTCTCATTTCAGACAAATTAATATACTGTATCATGGTAAATTTTGCACAGTTGGCAAATTTAAAGACCAAAAAGAAAATATTTGTTGATAATTAAATGAACGTCTGTGGAAAAATTGCCACAGTGTAAATATGGTTATTTTAAAGCAAGTAAAATTTTAAATTGAAGTAATTCTAATTTTTTCTTAAGCAAATGGAAATCAGTTAAGTCAACTGACATTTAGTTTGATTGGGAACAAATAGTTGTCCTAGTGCAATTTTTTTAATGTCTCATAAAGGAGCACCACGAATTTTAAAAAATCAGTGTTTGATTTATTAAAAGGTGTATTTTCCATTTGTTTGCTTTCAATCAACTGCCTTCAGTGCAAACAACAGCAAAATAAGACCTGCTAAAACAAATCCTCAAGTTCTAATATTTTGACTGCTGGACATACCCTTAGGTAACATATGACATTGGTCAATCTGTTGTAACTTGCAGAAACACAAATGCAAGTGGTATTGCCAAACCTGTTTTCCTTGCCAGTGCCATTCATGTACACTGAAAGACAGCTGTCCCTGGCAAATTCCCCCCCATCTGTAAGGTGGTTATGGGAGCTGGGATGTAGTCCATCTTAATCTCTTTTTGGCCAGTAAAAATGGGAAGTGACAAGGAGTGTGGACAAGATGGCACAGTGCAGAAGGGGAGGAGCATTTAGTCACCTATTACTAGGTTTTATCCATCTAGAATACAGACATTCCTGTAGGGTTTCCACTTGGAAATTTTAAAATTGTTGATTTTAAAATAGAAAATGTTTTTCTTGGGAAGAAGGAAAATGGGGCATCTGATGGCTTTGGCTGTAAATCCCATAATGAATGTCTCTCTATGCAGTATGACTTTTAAGATGAGATTGAAGTGATACTCAGAGCATGTAGACAGGCAATAGATCTGGGCCATACCACCTCAGGCTGGTGGAGTCCTGCTGTGGTCCCATTTGGTGCAAATCCTGTTATGAAGCATGACTTATAAAATATATATGGGACCCTGTAAAGACATCTGTAGAAAATGGAGCAATTTATTAAGCTCATGTTTTGAAAGCTAATTGATTGCTTTCAGATGTGATCCTTTTACTATATAAGGAATCAAAGATTTCTTGTGTAAGTTGTGTAAATGTTGACATCTACGCTGAGGAGAAGGAAGGAGGGAGGCAGACATGTAGAAATTTCCCCTTTTTTCAGTCTTTGTGGAAAGAGTAGTATTGCTGTCTTTAGGTAGCTTATTACAGGAGACTAAGAAAATATGTGAAAACAATGTATCCTTTACTCAGCATTCAGTTTATGTGAAGCAGGAGAAATTTTCTATTCAGATTGCAGATGAAAAGAGTACCTTTCTTTTCAGGTGCTTTGCTTTGGACACAATTATTTGATTTTGTTAGCTGCAGTACTAATAATGTTAGTTACAGAAGTGGTATGTGTAAATCATATAGACAGTTGTGTAAAGTAAAACTCTTAAGGAAATCTAAATGACATACTTAATTCCTCCCAATCACCAAGAAATATATAGATTTATTGTGTCTTTAACAGACGTTTTTTCTGTCTTGTGAGAAGTAATGTTGGAGCTGCAGTAATAATTTCTGAAAGATTTAGACTTCAGTTTCTTCAATAGCTTTGGAACATTTTTTCTGTTTGTCTAGTTACTTCCTCAGTGAAGGAACTTGAAGTTTCATGTAGAGTAGGAGTCCATCCACTGACACTATGCTTTTTTTGTTTGTCAGATGAGATGAAGCTGCTCAGTTTCTTCTTCTTCTTCTTCCTCTTCAGACAAATGATCAAGTGGATTTCCCCATTTTAACTTAACCTAGAAGTGATATTGCTATGCGAGTTTACAAGCAAATGCAATAGTGATTCGCTGCACTTTTTCTAACATTATATGTGCCCATACAGTTGTGCTATAGTGTTATGTGACCACAGGTATAATGCTAGGTGGTAGATAGGTGACCTTAACAGACTACTGTAACTACTGTTGTTAGGGCAGCTGCTTAGCCTGCTTTCGTTTTCACTTACCCATGAAGATGCAGCTCAGACTAACAGCCGTCCCTGCTATTCCAACCATAGCCCAGGCTTAACTAGGACATACCCAATAACTGTCCCCCCAGCGCAAGGGAGGTGAGTCTTTCAGATGCCAACGGTGTAGCTCTACATACCAGAAAATCTGGAGGGTTGCCTCTCCACTTTACTGGAGGGTTGTCTCTGCACAACTTTGCAGGGCCATCCGGAGGTGCCAGAGCTGAGCGAGTGAGCTGCCCTGAGTGCCAGAAACATTGGACCGCTGTGCCCACACGGGTGCTTTTCTGTGGCTATCCACCCACTGTACAAAACAGGGAATCTTGCAGTTTTATCTGTTAATTTCATCCATGTGTTTTATTTTTATCTTGGTACTCTGCCTAAATTTACCCTATATTAAATTCATTTTATTGTTCCAAATTCCTTTCCTTTTTATGCTATATAACTTTTCTTTTTCCTTTTCACCCTTCAGATTTCTGTTAACTTGTCTCTCCTTAGTCACTGCTTAGCTAAGCTATGCATATTTAATTCTTTTCATCTTTCCTCATAAATCAGTCCCTCAGGCCCCAGAACCATTTGTGGTAGTTTCTTTTGAACTGCTCCAATTTGACTGTCTAGAATTGAATGCAATATTCCAGATAAGTTGCCTTTCTGCAGAAAGGAGGAGGGCCTGTTTCCAATCCTTTTGCTATTTGAAAACTGAGATGGCATTCCCTTGATGTACACTGAACAGTGACCAAAGGCCTACATATTAGCTCCGCTGCAGAATTTTTGTTAGCTCCACTGTGCTGTAAACTAGATTTCCATCTGCTTTTACTTTACAGTAATCTCTGTAAATGATTAGATTGCGTGTAGAACCACAGTCCACTTGGCACAGGATTTCCTTTCCTGTGTGCTTGCCAGTCTTTATGGCTAGGTCTATGAACCACTGTTTCCCTTTTGGCTTTTGATGATCTCTGATGCATGATACTGAATATCCTCTTTGTCTTGATCCACATATACCTTTTTTTTTTTTTTTAAATAAAATTGCTACATATAGGATTTTACAAATTTTGATTTATGTGTTTTTCTCCAGTGTTTTCTGTAATTCTCATACGCTGTATGTCTGTTGATCCCTGGCATATTTGCAGCCTAAATAGTGAGATCTGAGAATACCTGTGATACAAGAACTGCCTCAGGTTTTGAAACAATCTGATTTTTTGATTCTTTGTTCAGACAATAATTTACAGTAAAACAGCTGGTTGTTTCTGCTGATGTTCATCTTTCTCAGTACCTTTGAGGCTTAGCAACTGTAATTTTTGACTTCTTCTCACTGTGCACCTATGTGTGAATGTACCTTTCAAAGTTGCAGATTTACAAGTATCAGCAACAGTCTTAGTGGTTTTCATCACTTACTGTGATCTGAGTATCCTTGGTCTGTGTAACAAGCCCTTTATATCATACTGTGATGGCAGGAAGAATTTTTGTTCCCAGATGCACATCCTCCCCTCTGCTCTGTCCTATATCTGAAAGTGTGGACTAGAGATTAATGTATTATTACATCTCCATTTAATGCACTGTAAGAAAATAACTTTTATCTTCACAGCTTAGCTTCAACTTCATAAGTTTTGCATTGCACCAAATAAAGACAAGCAGGTCTGTGCAAGGACTAAAAGGAGGTGGTTTTTTTTGAGGACTTACCACTTCTTGCTTCTTATCTCTTTTGTTGTCATTTGACAAGCCCAGATGTTCTTTGCTCTCAGTGTGTCTTCTGATTTGGAGCTTCTTAAGTTTTACTTGTTCTTGGTGTGATTTACAGCAATTTAGATTATTAAAATATGACCGAATATGCTGATGTTATTTTCTCAAAGGCTTTGAGGGTGACAAGCCTTATTAAGTGCTTTATATTAATCCAACAAATATACATTGTTTGCTTCAGGAAATCCCAAATAATAAGTGACATAAATACAGAGGTCCGAAAGTGAACAAAAGATTATAAGGGTTAGCTCAAACAGCCAATTTAGTTTTTCTTCTAACTTGTTTATATATAGATATATCTTTAAAAAAGTGTTAGTGCAGTCAGTTTGAATCAGATGACTGTTGCTTTCTGATTACTTTAAACTCTCTTTTCAGATCCTGACATGAGGACTTAGAATATTTCTTAAAGAAAAACTTTACAGTTAGCTGCTTTAGAAGGATATTGTTAATCTTTGGGAAACTTAAAAGAATGTTTTGCTTTGTATTTCCTAAGGAAACAAAGTCTGTGTGATTATGTTACTTTTGTGTGTGTGCCTCTTTTAGTTTTTCTTCCCATCATAATTTCCAAATCTGTTACCCAGGTTCAAGAAAATGCTTCAAAAACAGATGAATCATGACACAATTTATTCAAACCTGTGAGCAGTGTTTGGTACTACATTGCCTAGGAATGTTGTACAACTATTTTATTATGGTTAGAAATTATAATGTTGCTTTTCTACTACATGGGTATCAAGGTTAGCTTAACAACCATTGAGTCTCAGGTCATAGAAGATACCAAGTAGTCTTAACTATGTTGCAAGGAAATTTAAGCCTACTTCAAGTAAATTCATTCTTCCTTGGGTGAAATACATTGCCATGCAGAATTTCACTTTGCACCACTTACCTTGCTGCAAGCAGAAGATAAGGTGGCTAGGCAGCATTCGTAGGAAGAGCTTCAAAGGGTCTCTCTACACTTTGTACAAAAGAGGGAACCTCTGACAGTCTACAGAATTGTTATTTAGTTCAAAGGCTACAGACGGTATCTAGACACCTCTCTCAATAGACAGGGTGGATGAAACAAATTATGTGCTCTATGCCCTGCCCAATCTTTTATCTATTTCAAAAGACTTTGTAGCTTCAAATAGTGTTCCCTACCTACACGTACTCTCCTACTACTTACTAGAACATATACAAGCACCTTTGGTTTTATGTTGTGAAATTCCTTTCTGCTATGTTACAGTGCATTCTCCACTTTAGACACTGTGAAATTTACAAGTCACAAAAAAAGGTAAGTATGTCTCAGAGCACAACAGCACAGCATGGTAATCACAGGAGAATCAGGACCATGTGTTATGCTGTCTAGATATGTTTTATTTGCTGCATGAACCTTCACCATGTGAACATGAGCCAGTACATGGCACTTAACTGGCAAGCCAGAGGTTGCTTCCTACCCTTCTTTTATGTACTAGAATAGAAGTATCCAAAGTAAACTTTTCCTTTTTGGTAAGGGTATACTGGATCCCAAGTTTCATGGACCAATTGCTCAAAAACCTTTCTTAAAGTCCAAAAGGGCAGTAGATAGTGTTTCAGCCTATTGTATGGACAGTCATAATTTGGAGATGCTACAATACAGCCCTGAATCCACCTTGAGGACAGACTTTCATCTCCTAAAATCTCAGTCATCTGTAACATTATATGAGGAGAGATGAATGGGTTAGTTAATGTGTTTTACTCATCTCTGATAGTATTCAGTCTTCTCAGTTAGAAACTGCAGCGCTCCAGAGCAGAGGATTGTGTTTTTGTTTGTTTTACAAAAGGTTTTGATGTTTGCAGGAGAAGGTGGTTGAGGTATGCTGTGGTTTGTGGGAATCCAGACTGCACCTTTGTCTCATCCTCCAAGGAAGTATAAAAGGATGACAGCAATAGTGAGGATGTGGAGACAGCAGCTTTACCAAAAAGAAACCGTATGAGCTGAAGCATATTGTGTCTGTTCATTTCCATTGCATTCATGTAGTTTCTGGATGTGATTCACAGAGGAGGACTACTGCTCTGGGATATACACAGTTCCTCTCAGACCATTCAGACCTGTCAGTTCCCTGTGCTTCAAGGCATGCAAAAGAAAATAATAATGATATTTTTTCTAAAAAATGGAAAGAACTCCTTACATATGTACTTGAAACCTGTGTTTTATTACACTGAAGGCTAATGCATGGGCGGGCAGTTTGGCTGCCTTTATTAAATAGGCTGGCACAGAGTTAATGACTTTTACGTAGAACATAAAATATCCATATGTTACACACTGCTACATGACATAAATCACAAATGACAGTGCAGAGCCCTCTGTTATATTTGATGTGTTATTATTCAGGCTGTCTTCTATCATTATGAAGGCAAGATCCTAAATTGGTCGATTCTTTGATTTAAATATAATAACTTTTTAGAGAATGCCACTGTAACCTCACTGAATTGCTGATACATAGATAATAGAGTCTATTAGAAAGCCTGTAGAGTTGATTAATAGTGATTGATAAGTAACTTTTCCTGAGTATCAAACTGAAAATTGATTGCAGTTCCTGCTTACCAGTCTAGTCACATCAAAAGGCTCTTGAGGAGCAGCACACAGGAGTAGAATTTTATAAGCGGAAGGTTGCTTGAATGTGCTCAGGATTGCTCTTCAGCAAAGACAGAGTTGGGTGTTAAGCAGAAAACGAGGAAGCTTTGTATATCATGTGTCATTTAAGAGCCCTAACTTTGTAATTACACCCAAAAGGAGATCTGCAGAGCCAAGAACAGGAGAAGCACATCAGCTCCTTTACTGCATTATAATTTATTCTCAGAAGACTTGGCATTAATTGAATTCTTTACATTATTTACAAGGTAAACAGTTTACATTTATATTGCTCCCTCATGATTATCTGTTTGTGGGGTGGGGAGGGGAACCAAGAAAAAAGAAAAGGAATAAGCCCATCACTACAGTGAGTAGAGCACTGCTGACCTGATGAAAACACTTTAGCTGTTAAAATCAGGCTGAGTGGTTACGAGCACCGTGCTTCAGTTACAGCTTAATAAATGTAATGGAGAGGCTGTTCAGATGGTAAGTAATTTTCCCTGTGCTGAACAAAGGATTTTCAAATCCAAGTATTTTGATACTGACCTTAGCAGTGCAATTTGAGATGGATTTAAACTAATCTAGCCCCTTCTGTGGGTAAGAAGTATTTCTTTTTGAAACTGGAAGATCAGTAGACAATACATAATAACTTCTGATACCTGAAAAGAACACCTCTAAAAAATGCATTGATCTGTGGTTCAGACATCATAATTTCAGTTAGGCTATTGTATTTGTATCATTGATTTAATATGGAATTCAGTTCAGCTTCATAAATGCTAATAAATTATTATTTCTAATTTAATATAATAAATTTCAATAACATGCATTGTTGTAGCAGAAAATCACTGTATATAGTAAAGTCATTATGCATAACAGAAAAGTGCATCACTGAAAGGGTCAGTGCTCTAGTTTCTGGTCTGATTTCTGTTATCAAATATGGGGTGTAAATTAATGCAGCTTTTTGAACTGGATGAAGCTTCACTGATTTGCACCATCCATGTATCTGAGTCTGCAAGTGTCAAAGCAATTGCTGCTCACTGCATGTTTTTCCCATATATCTTTGTTAGTACTGTGAATATGTTTAGCTAGCCAGCTTTAAAAGTGTCTTATAATAGTACGGTATTTATAAAAAATTGGCTTTATTTTTTTTTGTTATTTAAGGAATGATAATCTATTTAACAGTTCACTGAAGTTGTTTACCTTTTCAAATATTTTATCTTTCTGAAATTCAGGACAATTTCGGGTATCTAAATTAGAATATCTGTGTTTAACTGTAGTTATGAAGACAGGCTGATATCATATATTTAGCCAGAACAGACCAGGATTGGAGCCGAAGTGTCAGAGGACCCAAGCTGAACACTGTATGTTTCAGAGAGTTTTCCAGAGAGTTTTTTTTCATTTAATGACATCAAGATGCTTAAAGAATGTTGTTTAGGTAGCAGTCTCAAACAGATACATTCTCAGAATCTGAGACTACCATTTTTCCTGTTAATTTAAGCCTTCTACATTTTGTTTCTATGCTGTAAAGACCATAGTCCTTCAAATATCCAGAAGCTTAATTATTCATTGGTTAAAATATCATCAAAATCAATGTGAATGTTTACATAAATAGAGGTAAGCATGTGTCTTAGTAGTTACAAATTTGTAGCTTTAGGCATTGTGCACCATAATTCTGTGTCACCTTATTTGAGAAGCTTGCTGCATTAAGCAACATCAGCAGTTCAGTCGAGTGTGTGCCTTTAGTGAAGAGACAGGTGTTTTAACTTGCCATACTTTGCAAAACACACTATTCCCAGGGTCCAGGAGTACTTACTTCTCTGAATCACAACAGCAAACATTTGTATCACATGAAAAGTCAAAATACAGCACATATGAGCACAGTGGCAAACTTTTTTGGAGTGCCTGTGTGAGCATGTATATAGGCATTCAGCTTTACATTCTGGAAATGCCTTCTGACATGTGATCCAGATTAGATAGGAACATAATCACCCCCAAGCAATGTGAATTACCATCTGAAGTGCATTTTTTTTTAGGATGGCTTGACTCCCAATTTAAATGGCAGGGTAAGTGACTGAAGAAAAGTGACATAAAGCTGTAAGAAACAGAAATATAAAAGAAAGCTCTATCAATATGTTTTCTGAAAAGAGGTATGGCAAAACTGTTCCTACATAGCGTAAAGTTACTTTGGCTCAAATCACCTGCAGGTGATGGAAGAAAATGCCTGTAGCAATCACATTCTTCCTCTCTGTTTATGTCCCATCACCCTTCCGAGCTCTTCCTGTTGTTCAGGAGCTGGTGCTTGTTATGCCACAAAATATTCCTTCTCTCACCTGCATGGTGAGAACTAGTGACAATTCAAAGCAAGCAGTTCACCTCTACTTAGAAATCTCTTGTTTGTACAGGCAGGATCAAGCTTGTAATTTGTGTTGTAATGCAATTGGCACTCTGTCCAAATGTGAGTAAATTGCTACAATTTTATGAACAGGCTGTTTTATAGCAATGATTCTAGCAGTTTGGGGTGGACCCAGTCAGTGAAGAAGCTCTACACTAGCAAGCATCCTTGAAACATTTTTTTTTTCTCCTGTTTGTTACAGTGGTAGTGACTTCCTTTGTCCTGTGCTAGTTAATAACCAATATGATATAATAAAAGGATCTCTGTTTTTGATATTTCAATGTTTCATAAAGGTTTTTATATTGTGTGCTTATACAGAAGATACAGACCTTAAAACCAGATACATACTGACAATCACATTTATTCTAGTCGGTTTGATCCAGGGTATCTCATTAAATAAATAATACCCTGGTAAGCTTTCTCAGTGTTTTGATGAAGACACAGCTAATGAGGTATCCAGTAGAATATACCATGACAGTCACGGTGACCTTATCAAATCACTGTACAAAACTATAATTTGTCATACACTGAGGCAAGAACCACATGAAATAATCTTCAGATATGTTATCTTATATAATGAGATATAAACTCTTATGCAAACTGATTCAGAAGGCAGCCTTTCTCCCTACCCACAAATCTTTCCTCATATTACCACACTGCCTCTTGACCAGCATACTTAAAACCAGCTCTGGTTGAGATCAGGTTTACCATATATCTTGTACTATTTGAATGTGCCCCATACAAGGTTCTTGTAGCAGTTGAGTGTGATGGTTTGTGGCATTTTTCTCATACACAGAAAAGAAAAGGACAGACAGGCCTGCTGCACATATTACCCTTTACGAGGCTCTAACAGCTTCTCTTTCGAGCCTGGCTGTATCTGAGTTGTCAGTGTCTAAACAGTAACAGTTTACATCCGCCTAATAAAGTTGTGGATTTTAGCAGCTATTTTTTCCTGGAGGTTTTCTTTACAGCTGAAGCTGTTGCTGCTGTTGTCAGTGCTCAGTTAGGACAGAGTGGTTGGCATACTTTGAATGGTTAGACCTTAATCCTGAGGATTGGGTTGACAGAAACTTTGGGCAGTTTGACAAGGGAAGTGCATATTCTCATGCCTGAGACAGACTAACCTTGTCCTTTGGTACAGGCTTGGAACTGAGCTGAGCTGCATCCCTGCTGAAGGGGATGCAGGGGTTACAGTGGACACAAAGTTGAATGGGAGCCAGCCCTCCACACTGGTTGTAAATAAGGCAAACCACATAGTTGGCTATATTAGGAGTGTGTCCAGCAGACTAAGGGAAGTCTTTGTTTGCTTCTCTTTGGGGCTAGTAAAGCTGCACCTGCATGTGTGTAGTCTTGGTCCCCCCAGTTAAGATGGAAATTGAGGAAGCGGAATGAGGGCAGCAGAAGGCTACCAGCATAATTACATAAATGACAAAGCTGAATTCTTCTTAGTAGTAACAAGGGATAATGACCACTAAAAAAACCCAAGATGTTTTTGATAAAAGGCAGTGCAGCACTGGAACAGGTTACCCAAAGAACTTGGAGAATCCAAGGGTAAAGGTTTTCAAGATTCTGCTAGACAAGACACAGTTACCCGATCCGATGTTGCTGTTTAACCCCCTGCTCAAAGTGGCATTAAGCAATCCCCAGAATTTCCTCTGGAAGCATGTCTACAGCCCTCCTGGTTTTGGGTCTACCTCTCTTGGGGTGATAGCCTGGAAGGCCTACTCATGCCATCAGAGGTTCCCCATACTCAGTAGGCTACCACAGTTGGAGCAGAGATCTGCCTGGTTTTAAAACTGGGACTGAATGTTGCATGCCTTAAAGATGAGCATCTGAAAGATTAATTCAGAGAGTTTGCCTTGTCTGCATGTATACTATGTCATTTAATCTAGGCTTAACCTAATGAGGCTGCTGACCTGCAGTGATTATATCCACAGTCAGATACTGATCTCATCTGGGAAGTATCATGTTCCAGATGTGCTGAGAGAAAAAAAATCCCATCTGCAACTCATTACTTCTCAGATGAGACCAGTGCCCAAGTGAATTAAGAGTCCTCTTCTCAATCTGCCTGAATTGTTTGACTCTGGCCACACACTGGAAACCACTATGTGAGGCCAGTTCTGGCAGTCAAGCACTGTTCTTCATGAAGCAAATAGATGGGCTGAAAGTTATCCCACTGAAGAGGCAGAGGACACTAAGCTGGCCACATCCTTCCTGAGACTGGAATCTGGCTGTATGAGCTCAGCTTTGCTGTGCTCTGTTCGACCAAGACATTAAGCTAATTTGTTTGATTTCTTACCCTGGAGGAGCAGAGCACTGTGACAGCAAAGGTGTCCTACAGCTTTCACCAGTCTCAGTTGTCATCTGGCAGTGAACACTGCCAGTTCCTCCTAAGAGCACATGAGCTAAACTGAGGAAAAGCAAAGATACCACTGAAGTCTGTTGTCATCAAACAACACTGATTTATAGCTAAGACCAGAGCAGCAGCAACAATTCTCACCCTCAGATGAGTTCTCCAGATATAGACAGCAACTTCAGTTGTAGCCTGTCTGAGCCCAAGTGCATGGCAGCTCCTTCTTCCCTTCATAAAAGAGAAGGAAGGAACAGAGCAGAAGTAAAACTTGTACAGCTGGACTCTTGGCTGCATTGTCAAACATGGTTTAACACAGCAAGCTGGTTTTCCCTCTGAGGCTGCGAGCCTGGCAGGCACTATACCCAGATTTAGAAGTGTTAGCATATAAGCTTAGAGTCTTACAAGCCAAAAATACTGTGTAAGCTTAAGGCATGGGTACTGAAATATTTTAGACAAAGCAGAGCAATGCTAATAGGGAAGATTTGAAGTCTGCTCATTCCTTAGTCTTGTTGTGCCAGAAGGGAGATGCAGTCGCAAACTACCTCGGGCTGAGGGTGGTCTGAGTGCAGATCTCCTATTTTGTTGAATGCTCTGAACACTGGGACTGAAGCATAAAGTTACATCTTCTGCAGCTTTACAGAGCTACCCTTTCATTTCCTTGTCTTTTCTGACATGTGCTCAGAAATGAAACATATCATTTAAGGTTAAATGGAAAATTCTGTTTTATATAGAAGGAGTTGTTGACTTTTGACATGTAAAAAGAAAGGGTTTGTGTTTTGGCTTAATGCAAGACAATACTTGTTTCCACTTTTTGAGTTTGACGGCTCATTTTCTTCTAGCTAGAAAGGCATGCTAAGAAAGGAACAGAAATTATAGGGAGGGAAAGGGTAGCCTATGTTAACAGAAGCTGATTGAACTTGACCTGTAGAATTGTATTCTGTGTCAGCTTCTGTCATGGAGTTTCTCAACAAGACATTCTGAGCACTTTTTGCATGAATGTATGCTCCTCAATTTTGGGAAGTCTGGTCTGAGACCTTGGGTTCTAATCCATAGTGAGTACATCGAATATATAACAGAATGTATAATAGAATACGATATATGATTTATAATATAAAATTACATATATATAATGTAATAGATATAAATTATGGAGTGATTGGCATGCAGACCTAGGACAATCACTTTGGTAGTATTTTATTATGGTATTATGATACATAATACTTTACAGAATACTATGCCTTCACAGCAACAAAAAACTTGAATAAAAAAATATAGAATTCTTGAATTGGACACTCAAAATTAGTGATTTAAAAAGAAAATCATTGTCTTTCAGTTCTTCAGTAGAGAATATAGATAAGAATGCCCCTTTATCCCTCTTTTTTAAAAGAAAAGATATAAATTTTTGTGAAACATTTATGTGGTATGATGTCGTGAGCTTTACAAAAGCCTGTCAGGAAATTATGAATTTTGCCTTCAGAGCAGGGTTTGAATAGTACTCAGTCGATTAGAAGGATGTAAAGCAACAAGGAGTAAACAAAGTGGCCGTTTAGTCAGCACTACTCAGCTAGTACCCTGACTGAGGTAGGAGTCCTTTGATGATGTAATTACAGATTTAGCAAAATGGGTAGACAAAAGCAGACCTAATTAAAGTTGCACAATAATGCTTAATTTTGGTATTTCTTAACTGCCCAAGGTGACTTGAACATACATCTCCTTCAAGAGCTCCTCCATCAAACTAAGGAGATAAAGCCTTTCTCATCTGGGCTGCTGACAGTCCTTAGAAATTACAAATTTGAGCACCTAGCTCCCATATGAAGAAAATTTAAGTATGTATATAAAGCAGAACATGAGAATCAGAAGTGATTGGGTGGTCTCCAGCCACCACATCAAAAGGTCTTAGGGTAGTTGGTACCTCATTGATGGATGTGGATTCACATCTGAGGACTCAGGCAATAAAATTATCTGACAGTCCACTAGTCTTCTTTTGTAACAAAACTGTCCCCTGAAAAGCAGCTAACAGCAGGTAGCCTCTTACAGTCCTCATGCTCAGTGGAAAAGAGAACACATTGGAAAAGAGAACATACTGGAAAAGAACATCACTGTTATTGCAATGTCAGTAAAAATACCATATTTAATGATAACAACAAAAGAGGAATCTGACTTAAAGGTAATGCTGTGAATGTTAGGATTAACTGAATCGACACATTTGTGATTGGTTTCCACACAAAGATTTCAGTATTTAAGTTTCATTAGAAGATTCCATTTAGATGGCTCTATACAATGCAAAAAAAAAAAAAAAAAAAAAAATGTCATACACATAGTTAGGAATCTGAAATAACTTTTATGTTTTTAATAGATAGTTACCTGAGTACTCACTGCATGATAATGAATTCATTATAATTATGATATTTTTCCTCTCACTGAATGGTTGGAATTTGGTAAACTAAAGCAAGATGAAAATGAATAAAAAGGAAGCATGGACATCAGGCTGGCATTTCTCTGCGTAATAGTCTCTTGTTTGTAAGCGAATGCAAGCCACTTGAACTATATTGAATTAGTTAGATATTTTGTCCATCTCACATTTAAACTTTTAGACCTCTTTCTATTCACATTTGTTTACATGAACAGAGTTAGCATTTAAAAAATGAATCAGTGATTTAATGGAATTAGTTATGTGTTGCTTCAAAAAGTAAGTGATGATGTATACTCTCTATAGTCAGCACTGGTCAAGTAGGAGGAGCTCACACGATAGACTTACACATGGTTAGAAAGGATGACAAGAAAATCAGTGGAGGTTTCATGGCAGATTTGAAAACATGCTGTTGCACGATCTAAATGTGTTTGTCTTTAATTTCTTACAGGCTGTTTCCAGCTATGTAATGTTTTTCGGTCCCATGAGATGGAAATTGAGCAGTGCTTGCTGGAGTCCCTCCCTCTTGGCCAGCGACAGCGGCTGGTGAAGCGGATGCGCTGTGACCAAATAAAGGCATATTATGAACGAGAAAAAGCTTTCCAGAAACGGGAGGGCTACGTGAAAAAACTGAAACATGGAAAGAATCGAGTTCGTTTTAATCTTGCTGATATGATACAGGATGCAATCATACGTCATGACGATAAAGAAGGTACTTAGTAATGTTGAACTACTTTTTTCTCTTTGTATACCTAAAAGTTTCAGAGGAAAAGTTTCCCTGTTCTGCTTACCTGTCTTTAGGAAAAATATGATTATACATGATAGTAATCATAAAGTGATTGTCATGATAGAACATACAGACATGTATTGCATGCAACCTGTTATAGGTTGTTACTGAAATGAATAAGGTATGGAGAATAAACCTTCAGAAACCTAATATATTTATGTTGAGGTGAATATATGTATAAACTATTATATTTCAAAACTAGTAAGGATTATGATCTTCATTTCATGTGGCCTCTTATATACCTACATGAGCTATAGCATTTAGCACAAGTTACTTCAAAAATTAGTTTCTCAATTTTAGCCAAAATCTGGAGTACTGAATGCTGCTGTTAGTGACACTAGCCTGGCTAGAGCAATGAGATAGTAATGACCCAGAGTCACTCCACATAGCGGGTCATCTTTCTGGTTGTGAAATTATGTTTATGTTACTTTGAAATATGTAACTACATTCTAGGGGCTCTGTTTCCTGGCATTGAATCTCTGGTGCAGCTGATTGTAATCTGAGGAATTTTGTAGTTTACTACTCAAAAGGGAACCACACCTTTCAGTAAGGGTCTCTCAAGTTTTAGAAGTCCCTAGGAATCCCCATACTGTTGTGTGGGAGGGATATAAGAAAAGAATGGATGCAACGCTTTTAGCAACCCTTCTGCAAACAGATTTTATGGCAGCTCTTTGTAATCACATTAGCACAAAACTACCTGAATAAGGGAGGCTCTTAAATAGTCACATCACACAAACAAATTGACAAGTTTCTTTTAATTTTTATCAATTTGATTAGATATGGGATTTTTACTCGCTCCTGAATCTTCATTTTAATGGGCATTTGCTCTAACTATCATTGTTTAACACTGAAGTATAGTCCTACACATTTAGATCTGTATAAGAAATAAATCAGAGCTCTTCTCTTCAAGGGAGTGCCCAGGGCATCATTTATAACTAAGTTACAAAAAAAGTTCCCAAGCTTTCATTCCATACTCCTAATGTATAAAAGTAGAGATTATAAGTGAAGATCTTCTTCCTCTATGGCTCCCAACTTTCTCTAAAAACCGTGCAGAGTACTAGATATGACTTTCAGCATTCTAAGTCAGATACTCCAGGCTATTTTTGACATTTATACTGAAGAAATGTAGCTTGCTTATTGGAGCGGTGACGGGGCATCAACAGTCCTTTGTGTTACTCATACTTGGCCTTGAGCTGCACCTGAATTGGAACAGAAAGTTCAGCAACTGCTGAGACTGAATAGCATGAGCATAAAGGGAAGCTACCTCAGGCAGAGGAAGTAAGGTGAGAGAAAAACAGGGATGGTGTCCTGCACTTGAAACAGATAAAATACATCCCCAGATGCAGGGAGCTCAAATAACCCTCAGATAACCCCAGTAGGACTAACAACACTATTCTGAATTTGATGCCTGTGGTTCTTTCCTAGGACAATGAAAGAGTGTGATTGTTGTCTTTAAGCAGCTTGAGGACCCACAAGTGCCTGTCTGTTGTGATTTTAGACAAATGTTCCCAGAACCTGTTTGCTTTGAGGTGAATAATGCTATACCAAGAATTGTTATCACGTGAGCCAATAAAAACAAAAATTAAAAAAAAAAAAATTGAAATTCATAGACATAAAAGCTGCTCTCCAACTATTGTTGCCGAGTGGAACATCTAACCATGATTCTTTAGTGAATATATCTACATTAGGATTTCAGTTCAAATCAGACATATTCTTTTGTAGTAAATATCATGTCCATTTACTGTGTTTAGTCTTGATTTATGGAGCATGAAAACTATATTCCTTTCAGACAAAACTGAATTGGAAGGTGAGTGAACTTGTGCTGCAGCAGCAGACAGCCAACAGGATGCTGGGTTGCATCAAGGGCATCACCAGCAGAGATAAAGACGTGATTATCCTCCTCTACTCAGTGCTTGTCAGGCCACACCTGGAATACTGTGTTCTGTTTTGGTTCCTGCTATACAAAAAAGATGCAGACAGGCTGGAGAGGGTCCAGAGAAGGGACACAAAAATGATCGAAGGATGGGGAAGCCTGCTGTATGAGGAAAGGCTGAGAGAATTGGTTTTGTTCAGCCTTGAGAAGGCTTAGGGGAGACCTTATCACCATGTTCCAGTATTTAAAAGGTGGCTATAAAGAAGATGGGGAGTCCCTTTTTACAAGAAGTCACATGGAAAAGACATGAGGTAATGAGTACAAGTTACTTCTGGGGAGATTCTGACTGGACACAATAAGAACATTTTTCACAATGAGAACGACCAGCCACTGGAATAATCTCCCCAGGGAGGTGGTGGATCCTCAACAGTGGATACTTTCAAGATTCAGCTAGGCAGGGTGCTGGGCCATCTTGTCTAGATGGTACTTTTGCAAACAAAGGTTGGACCAGATGATCCTTTAAGTCCCTTCCAACCTGGTGTACTGTGGTTCTGCGTGCTCTGGAAGCACACCTAGTGCCTCCAAACAGTAATGGGGTTTCAGTCCATAAGGCCAGGTTAGACACAGGCTGAAATAATCCCACTGCAACAGGTATAGCTGGGGAAGTTGGCCTTTTGGCACTACCTCCTTCTCTTTTCTGTTTCTTCATATTTCAGTCATTCATTCAACATTCATCATTCATGTTACACATCACTACTAATGGGTATATATAGTCAGTAAGCTAATTGTGATGGATCCTGTTAATCGCATGGAATATCCTCCACTTCACTGCAGTTTCATATCAGCTTTATCTGTACAGCTGGAATAAATACAGCTCTGGTGTGAGAAGATCTGAACCCTCCCTTTCACAGGGTCCTAAGGCAGAAATGACTGCAATATAAGGCTGCAGATGGAAACGAGCACATATTTCCTCGTTCTTCAAATGTCACACCCTCTCTTTAGATCCCTGCTTTTGGTGAAATGGCCTGGGGTCTGAGAAAGAGGTTGTAATACTTGGTTAAGAAAACAGCAATAAGTACTTTTAAAATGCTTCTCTTTGGAAAAGCTTGGCATTAAACACGCATTTTTTTAAAAAATAGCTCAATGCAAGTAAGTAGCAGAGAAGTACTTTAATGTGAATTAGCAATAATAATTTAATGACTTAGAATAAAACCCCTTCTGCTATATAAAGATAAGTTGTTTTCCTGTAAAAAATGAGATTCAGACTGATCTGCACACTGTATATTTTGGAATAAATGCTGAAAGTAATCAAGATGAGAACTCAGCAAATTTCAAAAATTCAGTTTTGTCTACTCAACATTTATAATCATCAGTAGGGTATTTTAATGCAGTTTAAATGTCTTTACTTTTTTAGAAATAATTTAATTTTCAAACTAGACATTTTGTTTATTATGGAAGATTTAATAAAAGATGTAAAAATGTGGTAAAACATATTCAGTTCTCAAATAGCTTTAGTTGACTAAATTCTATCAGGTAACACCTTTCGTGGGTAATTAATTTTGTGAGCTTGAAGTGCAGTGGCTTTGAAGAGATGAATTCCACTCAAGCTATAATATAACACATCTCGCTGTGAATAAGCCTGATCCTGCCATTCAGGATGTATGGGCAGACTGTGGTGCCTAAGAAGAAGACTCTGTAACCTGTATGCTTTAAATTAAATAACTGGATACATATAGACAGAGTTAATTTTGTGATGAGACTGTAAATGGTTTTGTAATGTTTTTGTGATCATTGGGTTCAGAGTGCTTATAAGTCCTCAGGCTTTACAGCTTTCTGGATGTGGAGTTTTTGTAAAATGAAACTGAAAATCTCAAGGCTAAAATTCTGGAATTCATAGTTTTCTTCGTTTTACCCTTGGAAGAGGGTGTACAACAACACAATTACAGAAGCGTAGACTCCTCCACAGAGAGTTGCAGCTGGGCCTATTTTATTCAATTTTATTTGTATTTAGGAATTGTTTGCAAATCTTGGGCTCTTAAATGCTTTACTCACAACTATGTGCTTCCTCCATTCTTTAAATTGAAGCACTTCCAAAGTCTGCTTGACTGTCTTGTGGTCCTCTGAGAGTAAGCAGAATCCTGTTTGTTAATGAATCCTGGAGTAGCTTTACTTGTTTTGGGGTCTGGTTATAAAAAATCTATGTCACTTACACATACCACTTAAATAGAAAATGTGGATACATTACATGGAGCTCATGGAAGAGCAACAAAACCAGGAGGAATTATAGAGAGTGATTAAAAAGGAGGAGATGAAGACCTATGAGAGTGATAAAGCAATGCTCACATCTGATCAGGTTTGAATACAGCTGGTAATAATTCATCAAAAAAGAACACCCATTCTATAGGTGTAAAAGACAGCTAGAGAGGGATGTTTTACAGTTCTGTGAAGGGAATGCGAAATACAAAGTATAGGAAGTGGAAAGAAGGCACAACAGTAGATAGAGTAGGATAGAAGTAGCTTCCCAAGTGAAGTCCAGGGACTCATTTCTTATGGAATATCATAAACTATATAGGCTGGACAGCACATTTTGAAATGATGAGAAGTAATCTGGTTTGGTAGGTGAGATAAATTGGGTACCATGAATATATATAAATATTAATTTATAATGTGGCTAGTGCAGAGACATTTCACACCTGAGTCTCATTGGAATTTCACTCTTAAGAATTCATTGTTATTCATGAAGAATGCAGTATATCTTCTCCAAAATTACTGTAGCAGCTGCTACTGGGCACAAAATGCATCTCTGATACTGCATGCTAATAAATGTGATCATTAGTTTCCATTACAATTAATTTTAAAATGGGCTTCCAGAAATTTTTATCAGTGACCTGCTTTGTCTCAAGTTTAGAAGTTAAGTATATGCTCATAATGTTTCTGATGTTAAAAACTAGCAAAATGTTGTATCTTTGTTCTATTTGAAGGTATTTAAATTTATTAATTATATTTTTAAAATTATTGTTCCAAACTGATATTTGGGTTTTTATCTGATCCGGGGAGATCGAATGGAAATGCTCCTTCTCTTTCTCCTTGCAGCTTCCTGCAATTTCTCTTTTTAAAAGTAATATGCTTTTTAGTACTATTGGAGGGCCACGTTCACCCACACGATTGACAGTGAGCATTTTGAAAAAGTGATTCTGCAACTACCATTCTTGGTGATGACATGTATAGAAGCAGAAGCTGGTGAATAAGCGAGCACACTGTTTTCTGACACTGGTTTTGTACATCTCTACTGCTACCTGTAATTCATTTGTCTTTAAATCCTATATATCTTTGTTCTGCAAGATGCTAAATCCCTATTAATAATGGACAGCAGGACATTTGTCCTGCTGATGTCAGCTGACATCAGTCATATAATTTTACTGCAAACTGGGAGATGTAACCAAGTAGGCTTCTGCATCCCATTCCTTTCCACTGTGAAATAGGCATGCTTCTACCTACATTTAACATTAGCGTGGTCACAGATTTTCTTCTCCAGTACCCATACTCCAGTAGTTGTTGAGCCTGCACATCAGCTTAGACTCGTGTACAAGTAATTAGGAAACAAACTGTGCAATCAGGAAATAAACTGAGTGAATCAGAGACCGAGTTTCTGCTTCAAATACAAGGTAGTCATGGCCTCTTCAGAATAAGGGACATGCATCCTTCCTGAAGCAATGGTGGAGTTATTGCCACTGACAATCATAGGAAACGGTGGCTGCTTTGAAAGAGGTGATTTTTGAGCATGAACTGACAGATAAACTTGCCATGATGAAAACAGTAGCTAGAAGTGAATGACAGCTCTGTACCCAGAATCTAATAGAGGAAGGAAACTAAAACACTGGGTTTAGTTTCAGTCATTTTTTGGTATATTCTGTAACCCAGCCTTTCAGACATCCTGCAACATTGCCCAAATCACAGGACGGTCAGATAAACTGTATATGTAGTATCTTTTGTTATGTAAACTCTGTGTTGTAATGTAGTCATGATGTATACCGTAAGGTCTGCCATGCTGGCAGGGCGTGGAAGGTCAGTGTGGGAAGTCCAGAGAGCCAGCAACTCAGGCTTGAGACAAAAGAGGTACTGCCATGAAAATCAGCATTTCAAAAGGGAAATGCAGATTCCCTAAACCTCATTAAATCCAATTTCATCCTTTTGATGGGCATTATGCTGATTCTGCGGCTGCACTGTGATTCTAAACAGCCACAATGCCAAAGTGAGTGGGTGTCAGCATCTGTAGTAATGATTCTTGATCCCTTCCATGGAGGTTGAGCCTGGCTCTGTTTTACTCAGCCCCCCTCAACTCTGCCTGAGCCTCTTCCCAACCCTTCAGAGCTACTGGCGGGGCCCTTTGCCATTAGCAGTAGGACGTGGTGACTGGGGACAGCCTTACTCTCCCTCCTTTCACCAGGGGATGCCTGGAAAATGGGGTTTAAAAAGCAGAAGATACCAATATCCTACTTTTGTTGTAGTGTCCACTGCTGGGGGAGGCCTCCTGGGACTTGGTCATAGCCCCAGCAGATTGGCTGCAGAGTAGTTGCTTAATGCAGGGAAAAAAACAAGGATTCCATCTTCCTCTCCATGATGCCTGTACCTTTAGCTGATTGAAAAATTTAATGCTACTGTGCGATTCGATAGTATGATGATATTTGAGAGGATTGGAATAATCAATGTAATGGAAGGTTTTAGTGTTATTAGTTATTTTTTTGTAAGCACTGTATAATGTACAATATTATGATAAATTTCAGTTACATTGATTAAAAGGGTGTGTAAGGAAGCATAAAGGGGGGTACAGGTGGGGTTGGTGCTGGAGTGTAATTTGCATTCTAACAACTTTGGGTTATAAAAAGATCCCAGGGGAAGGGAAATCAAAATCTATTCAAAAGAAGAATGTGTCTTTAATGAGAGGTGGCAGATGAGCTGGCCATTAGCTTTCAATAGTCAGGAGAATGCTCAGAGGTGTTATAGCAACTGTTCCTATTCACAGAAAAAATATAAAAATAAACTGATGTAGAAAACTGAGTTGAATTAAGACACATTTTTTATTATTTCCTTGCATTCTTTCCAAATTTATTGACTTCTTATTTTTGCATCTTACTACAATAAGCTTGCTTATGCTTTACTGTTCTACCTTTTTCAGTACAAACAGCTTGGCTACAGACAAGTTGCTCTGGAAAACAGTGGGTTGCACTGCCTGTGTCTGGCAAACGTATTGGGGCAAACTTACTGATCCTCAGGGATCGGGTTTAAGAGTTGCCAGCAGTCTTTAAAAAGCTGAAAGAGCCAGGGTACGAGCAGTAGTGACAGGTTTGTGAATGTAAGACCCCGTTAGGTGAAGCCTAATGTCAGGCAACAGGAGGCTGGAGAAAGAGGCTGAGGAATGAAGAGTGCCGAGAGTGCATAATGTAGGCTATTCACTGCAAACATTTGTATAATTAGGAAGAGTGGGAATATATTCAGTTAACCTGTCTGTCTGCCCTTGGGATTCTGACTTTTAATCAACCTTTTTAGATGTTCGATGACACCTCTTCTCAAAATGATTGCAGCCAGATTTTCTGATTTTATCTGTTGCATGTTTTGGGGTGAGTGGTTAGAAAGTAAGGGAGGCTCTGAGCATGGCAGTGCCTTGTTTTTAATATTCACCAAAGCCTTGGATGAGGATTGCCTTTTTGTGTGTCAGAAGTTCAGTGACACCTTTGCTACTGAGATGAGATCTGCTTTACTTCAGATGAGACTGAAAGATAAAAGAATATGTTTACTAAAGACAGAGAATTGCAGTGATAGAACAGATTTACAGAAAGACAAAATGATAAAACACACTATTATGTTCAATATTTAAGAAAGAGGTGAAAAATAGGTGTAGCATTAAATCTCCCAAGTTGAGTCCTTATTATTAAGACAGAATTTCCTTAAATTAGCCAAAAATACCCATCCTGAGTTAAAAAAAACAGTTGGCTCTTGTAAACAGAAGGACCTCTGTGTGAAAGTTCAGATCAATCTATGCTGTGCCAAACTACAACAACCCACTTTTGTTTACTTCCACCTTTAAAAATAGTCTTGCCTTGTTTTTTATGATTAATAATTAATATCAACTTCTTTCATTCCCTTCTCCTACCAAAGGTACTTTAATTAGCATTTCTTCTCTATACTGTTTGTCTCAGTTACAGCCTTCTGAAGAAGCAGGAATAAAATTTTATAAATGATATTATGAGAAACATTAAATGCATGGGGTATTTTACTATATATATAACCTTGTTATACATGTATTACACCAAGAGCATAAAGGCCAGAAAGATAAACGCAGCTGGTGAATCAGAATTAGGTTGTATAATCTAAGTAGCACTTCCCAGTTTTATGTATGCTCTTGATTTTACACTCTCTTTTGGGAAACCTGACTTTCACCAATCATTCCAGCCCTGAGCAGGATAAAATGACAGAAAAGTTGTGGTGTATTTAGTATGCAGATGTGAAGCTTCATGATAGACAGATCCCAAAATAAAAAAATTAAATCTTGGGTCAAAACCTATTTTAATAGGAAATGAGATGAATTACACCAGTTAGGAATTTGCTGCATAGTGATACCATGAAGAGGGACAAAAAAATATCAATTTAATCTAATCTCATTTTGAGGATTTTAAAACACAGCGTAGTCAAGAACATTCAAAACAGAACTACAGGACAGGTTTTATAATGCTTTGTTTCAGGATTGAGCTAGTATTATTTAATATATTTTAATTTTAGGTTACTATTTACTCTCACTCTAAATTTCATGTAAGCTATTTTTTTTTTTTTTTTCCCCCTACTGGGAAAGCATATGAAATTCACTATATATGTAATATCAGGAAGGTTTGCCTGTACAGACTTATTTTGGAATTTACAGTTAGTTTCCTTTGAATCAGAGGAGAAGTCTGTACATTACACAATAATCTAAAAGTGACTGTTGGCAAATGTTAGTTTACTGGGAGCTATTGTAGAAGAAAAGACAATACATATGTATGATAATTTATACAATTTAATATTTATTATCCAATCCTTAAGAGACATGAACACTAGACACTGAAATGTAAAGTCAAGAGACTATTCAGACTGTATGAAATTAATGAAGTACATAAAATTTTGCCCAGTTGGGGCTCATGGAAAGAAAGAAAAAAGTATATTGTAAATGGATGCATCCACAAGACAGACAAATATATGCATTCTGTATTGGGAACTCACGTCTGTAACTTTGGAAGACACTAACATAGCTGACTGTCAGACATGCTGCTAGTGATTTAATCGGCTCTGTCTGTAGAAAAATGAAGTATCAATCAACCATCTCAATCCACCCATTGATGAAGAAGCTGTTTCGAAGGCCTAGAAGGTAGACGCCCCTTTCAAACCAGAGCAAGCCTTCAATCCTATAGGTTCAGCATGGCTGTTAACCTTGTTTAGCTCCATGTGTAATGAATTCAGCAACACAGGGCATCTTTTTGTTATGACACAGGGAAACATAATGCCTTTAGTTATTGGGTAACAGATGTTAAATAATTAAAGCAGCCCATTTCAAAAGCAATCATATAATCACAGGGAGATGAAATTTGAATACATTTGAATTCCTACAGGATTCCATATGTGCTTTTAGTTTTTTTGTCCCTGTGTTTACATTTTTAGTAATTTGGTAAAGATGAGAACTGAATGTTAAACTATTTTTTGTTGATAAAAATATGTATGATTCCTAATATACAGCACTTAACTGCAAAAAGTAAAACTCACAAAAAAATCTATATCGTATCCATAAAGTGAAGGATAGGCTTGATGGTGTAGATTTTATTTAGCCCTTTTGTTCTTCCTGTGGACTGCCTGGCCACAGGAGTGCCTCTGCTCCCTGGCTTTTCTCTTAGCCCTAGAATTTCCCTGGGTTGTTTCAAGTGCAGTTTTTGTTTCTGTGCATGCCCAGAACTACCTTGATTTGAACAGCTATCCCCTGCCTGTGCCAAGTAGGGAACTAAAAACAAAGCAGCCCTCTGTTTTGGGTCCCACCTCGCAGAGGGATTCACACCAAATTTAATTAATCTCTTACCATCAAATGGAGTTGTAACTTCCTCCTTTTCTCCACGCAACTGAGGCTGGAGCTGTCGCCCACCCACTTTTGCCAGTCTACAGGTTGTGCCTGTGGGTTGCTTCGAGAGCTGTCTCAGGTCTGTGGATTTCTCTCTCCCACTGCCTCTTCTCTTCTCTCCTCCGCTCCCCCCAGCCCCACACCTCAAGTCTCTCGAGCAGTGTCTGGCCTGGCACGGCTTCCTCCTGGGCAAGGGGCCTGAGAGGCAAATTGAATCTCGGTGGTCTTGCTTATAGTATAATAAACTGTAGAAAATTGACTGCCTAGTAGGCTGTTGTGCAAAAAACCTTGATGTTGTCGTCATCTTGCTACTGTGTTTTGAAATCAGGAGCATATACTAGACTATTTGCAGCCCCATTTCACATGTTTAAGTTCTGAATAAATCAAGACTGAGATATGTGTTTGAATTTAGCAATTCCCATTTGATGTTTTTGGGTGTCTCTAAGTTCACCCTTAAGGATTTGTTGATCACCTCTGTGAAAAGTATGCATTTTTCTTATTAAAATTCAGCTTCTAGAAACTTAGCTTTTGGATTTTTTCTTTGAGTCACAGATTTCTGAAATGTAGGGACTGAATTGCTTACTTTGTATGTAGATAAGTCCATTCTTGAACCTTAACCCTGTAAATCCAAACAAGAACACATTTAATTAACTAGAAATCATAACTTTAAATGTTGCCTCAATTACAAGTGTAAAACATAATATTTATGAGGAAGCCTTTTGTAAAAATACACAATTTTTATAAAAATTTTATTTATTTACTTATGAATACATTTTCAAAATTCTCAACTATTTATTTTTGTGGACTATGATATAAAGCTTTTCTTCAGTAGAACAAGTCATTATGTAAATTATTCATGACTTTGCATGATCAGGGTCTAATTCAAAAGGCTTTCACAAACTAAAATGTCAAGAAAAATATTCAGAAGACCATCACCCCTACACAAGAATCCAGCTTTTTAAGAGTATAATCTGTTTTGAACAGAAAACCTTTATAGACATGTATCTGGCCTTTTTTTTCATGTTAAGCCTGCCAAGCTCATTTATAGTTACATGTTGGTGGTTTTGTCCATAAGATCTTTCTTTCCATGTAATAAAAAATTATTTTCTACTTTAGCATGCTCTGACACCCAAAAGTGGCAAGAAACTCAAAGACTAATCACTCACAAATTCAGTGTCATGACAGTAGAGGGTCGTTAAGCCATTAACAACCAACAAATTGACACCTGGCAGTCTTCCTGTTCATTTCGAAGGGAATCCAGGGTTGATTTTCCAGCATCATGCGGTAGGATGCAAGGCTATAAATTGGCAGGATTCAGAAGCCTATTCTCTCAATGAAAGATGGCATGTACTGAGTGGCAGGTACTGCTGACGTTCCCCGGATATTGTTGTAAGTCATACTCATTAAAAAGAAAGATTGCTGTGATGGCAGAAGACCCTAGTCTCTACTTGAGAAATAAAAAGATAACAAGAATGGAACCTTTTCTATGCAGTTTGCAGTTGATTTCTTCTATTGTGCTTCCGACTGATTTCCAACAATACTTCAGTACAAAACTTTTCTGTATTCATCTTTCAATATCACTTAAAATGTTTTCATTTCAATCACAGATTACTCTCATAGTAATTAAGCTGTGAAACTACAGAAATCAGTAGAGAATAACCTTTTATATTTCCTTTTTTTTTTTAAAAAAAAAAAAACAAAACAACAAAAACCTTTAAAGCAATAATACAGTTCTTTATGAAAAATCAACCGCACTTTTAAGAATTCATTAAAAATGTTTTCAATTTTTCAGTTCAATTTTAACAGCCTTTTTCCAGCAGGGTATACACTTACATTGTTACACTGGAGGAGTGTTGATAAAATGAAATACTTAAGCATGAGACTGGGAAAACACCTTATTTTGGGATCCTGCAACATATGGACTTCAGTTTAGCACTGTCATATTAATTGCCAGATTGAGGAGAACATTTGTTCAGAGCTTTTGGAAAACAGAGTTTGTTTGGAGGTTTTGTGAAGTAGAATAAATAAGTGGAGTGACTTCTTCTAGAAGCTCTGAAGGTAGAACTAAGAGAATATAGCCAGAGACACTAAATACAGGGAATTGTTTTTTTTAATTGCTAAGTCCTGTCTCTTTAGGCTTTTTCTGTTACCCTGCTCTTTCCTTCTGCCTGAATTGTAGTACCTTTTGCAGTAAACCCACAAATATATCAGAGGCAGACCCAGGTTTATTTGTATAGTACCTAGTGGTTTTTCTTCCTCAATAAAAATTCTAAACACACATTATTTCAGTAATCTTTCCATTCTCTGACACATGGATTGGAGGATTCTTTTTTCTCAGTACACAGAAGTATCATCTTAACTTGGTTTGCAAGGCTTTTTAGCTGTTAAAACCTTTTGCACTTCAAATTGACAGTGAACAAGTTCTACAACTATGAGAAAGAAATAAGTGAAAAGGTTATATGGCATAATGAATAGACAACTTATTTTTCTTGATTATTGTTATTTGCAGCCATCACAGGAGCAGGTTATTACAGTGGAGGAACTGAAGCTTGTAAGAATACAATCAGTGAATCTAAGGGAATGGATAATTTAGCTTGTGTTTCTGTGTGAATTGCATCCAAGAATGGAGGAGGGAAGGTGAATAGTTAAGATGAAATTGGTGATATATCTAAATGTCCAGCTTTAAACAAGGATTTTAAGCATATGTAAAAGGTTTGCGGTAGAATTCAGACAGGCAGCCTGGGGCTGCATACAGCTTTCTTACCATGATTCCTTCTAATGACTCTCTATTACAGTGCAGTGTGTATGTGACCTTGAAGCAGTATACACTGTCATGTTACGGGACAAACAATGAGATGGTTGCAGGAGGTAATTTCTCACACTGCACTGTTTAGGGTTTTGATTACATTCAGACTCAAAAGGCAAATATGGCAGGTGCAGCATTAAATCAAGCTGAGGTCTGTGCTCCAGATTTTAGCAATCACAACTATTGTTGGCATATAGTGATAGTTTTTTCTAGACTTCCACATTGACAGTACAGAAAATATGATTTTCAGTGTTCTTAAATCTCGAAGCATATGTGCAAAATTTGAACTGCTGCTTTGTTTCTTAGTCTACTCAGGAGGCATCCTATAAGAGGGCACCAGCTTTCAAATGTTATAATAATCACCATCTGAACTTCGTTGACTTCACTTGGTTCCTATATGGGATGAACTTTTGACTTCTTTTGTTTTTAAACCTCTCCCTAAAAATCCTATGTTACAAATATTTAGAATGATATAAATTGGACAGAAAAGGACTGATGTAAAGTCCAAGAATATATAGTTCTACTAATACTTACACGTGCATTAGTTTAGTATCCCGCTCTTTCTCTGTATATGTGGTTTTGATTATATACATGCAGGTTCTTCTGGATTAGTTCTCATCTTTTTCTCTATTGGTAATTTAGGTTAACTTTCTTTATTAGTAACTTAGTCACTTCTAGTGCAGGGTTCGCCTTGGGTTCTCCCTGTTTTATCAGCTTTATGTGGCTGATACATGCCAGCTGTGTAGATGGAACAAATGAGAAAGTGTGTCATTGTGTATCACTTGGGAATCTTGAGCCTCTGTACTTGTAGCTCATCACTGATCAAACCTAACATGTGTCTCCATATGGACCTGGACTCAGTGGTATGACCTAGAACTGAGAAGGAAATCTTCTGTTGGGCAATGTGATGTTGGTTGCTCCTTCCCTTTGTTCACATCAAGACTGCTGAACTTTTAGAGTTGTAACATTGGTCAGTCTAGAAAGGACTTCAGGTCTGTAGTCCAGTAGCATACTGACTTTTGGAGAGGACTGAGCTAACCAGGGTATTGAATTAAGGCAGCTCTTACTATTATAGTGCAAGAACAGACTAAGCAAAGCAAAGAGATTCCAATGGGGAACAACTGATAGTTCTACTTCAAAGCCAAATAAAACCATCAAATTGTATATCAGACTTTTGCTTTCTGTGAGCTGTGAAAAAGACATGATTATATCAGGTGCTGTGTGAGTCTAATTTTGTCCTCTCCATGATGGCCTGTAATTGCAGACCATGCTGTGACAATCCACACCTGTAAAAGCTTAAGGAAAGCATAAATGAAGTAAAATTTGCTTCGTGGTTTACCAGTTGCCCCAGCTTTGACATGATAATGTTGCCCTTCTAGAGGCTTACTGGTGTCAAAGAAGAGGTGTTGAGTATTAAATATGAGGCAGAGGGTTTGTTTCTCCTACGTATCATCCTAGGTTCCCTGGATCCTCAGTGTTTCACTGATAACCCAGTGTAGGTTCACCTTACATTAGATTGGTGTGCAGGCTTAGCCATCTGTGAGTTTGGCGATATTGAATGCAGAACTGTTTGTTCTTCAAATTTGTCTCTTTGGTTGGAAACTGCATTTAGATGAACTGCTATAAATCTGTCATTTCAGTCCCCTCTGTCTTTGTATGATTTCTGTATTTCAAACACTGAATGTTGAAATCAGATGAAGTCTACATTTTTGCAATCTTCAGCTGCCCGAGTGTGATAGCCTTACCTCAAAGCAGACACAGAGATGTTTTCATTTGCTTATTCTGAGGTGATTTATGGAAGTGGTAGTTTACAGTTTATAATAGTTCTTTCCTTCCATGCTGGCTTTATACACATGATCTGTTGTTCTTAGGGCGATTATGTGGTCACTTCTGGTTTTTCAGATGTTTTTTGTTGTTGGTGTGTTGTTGGTGATGGCGGTTGCTGTCACTGATGTGGGGAAATGAAGGCATTAGCCGGAATGCACTGAAATTTCAAGCATACAGAATCAGCTGTAGGGTAAGAGTGAATGGAAGCAGGATGATTTCCAGGAGGCTGGACTTGCACAGTCAGAGCAGCACTGACTGGAGGGGATTATGCAGACCAGTCTGTGAGCAATTTGCTCTCCTTGCTGGACATCCACATCATCCATCAGCTATCAGGGAGTCTAATAAAGATTCCAGTATGTATTAAAACAAATTTAGTTGAGACAAGACTCTTATTAGTGTCATTAGGACACTTAACAGTTGCTTTACTGTTGTACCTTTGTTGTAGTCACTACTGATAAAAGACACCTAGTCTGTGCAAAGAATACACAGCAGGCAAGTGTGAAAGGTAATATTTGGGCCACCTGGTCAGAAATGGATAAAGGTTACAAAAGTTGTTGTGTTACAAAATGTGACAAGCCTGCCCTTTGCCAAGTGTGAAAGAGTTCCTTGAAGGCTGGGAGTTTGGAAGCCAAGATGTGAGAGAAGCTCTAGCTAGAACTGTTAGACCCTTCATGTCCCTGCGCTTTGGATGGAAAGAGCTGACTCAAATTTAGAGAAGATTAAAGATTTGGAGGCTAGTGGTTATAAACTGCTTGGATTACCACTAGGAAAAGTATCATGCATTTCAAGAATGCAGGAATGAGGAAGGAAAACCATTTTGAGCTAGATGCATAGACAGGATATAGAACTATACAGAAAACAGACAGTAGTTTTCTGTAAAGATGTGTGACAACTAACCAAATTGTGAAAATGTTTATACTTCCTGTTCAGAACGCTCAAGTTAATAGAAGGACTTGGTAACCAGCATGTTGCAATCAATGCAGTAAGGGTTGAAAAGGAGAAAAAGGAAATACTTGAAGAGCTTACCCGAACTAAAATATTTATGCAGCGTGCATGTCTTTTATATTCATGTTTATATGGGATACTCATGTAACAGGATCCCATATCCTGCTTTCCTGCAGTGATCCTGGCTGTTTGCACGGCACAGGGTAATTTCTCCAGACCTCACTGATCAATCTCTCAGTCAGCTATGCTTAGCAGGTAGGTGAAGAGTAAGAGGAGCTCCAAACTGTCTTTCCAGAAGTTCAATTTTCTGGATGTGTTTCTGTGGTGATCCCACCCTTCAGCTGACAAGAAAAGCAGATCCTGTTCCATCATCTCTAATAGGAGGATGTGTCTCATGCTGTCCATATGTGCAAGGGGTCAGTAGGCTTTGCAAACCTCATACATTATATTAGGAAAAAAAAATGAAGTTGAGAGGTGTGAGTGTGCATTGTGAAGTAGAAAAGAACCACTGAAAAGGTATTCTTGGTTTTGGCAAATCATAAAGGACTGTGACTGAATGCTGATATTGTTGAAAAATAAAAATTGTGACTATGACATGTATACACTAAATCCAACTTCTCTTCATTTTAAAACTCTGTAATTGTGAAGAGGGGAATGACTACATGTATGGACAGTGATCCCCATGGCTTTTTACGTCTCTTCAGCATCTCTGAGATGTCTGAAAAAGGGTGATGGTATCAATAGACTAGAATATGTTGATAGTTTGAAATTTACCATACAGCAGAATGTACCTCAGCCAGAAAATGTTTCACAATACACAAATTTTAATATGTTAAAAATTACAAACATAGATGGAAAGGATTTTGGATGGAAAAACTGCATTAGGTAGAAATTCAAAATGCCAGGCTAGAACAGGAGAGATGTGCTTCTGCTCCCATGAACTCTATGGAAGTGTGGGCAGGACTGGAAGTCCTTCTGGAGATGATCGATGGTTTGAATTTAATTAAATACAGGCAGATGCTGTAAGGGCGCCATGCAGGTCGGCTGCTCCCTGCGGCCTGGAGTGTGGGGGCCTCCCCAGGGCAGCCAGGCCTGTCCCACCGCCCGGCCAGGATCCAAGCAGCCGGGGCCACCGGGGCAGCCCCAGCCCCCGGCGTTAAGGCGTCTCCCTGAGGATGGGCCAGGGTTGGAGCGGGACATCGCCCCGGGGGTAGGGTCAGGGTCAGGCCCGGTGAGGGGAACCGGGGCGGGCTGTGGGGAGGCGGATGGGCTGAGGCCGGGACAGCGCATGGGTCCGCGGGCGGGCCCGGCATGGTGGCTGTGGGGACCTGGGCTGCGGTGTCACTAGGACAGGGGCTGGTGGCCCCAGGGGGCTGACATGGGGTCCGGGGTCCTGGGCAGGGTGGGGGAGCAGCGGGGGTGGGCAGCGCAGAAAGTTCCTCAGTGCTTTAAGGGTCCTGACAGCTGCGCGACATCCAACGTCCAGTGGTGTTACCCAAACTGGATAGAAGTTCTTGAAGTGAAAGGTAGCAGTAAAGAGTCTGGTACTGGTTTTGGGGTGCAGGAATTGACTTCAGGCTTGCTCTCCTAGAACGTCTTCATGAACTGGCATGCTATCCCTATCATCTGTAAGAGATATCTGTAAGAAGTCTGGAGAGGGAAAAAAACAAGGAAAAGTGGCAGGCTGAATGGCATCATTTGTGTGTAGAAATTTGAGAGCTACCCCATATGATAAGGCCAAGTGTTATTAATGAATTATAGTATACTGTGGCCTGCTGCACTTCTTCCAGCACCTACTTAATGATCAAATTAGAACACAGATCATCTTAAGGGGAATCAGATCATAGCCATATTAATCTACAGGGTGTCTGAAGCCCATAAATACCAATCTGTGAAGGAATTGGCTTGGGGTTAGTAGATACAGCAAGACAGGTGTAAATAAAATCAACACTAGGCACAACAAGATAGGTGTAAATAAGATCAAAGAAATATGTAGCTTGTATTTAGATAATGAAGAAAAACTCTTTTGCATAGTGATAACTGCCAAATGAAGCACACAATATTTCTTATTTGGAACACTTAAAATAGTGATTTTTTAAAAATTATCAGTTCTGTATTATTTGTTTATATAGTTATAGTTGTCTGTCTACTAAAGGTGTGTGCTATTATATTGATTACACTTTATAGTGGCCCTGTACGTGTCATGATTTGCCTGAAAAAAGAATTGTATCACTCCAGTCACGCTATTTTAATTGCAGTTGTACTGCTTACTCTCACAGGGGTGTATTTACACCGATAGGGAGGTATTTCTGTGACTTCAGTGCATTTCTCAGAAGATAATAAAGTTATATCAATAAAATGTTTGCTTATACTGGTATACCTCCATGCTCATTGGATGTTATGCCAATGCTATATTTTCTCTTTCAGAAATTTTCATTCATATTATTATGATTCTGTTCCTACCACTGCTCTTTTTGCATGCCCTTTGTATCAGATTTAGCAGTTGTGTGGCTGCAAAGGAAGTCAGTTCAGCAAACTGATCCAAGAGAGAATGAACAACTGCCCAAAATCAACAGTTACATTCCATGTCAGCTCTCTGAATCAATTTATGTACCTGTTGCACAGCTGATGGGGCCTATGCAAAGAAAGAAAAGGGAATATACAGGCATCTTGGAGCCACTGACATAATTTTGACAGTAGCCTGAGGATGCAAACAATACCAAATGACACTTGCAAAGTGTGTTTCTAACACACTTTAAGGTAAAATTGAGGTTGCCATTGGTTGCTCTCCTTTCTGTCCTGTTCTGCTTCTGTCTTATCATTTTGTGCTCCTAGTTTTATGCTCATCTTGAAGTGAGCCAGGGAGCTAAACCAGCTTTCATAAGGGTAGCTGGTTTAGCTCCCCATACCAGCTCATGGCAGAGTGACGTGTCACTGCTACACAAGGTCGAGGGCAAGAGTGTGTGAATGAAAGTATGAACAAGAGTGAAGGAGCTCCGGTTTTGACAATGTAGACTGTCACAGACTACACCCTGTGAAAGAGGGTCCCTGAGCCACATATGTCAAGGGGTGAGATATTCCTGGAACCAGACATTTTCTTCATAGCTCTGGTCACTCATATACCACATGCACAACTATTTTGGGTTCATGCATGGATAGCTATTATCCCTAGTTTGTTTTATACTGCCTGGTTTAAGTTTGCTTCCTTGTGCACACCGTAAGAATTCCACTATACACACAGAATCTAACAGCTAGTGGTTTACAGCTGGTAATTAGTACCATTTAGCAGCTGCTAAGCAGGATAATAGCCTGTTATCCTTGAAGATCTCTAATACAAATGGTAATGACTTGCTTAGAGGGCTTCTAAAACCAGCTGGCATAAACTTGCTCTGCGTGTTGTGAGCATTAAAAGAGGGACTGAGTCTTGCTTCATATGGAATATAAGTCAGCAGTAATTTGATTTATGCCAATTAAGTAACGTTGGCATAGGATCAACATAAATGATGGGTGAAACAAAGGGGTGTTCAGTCCGTTCAGCAGAAAATTTGTGTTGTATGCAAATTCTTTAACTTCTACTGTTACACAAGGGAAAAACTTGGGATGGCAATGGTTTTCAAATTAAGCTGCTGACCATATAATGAGTTATTTTGCTGATGTGTGTTTTAGTACTTATCATTTAATGACTATAGGATTGTAAAATTGCAAAGTCTGAAATAAATTTAACATATTTAGTAAAATATTGTGCAGATCTGAAACTTTTATTCAATTCTACAAACATTTGAAGGTACAATTTTGTGCATATGTAATAGAAAATTTACCATAAAAATTACACTGATAATTTTAAGAGCTTTCAAATTGACACATATTTCTAAGGTGAACCCAGTAGGGTGTGAGCTTTTCTAATAACTAACAGTAGCCTGCTATTGATGTTCTTGCTGGCTTTAGTCACCTTTGTCAGGACCTACAGGAAAACTCACACTTGGGAGACAGATAAAATATGTATACAGAATGAAATAGGTGACGTAAATGCTAAGATATTAGACTGTTGTTTGTTTGGTTTGGTTTGGTTTGGTTTTTATTGTTTTTTGTTTGTTTTTTTGTTTGTTTGTTTGGTTGGTTGGTTGTTGTTTTTGGTCTTTTTAACCTTGAAATAAATAACTTATATAAGCTATTTGGAAGTGAAAGCTTTGAGAAAAGCCGTATTTAAGTTTACTGTATGATCAACTACTTTCTCCTAAGGTTAATTTTAGAGTGTTCATTTTATGGTAAATTTTAAAAAGGCTTTGTTTTTATTGTAATTTTATCTCACTAACAGAAATTCAGAATTCAGTCAGGACTGTGTTACCAGTTTTTGATGACACAGCTATTTTGGCCTGGGAAGTAGCTATGCTAGCAAAACCCCTGCTGTGCTATCAGCTATGATGATAGAAGCAATATTTTTATCTAAGCATGTGTTATTTTGTGAGGTGGTGTTGAATCATTTTGGCAATATCTCTGTAATAGATACAATTGTTAGTTACAGTGAGGTAAAATCACAGCTTTATAAACAAGTATGACCTCACCTCAGCAGTTTTTTCCCTGTGACCTGGCCAAAGATCTTGAATTAACTCTTTGAATATTTAATTCAATACAGAGGCAAACCAAGGGATCACCACCATTGCCTAGTGACCCTGGATGTGGGCCTTACAGCCTAGAATATAGCCCTGGGGCCATAGAACTGAATGGCTACTTCTAATCTTCTCTAAATTACTGTGATTTACATCACTGTTTCTCCACATCACTCCAGATATCAACGCATTTATATCCAAGTAAATTATGTGAATTAGGGTCCTTCTATTTGAAAGAGTAACTATAAAGCAGGAAGGAGTTGTAGAAAGGAGTTGTGTACTGTGAACTGATAAAGAAAGAAAAGAAGACTTTAGGAATAAATGTCCTACAAAAACAAAAAAAAAAGAAAAAGAGAGAGAAATCGGATGTAGCTATTAGGTAATATGACCCACATATTTTTAAATCTTGTTCCTCTGGTATGATTTCAGAGTCCTCACTGCTTTTCCACATGAATATCTGTCTTTTCAGAGTCTTAAAAACAGAGATGCTTTGTCTGCCATATCACAACTTAATTCAGGTGCCACATTTGACTGCTACCCATTGTCACTTTTGAGTAAGGAGGTAAATTAATTTATATGACTGTGCTTGGGCAGTGTAGGAGTCACACATTAGATTTTTTATGCCATTAGATCTGTGGCCTTCATATTTTCCAGTAGAGTCACAGACCGTTAAATTTTATGTATATAAAAATGAAATGAAAGAGCGGGAATCTGCCTGAAGAAGTTGTTTTAAATTTAGAAGTTATTAAATAATTGTAGTCCCAAAACTCATAAAATATTCTGGCTATGCCTACAGTGATAGAAATATCTGCCCCAGTGAGGGAACTGTGACCCTCCTCACAGATCTCATTGGAGTTTGACTTAGTGTCTGTGTAGCCCAGAGACATAACCATTAATTTTTATGTGGTTGTCCAGTTCAAGGTACCTCAGGTAACAGGAGAGCTGTGCCCTTGACCTCCAGAGCAACAGTGCATTGTCAGGAAGCTGTCGGTGTTGCTGAATCCTTGGGCACGGATGTATAGTAGTTGAGGGTGCAAGGCTTTGTGGAAAAGCGGCAGAGGACTAGGCAGAAAGGAAGGGACCTATCTTGTCACGTGCAACCTGTGCTGCTCAACATTCACTCCCACAGTGGAGTGATTGAGCCCCTCAACTGCTTCCAAGCTTGGGGTCTGACTGATTTCTCCACAGAGAGTATTTTGGTCTGTGCCTAACATTAAAGCTGGGAGAGATGTCATCTGGGGCTGTAGGACAACCTCTGTCAGTCTGTTTCATGGGTGGCTTCATTTGTTTCTTTTGAAGGTAATGCTATGTTGAATGAAACTCAGGAATCAGCCTGACAATTCATGTCATGCTTTTAAATGCAGCAGAGAATCAATAGCCCAGTTGCTTTGGGGTCATGATAATCTGATTCCTGGCTGCCTGGAAAAAATTGTAAATGACAGAAGCTCTGCCAGGGAGGATGGAAGCGTCAGCCCTATCCTCATCAGTGCTCTATTCAGTGGACAGTACAGCTTGGAAATACAAAGCTAGCGTTCTCAAATTCAGCCAGTATGGAAAAAAGTAATCTTCCTCTTTTAATTTCTGCATTCTGTGAATGGCATAACACTTAGATGTCCAAATATCATGCATGTTTCCTTTATGGTTTGTTGTCTTTAATCTTTATGCAGCAAAGGTGGGAATTTATTTCCAGGACTTCTTCAGAAAATGAGAAGATGAGGTTTGAACAAGTTTGACAGATCTTGACAGTGATCGCTGGAAATATTTCAAGGATGGAAAAAGCATTAGGATTACAAATCAGTTGCTTGAAAAGCCCATTAAGGGCATGACTACTCTGAATAAGCACTGTCAACCGATGGGTAGAGCTTGCTTTGAAAGAAAGAATCAGCTATTGCACTAGTAATGATGTGGTGACAGTATTGCTACTGTAAATGTGTTTGTTAGGTAAACAAGACAGCTTAAATGAAAGATTAAATTACCAACAGCGGTACTTGGATTTTAGAATTTAATTTTAAACTAATCACAGCAAAGGTGTGAGGTATTTTTCTAAGACTGCATTAACCAAAAATTCATGACATCTTGATTGATTTCAATTGCTGTTCTGATTAAGAATAACTTACCAGAGACTGGCATTCATCTGTTCTCATATGCAGCTGAGTTGTATATCAGGTTCCTCATAAGTGCCTTTGGTACAAGCTGATAGTACAGAGTGACTACTAGGGAATAAAAAAAGAGTGCTAAAGAGGCATGAAAGTGGCAAGAATTTTAAGTGCTGCATCTATACAGAGTTTGAGATGCCAATGTTGGACCCAAGTTGTGACTATGGAGGCAGTAATGGGCAACATATGACACTTCCTTAATTGGTGGAAGTGGAGGGGATGGAAGTATGCTATTTCTCTTCCTTCAGTTTCACTCCTGTTGTCCAGTGGTTCAGTTTCATGGTCAGCTTATGCCCAAACTGCTTTCAGCTGTTGCTCAAAGTAGTAGCAACCCCATCCTCCCTATTCATACCCATTACCTAGTGCCACATTCCCACATTGTTTATCTAGTTGAAAACTAATCTTTGCCTTGTGCCGGCACAAGACAAGTGGCAGAAACATGCAGCCTGAGACAGGAGGAGAATGGGGTAATCCATTCCAGCAACAGTTTTAGGTAGGCTTCTGCAGTAAGTCATGTTTCTGCATGCAGTGAACAAGCAAAGCCTTCCAGCTAGTTATTCCTGCTAAACTAAAGAGAACAAAAATAGATGTTAACAGGAACAAAGTTTACGCTAGCTAGCTGCTACTCCCCAGAGGAACGATTAATAGAAACATATACTGGTACTCTATCCAGAACAGCATATGGCCAATGGTTAAGTTTTACATATGTTAGACACATTTTTTTTTGTGTCTTTTCTGTTACTACTAAAACTGGGTTTGCTATGAATGCAACATTGCCCTGCTCCTAATTTTGCATTGCCATCAGTAGATGATCACTGGGGAGTTATTGATAGCCCTGGACCCTCTGGATTCATCTTCCAGGCTCTGATGTCACTTCAGATCTGTGCGCCTTTTGTCTGCAGCATAAAAGGTCATAGATAGTTCCACATGCCAGTGTAGCTAGATGCTATTCAACATAGCAGAGCATAAGGACTAGTTATTGCCATATATATTAAAATTCTTAGCACATTACACAGCATGGTTTTACAAAGCTAAACGAAACTAAAACATGTTAGATAATTGTCACCTTGTCATTAGCCAGTTCCTGTAATGTATAAAAAAGTTAAAGCTGCAGGCAAGCCAAGCCAAGCCCAGACAAAGTAAACCTTGCAGCCTCATTGCCACACGCAAAGTTAGTACAAGACCTGTGGCTGGTAACAGGCATGGAAACACTGTCTTTACTGAATTACAAGACTACATAATAAGTAGTAATCCAGTGAATACAGCCAACAGAGTGTGGAAAGCTATTCAGCTCATGGGAATCATTTAGTTAAAATTGTAATGTCAGGCATATGTGAAAAGCTACCTTGAGTATTATCTTTCTTTACTGCTGAGACTTTATAACTTCAGTGTTTTCTAAAACACCTTTATTAGATATGCAGTTAGGTGTGAAATTCTACTCTGAGTAGCTGATAATTTTGCATGTCAAATCTAAAAGACATCAGAGAATGGATGGACCTGTTTATATACACAAAGGAATGGCTTAGGAGTTTACTGAAAATTTTACTCTCAATTTTTTTTCAAGTAAATGTCAGATTCCTGACTTAAAGCCTTTTTTCAGTCTCCTCATCTTTTCTGGAGACTTCTCTTCCATGAAAGATTACAGCTAAAACAAGTTTTAAAGGAAAGTATTGTGAAAACTTCCTTAAAAATTGCATTAATTAAGAGATATATAACATTTCTGGAATAAAGTTATCTATGACTTCCTGTCCTCATTAGGGCAATTCATCCCAAATTACTGGAAGTAATTAGAGTAGTTATAACGAAAGGAAAAAAGTGTACATAAAGCGAAGATTTTCCTACTGACTACTGAAGTCTTAAGTGAATGATCTAAGTGAGTTGTGTGGTAAGGAAGGAGATTTTGTTTATGTGTCCATCTTTATTTTCTTTTTCATTGTCTTTTGCAGAGGGGATGAATTTAAGGAAAGAGAAATGTTTTTTACTTGTCTTTATATGCAGATGAATGTAGCACATAATCCTGATTCAGAATAAAGACTCTTGGCTTGGTTGAAAGGAGAGTTTCCATATCGTGCCCTGGTAGTCTTTGTGACGTGAATTCCCTAAAGCACTGCTTAAGCTACGTGCAGTAATAAGGAAAGTAAACTAGACAAAGAAAAGAACTACTGAGCTTTTATTCACTTACCCTAATTTTTTGTACATGGCTTGATCATTTGTTTATGGTCATAGTTATTTAGTATTCTAATTTAAGATCAGAGTTTATGTATTATTTCTTTATACTGTAGTCTCTGTGTGCATTTCTGCTGGGGGAAAAAAAAGAAAGGCAAAAATATTAATTCATATGAATTTCAATTTCAGCTCTAGAAATGGTCTGTAAATTTTAGGTTTCAATTACAAGGTGTAGCTAAGTGAATCTGGAAAAGCCTTACTTAATTTTGCATAACTTCTCTGTAAGAACCAAGTCTTTGGGTGTTTGACAGGCAGAAGAAACTCAATAAATTGTCCATGTTTTATATACCCAAGTAGCCAAAGGCTCATTCTGTCACTTGGTTACTATTTTAAGCTTCAGATTAAATTCTTGTGAATTTTTTTAGAAATGCAGTTTCCCAACCCTCTGACCTTCCCATGTGTCCTGTTCCTGCCAAAAAAGAGAGGTCTTTATCCTCTGTCTTTGCTTAGAAGAATCCACCCAAAAGCCAGTTTTGGTGATCCCAAGACTCTGAATGATTGAGTTCATTCAATGACCCAACAAGAAACTGCATTTTATTTTTGCTGGGGTTATTTTGTTCCATTGGAGTCAGTTTCTGGATGCAGAAGTAGCCAGAGGTAAACGATGTGTAGGTCCTTTCGTGAACGGGGGAAGGGAACAGACCCGTTTGGTTGACTCCTTAATCGGCTTATCCCATCCTGTAGAAACACAGACTGAGGATGTTATTTCATTATCAGCCTTAGTCAGTGTAAGACGTCTGCCACCAAAATGCAGCGTGCATGCTCTGCCTCCACATGATGTGTGCATTTGTATCCTCTGTGCCGATGTTTATGGAGCTATGCAGTCGGCCACATTGATGGGGCTGAAAACTAACCCTGCCAGGAAAGAGAAAAAAGAAAAGAAAAAAAAAAAAATACTTACTGGTCCAGTTGAATATGCAGCTGCATAGGTGGGGAGAGCTGGCACAAGGGAAGAGTGGGCCACGCAGCAGATAACATGCCTTCTCCTTTTGACAGCAGTGCAATCTGTGAGAATACACCATGAAGATGACATTTTCGAAGAATTATGTCATCAGTTAAAGCCTCTTTGAGAACAGAATTATGGCAGCTTAATAATTCCTGCAAATCACACTTTTAAGGACTATCTGCCATAATTCCCTTATTTGCAAATGAGACTAGCATTGCAGGTAGAACCAAACCATAGTTCTCATTTTTAACCTTCACACAGAGTACATAAGAAAGAATGCTGTATTAAGTGGCTGAGAGACTGAAAAGCAGGGATGGAAAAAGGGGAGCAACTCGGAGTGTTCATTTGTTCAGGTGAAATCCTGATGGGATCGACAGAATGAAATTACCTTTGGAGCTTTAAGATATCTTCTGTGATATGGAATTTGTACTTTCTGGCCTGCTGAAGAAATGGCATGACATAGGAACATTGAAAGTATTAACTCTTAAGGAGGATGTAGTTGCACGCCTATTTAAGGAGGGAGGATTTACAATAAGGTCTTTAGTCACTACAACCTGATGTAGAAGAAGCATCTCCATATGTGGTCAGTAATTAAAAGAAGGAAGTAACTTAATTCTGAACCTTTATTTTTACTTATCTCTGTCTGGATGAGGACACTTGTGTATTTTAGTATTGAACTTGTGGATCTGAGAGCAGAAAGAAATACTTTGCTTTTTGTTGTTCATCCATTTTTCCCAAGGTTATGAAAATTTGTAATTATTTCTCCACCTTCCCACTCTGCTTCAGTGCTTTTCAACTTGCTTGGCAGTTGTTTTACAGTTCATTTATTCCATGTTACTTAATGTTCCTCTTCTACTTTTGGCAGACATGCAGGGGACAACAGTGACTTCTAATAGCAGTTAACTTTTAAAGTGGCATTTGACAGAACATAAAAGTCTTTTACAGTTATGTAAATTAAATGAAGCAAAACCTTTGGTGAGGAAAAATAGGTACCATGGAACTATTAATGAAGTATGAATTTATACAATGGCTTGGATAGATGTTTGATTTTCAAAATTAAAAAAAAAAGGCAAAAGATTAAATGGATTTGTGTAGCTATTATAAATATTCGTCCAATATACCAGTGTGTTTACTATGTGTGAAGTATTTAGTAACGATGACGCCAAGTCTTTAATTTTATAGTCCTGCAACCATTTAGCCAAATTTTCTTTCTTAGGCTGAATTTTTCTAGGGCACCTGGTCAAAAATCATTCAACACATTCAGAAAACATTGTGTAAATTGACAATATTTGAAAAGAAAAGTAACCCCTTTCAAATAGGTCAACTGAATGTTTGAATGCTGTAAGAAGTTTAACTGTACAGTGAAAATGGAGTTGCAAGATATTCTAGGGAGAAAGAAAACACATACAAAAAAATGCATGGATAAGGAGGAGATGGTGTACATAAGTCTCTTGAGAGATTTACAGACGTTAGAAGAGCTTGGAGACAAATTTATGGCCCTCCCGTAGGACAGACACTGCAGTGGAACAGATTTCTGGGGTACTCAGAACTTAAAATTTCTTTGCAGACCTTTGCACAATGCTATCCAGGAAGCTTAACTAGGAGTTAAAACCAGAATTTCCAGATGATGGAGGCAGAACCAGCTGTGTTCCTATACAGGAAACATTATTGGCAGTTATTCTCCTGGAGGGAGGCCTTTTAAAAGGGTTCTTCATATCAATACAGTGAAGACAGGGTTGCAATGCCAGTGTGGATTCCCTGATAACGTCTGGCATTGTTATTGTGCAATTCTGTTCCAGGAATGAGCACTGGCAGCATGAGTTAGTCAATGCTTTGATTCTGAGTGAAAAGGTTATAAAGGCAATAAAGACCATGGGAGAAAAATGCTGAATTTTCACACTTGAGTGAGCACCAATATGAAGGGTTGTGGGTTTGGTTGCATTTATAAGCCTGTTTTCATTTCAAAGAGGTTTGATACATGTAACTGGGAGTGGAGTTTGACTCCAAATGCCGTTTTAAGAATTATGCTGCATCAGTGATCTGACAATGTACTGGAAAGGTTAAATTGAGTGCATATCGTTTAGCTTTGGTATGATGATTAATGTCAGGTGATTTAAGTTATGAACACCAGTTTTAATTATTTACTGAAAAAGCCAACAGATCTCGTGGGAACTCTGCAAAGTAAAATACAACCAGTTGACTGTGATTTTGCTCCCAAATGAACTAATCAGGTGATTGTGACCTTGAGACAGGGTCTCTCCTCCAGCTTTCCCCTCTCCTATGTAACGAACTGACATGCTCATCTGTCCGCTTGAGAAGTCCTTGATACTGTTCGTATTTAATATCATTATCAAAGGTCTTTTGCTTCCAGGCTTAGCCATTAAAATAGATGAGATGGGAAATGCTGACCTGATAGTTTTGCAAATGTTATCTGAGAGGTTTGCATATATTATTAAATCTCTTAATGAAGGTGATGACGAATCAGCCTATTAACAGCTCAGAATTAGGTATATTGCTTATTAATTCCTGTTCCTCTTTTCTTTGATATTTCAGTGCTACGGCTATTGAAGGATGGTGCCGACCCTCATGCACTTGTTTCCTCAGGAGGCTCCTTGCTCCATCTGGTAAGAATGATTGAAGATTAATGTTAGTGGCTGTAGATAAATATGGTGGGATACTGAGTAGCAGATTGGGCATATCAAAAAAAAAAAAAAAGGCTTAGCAATAAAGTTTTGTCTACACTGCCCTCCATGGTGGTTATGATTACATCCAGCTATGTGTGTGAAACAAATGGTCGTTTTCAAATTGCTTATAAAAGGATAGATCGTGTCATCAGAATGGTAACTAACAAAGTAGAATGAAATGTTTTATTTATAAATTATCTGTGCAGTAAGAAAGAACAAAGGAAATATTGCTTGTTTCTGAAAACAGAATTATATGCTTCAGGGATTCACAGGCCCTGTGTGAAAAACACCATGATGTAACATTTTTCCTTTTGTTTTTGTGCATATTTTCTTGCACCAATTTCCTACATGTGCATATTTAACACATTACGTGCATCTAGTTTATCATTATTTGAATAGCAATTTGGATTAAGTAACTGGAAGATAAAAGCATTTTGTACACAATGACCAAAAGAGAAACAAGATGTAAGGACCTGTGGAGGGAAGACTGACAAGCAGACAGAAAGAAAATACTGCAGAGGTAAAATTTTGGCTTTGCTGAAGCCAATGGCAAAACTTATCATAAATTCCTAAGTCTTATGAACCTTTGCTTGCGCCTGTGGTACTTCAATTGCAGTCATGCTTTCTGTTTGACATGAAACTATTTTAAGATATTTCAATCCAACTTTGTTGCACAGTGGTGCTAAAATAAATGTGACTTAACAAATACAAGGCCGTAACAGATCTAGTGAAACGTCTGCTGACAAAGTGTTTCATTTTGGGACAGTTAGATTATGTTTCTCATAGTAAGTACACAAAATAGAGCCATTTCTTGATGAAGAAAAGGATACTATAATATTACTAGACTCCAGCACACCTGTGACCATGCTCTTGCAAGATGCAGCATTTCCCTTGTGTAATTAAAATGTTTTCCATCTTCCATAGCCATGCTGCTTACCAAGGACTTTGGGAAATAGAGGCATAGGTAAGGGGGAGGGTGCAGTAATGAGTAATGAGCAGGAGCTCAATCACTGTTTAAAAATGCAGCCCATATGAGATGTTATCTTTGGGATTCCCAAAACTGAGGTATCCCAAATCTTATCCTGTGCTGAAAGCCCTGGCAGACAATCTTATCTTCAGTGTGGCTGATGTGACATCTGTCTCGCTCACACTTTAAAATAGAAGAAAGAAAAACCCATCTTTGCATATTTTGTTTGTCTAGTTTAGCTGATGCACACTTCTTAACTGTGGATAAAATCAAGAGTTGAACGGTGCCTTTTTAGGTTTCTTGATCGTCTGCATCATGCCCCAATTCACTGTCACAATCAGTATCTCTTCACTTGTGCTTCACAGGCACACATACGCTGCAAAAGGAGGGAAAGCTTCATGCAGCAAGAAATTTGCAATAGACAACTGTGTGTAAACTACTGCTTCAGTTTAGTCAGTTACTTGTAAGTACTCGTAATTCACTTAGAGAAAAATGCTCCTATTCAAACCAGGGGCAAACCTGACTTCAATGAAACTTGGATTTGTCCCTGATTTGGGTGCAGTACAGATAGGAGAGGAGAGTACTGATACAGGGAAAGAAATAAGCCGTGTTTATTTTCCTGTAAGAACTCAAAATAGTAGTTTAGCATGCATCTTTATTATATCTTTAAAGCCAACTCAGATCCCTTCTAAGTACTAGTTTTACCACTGTAATTCTATGTAAGCTGCTTTCTCCAAAGGGGACCCTAACCAGCATTTATTCTTTCCAGTTGTAGGGTAAATGTTTTTATTCCAGAATGAATGGAAAATATATTTATCTTCACATTTTACTTAAAATCAGATTCATGATCTAATTCCTTTTTCTTTTCTATATCTGTTAACTTCAAAAATGTAATGTATTTCTAAAAAAAAAAATCAAATGTGACACTTCGTAAAGATTCTGTTGCTATCTCTGTAGACAGTGTCCCAATATGGTTGAATCTCAGGGAAGCCATGGGAGCTTCAAAGGTATTCACTGAACTCTCATTAGATGCCATGAGAGGAGAGGTACAAAAATAGAGGGTATTTGCCTGAGTTGCCCATTCAGTGGGAAGCCCATGCTGTTATATCAATTCACAAAGCAATCACCCAACCCGCCCTAGTAACTATATCATGCCAATTTTCTCCTGGAACTTTGATGGAGATTGCCCAATGAAATTGCTGCTACAAATCTAGGCTGTTTTCAAACTTTGAACCAATCACAAAAAGCTCTATATTGTGAACCACAAGTCTTCTCACTTTTACTCTTCCAATTCACTCCCCCATCCCACTGGTGGGGGGAATGAATGAGCGGCTGGGTGGTGCTTAGTTTCTGTCTGGGGTTAAATCACAATAATTATTAATGCACAGAATAGCTCAGTGACATATGTAATTTGTTTTGTATGGAAGCTTTCTAGAATTTTTGCTTAACAATGCCTTGAAAATGTGATTGGTATGAGATTATGTTGATCTATATTATAAAATGTCTTATCTTTGATTTCTTAAAACTCGAACATTGAACAGCTCAATGTAAGTTATACTACTGAAAAAAACAAAACTTTCTAGAGCTGTCAGATAAGTTACAAGCTAAAGCAAATAAATCAGGACTTTATTTCTGTTCTATAATTTAATGGTCAATATGTTTGGAAATCATTTAAAGCAGAACTGCTTTTTAGCCTGATAAAATTTAATTTTCATCTTCTGAGTTTTCTATATTTATGACCACAGTACCTGTACCTCCTATGTTCAGATGAATATCTCAGCTATGTCTTGACTTCACAGTGGAAGCCAGTTAAACACTTTTCCTTCTTCCCCTTTTCCTTCTTCCCCTTTTCCTTCTTCCCCTTTTCCTGCTTCCCCTTTTCCTGCTTCCCCTTTTCCTGCTTCCCCTTTTCCTGCTTCCCCTTTTCCTTCTTTCCCTTTTCTTCCAGTGTCCTGGCTTCCATGCCAGATAAATACATGCCATGGTGTGATTCCACATGCGATACAGATATAGCAACATAATTGTTTAACCCTCACTTGTAAATTATGTGCAGATTTCACTATATTTGTACTCTCAGTGTATATGTGTGTTTTTCAGACAGGGAAGTATTATACAGCTTTAAATATTGGAAGAGGCATAGATACTAAGGATTATATTCAAAGCATCTAAGTATCTAATACAGAAAATTAGTCTCCTTGTAACCTCTCTCCAGTGAGTGGATCGTTCTGTAAAGAGTTGCTGAGACTGTATGTTAGGCCAGAATTACGATCTTAATTTAGGTGTGCTGATTGTCTTTTAAAGTATTATCCATAAGCACATCTATAAAAAGTCACAGATGTGACAGAGGAGTAAGCTTAAAACAATGGCTAAGCCAGTTTCTTCTTCTCTGCTAAAATTAGTGACCTCCATCATCAAAACAAAGTATAGAAATACACATGTACAACCCCCCCACCCCTGCACTCAACACACCCTTAGTGTGCAGAGTAGTTATCTGTCAGAGACACTTGAATAGGCATCAATGTAGTTAGTGGATTGGAAATAGGAGTGAGTATGGAAAGGCATGTATTATTGCTATGAGCTGCATAAAAGGCAGAAGTTCATGTACATGTGGACATCTGTACTTGTGGGTGTACATGTACTGAGATGCTACTACTCATGTTGTGATCACTGTGCACTGATGCACAGAGCCTGTGCACTGATTTGGAATGACAATATCAAACAGTAAGCAAGCCTCATCTTTACTGTAGATTTCAGCAGATTTCATATAGTGCTTTTTCACAGGGAATAAGGGACTGTGAATCATGTACGTGGAACTTGTAGTCTTCACAAAACTATTTTAATAGATTCATCAGCTGTGGTCCCCTACAAACACAGCAGTTTAACTACAGTGCATCATCTGCTTAATTTAAATGTTAAATGGAGCAAAAATTTTATGTAATAAATTCAGTTGTACACTGAGTAAAACACCATCCCTAATCTGCTCTTCTTTCTTCTAGTGTGCCCGCTATGATAATGCATTTGCTGCAGAAATTCTAATTGACAGAGGAGTAAATGTAAATCATCAAGATGAGGATTTTTGGACATCAATGCATGTAGCCTCTGCCTGTGATAATCCTGATATTGTCTTGCTACTGCTACTAGTAAGTAAAGCAATCCAGTGCAATGTGGTTGAAAAATAAACAGAATGTAACACCACAAAGGTCTGAAACTGCTGTATGAATGCAATATATTGCTACTGATCATATCACTGAAAGCATATACTGTGTGTAATTATTTCTTGATATTGTTTTGGTGCTCAGGATGTTTAGAAGGCTTTTTTAGGCTTTCAATGAGAATAGAGTATAAATGTCAATGTCAAGTATCTCCTACCTCTTCCCTGTGGTCAGGAGCTTATGTCTCTGGTAAGCACAGTCCCAGATGGGATATTTGGATAATTATTTTTCTCATCTCCTTGTCACTTTCTATTAAGGGTTGAGTTCAAAGACAATCTTATAAAAAAACTCCTTCTTAAAAGCAAGTATTCGCTAAATTGCACTCAATATTCATAAAGAAGTGTTTGTGGACATGGTCAAAATGAGGCCAATTTAATATTTATCTAAACAACTTTGGCTTTTTGTGGCAGAGTTTATCCAATATAGTAATAGATATGGCATTCAGCCTTTGTAGAGAACATCTCTGTTCACGTTGTGTTTCCGTTCCTAGGATCACAGCCTCTAGTTTTACATCATGGCGTTAATGCAGCTCTTTCTCCCAGTTCATTTTATACTGTTCTTTAAAACAGTAGTGCAAAACCAGTTCACAGTCTGAATTATTGTTTTCTAATCTATGTGCATATTTTTAAAATTTGTGTGTTTTTAATTAGTTGTTGCAAGTAGATCAGTATTTCTTAGCATACTTATAGTGGTGTTTCAATGTTACAGGTAAAATGAAGGGAAAAATATTTTTAAAGACTGTATACTTGATAATAGTTTTCATGAAATCACTTTGAGAGATTGTCTAGTCCAATCTCCCTGCTTAGATCAGAGCCAGCTACAGCAGTTTGCCCAGGACCATGTCTCCAAGGATGGAAACTCCACAAACTCGCTGGGCAACCTGCACAGAAAGAAAAGGTTTTTATTAGGTTTAAACACATTTCCTGTGTTTCAGTTTGTGCATGTTTTCTTTTGTCCTTTCATTGAGCACCTCTGAGAAGAGTGTGACTCCATCTTCTTTACTCCCCTCCTCAGGTATTTACACACATTGGTAATACCCACCTGAGCCTTCTCTTTTTAAAGCTGGAGTCCCAGCTGCCTCAGCCTCTCCTTGTGTGGCAGATGCTCCAGTCCCTTCTTCATCTTTGTAGCCCCTTTGCAGGACTCACTCCAGTATGTCCATGTCTTTCTTCTACTAAGGAGCCTGCAACTGGTGCCTCACTAGTGGTGGGCTCTCACCAGTGCCTAGGCCTGCTGGCAATGCAGTGCAAAAAATTTATGACCCTCTTTGATGCAAGAGCACATGGTTTGTTCATGGTTAACTTGTTGTCCTCCAGGTCTAAGTCTCAGAAGTATTTTGTGTGGGAAGTTGTCTATAGAGACAGCAATAAATACTAAAGAAAAGAGTATATCCTAAATTTTGTCCTTCAAAATAGTCATCTTGTAGGGAAATATCTGCCTTTGCTTGAAGGTAATAGCTGGGAACATGGTTCTGGATATGTATACCTATACTAGGTCAGTGATAGGAAGAGGGGCTTTTAACCAGTGTGGTAGTGATGGAGCCCTCTTGAGCTTTTGAGGAATTGAGTCCAAATGTCTCCTCTTCTAGAGAAAAGTCATATCAGTGTCTTCTCCTGGAAGACAGACTAGGCTGTTAGATTTCATAATGTAGTTACTTCTTAGGATTGCTTTGGTGCTTAATTGCTAATGCTAAAGCATAATCAGCAGGTTAAGTATCATCCACAAAGATTAAAGTGATAGATTACACTTTAGACCTATTGTTTCAGGCTTTCTTGATTACATGTGAGATCTTTCTGAAATACGCAGATATTCTCCCTTCTAGCACATATGCTTCATTTTATAGAAAACAGGATAAATTAATAATATAATAATAAAAAATAAAATAAATAAACCCCCTGTATTAAGTTAGAAAATAAATGAAAAATAAAATCTTTTATTCAGTTCAGAATTAGTGATACCTTCCTTCCCTTCATCTGATTTTTGAGTTCCTAAGTTTCAACCTTCATTTGAAGTCAGAACAGGAAATTCTTGAAGGCTTCCCTGTGTAGACTATAGTTCCATCACACCAAATTGGAATGAATTTCTGAATAGAGAGATTCTTCCCCAAAAATGCTGTGTTCTTCATAAACATGTGTTGTGCTTTTGTTTTGCTTTGAGAACTTCAATGAAACAAAGGTTTTTTCAGTTGCTGTTTTGTTGTTTTTTAATAACCTAAAACTCACTGCATTTACAATCCTGTAAGTCAAAGCCTTCATGTTGAGTTATACTTTGTGGAATATATGCGTGCTGAATGCAGTTAGAGTGGCACCACAAGCAAACAGCCTTTAGTAATCTTCAGTAGTAGAGGGGATAGTATTTTGATTTTCTGTGTAGTGAGTTACAGTATTATGATTTTGAGTCAGTGACTATGATAACTCTAATGTAATGCCATGTATCTGAAAAAAGTACTGTGGCTGCTATCTTTCCTTCTGTAAATGGCATGACCTTCACCAAAACCATTGGTTGGAACCTGGAATTACTTTTAGTCTATCCTGTGGTTCCTTCTTCCAATCTGTAACTTTGGTTTTAACATTGATCTGTACCATATCTTCTCTGGTAATCTCTTAGGATTCTGATGGCCTCTGAGGCTACAGCTGCTCTGAAAAACCCAACAGAGGTGTCCAGGACTCTTCCTGGGTGCTGGATGACAATCATCTGTACTAGCAAACTGTTAGAATGTCCTCTGCCATGACTTTGGCATGTGTCATCTAGATTCCTTCCAGACAATTCCCTGGCACAGTTTTCAAGCTGGAAAGTCACATGGACCAGTTTGTATCCAGCTGTCACATTGTAGAGGCTAAAAGTCTTCACTGGACTAAACAAGGTCTCTTCCATGCCAGCTGGCTTCAATGCCTAGGGTTTTCCCAGGTCCATTTGATTAATAATGGAGATACAGCCTTTTACATGCTCAGAATACCTGTTTTCTCAGCTTTTCTATTACAAGTATAATTAGGTCCAGTAAATGTACAATACAACATGTATAAACCTGATTTTCTATTCTTAGTGCTTAAAATAGTATTGCTTACTTAACCACAATCATCAGATATGTTTGGTAGGAGTATCCCATTCTAAACATTGTCACTACTCTTGGCAAATAAAGGATGAAATTTCCAGAAGGTGATATTTTATCTCTTGTATTGCCTTGATCTGTTCAATGTATATACTTTTGAAACCTATGTATTCTTTGGATTCTCTGTGTACTCCTACACTAATAAACAAATCAGAACAGAGAAACTCATCTATAAGAACTGTTGTATTGTGGGAGAGTCTTGTAATGTGGGAAATTTTCAGAAATACTGAATGCTGTGCTGTTGTTGACATTAATAGGAACAGTTGGGGTCATACAGTATACTTCGGAAAATTTCCCTGCCTTTTTTTGCAAGCCCAATCTAATAAAAAAATCAATAAGTATTTCTACCCAGGGTTGTATCCAAAATTCTTTTTCAGACCCCATCATTTGAATGTTGCTTGGTTTAGTCCCTGTTTATAAGAAGCTGTCTTCTTATGAAAGTTCTAAGTATCTTGTGATAAGTTGGGATAAACAGGTCATCTGATATATTACAGTTTCAGTAAGGAGGGGTACATCTGTGTGGATTTTTGCAGCTAGTGTTTGAATTGTCTATATTATTTGTAATAACTTCTGATACATACGTCCACATTTTAGGTGGTCAGCACTTTTTAAGTCAGAACTTTCTCGACTGCATAAATAATAACTTTATGCTCTCCCTCTGGAGTGGGAAGAATAAATAGAGTATTGTGGCAGAAAAAGGGAAATGTTCTTAGGTAAGCAGTAGTTTTTGAACCATGACATTAATTCTGTCTTTAATAAAATTTGAAAAAGTGAAAATGGAAATTGAAGTTGAAGGGAAGTATTTTTCACAACTCTGATCTGTGTGTGAGTATTTGATACTAGGAATTACCTTGCCTTGAGGTTAGAGTGTTTCATGGGGCATGTCTAATATGTAGCTTCTATTATGCCACAGTTTTTAGTTGGAAGAGGAAGTAACACTTCATGTACCCTCATTAATTACTTTTAGATGAATATTTCTTCTGGATTGACTTTAGAACATAGACAGTGCTATATTATCTGTTTTTAAAAGTGTAAGTTAAAGATAACAGCATGGTCCTTTGAGACCTGTGCAAATTCTGATTCCTGGAAAACTCTGAGGCCAGTGGAGGTTCCCTCAGTGAGAGCTTCAAAATTTTTCATGAAGGGAAAATATAAAAAAAAGGAATATAGGGTATATGTAGATCCCACAAGGCTATTAACAAAGATCCCACTTTTGGTGGTCTTCATGTTTCTCTGGCTGAGACAAGGTAGTGACTTGTCTTTCATCAGCTTAGCAGTAGTAACTCATTATTTCTGTCCTCTAGTAGATAGCAAAGACAGAAGTAAAGCTTGTTAGCTGAAATGTCTTTCACTGAGAGCTAGGAGGGGCTGTAGCTGTTTGTAATGTGATGATCTGCTATCGTGCCCTGTTGGAAGACTGTTGGAATTGTAGGCACTGTTTTTGGAATAAATGCAGAATGAATTGCTTGAAGCTATTTATTTCCATCCCAACATTTTACCCAGGGTGATACAGCTTTCCAGGGACATATTTACGTCTTCTCCATTTTGTAGCTGTCAGCAAGGTGGGGGGAGGGTGGACACTGGACAGTAAAACCAGGAAATATATCCCATGTCTGCTAAATAGTCAGCCAGTGAAGAACTTGCCCCTGAGGCAGCTGCTAGCACATGAGGAAATGTAGAGATCAAAGGTAATCCGTAGAGGTCTGGTTGCCATACATGCAGATGAGGTGGTGAAGGTCAGATTCATCAATCGTTGCCTGACTGCATCACTGTTGGGCATTTTCCCCCTGGGTTAGGGGACTGTTTCTGTAGATGTTGTATGGAGGAGGCTCCTGTAGCAGGTTGAGGAGAGTGCTGAAGTGCCTTTCATTTAAGAACAAAGATGCATAGGCTTGTATATATTTGTGCCCCCATGAAACCTCCAAGAGGGTATGGAAAGCAACCAGATTTGTTAGAAGTATCTGCTCTGTCTTGCATCACTGTCTTTTGAAGGCTCAGGACTGGATGCGTTGAGAGCAGTTCTGTCTGGTTGGGGTGCATTCCCATCATCTCTGGACACATTGCAGCATTGCATTTTACATTTATTTCCTGTATTTGTTTTTATATTGAATTGAAAGACTAGCTAAGTTTTGTAACTTAATATCCGAGTGCTCTGTCCTATTGAAAATGCTGTCTGAGTCACAGAATGTCCAAGCAGTGGTACTTGGATACTGCTTATGCTTTATTAGCTGGAGGAAAGTGTTTGGTCCACTCTATCACTTTAAATGGCTGCAGCTTTAAACAGGTACTCATCACTTGCAGTCTAATTGTTCCTCCATGATATACACTTTCTAGCTTCAAATAGTTTTAATTAATACATAAGAGTGGTTAATCTTCCTTTACTTGTCTACTATCCAAACTACCATCAGATATAGTAACAGTAATACTGTTGCAGTTCAGTAAACTAACCTTAGCTACTCAGGCAGTAAGGCATATAGATAAAAATACCAGTCTGTAGAACCTTGCTTTTTCTTTTTCTTTTATTTTTTCTTCAGTCTGACAATATTATTTATGCTCTAAGAATCAGCACTGGATCCTTAAAAAGGCAAAGGAGGTCAAGCTGCCCCACCTCCTCCCCTCTGTTCCTCTGCCCCAAAGCATTTGAAAATTAAATAGAAAAAATATGACTGGTCAAATTCTGATTCATGTCTCTGATATTCCATGATATATTTGAATGGATCCTGACCCACTGTTTTCTTTCAGTTTTTGAAACATGGTGTTTAAGTACTTATTAAAAGGCTCACAATCATATTGATGTCCTATGTTTAGTTCCTTTTCTCAAGATAACAATGATTGTGTTACACACTACATACAGGTTTCTTTATGACTTGCTGTTACACTCTCATTTCAGAGTATGTCACAGGTAATTCATCATTGAGTTGTAGTCTTGGGCTCACATAAGTTGATAGGTATGAGTTTTCTTTTTTATTATATATTTGATTTTGGTTTTGGGAGTGGTTCTTTTCCCTCTTCCCCACTCCCTGATAGTCATGAAATCTTCTGATGTTGACTGACCTAAGGTTGAGACCAGAAAAGAAAAAGAAAGCAAATGAGAATGCATTTTTATAGTGTAATTCACTTTGTTTTACTGTTATTGTGAGGCACCTTTTAGTGGGCAACTTGAATATAATGTTTTCACCATCTGTAATGCAGATCTTGTCAAATGAAACTAGGAAGGCAGAGACAGTGTTAAAGTGTTTGTACAGCACTTTGCACAGTGGAGATTTATTCTTTCATAGACCTGAAGACGTTACTGTAATAAGCATGGCAGATAATTAACTAGAATGGCAGAGAGCAGTACTACATCCTCAGTAATTTTTACATGTAGATAAAGGAAAATTGGGGAGTAGAAAGACTTTCTTAATATGTTCTTTTTACTGACCTTAGTAGGAAAAGCAAATGTAACTACTATCTGCCAACCAATTAAATGTGTTTCACCATGTGCTTTTTGGAACCTCAGATTGAAGCACAAAATGCAATTCTGGCATAGAAGGCAAAAAGTACATTTGTTAAAAATTGAGGCTGAGTATTTTTTTCTCTCTCTTCTTTCTAAGAACTTAGGAAAATCTGTGCTCAGCAGTGTGCAAAAGGGAGTTATGCTCAAATCATTCATTAGATTTACAGTCACCAACAATAGATGATCATTGTTAGAGTATTTGAATAGTATAATGCTATTCACTGTATGCATAATCCAAATTTGCTGGTCTACTTCTGCAAAATTCTTTATTCTATGAAAATAAACCCTATGGAACATTTAAAATCAAATAGGAGAACACCAGATACTTTCAGTAAGACTGAAATATAATTCGTCCTTTGAAGAGAAAACCTTAATATATCATTACTTAATATTTCCTCAGCTCAGGGGATAATTTTTACAGAAATTATAATGTAACAGTATAGACCTCTCACTATTTCATCTAAAGAGATTTGGAAAAAAAAAAAAAAAAGAAATAGTATAGGATTTGGGTTTGCATAACTTTAAAAGGCCATCAATAAATATTTCTGTGATTATGGAATTAGTTTTAGAAGTGTTGGACCCAATTAACTAATTTGAATTCATGAGTGCCAATTTTATCGGACTGAAATTGGAAACAATATATCATTTATGCTGTATTTTTTAGCTAGGTTGACTGATCTAATTTTAGAGCCTATCAAGTAATTTCAGGCCCAACTTCTCTCTGAGAACTGGACTACACCTACGAGAATTTTTGGTAGAAGACAGTTTAAAAGTATCAGGAAATACTGCATCAACATTTTAGTCAAAATGTTCGTGATGGTAAAATCTGAAAAATGTAATCAAGCCCTGTGCTGGAGTTCCAGCTTGGGACTTAAATTTTGTTTTTTTTCTTATAAGCCACATAACTTTCTCTTATTTTTATCAACTGTGTCTGTTCCTTCTCTCTCTTTTTGTAACCTGGCCTGTTGCTCAAAGTGTAGTCCTGTGACATACTCCTACAAGTCCTTGTGATCGCTAGGATGTCTGTGTTACCTATAAACTTCTGTTATTCCTTTGTCCTCATTTTATTGGGCTCTAAAATTGTTGACAGAGATATTGAGAAGGATTTTGGTGCAAAGATGGTGTTCCCACAAGGTGCTGGGTCTTCTAGGCTACCATAACAAAAACAGAGTACGCTGAATGTGGAGCTTACGAGGGAAGAAGTAGGATGAAAGGTGAATTTCACAGTCTCCATCTCACTACAAGGAGCCAAGATACTAGAAAAGTAGTATTTAAGGCTCTGCAAGGTGGGACAGTGGTTTCTGCTCCCCCACTTTGTGCTTGAGGTACCCCATGCCTGACAGGCCATGTATTAGAGAATCTGGTGAAGTTGTGTATTGGACATGTGGATGGAGGCAGTTTTTATCACACTACAAACTGAGTGCTAAGCAAAAATCTCATTTATGAGGGAGCAGTACAGCTGTGTCTGTACTTTTATTACCTCCAAAGGTACGTTATGTGGTCTCAGAAGGGCAGAGATTCTCTATACTTGCCCATGTTTGTCCTCATCATAGTGTGATAAGGAATAATTTAAATTTGTAAATTGTCTATTTTATTTCTAAATCATCTCACTCATCAGAGTACTGAAAAGCTATTTGGATTTTCAGTGCAAATCAAGCAATCAGTAGAATTAAGCTATTATGGAAATTTAGCTTTCTCTGTATTGAAACTTAATGATTCTACAAAAAGGTCATTACATGCTGAAAGAATACAGAAGGAACTGCAGAGAATATGCCATTAAACAGAATATGATTATGCAAGTTCAAACTTACTCATCTGAAGAATTCCACTCTCTTACAAAACACAGAGTAAATGCTATGTAATGTTTCATAGCTATCATCCAAAAGCCCAGCACTTAAGTGTAGTGCTGGGCTTAAATTATTGATGGCAGAATATCACCCTCAGATTTTTTTCCCGAGTGTGCTTGAATATTGTCTATCCAAGTGCCATGAACTGCCCTGATGCTGTTTAGCTCATGAAGCCTGATAGGATTCTGTTTTTGTATGGGGATTTTGGAAACACTTATTTAAAAGCCTTCCACCAGCACTGCCATGCTTTGGCTGTCAGGATAAAAACTGAGTGTATTCAGTTAGCCAAATTTGATTCCAGTACTAGTATTAGCTGAATGTTTTAAATTTGACCACCTCTTCACTTACAGAATTTATTAGCAACTTCATTTTTCCTAGTTTAGTTCCAGCTTTTTCAAGAGACTTTTTTATATTTTTCTATGGGATGCCTACTTTTTATTTTAGTGTAAAATCCCTTTTCCAAAATCAGATATAGTTTTACTGGAAAAAATTACAGGAACAGATTTAGTGGTGGGAGTAGAAAGGAAGTCTTATGGGGATGTAACTGTCTTTTCCCCATCCCCATACACTCGATGAAGCACGTATCTGAGGTCATGTAATTGGACAGAAGTTGCATAGTGATTTTGCCCTTGTTCTTTGCAACTGCATCAGCAGTTTAGCAAGCAGAGATGGATGATCAAAGTGCCATTATCTTTAGAACTGAATGAAAGATCTTTGTCTTTCATAGTTTCAGAAACAATCAAAGCAGAATAAACAATTGCTTCATCAAAGAAAGTAATTCTGCCCTCCCACTCGGTCTTGCTCAATATGACTTCCTCCTTTGAGTCAATGTAAGAGGAAGCAGTAAAGGGGAGAGAATGAAGAGCAGTTAGAGGTCAGGAGGGGACAGTGGATAACAATTTAAAGTATAAAGAAACATGTGGCCTTAAAGAAAAATGATTCTTCTCTCTTTCTAGAGAGAGTTATCAACATCTGGTAGTTGTAAGAAACTTCAAATAGAGGTCTTTTATATGAAAGCTGTGGGTATCTATTTGAATTCAGTCACAGTTTGGAGAAGCTGATGGATATGCGATGAGTGTAGGAGGGACCTTCCAGAGAGTGTGTTCTACTGGCTTACAGTCTTTCATCATTGCTGACTGAGCTAAAATAGAACTCATCTAGGTGAAGGCTGTTAATGAATTCATCTAGATGAAGGCTATCAATGAGCTACTGAACACCAGATAGCAACACTTGAGAGAATCTACAGAAATATTAGTCTTTCTCCTTTAAGACTGGTAAAAAGGGATTAAACTAGCTAGTGATGCAGCACTAAAAGTGGTCCAAGGAGATATAAGAACAGCAGCCTAGCTGGAAAAAGCAGCTTTGGAAAGAATTTTGTCTTTGAGTGCTATCATAAGAGTAATGAGGTAGCCTAGTAAAGAAATGAGGGTGATGTAGAGAGAAAAGAAAAAGCTTTGAAAACTTCAGTTGACAGAAGAAACAACCAGTGAAATTGAATCTTCAGTTCACAGTATTAGGAATGATGAATCATGGGATGAATCAGAGTATTTGTAGACAGGAAGTAGTCACAGAAAGTAAAACTTGTCTTCAGACATAGGACCGTGGTTTTGTCTGAAGGGTCTGTAAATACTTACTGGATAGCTAGAAATCACAAAGAACTCTGTGGACAACAGTGGGAGAATCGAATCTTTCTGGCCAAGACCTCACAAAGAAAAGTACTGCTTGCTAGCAGAAACATCATGAACTGTAGGAACTGGATAACAGTAATGCTGTTCAATACTAATTTCAGATGACATAGAATATAGCTTATTTAGAAGAAGAAGATATAATTTTAAAGATTTATCTTATTCCAGGGGGGAAAGAGAACATGAACAATAATCAAGAGATTTAGTTGCCAGACAAAATTAGTAAATACAAATTAGAGTTTGTTAGCCTGGACAATGATTTGGGGGCCTGGCTATTCTTTAATACATTTAATGGATGGGAATAAGGAATCAGTCTAAGAAGAGACATGGTTTTAAACAACAGCAACAAAATACACACACAGACACACACACACACCCCTTCAGGTGGTGGCAGAAAGTATTTGGATTTTGATTTTGGAAAATGTTTGGGATTGGGGGAGAGGTTTATGACATACTCTAGTGCTAGTAAACAGCCAATCTGTGTAATTTGGAGTCCTTAACATCAGGGTATTTCCAGAAAATAAGAATTCCTGTAAGTAGAAGAGAGTTAGATGTGTTCGGAGAAATAACACCCCCAGTTTTAGCTGGTGCAGGTCAGGATGAGTATGCCAAGAGGTAGACTACATGCATGAAGATGGGGAATTTTTGCTTCACTGTAATTCTCTTGATCTCCAGAGAAAGAGAATGAAGGAATGACAAAATAATGAAAATCAACATCTAGCTTTTCATCTTCAGTAAACATAGTTTTGTACTATGAAGAAGATGGTCTGGGTGAGTTGTTCTTATGGAGTAGCTAAGGAATATGAGGAAAACTTAGTTAAGTTAGAGAAGTGAAAAGCTGCCTGGTAGTCAAGAACGTGGTAACAAAAAGGCAACAGCGTAGTTATTAAGAGAGAAACAATGGGCCTGGGAGTTACTGACGTTTCTTTAGGATTGGTCCTACAGTGGTATTTTATTTAGAGTTTGCAGTGATAACCTTGGGAGGAAAAATAGTAATATGAGTGAAATACGCTGATGACAAAGCTGCGATGCCTTGTCAATTTGGGTGATGATTAGAGTGTAGTGCAGAAATAACAGGGTATCTTTGAAGACTTCAATAAAAAAAATGGGTTGAAATTTAAGTGTACAAAGTACAAGGTCATGTTCTGAGTTATGAGTAACTGGCATTTTTGGGATACGCTCAGGAATAATCAGTTGAAAATAAGGAAAAAGACCTTGGAGCTTTAGTCAATTGTAAAATGATTATATACTGCAAACATGTAGCTGTCAGCAGGGAAAAAGGGATTTTTGGTTTTGTCAGAATTAAGATGTTTCTGTTAGAAAGGGGAAAGTGTTGTTGCCACTGTACAAGGAATGACAGCCTGCAGTTAGCTATTTGCAGCCATGTTTGAGAATAGTAAATTGTATCAAGGAGAATTGCAAAGATAAACAGGGAAATAGAAAGCCTATCTTATGAGAAGGGGCTAAAAATATATTTAACTTAATAAAAAAAAAAAATCAAAACAGAGAGGTTGTAAAAGTTTCTATAAATGTATCAGTCTAGAGAAGGAGGTAAAAAGAGCTATTAAAGTCTGGCGTTACTACTGGCATGAAAACAAATGATTATGAAATGGCCAGGAATAAAATTAAGACATAAATTAAATTAACTTTTCTGAGTGTTAGGAGACCTAGGTTGGAAAACATCATTCCATGCAGGAGTAATAGGGGACAAAAAAACCCACTTAATTGGCTTTAAAATTGACCTTAAAGTTGTGAATGAGATTAGATGTTATGTGTTTACCTGCATTATCAAAGTAATACCTCAGGAGATCCATTCTAGTATTACATTCCCACATGGCATCTGTTCAGAGGGCTGTGTAGATATAATTATCCTAGTTGTGTGCTTAAGATAATAAAGTAACATGTGGAGGATATTAAAAACTATACTTTTGTGAACAACAGCAAATAAAGTTATGTGGTGGATATGATGCTTGTCAGGCAATAGCTAAATTTCTGGGGGTCAAAAACAGGTAGGGGAAAATTTAGTGGAAGATGAAAATTCAGAAAAAGAAGTTAAACATATTAACTACCAGGAAAACTGTAATGTTTTCCAAGTATTTAAAATATTTTTTTTTTTTTTTTTAAATATACTGTTTTCAGATATTTGAAAGGAAAATGCATAATGGGCAAGTAGTATGAAATCAAGGGGAAAAAATAATAAAAGGCTTTTTTTCTTAAGAGAAGAACCCCCAAGGTCACAAAAGATCAGATGAGAATCACTGGTAGTAAGTTGAGAATGGTATTTAGATCTGTAATTAATTGTGTGCCTCGGCAGTACTGGTAAGAGAAACTGCAGACTGGTTTATAAAGCTGAGTATTATCTCAACATGGGATATGAAAACGCCGACATGTGAGAAATATGCCAGTGGAGGTGTTTGAGTAATCAGGAAATAATTAAAGAATTATAATTAAAAAAAAAAAAAAAAAAAAAAGGTGCTGTAAGACAATCTTTTGGTAACATTTGCTTGCAATTATTTAACAGTTGCTGTTGAGTTCCTCATTCTTACTGGCTTCCAGGTTTTGCCAGGAGCTATACAAATATAAAAAATATTTGGAAATGAGAAAATTTGAATTGGTGAGGTCTAGTGCAGTGGTCTTCAAAGTGGATGCACACCCCAGGAGGTCCACAAGATGATTCATTGCGGGTACTAGAACTTTTATTTTTATTTATCTTTTATCTAAAAAAAAATAGGAAAGTAATTAAGCTTTATTAATATTTAATATACATATTGGCACTGGCACCCTCAGTCCATCCATAGGTCAGAGGGTCCTGTGTTACGAGCAGTAGGTGAGGTGTCCTGGGGGAAGAGTGGGTGCTCTACAATGCAGAGGTGTTGGAAATGGCGCTCTCGCTCATTCTTCTGCTTGCAGTGTATTGAGAAGTATTGCAGTTTGTATATGCCTCATTACATGGAGTTATGGATTATATTATATAGTTTTAATTAAACTAACCCTCACAAAATGGACAAGTGGCTTAAAAAGATTCCTGAAAAGAAACAACAGATTGAACATAATAAAGCACATAATGACAGCACAAATGAACAAGAAAACGGCAGAGCAAACACTTCTAGTTCTAGTATGAATTCTTCATCATTACGGGGTAGAAACACTGCCAGTTTAATCAGAGATGTTTGAAGTCATGCAATATGCAATACAGTATTTTAAAAATTTTCATTTTATATAAATTTTACATAAATCTTCAGAAACCTCTTTTGAGCCTTCTTAATAGCAAAAGACAAAAAGCCACATATTATTGAGGACACACTTGTTCTTCCTGCTGCAGTAAAACTGGCTAAAATAATACATGGAAAGCAATATGGCAACAAACAAACTCTGAAATGCACTCCTTTGTCAGCAAATACGGTTGGAAGATGTGTAGAAAACATCACTGAAGATTTGAAGAAACAATTATTAAGACAAATTACCCAGCGTGGGAGCTTTGCTATGCAGTTGGCTGAAATTGCAGGTGTTACCAACATGTCCATCTCTCAGTTTATGGTATTTGCTAGAATCTGTTTCAGTAATGAAATACACGAAGAACTACTTTCTTGTGAGCCACTAAAAGAAAGATGTGCCAAAGGAGATAAAATCTCAACAGGAAATGGCTTTAATAAAACCAGTGTTTTATGGAAAAACTATGTAAGTGTAATTACAGAGCAGCTGCTCTGACTGGAGTAAGAAAAGATTCTGGGGTAAGGTTACAGATCTGGCACCACACCTGAGATTTACTCACTGCATCATTCATAGGCAAGCTATTGCAGCCAGGAGGTTGGACCCAGAAGTGCACGAAGTGCTATAGGATGTCATCAGTTTGGTTAATTTTATAAACACAAGACCTTTAAATAGTAGAATTTTTACAATACTTTGTAATGAGATGGGGAGCGACTGTGAAATTCTTTTGTACTGCACAGAGGTTTGCTGGTTTTCTTGTGGCAAAGTGCTTAAAAGAGTTGTTGAACTTAGAGACTGAGTTCAGCATTTTTCTTTTACAAAGACAAATGTTCCAAATTTACTGACCTTTTCTGTGGTGAAAAGTCACTGTCAGTGGTATGCTACATAGCAGGTATTATTGGAAAAAATAAGCACACTTAATCTGTCCTTTCACAGTAAAGGTGATGGTTTAACAGTGAGTAGGAGAGCAACTGCTTTTCAAAAGAAACTCACACTCCAGAGAGGGCATTTTGAAAAGAGATGTTTGGAAATGTTTCCACTGTTATAGGAGTTTGTTGCTGAAAATGATGCATGTCACCTATAAAAACTCTCATGTCTGTACACTGAAAAAAACTTGGAAACAGAATTTTGTAACCTGTTTTAAAATATTCCAAACCAAGCTTTTCAGTAGTTTTTGGACCTATTTGTTAAAAACAAAAATGCAACATCTCATTAGTTTTCAAGAGCAAGTGATTGACATCAGGAAAGATGGAAATTCCTTAGCCAAATTTCAATAAAAACCTTTGTTTAATTGGTAGGTGGATTGAAAAATTAGTGTCATGATTTAGTAAATACCACCAACGATGCTCTTTTTCTAATTCCATCTATGTATCTTTGTGAGCTATCTTTTCCAGGTATGGCAGACATTAAAACTTATTGAAGTAAACTGAACTCAGAACCAGACCTTTGAATCACTGCATCATAGTGTTAAACCAAAAATTTTAAAAATAATGAAGCATATTCAATCACATTGTTCTCATTAAAGATATTAGTATTAATAATAGTAGAGGTTTTTTTGTATCATTAATAAAATAAAAATTGTTTAAAAATTTTGTTTATTTCATCTTTATCTCATCCTTTTTTAATGTCTATTTTTGTGTATTTTTTATAATGTACGTAATAGTGCAGTGGTACGTGTATATCATTTAAAAACATATATACACATACTGGGGGTACATTCTCAAAAATTTTTTACTGATGGGTTTCCACAATAAGAACAGTTTGGAGGTCACTGGTTCTAGTGATTAGGACAGTAGCCTGGGATGTGAAAGACCTAGATTAGTATTGTGTAATGTATGTCTGTACTAACTGGGGCACTACTGTCAACCTAGCATGAAGGTCAGCCAGCTGTAAATTTAGTAGAAAATGTATATTACTGTCTCTCTTGAATTGTAGAAAAGGGAAGTTTACCAGGAAAGAGATGGGTTTGGCAGTTTAGTGGGTTGAACAGCTTGTTCGCAGTGATTTTCAGTGCACCAATGGTGTTAGATCTAATGGATCAGGACATATGTCTACAGTGTATTTTGTCTTGGGGGGACATTTACCTACGCAGATCTATGTCACACACACCCCCTGCAGCAGTAAGAAAAGCCTGCATTTTCCTTTTTATGTAGGCATTCCTGAAAACTATTAAATACTCCACAGAGATGAGACTCCTTCAGTTCCTTCTTTCTCTTACCTTCTTTCTGTAATTAATCATGTTATTCACAACAACCATAATAAGCCAGAAGCACACATCTTGTCTTTTGATATCTCTTGCCATCATCATTTTCTTGAGGCTAAGAAAAATTAGTATCTCATGGAAAATGACTGAACCTTGCAGCATCTCCAAATTTTTAGTAAAACAGAACTATGACAATGATGGTAGATGTGATTCCCAGACTTTAGCGCAATCTTGTCAGCTGCTGTCTTCTGAAAAAAAAAAAAAAAAAAAAAAAAAAAAAAAGAGGAAGAGAGAGATATTATTTCTGTTGTTTTGTTTTTTTTTTTTTTTTTTTTCAGGTAAGTTGATACCATGTTATTTATTTGGATAGAGCTGTCCTGCAATGCTCAAAAAAAAAGCCCCAAGCCAACACCCTCCCCCCTCAATCTTGTATGGTTTTTTGTGTGTTTTCATTTGGGAAACATTGGAATGAAATATCACTATGGCATATTTTGCAATGCATAATTTAGAAGGGTTTGGGAGCATGAACCTATGGATAAAGAACCAGCAAATGAATCTTCCTGAATTCTTGAATTTCTGAGTGAGCTAGTAGGGGAAAATGCAGCACTGATACAATTTATCAAAAATACAAGGGCAACTTATCTTGATATGCCACCATAAAGATTGATGTGTCAAGTCATTGAAAAGAAAACTGCTGCAGGAAAAACTGGCTTACATATTGAAAGCAGATGGTCTAGGTAAATTATAACAGTTCAAGGTTAGTGGAGGTAATAAACGAGGTGACATGGGGGTCAGTAAAAGGCCCATGTTGTCACATGTATTTGAAGACTTTTCAATTAGAATAGGAAAGGTGGAGAAAAACACTGACTTCCCAAATCTAGAATAATTGGTGTAGACCGTGTGTGAAAAAGTAGGTAATTCAGGTCAGTGCAGAACAATGTAAGATAATGAGACTGGGATGCATAATGAAGTCTAGGAGTTAAAGACATGAACTGAAAAATAGTGGAAATTTGGATGTAGGGGTTTTTTTTTTTTGGATAATGAGCATGAGCAAGATGTGGTTGCTATCTGTAAGGACGGAAGGCTAAAAAGATGTTGGAAAATTTGTATAAAAACTGGAATATGAAAGCACAGGAAAAAATGTCTTTTTATACAGTTTCTGAATAACAGCTGCATCTTCAGCTATGTAAAATCAAAGTTTAGCAAATCAGACTTGCCTTTATTTCAAATGACACTCATTAGAAGCTATGATATATTGCAACCTTTTAAAACATGTTAAATAACAATTTTCCAAAATGTTAAATGGTGGGAAGGATTTTTTGAATTAAAATAAATACTGCAAGATTACTGATACTTCATTACTTGGGAAGAAGAATGTTCATTAAAATTACGAGAATATTGGAAGTTGGGAAAATTTATTTTTTGGGATGAAGACCAGAGAATGACAAGGGAATGATTATGGACAAATGTTGCTGGGCAAGGTGATACGAAGATGATAGGTGCCTATCACCTCATCATTTACTGCTAAGATTACACTATATGAACACAAGTAAAAAAATCTTTCTGATAAAATACATAGATAAATACTTGATAGGCTACATATTATTATGTCTTTAATGTACTTGTTTCAATTTTGTGTAAAATTCTGGCACTTTTCCAATATATGCATTAATTGATTTGAGAGCATTTTATGTAAATAAATCTGGATTCTTAATATCTTTCATTAATATAAAAATGTCAGCTGTGGTTATGCTTGTATTGGTAGGATATATAAGTGTATGCTTTCCTTTTCATATAATCGATGAGAAAATTTGGCATGGGGTGTGCATTTCCCTCACATTTGTTTTAGGGAGTGGCTTTTTATGGCTGGATGTTTTTGATATCTGCTGCACTTCATCCATTAACCAGGCACAGGAAAATAATAGTGTAATCTGCTTGTCTGGCGAGTTCTCTAATTACAAGCTGGTGTTCTAAGAAACCATTTCTTTATTAAGATGACTGGCATACTAAACTTCCTAAATACATTTGTTATTTCACACGATTACTTGTTTGTAGAGTGTACAGATTTAATTACTAACCAGCAGGACAGTGTCACCCTGAGTGCAGATTAAACTGCCATACAGTCCCTTCCCTGTACACCAGGGGTATGTTGATGTTATCAATCAACACAATGAATCTGTCTCATAACAGAAATGCAAATTAACTGAGTTAAATTAGCGGTTTTGTATTCTTAGTTCCTTGTGTGAAATGAACACATTTATCTTTGCAGAAACTATACACGGTACACCGCTGTAATTTATTATGTACTGTTTAGTCTCTTGCTTTTTATATCAGAGACATGTAATACAGATTTTTCTTTATTTTTACTGTACTTGTATATACATTAATGTAGACTTTGACTTTTCTCTGCATTGGTAAAGTGGTAGTATCTAATGTTATGCCTAAAGTAGTCCTATTTAGTTCCATGTGTCTTTTGAAGTATATTTAATTTAAATATAGATATGTATATTTGTATGTGTGTGTATGTAATCTCAAGATGGACTGGAGAATGAAAATCAGAACATTCAGCATCTGTATTTTCCAAGCTGCGTAAATACAGTCATGGGTATGACAGTGTGCATAGATGGGAAAAAAAGACTCGTTTCCCACACAGACGGAATAAGGAGAAGAGTGTTATGTTAAACGGGGTCTTCAGTTTTGCCCCTAGTTAGATTTTCCACCATTTCTGTTATTTACATTGAGCCTGGAAGCTACCAGATCCTCAAAATCCACGTCCTGTCTTTACTGAGCTGTCAAAATCAGCTTCCTCTCTTGGCTGCTCCATGTGGTTCTTCTGTTTGTTCTGCCTTCAGCAGTGGTGGGTCAGGGTCGGAAACGTTTTGAGTGAAGCTCCTAGGCAGAACTTTTCCCAGCTGTTTTGTTTGGAGTGTGTGTGTGTGTATATGTGTATATATATATGTATGTATGTATATACAACTGCTTCCCCATGTATATATGCATGCATATATATATATATATATACACACACACAGAGAACTTAGTAGGAAACATATTAGTAACAGGTAATACTTGCTGTCCTATTTTCCTATCTGTGCCCTGTACTTAGCAGTACAATAATTGATAGTCAGAGGATGCTTTCTATCCTCATTTTGCCTACAATAAAACTGCCGTACTAACTGTCCAGTATTGTGCGCAAATGACAGTTCTTATTAAACCCAGGGAGTGATCTTTTTGTTTCCTAAAATATGACATTTGGTTGATTTTATGGTAATTACAACCTGTATTAATGGTTATAAAGTAACTTATAACTCTAACTGTAATGCCAGATTTAAAAACTTTTTGACAGGGAATTCCAAAAGCTCACTCCTTACTGTGTGAAGGAGAATTTCCTTCTATTTGTTCTGAAAATAAAAGGCAATAATTTCATGAAATGACCTTTTGTTGCAGTATTAGGAGACAGGGACTGATCATTTTTCTGCATGCCCATCATAATTTTTAATGATTAAAATTAAAAATGAAAAGAAAGTGTGCTCCTATACTGTTATCAAAGGCATTCAGTGCTTGAATAATTTCATTTTTTTCCATAAGCTCTGCTACTGATGGGGAATGTGCAAGTCCCATGTGCACAAGCAGATGGGGAAATTTTAGTCTTTAGTCATCAATGCTCTTTGAAGGTTCCCTTCTAATTCCCTTTTCTTGCCAAATAATTTGAGAGCTGGCAATATCAAGTCAAATACCCATCCTTCTGTACTTTAACCACCCTTTTTGTTGACCTCCATTTGATCTTTTGCATTTTTGTTGCAGTGTCTTAAAATTAGAATTGAATGCTATTCTAGGCAAGGAGAACTTGTCTTTGTGGTATAATATCACGCAAATAGATTTTTCTATAATTTCTTTAGTCTACCTCAGCTTCCAGTATAAATACTAAATTACAGTGAGAAAAATATATTCTGAGATTTCTTCTCAATTTTTTCTTGCTTTCAAATAAAATTGCTTGATTAAATGAGTTAAAAGTATGTCAGCTTATTTTTGTGACATTCAAACTGGTCCATCCAATCATATAATTATGCCAATTAAACTTTTTTTTTTTTTCATACTAAGCAAAAATAAGGAGCTTCTTCATGCTTTTAACACCCTCTTGATACCATAATGCGTCGTCTTTTTTCTCAGAAGCCCTCACTAAAACTATGCAACAGGTATTTTTACCTCTATAAACAAAAGTATCTCCATGAACAAAGAAATAAAAAAAGAAACACAGATATTGTTTTCTTTTTGTCATGCTTGGCTTTTGAAATGAGTATCATGAATATATAATTCTTCACTAGGTGCTCTTTAATATAATAATTTTTTTTAACTCCTTTTTAGGAGGTAGACTATTGAAATACTGATTTACTTTAAGACAAGTGCCTATCTTGAGAGCAAGATTATTTCATGTAATTTCTGTTTGAATAAAGAAGAGACTGGAGAATTGGATGTGGGAGCCCTAGTACTGGACTTGAACATGTTCTGCCCATGGTCCAAACTTGTTGATGGAAAACAGTGTCACACGAAAAGCTAAAGCATCCCATCCCTGACATCACATCTAGTCAACAAGAGCAAGATAGAAGATATTCTTATGGACTCTTTCCTCATAGATTTAAAAACAGCAGTGATACCATATGAAGATGACATACCAAGGCTGATACAATTAACATTCAAATTGTATGGCAAATTTTGGTCATGCATTCGAGATACAAATTTTGATTATGTTAAGAACAATTACTTGAACTTGATGAAAAAATACAGAATGAAGTATGGAAGTAAAGAATCAGCAATGGGTGTAACAAAAATAGTTCTGTCCTTTCAATTTCTAATCAAACTAGCTGTGTGATTCTGCATGTTTTCAGATATTTAGGTAGAAGAAGAGAGAAAATGCAAATAATTCCTTGAGGTAAAGCTAAGTCAAGGAAATCAGATTTATTTAGCTTAGAAATGAAGACCTTAAATGCCAAGAAACCTTGGTGATGTATGCTAGGAGTCAGAATATGAAGAACCACCATGAAAGCCGACTTGTCAACTAATTAAGATCCAAGTATATATCTGTATGTATTTAGAATTAATAGAAATTCAGAATAATCCCCAAATCCTCATGAATGTTGTTCTAGGTTATGGAAATAGTGGTAATTTGAGAAATGCACATTATTTTTTGTTTGATAGCTTCTGGGTTAGTAGATTTTAATTTTTCATCTCCTAACTGTATGCTTAGTTGTATTTTACTTTGAAAGATGCTACTGAAAACATACACTTCTGCAGTGTTATCAGAAGTGTTCAGTACTGGAACCGAGTGGGATTTTATTTGCCTTTTGCATGCCTTCCAGCTGATGGGCAGAATTTAAGTCCCCATGGTGCACAAACAGATGGGAAAATGTTGGTCTTTAGTTTTCAGTCATCAGTGCTAATTCTTTTATCTTCTGAATGCATTAGTCAAACAGACTATGCCTGTCAAGCAATCTGTAATATGTGCCATGACAGCTTTTTTTTTTTTTTTTTTTTTTAAATTCTACTGATAATCTTTTCAGTGAACTGACTTGGATACATTCTATTAGTTTAAGGAAAAAAATGCATTATTCATGAATTAAATGATTATCAAAATGATTGTGGAACTTTGATGATTTTAAAGTACTATTTTTATTATTTGTGTGAAAAAATTCAACAACCAAGAAGCACATTTTCAAATACAATTGGGTATTTCTGTAGGCATTGGTGATCTTATATGTGCACATCTATATGATGCTTTTTATAAACAGACACTGTATTGGCACATTTATTTATCCTTTCCTAACCAATGTGTCACAGAGATTAAGATGCCTGGGATTTTTGGAACACTGTAATGTTCTTTATGCATATTGGCATACATCCATAAATCCTAATTTCTAGATTGTGACAAAAAAGTCTGTTTTGACCAGGAGTTAAGTTCTTAAGTTGCATATTCAGATTTTGGTGCCCATTTCTGCAACATGGAAGCCAGAAGTGTCATGAATTTTATAATTTGTATCCACATGGCAACTGAAATATTTTACTTACAGAAGGATAAGAATTTCCAACTGCATTTGTATGAAGGTTCCTTGACTGGTCTAGCATGTAGCTATGAGGGGAAAAAAAAAAAAAGTAGTAATGGCAGAGCATAAATTTATATTCATACAAATGCATATATTCTAGCAATTGTATAAGGGCATTGGCATAAAATTTTCAGCACTGAGTTATCTCCTGATTTCCTTTAAAGTGTCTTTTTGGACATGTGCGATCTCTTCAGTTTATGGGCCTGGGGGGCACTTACAAGGCTCTGAATTCAGCTTTGGTTATGTAGGCTGTGTTGTCACAGGCATAAGGGATTGAGCTTTGTGTTTGTGCTTTTATGACGTGGGATCAGGCATGCTGAAAATTAATTCAAACCTTTACTTATATCACAAGTTAAGCTCATCCAGATGGCAGACAGTTCCTGCTTCTTGTGAAAGAGTAATTTTGGTAATGTGACAGGCTTAGGTTTATAGACAGTAGCAACTCTTACATAGTTTAAGCTCTGAAATAGAACAAAGATTGCAGACAGCTAGTCATCAGTACTTTTCCTCTGTAAGGGGTGAAAACTGCTTCAAATGAGCTGCAGGTAACCATTGACTCAAGGTTGTGGAAGTTCTGTGTCTAGTGCACTGGGCCAGCCCACTTTACGGAGCTGTGCTCTCTGCAAGTCCACTTAAAAGGAAGTGAGATGTTTTTCCATTTGTATTAAATGAGATTTTGTATTCATGAATATGCCTTAACATGATGCCCTACTATGGAGGAAATCAGCTGAGCAGGAACATGTGTTCCCTGCGTTTTCTCTGTAGCTACATAAACCCATGTAAGGCATGCACCAAACATTTGCTAGTGTATCAAAGTGCAAGCATCATAGATGCAGTTACATATTTTCAGTTATCATTTTGATTTGTGATCCACAGATTTTACTTCTGAATTGCTGTATAGAGTTTGGGTTATTGTTCAGATTATTTTGCTAAGAGATGCTCTGGAAAGAGAGTAAGAAAATATTTTCAATTTGGAACTCCTACATGATGAGACTGCTGTTTGCATTTCTTCAATGCTTTTAAAAGTTCAGGTTTCAATAAATAAGAATTTACTGAGGAAAGCCTATTATTTTAGAAAAGTTATGCCTAGGTCTGGTATCCATTATGGTTGGGTGCTTGGATGTGGAACTTAACTACCTGCAAGTAACTTAACTGCCTGAGAGAAGTTATAGTTTATTATTTGTAAAACATAGTACTTTGAAGCTCAAGTCATGAGTCTTGACTTACTGGAATTTCCATTTAATCAAAGATCAGGTGTGTCCCCTCAGGCTGTGGTAATGGAAACTGCCCTAAAAAGGATGAAGAATGGGCTTGTGAAAAGTTGCCTTTGTACAGCTGAAATTGTAATTTATTTGTTTTCCTTTGAGATATATAAAAGAAAAGAGGCTGCTAGGCTTAGCTGTATAGCAGATATCCCCATCTGGGGAATGGTTTCCTATCAGTCCCCCTCATGTCTTCTGTAAAGGGAGTATGTTGTCTTTTTTTTACTTTTCTTTTGGCAGGCTACATTAAGGGTCACTAAAGCCAAAACAGAAGCTAGAACAGTTTTGAGGTGATTGTGCTGTTTGCCATGGTCTATACTGGAAGTTACATATCTTCATGGATACCTTAAAAATATTTGTGATTCCTTCTCCATTTTCTGTCAAGCACAGGGGGAGGAAGAATAAAAGTAAAAATTTAGAGATAGCAGACTGCATGGTAGACTCCTAGTCCTGAATCTGCTCAGGGGATAGCTGGATTTTTCATGGGCTTTTTTTGACATTTTGTGCTGGAACGGGAATCTTTGCTTTACTCTGGGGTTGATAGAAATTGATTTACTATATCCCAAATATTTGAAGAATCTGTGGTGTCATGGAGAAGGGGCTTCCTTAAAGACTTATGTGGAAAAAATGAGAGTATTAAGACTGCAATCAGCATTCTGAGAGACAATATATAGATGTAGTAAAATAGCTTCTAGATTGTTCTGTACCCAAAAAGAGAAAACAAAAGAGGTAACTCAGCTTGTGTGTGTCAATTTGCTTCTTAGTAGGCAGGCAAGCCTGGATTACATTAGGAACAGGCAGGGGAACTGTCGATGGAGGATCTATAATTGTAATCACTAAAAACCTCATTTGTTTTTTCCCAGCTCTTCTAGTAACTAAATTGTTATTTCAGTGAAATAATTTACTGCCTACAGAAAATCTGTTGTTGAAATGAGTTGGAAGGAAAACATGCTTTTGAACTGAGAGCAGCTGCTCAATCTCAATTAATCTTTTATTTCGTTGTCTGTGGTTTGCTAATGTGTAGAAGTCTTTGACTTTTTTTGAGCCTTGCCTTGAGAACTGTTCCTGTTCTGACTAGCATCATGGATTTGTGGAAAGTGTGGTGACCTGAAACACAGTACTGTGTAGAGCAACTTTATCCCTTTCACTCTGGTAATGAATGAGAGTCAAACAAGTCCAACAGGAGCCACAAAAAGAGGAGCCAGCTAGATTTCTAGGATGTGGTATCTTTAATGAAACTTTTATGCAAGCTGTAGAGGTTGGAAAGTGAGATCACATAGCACCATGGAGCCCATGAGCATGTGTGATTTCCTGTATGTTCCTTGTTCACAAGCAAATAGAGCATTATATCCTGATTACTGTAGCTTTCTTTTTAACTGATAGCATACTAAGGGCTTTTGGAAGGATGTAGCATTTATAAAGTAACCATAGTATATATGAGATCATGCATATATGTGCAAGTAAACCATGGACATCCTTCAATGAGCAAAACTTTTAAATGGAATTTATGTGAAGAAGTAGGTCAATTAACAGGGGGAAAACTTCACTCCTCATGTTACAGGAGGTGAAATGCGACAAGTATTTTGTGAAGAACTACGTGTAGTCTTGGTCTACTCACATGCTTAATGTAATCTTATAAAAAGAAAGTTTGTAAATCATGTGGTTTATATTTTAAAAAATTAAGAAAAAGTGAATAGTTTACTGAAGAAAGTGTTACTGAAGAAATGCTAGCCTTTTCCTTTTGGAAACAGTGGTTAACATAGAGGAGGGTAATACTGTGTAAATTTTGGTACATTTACACATATATAAAATACTTTTATATATATGGAGTATGTGGAATGAAATAAAAATAGATACTAATATAAAAATAAATAAGAATATAAATAGATATCAAGAAGTCAGGTGTTGGGGAGGGGGGTTGACAGGTGACTGCAGAAATTGCACATGGCGAGCATACTGTGGAGCACTTGAACCACAGTAACAACTGTGCAGAAGCCTGTTACTAGGAGGAAACTTTTTTTTTTCCTTTTGCGTAGCAACAGGTACATTAACAAGATGGTTGTTTCTGCCTCTGTCATTTTTTTTTTTTTTTCTTCTAGCCACACGTATTTCCAAGCCTATATTTTATTTCTGATTGGCTTCATAAAGCCTCATGAAGCAAATGGTGGTAAACCTAGGTAAAAGAGGCAGTGGCTGGGTCATGACTTCTGTATTGAAAAATATTTTATAACACACTTGGGACATTCTAATTACTTAGTTATGTCAAATATTTAAATAACCTGCATGGAACATGAGTTTAAAAGAATAATTTAAGGCATGCAACAGAATATAGGACTTTAAGCATGAATTACAGTGGATCATAGTCAGACTTTGGAGCTTACTCAGCTCTTACCTAAAATGGATGAATGCTAACTCTGGTTCAGAAAGCAATTCAACTGGTTACCCCTAGTGAGCGCAAAGTTCCCTGGCTGCATAAACTGTAGCATCCTAGCTGGGGAGCTAAACAGGAGATAGGCAGAGACATGGCCAAATGCTTCCCAAGTCCTTGGGGAACCTTGGTAAGTTAGGTGTTCTCTAAGAAAGCCTCAATCAGATTACACTGCAGTCCGAACAGTTGTGATGGTATTATGTTTCCAGACATACAACCTAGTGGTTAGAACTCAGTGCTTGAATATAGGAAATGGTTGGAGATGGCTGGAGGTGTAAACCCACAGCCCTTCTTCCTACAACACTGCCTTTAATTATGTCCATAAAGTGTTGGGAGAATGTGTTTTTCATCTCTGTCATGGTTTGAGCTCAGAGGACAACTGAGCACCACACAGCTGCTCACCCCGCCTTTCCCCCCAGCGATGAGAAGGGAAAAATAAGCCAGGCTTGGGATTCGAGATAGGACTGGGAGGGGCAAATCACCCATTATGGTCACGGGCAAAAGACAGACTTGTTAGGGGAAATAAAAAAAGAACATAAATTTAATACGGACACTAACAGCACTTAACAGAATAGATAGTGAGAAGCATTGCCACATCTTGAGAACACCTTCCCCCCCACCCCTCCCTTCTATCCGGGCTCAGCTTTGATATCTCTACCTCCTCCCACCAGTGGTGCAGGAGGCAGGGGATGGGGGGTGCAGGCAGTGCCGCTGCTTCTTCCTTCTTGGGGGCGGGGGAAACTTCTGGAACTTCTTCCACCTGCTCCAGCGTGGTCCCCCTCTCACAGGAGACAGTCCTCCACAAACTTTATCCAATGTGAGTCCCTCCCACAGGCCGCAGCATTTCCCTCACTGCTCTGGTGTGGGATACCAACTTTCTCCAACTGGAATCCCTCCCATGGGATGCAGCACTTCCCCAGCTGGCCCAGCGTGAGACACTCCTGCATGCTGCAATCCTCCCAGCACCAAACTACAACAACAAGGGCTGCTTCTTCCCACAAGATCCCAGACTTCTTCGGGCATAATCACCTTAGTTGTCCATATGAGACCCCCCCACATGCCATAAATCAATGTCTACTCCACCATAGATCTCCATGGGTGGCAGGGGGGGCCGCCCTGCCGTCTCCCCACAGGATACAGGGGGGTCTCTGCTCCGGCACACCTCCCCCCTCCTTTCTTCCTCCGTTCCTCCACTGACCTTGGTGTTCATGCAGCTGCAGCAACTCCTCCTCACAAGTCCAACTGCCCGTCACCACGTCCCTTCTTAAATACGTTATCGCAGAGGCGCAGCTGATTGGCTCAGTTTTGGTGCAGAGGTGGAGCTGACTTGGAGCTGGGGGAGCTTCGAGAAGCTTCTCACAGGGGGCCACCCCTGTAGCCCCCTCCCCTGTCGTCAAAAAAAACCCAAAACTCACTCAAACCCAGGACAACCTATCCTGATGAAGTTAAGACTGCTGATACACAAAATACTGTGGAATTCAGAGAGACAGAAGAAAAGAAATATTTTTAAATCTGTAAAGAAGGACACATTCCTCAGAACAGGGATGTCTGCATCTGGTTTTTTTCCAAGTAATGGTAGGTAGATATGTTTCCCATTTGGGAATCATGTGATAAGATGTTTAAGAAACACTGGAAATAAGAAAGAGTATCAAGGATTATTAGCCAGCTAGTAAATAGCACTGATAAACCTACATCTGTTGCACAGAAGAAGGAAGTTTTAAGACTTTAAAAAATCAAATATTTAATTAAAGGTTTGCCCCTGTGCATGTTAGATTGATTTTTAGATTTCAATTAATTATTAACAAAAAGAGAGATTGATGGAGAAAATTAAAAATAAATTGTTTGCTTGTGATTAAACAATATCACTAATTAGGCTTCCCAAATATAAAATATGGACTAAACTAAACTCTTATTTTACCACTGGGAGTTTGGACATTGTTCCACTGGGATATAGCTATAGCCACATAGCCTTAGGAGTTCGTGACTGCATTTATACTTTTGCACTTGGACCAAGTGGCAAGGGGTAGCTTGGCTAGGGACAGAGACAGGTAGAGGATTCTGGGTATGCTCATAGCACTTTCACATGTGATTATGTCATCAACTTACTATTTTTTATATGTTCTTGCAAATCAAAATTTCCAATAGTGCTTGGACTTGAGAAGCTATTTGGTTCTTTTCCCACCTTCTGAAACATTATTTGGGAAGGAAGAGTTCAGCTCCTACCTCCTGGTGTGCAGAGTGGTGCTCTTCCCTGTACCATCCTAAATTAGCTAGAAGTTTAGCTATACACAGATGTGATCATGGGTTAAGCTGCATTGGGAATATATATTGTATCATGTATTCTGCAGTGAATCTGAAGTTGTTCATCTCTCTTCCACTGAATGGGAGGTCATCTCAAACTACTTCATGCTGGCAAAAAATGAGGGTATGCCCATAAACTGGTACTGTGAAACCATTCACATCTAACCTACCTCATGCTATGTTACTCCTGAGCTCAGTACCTAATATTTAGGATCATCAGTTTTGCATGTATGTGGAATTAAGCTATTCTACTCAGTTTTTTTTCTGAAATGAAAATGTATCAGTGGTTCTACAAATAAGTAAATAGTCAGAAATTAAAACAGGATTAAAAATGCACAGTAAGGTGATCCTACGATAAATTGGAAGTCTTTTGAATCATAATTTCTGGGACGAGAAGGGAAATCTTATCTCCTTTCACTACCCAGAGGAGATAAGGTAGCTTCTCTTTGGCAGCAGGCTCTGATTTCTGGTCATAGGGGGATAGTGTGCAAATCTGGCACCATCTACTCAGTTATTGTTGATCACCAGAGTTCACTCTCTTATGCTGTCTCTATGCATGGATATTGTTCTGCATAGCAGAACGTGCACTTCAGTTGCATTTTGCATTCTATGTATTGAACTAGGTGTCTTTGGGAACATTTTTGAATAATGTATTTAAAGATGTTTCTTCTGTAGTCTTTCTAGAATAGAAGCAATTTATCGTTGTGGTATTTTTTTTTCTCAAAAATACTTTTTGTATTTATGTGTTACATTGGAAAAGGTTTTGCAATACATTTATCTTTTTATTGAGAAATGACTTGAGAATGAGTTATTGAGGATGTGCTGAGAATGGGTAAGCCAGTAACTTTTCATGTACACTGAGCACTGCATGCAGAATTCAAGCAGGTGGATAAAACATTTGAACTGAAATGGAATAAATATGGGATTGCGTTTTAAATATAAACAAGGTATGCATATAAATTTGGAAACTTTAATATCAGCAGCCTAGGGACAGTACTGCTCATATTTTCTTCAAGAGTTATGAACAGAAACCTAAGAGCAAAGTAGGACTATATTCAGATAATCTGAATTCCATCTGCATCTCTAATCATATCTGGGTTTCTTATTTTCTGCCCTGCAAGGCCATATATGTAGCAATAGCATTCAAATTCTTTAGCACAGTTTAGACCATCTGAATTTGAACTAAAGGTACAATATTTGTGACATTTGCTACCTGCAACATGTTCCACATCTTTGTCATGCTCTGTCTATACTTTTGCTTGAGCCTGCTGTTTTTCTGTTGCTTATTTTTTTTTTGCCTCTCTCTTTCATTTATTCTGCTCTGACTCCTGCTAGTTACCTGTTTGAGCTTCTGCCATGTCTTCTGCCATCTGTGAGATTGCCATCTTATCTTTACTTATACAAGTAGCTAAATGGGAAGTTTGCATTATAATTAGAAAATAAGACTTTAAATCAGCTTCCAGAACTGGCCATAACTAGCTGAGAGATGCCTGGGAGTAAAAGAATTCATGAGCAACTGAAAAGTCTATGTCACATTTAACAGTGAGTAATTTCTAATGTATCATAGGCAAATGTGCAATCAGAGTGAACAGGAAGGAATGTCCCTACTACGAGTACTTCAGAATACTGGTGTGTACAATTTGCATCATACTGACAACCTGTCACACATCTTTTTGGCAGGATATCATGCAATACACTAAGGAAGGGAAATATAGTGGAATTTCCCACCTTTCAATACCTGGAATGACATTCTGTGCAAAGCACACTGAAGTTTGGTACTGGGCTTAATCTGCATGATGCTAGCGCTGGGGGGCTGCAAGCAGGGCTGGAGCGTAAGAATTGCTGAAGCAGGAACTGAGCAGAGGACTTGGGGGGAATTACATCTCTGGCAGGACTGTGGCCAGTGAAGGAGCCCATGCCAGAGCAGTGGAAGGAGAAAGAAACAAGGATCCACCAAAGAAGAGGAACCACATGGTGCTGACCCCAATCTCCTGGACTGCCAACAGCAGGCGTAGCCTGCGGGCAGCAAGGGGATTGGAGATGGGAATGCAGAGGAGCGTTGCCAGGAGAAGAGTCCAAATGTAGTTCCCTAAGTGTCTGTGTGTTTGTCTGTTTCTATTTTTTGGTAGCAGAATCAGTAATTAAAAGTGTTAGTTGGCCAATAAATTAAGTAGAATTCCCTGAGATTAAACTTGTTTTATAGCCAGCGACAGACTTTACAATTCACAGTGTTTGTGGCTATTCTCAAAACATTTGATACAGTTCTTAAAATCAGATTTGCTGAAGTTGGATGTGGCTAGCTTGGTGGGTGAGGAGTGAGCAGTGGACATCACTTACGTCTATTTTAGTAAGGCTTTTGACACTGTCTCCCATGGCATCCTCATAGACAAAGTATGGGTTAGGGAAGTAGCTAGTGAGGTGAATTGAAAACTGGCTGAGCAGCTGGTCCCAGAGGGTTGTGATCAGCAGCACCAAGTCCAGCTGGAGGCAATTCAGTAGCGGTGTACCCCACGGGTTAACAGGGGGGCCAGTCCTGTTCAGGGTCTTCATTAATCACCTGGACAGTGAGACAGAGTACACCATCACTAAGTCCACAGATGATACAAAGCTGGGAAGCAGGGATGATAGACCATATTGAAAATGCTTATTACTAAATCCCACGAAGTATTTCATTTTGAAGCAGGACACTATTTTAAAATGTGCAGCACTGTTCAGAACTGCTTCTTTACCTGATTTCTGAGATTTTCTCCTACCTTTGCTACCACAGCTTTCACCAAACTTGACCTTCTGTTTGGGAGCATTGCAAACATTTCTTAAGAAATGAATTAATATAGAACTACGCAATAAAAATTAATTGGAGCTGAGTAATTCCATGTTATATCCTTCTTTCAGTGATGTTACATCTTAGAGAGGAATGAAAAGTGTGGTGCTGGCCAAGTTAATTACCCTACTTTTTCTGAAATTAGTATGTCAGAGGTCTTTTGGTTTCTTAACAAGTAAGAAAATATATGTAGGTTTCTTTTATTATTATCCTCTTGACCTCCTTTTGACATTGCCTGGAGATTATTTACAAGTAGGGAGGGATAGGTACCTAGAATACTTTGTGCTTTTTTTATTGTATGAAAGTCAATTAGATATGAAAATATGTTACCTCCTTGATTCTAACATCACCAGCAAACTCTCATGGGTCAGTGAGTAGAAAGTAAAACAACCAAAACCCATGCTTCCTAGTAGTGGAACGAGTGCAACAAATATTTTTTGAAGCATCTTGCAAAGATATCATGATCTTGAAATCCATCTTTTATTTGATTTTTGATCATGTTTTTAATTTTGTCTGGCAGAACAGTTAAGTAGAAATTTATTTTCATAGCACTATAACGAATATAGGATTTTATACCTTGTAAGTCTCTTTCCTTGTAAGTCTCCTTCATTAAGCATGAGAGTCAACTCCTCTCATCTAATGTCGTTTAGCAATTTAAAATATATACATCTAATCTAAACTTGCTGTATATCTTCCCCTTACAATCAGTGCAGCAAGACATGCACTAAAAGAAAGTAGTATACCTTGCAGCAGTTTAGGATATTTTGCTGTATAGGATATGGTCTGGTAGGACATCTGAGGTGTTTGAGATAGCTGAGATGAGGCATTCTTTGATGCCTGTCTGTCCCCTCCTCACTACAATGGAAACCCGGGAAATCGCCTTAGAGTAGCTGTCCAGTTTCAACACATTACGTTTGATGACATGAAGGCCACATGAATTTGCTAGTTTTTCATGATGTATTTCACTCTGAGCTAGAATCTGAGCCCATTACAAGTTTTTCCTGGATACAGTACTTACAAAATAAGCTCATGAAAGAAGCAGTCATACCTTCTATTAGCAATTCCTTATTACAGTTGACCTCTGCTGCTGTGGTTTTAAGAAAGGCTGTCCTTGGTACCCCTCATTTTTATTAGCTAAACTTTTTATCATACAAGCTGGTAAGAAAAGTGGTTAAATTTACCAGAGGTCACTCTTATATCATAATTCCTTGCAGTTTAAAGTCATAGAGAGAACACTTGAATTAAAGTTATGGCCTCTTAAAGAAGATACATGACATTTCACTGTAATGTAAACTTTTATGTCCACCAGACATTTATAATATTTTCAAGGATAAGATGAGAGCTTTCTTATTAAAAAAATGCCCTTCACAGCGCAAATTCGTACACTTACAGTATTTGATATAGAAAATACAAGTTTGCTTATTGCGCTGGTGGTTTCTTTTCAAGCTTCTCATGAATCTATTGCCATCCCTCCCTCCCCCTCCTAATGGCTCCTTTTAGCTGTCTGTCCTTTATATTGAATTTTGAATGAAACTTATAGAATTGTCAGGTTGGCTCCTTTAGGAACTACAGCTGAAATCATCAAGCTCTTTCATTGTCTCCAGTTGGTGACAAATGGCAATTTTATTTAGCAAGGGATGGTTCTCTTTGAGGTTGGATTGATGGATGAGGCCATAAGAGGTTGGGCTGGCTGACAAGGTTACCCCTACCAGCTGTCTATCCATCCCTTCTGCATGAGTGTTTGTGCTGCCTGTCAGTCAGCTTTTGAACTACTGCTGTTTACTGTGTAGTGTTTTAAAGCAGACTGTAGTTGGTGACAGCTTACTTTACTTTAAAATGCTGTGCTGCAAATGGTGATGCTTCCAAAACTCACTGATGAGCAGCTCAGACATCTGTGCAGTAAAGGCAAGCTGAACAGCTAGGGTGGCAACAGTGTCAGCCAGCCCTTTTTGACATTCAAGAGTCCTTTATTTTGTCTTAGCTTTTTTTGTGTGTTTTGTTTTGTTTTGTTTCAAGTTATAATCAGCCTGCAGCCTAAGAACCCCAGCTTTGAAATGTTTTTGAATGGGAATGTATAAGAACCCCAGTAGTGTTTTGAGATTTCACTACAAAATCCTAAAATGTTTTTCATTCTTGTCTGTAGGCTGGAGCAAATGTGCTGCTGCAAGATGTTAATGGAAACATTGCACTTGATTATGCCATAGAAGGGACTGAATCTAGCAGCATCCTTCTGATGTACTTGGAAGAAAATGGTAAGTCAGCTCTTCAGCTTCTGGAATGCTTTTATTGAACATGACATAAAACCGAAAAGGATGGATATTGATTTGACGTAAGATAGCATTGAGGCCAGTGGAACTATATTAGTTTGGAGATGAAGGGAGGAAGATGATTTGGAGTCACGAAAGTTTTTAGTGCGTTTAGATTGGAGCAGCTAACAGAGGTTAGTGGCAGTGGTCATCGTCAGATCTACTTTTGCCCATTTATATGGAGACGTTAGAATGTGATTTCAAAGCAGAAAAAATGCAGTAATGCAGAATCTTTTAAAACAACTAATTTAACAGTGTGAGGACCAGGTTTCCCATTTTGTTTAATTTCACATGTGAGTTATGTGTTTCCTCAGTCTACTTTTTCCAGTGACAGACTGTTAAATAAATCAATCTCTGTAAGTCATCTGAGTGGAAACATATATGAAACCTCATCACTTGTTAAAAAATATTAGTATTGGTTTTGTTTTCTGTTTAGAAAATACTGTAGCTAGATTTCTATTATGAAGTATGCTTAGTATGTTATAGATTACAGGACCTGTATTGAAAAAAAGCGTTTGTTATTCACCAGTTCCAAACTTAGATAAGGGTTCTGAAGTGAGATTTCTAGCATAGCTTTTGGCTATAATAGCATTGTCTGTACCTCATCATAACACTGAGGAAAGTGTATTAAGCAGAAATAATGAGCAGTAATGTAAAAATGTATAATTTCAACATTGCCTCCATATAAGAAATCTCTTTTAGCATAAACAAAGTTAAGTTATATCCTGTTAGTGAATACTTAAAAGAGAAGTTAACTTAAACTGGCAAGGAAATCACACTCAGTGTCAAATCCTATACTGGTAGTTCATAATACATCCAAGGTATTACACAGGTATATTTTATAATTTTGCTTCCTTGGTGCCTGGCAATCTCTTCACAGCTCATCAACACTGGTTTTGGATTTTTCTAATGGCAAGACAGGTATTAGCTTCTAAAAATTTGATGGTCTTGCAAAATGCAGATATTTGGAATCTAAATGCTCCAAATACTTTGGCTGATGTGGTATTTAACATGTAGCATACAACAAGATGTAGTCTGCTTACTTGCAATTATTAATGCAGATCTATCAGAAAGTGCTTCCTCTTTCCTTGGTTTGTCTTTCTTTTTGTTTGGTTGCAAAATGAAACAGATTTGGAAAAATAAAAGATTGACTAGTTCCTTGGCAAAGTGTCTATGTTGAAGGAACTTATATGGAACAGTGGAATTTTATGACTAACGTTATCAGTGTTAACCTCAAGTAGATAGGAGAGGCACCATTCCTCATTAAACAGTGATTCTGTGAATGTGGTAAGCTTCCAATGAAAAAAACCTGCACATTATGAAGGTGAGATCTACCGCTACTATCTTTAGATAGCTAAGCCTGAGCTAATCATCCAGACCTTTTTTTTTGCTTGACAGAAATAGGAAATGCATGTATCGTTTCAGCTCTTCCTAACCTGACTAAATGAGGAGAACTGACTTTTAGGACTGTTTCTTTCTGCTGACTAATAAGACCCTAAGTTGACAAACAGTAATTTATCAGTCTTAGTTTTGGACTGTTAGGGTAGATCAATCCTATTCCTTAATTGCAGTGCTGCGTGAAATCCTGGCCCTTGGGTGATCAATGACAAAATGCCCATCAACTTTGCTTGGTCTGCTACTATTCTTCTTGTGACAATAGACAGTTCACAGTACCCTTATTTCACACTTAGTTTTTAAAATTTAATTAGTATCTTCTCAAATATTTATATAGAGTACCATGGTTAATAATAATAGAGGAGGGAATCTTTGAAGGCAATAAAGCTGTCTGGATGCATATGGAATACGAATTTCCCAGACTTAAATGTTTCTCTGTGGTCTGTTTTCATGAATCCCTCATCATTGCAGTAATCCCCATGCACACCTGCATATACATACTCCAGCATAGAGCAATGTCATGGCAAAAAATCTTGTACAACATTAGCTGATCCTGTAGTAAATGCCATCTTCAGCCTGTAGTGCTGTAAAACACTCACCTATAGTCTCACCTATCAAATACAATGTATAAGGCACATTTCCCCATTGTTTGTACTTCCCTGCATTCCTAAAAGGTTGCCTTGATACTCTCTATTCAGCTGTGCACCCTGGTTTACAACGTTAAGAAGAAATTGCTGTGTAAAACAGACTTACTCTAATCATTGCCTCTAACTGTGGAGTTCACAGAGAAAAATAAATCAAGTGCCTTATGGCTCCGCTAACAAGAAAACAAGAAGCTATCAATTTATTTTGATGAAACAATGTAAGATTGGAACAAGTAGATTTGATGCTACAGAAAACTTTGTTAATTGGGGACATGAAAGTTGTTAGAAGTCTTGTGTGTTTATAATTTCTTGCAGATTTCATCACTGTGGTAGTTCAATCTGTAGCTGCACTACATATCCTAGTGAGTGAACTTCCTCTTTATTGTGGAAGATAACCTAATTTACTCAGCAGACCTGGATAGGTGATAACAATAGGATTAGATGCATTTAATGATTTAAATATTTTAAAATATTTTTACTTATTTACTGAAGTTAGTTTTCTGAGTCCTGTTTGTAAGTGATCTATTAGGACATAGGAGTATCACAAGTGCAAAGTAAAGTTAATCCTCTAGCAACTGTCTGAAAGCTTTCATATGTACTTTATTGTTATGGAATATAGCTCATCAGGACGTTATATGGAGACTGTAGTACTGAACTCTACATAAAATTCTGTATGTTTCATTAAAATACTCTCTTTTTCCTATACAGAAATCAGCTTTCTCTAATCTTACTTTATGTTATGTAACTGATGTTACATTGTATACTGAAACTAATTATTGACTGAAGAAAGCAATAGGGAGAATTTACTTACCTGAGAGAACAAGTTGAGGTGCATATCCTCTGTATATAAAGACCATCCTTTGTGTTGGGTAATAATTCTAGTACACTATATAAGCTTAATTTAAGACATCCCTAATCAAGGATGGAAGGGAAAATACAGCATCCAATTTCATATTTAGGAAAGTGGTGGAAATAGCTTAGCTGTATGATACTTGATCACATCCTAGGAGCACTGAGAAGACTAGTGTGCTCCTGAGCTCCAGGACTTTATTAGAGTTGGTTTATCTAAATCAAGTGTCTCATAGTCACTCTATAACAAACCTTCCTTTAAAGCAAGAGATGCTTCGAAGGTAGGGATCTGTAATGGGCCATCTGAATTGTGATCTGAAATGCATGCTTCTTTCCAAGTGCTATGAAGGGAGCCCAGAATGACTAGCTGAGACATACAAGTCTGCTACATTGGATGGGATTCAGTTTAAGGTTAAGATATCTACATTTACATGTTTATATGTAGGTGCCTATACACTAGCTTTGGTGTCTAAATTCCTATTACCATTAGTGGAGTTCTAGGAAATACTGTCACTAGAGAGCAGAAGGGTTATCCATGTTACCAGCCTCTAGGAAAACACAGGTAAACACTGTTAAATTTGTTATGCGCCAATATATCATTGGCTTTTCAGGTTACTGGTCTTCTTGTTTTGATATGAAAATAAAGTCATGGCATTTAAGGACTTTGAAAAATAAGGTGGGGAGACCATCTGCTGCAGTGTCCTGCCAAAGCAAAGCCAACTGAGAGTAGCCTTGGTTACCCAGGGCCACATTCCGCTGGATATTCTATGATCTCTCTGGGCTCCCATTCCAGTGCTGAGCCATCTTCATATCATTTTCTTCGTATTATTTTCAGTTGAAATTTTCTTTGTTGCAACTTACACCCGTAGCCTCTTGTCATTACATTGTTTACTTCCAGGAAGTGTCTCCCTCCAGAGTTGAAATGAAAATATTAGGAAGTGTAAAAAGGTGGTTTGTTTTTTTCACCATTTGTCCTGTTTTATTCTGAACCTGGTTGATTATTGGAATCATCAAGAAAGTCTACCTGGCACCTTCTATAACATTTCTTTAGATTAATATCAGCTTTATGTTTTAAGGCAAAGCCTTTGTTGTATTAATGCTATTTTAAAGATATAAAACTTTAAATGACTGATAGCATGTTCTTTTTGTTTGTAGAGGCAGAATTTCTACTGTAGAAGTGTGTCAGTGAAACTCTGATTATGGCGTATGATCCTTATGTTTCCTTCTTTTCCTTTAGGCTGTCTTAAATATTTAATCCTCATTTATGTTGCATTCTTCAGAGCAACACTCTTTTGTTGTTCCTTTCTTGGTGTTTAGTTGCATAGTGGATTAGATGAGTCAGATATAAACTACAAATGAGTGACAGATATTTCTTGGTTCCATATTTGACAAGTGACAGGAGGTTACATAGTCACTGTGTAAATTATTTCCAAAAAAGAGGTGTTCCCTTTTGTCCTCCAAGGCTTCAGCTTTCAGCAGGATAACTGTGCATTCCAAGAACATTAGCCTTGTTATTTAATCAGAGAAAACAGTACCTGGATATTGACTATGTTTTTTTAAGAGCTGTCTAAGTATCCTATGCATCTGAAAGCAAAATAACGCCTTTCTTGTCTCCTGTATATTGAGAGATTATGCACTAGCAGATTATTACAAAAACAAAAGAAAACCATCTGTTGTGATTTTTTTTTCAAGAATTACTATATTTAAATAATATATCTATGATTTTTCTTTCTCTGCTATGACACAGGTACAGAAAAAAATGGTAATTGCTTTTCTACAAAGTATTCTTTTTGTTTTTAACAATTTACTTCCTGTGGTGTAAATGAATTTAAAATAGCTGGCTAAAGGTTATTGACCTTTGATGGTAATAGAGATTTAATGTACTTAATCAGAATCTTTTATAATATCCCAAACTGTGTGAATAATACATCTGTTTTGTTCTCTGAATATTAAGGGATTATATTCAGGTGTCTCAGAAAACTGCATATAGAGACAAAATCATGTGCAAGTCCTATCTATTTAGTTAGGTTTCTATGGTTTAAATTAGTTAAAATATTGTGCAGTCTTCATAAAAATAGACCATGGTTTATTCAATTTTTACTAGAAAATGGATTAAGCCTTACTTTTCAGTGGCAAAGTAGAAGGAATAAATTTATTTTTCTGCCTTGCAGCAGTAGGTAGAATCAAAAAAATAGAAGCTAAGGTTTAGTACAGAATCCTACACTGACGATGGTGCTTAGCATTAGCCAGAAACAGTCAACTCATAAGTTCCTACTATAAGAAGAATTTCCCTGAAGTCAACAGCTACCAACATAAGGGAAATAACACATGCTGGAAAAGCTGATCCAGAAAAGTAGTGGGCAAAGGATTAAGGAAAAATTTACTGTAAAACTGACACTATACAGTAATCTAGAATGTGATAGGAAGATACATCAAAAAAATATTCTGGTTTAAAATTTAAAGTAATTTGAAATCATTCATAAAATATGGTGTGGTTGGTCTAAAAGCAAAACTCCACCTGCTGCTCACTCATTCCCCACCTGAGCGGAACAGAGGGAGAAAATAGGATGAGAAAGCTTGTGGATTGATATAAGGACAGGGAGATTGCTTACCAGTTACTGTCACAGGCAAAACAGGCTCGACTTGGGGAAAATTGCCAATTGTAATAGATTCAGGTGGTGAGAAACAAAAAGGCAAGCATTAAAAAAACACCTTTCCTCCCCCTTTCCCAGGCTTGACTTCACTCCTCCATTCCAGACTCCTCTACCCCCACAAGCAGTGCAGGGGGTGTAAGAGCTATAGTCACTACATAGCAGTTTCTCTCTGCCACTGCCTCTTTGCATTTTCCCTCTGCTCCAGAGTGGTCTTTCAAACGTATGCAGTTCCTTCAGGAATGTCCATCTCCTTCACCACGGGTCCTCCGTGGGCTGCAGGGAATCTCTGCTCTGACACCTGCAGCACCTCCTCTCCCTCCTTCTCTGACCTTGGTGTTCCTTCAGCTGTTTCTCCCTCTTTTTGTTCCATATTTGTCTCTCTGTCCACTGTTTTCTGCCCATCCTTAAATCCATTTTCACAGAGCTGCCACACTTGGCTGACAGGCTCAGCTGTGTCCTGCAGTGGGTCTGCTGGAGCTGACTAGAACCGTCTGTGATCTGCAGGGGACAGCCTCTGGCCTCTTCCACAGAAGCCACCCCAGCATCCCCACAACTGGCAACAACTGGACAATACATCTGGTCATGTGCTTTTCAACACTGGCACTTTTTATAAGAACAAGATCAAAATTAAAATCCCAGTTACCTGTATTTTTCATCAGTTTTGATTGTTATTAATTAAAAAAGCTGTTCAGAATACGTACACCAAAGTGTTCTAACAATGAAGTTGTGCTACAGAAACCCTTAAACAGATCTAGTAATCCAACAAGGGGAAAAAAAAAATACTAATTTCTTCAGAGCACTCAGAAAAGCAACTGATATAGATCAATATAATTTCAGAAAAGTACTGCTCTAGACTTTCATATCTAAAACTGCAAAAGGCTTTTCATAGATATTAAGGAATTATTGCTAACATACCACAATAAAAACGGGCTAAAATGTCAGCACATACTGGCTTTTATCAATAAAGATCAGTGAACCTAAGCTAAAACTAAATCCCCTGATATATTTTCTAATTTAGAACCATATGCAATGTGATCTTGGTTTCTACTTACAAATTTTCTGTTAATAATATTGATGCAATAGGTTGACAGAAAAACAGACAACCAAAACCAAACAGCCTCAGAGTGGTTCAAAGTGTTTTTACTCTGATTCTTGCTGATTGGGATCCATCTACTCATAAGGTTATCACACACAAAATATCTGTTTTTTTTTTCTATGGAGAGTTTGATTAATTGATGATAGGGGTTAGGTTATGATGTTGCCAGTGAGAACAGGGGATCAAATGGGATGTTTCAGTACTCCCCTTCAAGTCCTAAAAATGAAGCACATGGAAAACGTGATACATTGAAAATGTCATAGTTGAGTGTCTTCCTTTGGCTTTTGTGTTTTCTAATATAAACTTGAATAAGCTACCTTCATTTTTATATTTTCTAACTCTTGTGGAACTGCCTTTGAAGTCTTAGACTCCTCTTAATATTTCTGTGTTTCCAGCATGCAAATGTGTGGGGATTTAAAAATGAATTAAAGAAAAAAGTCCATCATATGGAAATATTTTGGTACCCATATGTTTCTGTCAAAGGGAAAACCTTTAAACTCACTGTGTAGACTTTTGGCACTTGAATTAGCATTTTAAGTTATAGCCAGTAGTGTATGGTCTACTTTGTAACTGACGCTAGAAGGAAAACAGGCATCTCCTTGACTAATAGGCTTTGCAAAGATTTGAAAAAAGGTTGTGAAGAGTATCAGAAACTGGGGATGCCCTTTTAGCATCCTTTCAAACAATTTACCAATGAATAATCTAATTCTGTTACCAATAGAAATAATATTTTTTTATAGAATTCCTAAGTCTCTAACCTTTAGCAAGTTAGAAAAAAAATATTTCATTGCCCAGAGTGCATCCACAGGCCCTGTGATCTGTCCCCCCTGTTCCACGGGGCATGGCTGCCTGTCCCCAAAGCCAGCTCTGATGTGGTACAGCCACATAACCTGGAAGCAGTCAGCTGAGAAAAGAGCTAAATTGTGAGGCAGAGCTGGGAGAAGCCTTGTCATGATGTTTCACCCATCCTTTGGCTCCGGAGCCACATTTAAGCTCAGGTCCTTGCCTTTGGTCCTTGCTTGAGGTATGCCTATTCCCAGCCACAAACTTTGCTGATCCCAACCCTGAACCACTGACTTGACTTCCTGGTTTCACCTGACTTGGCTGGATTTGTTTCTAGAGGCTTTTCTGGCAATCACAGGACAGTAGGCTTGCCCTGAGTCCCATCACCGGAGCTGCTTGATTTTCTTGTTTGGGTACTGTGGGACTGTGCCCTGGTCAGCAAGGACACCCTGCCTGCCCTGTGCTCACCCCTGGCACATGTTGAGTAGCATGCTTTTACTGCTCTCTCACAAAAAAATCTAACCATAATATAAAAAGATCTTGCAGAGAAATATTGCGTATAGAAAAACCATATATGAAGAGCTTATTTCAGACATAATACCACAAGTAACCAGAGACAATGATACACTTGATTTGATTCTGTGTTCTAGTATTAATATTACAAATAAAATAATAAACGTGCAAGACATTCACAGATGAATGCTTTAGTACTAAGCATTGAGATTGTGCCGGTCTCTTAAAATAAATTACAAAAATTATTTTTGTTTTCATTCAAGTTAAGAAGAGATAGAGTTCATTTAACTAATTTTAGCTGGAAAGGTCATCAACATCCTTATTATAGAAGAGAGAGAAAAAAAAAGCATGTCTCACTAGAGTGGGAGAATTGTCACTCTGATTTCTGCAGGAAGAGGAGATGGGGATTTAATTTCTGATGGCATTTTCAGTCTAGAAGGAAATAAACGAAACATCCTTCACTAAGCATATGTAATGATATCTTTAAAGGCAAAGAGATAACATCCAACAACAACAGTCAGTACTTCTGCAGTGAATTAGAGCTATAGGCATCAGTAGTTTTGCAAGTATACATTCTTTTGCAGATGCTGAAGTATTTTCTTCCTTTCTCACATAATAAATAATGGTGAAATGCATCTGTTCA